>NC_143586.1:123251500-123911823 GCF_048544385.1 Mastigoproctus giganteus
ATCCAATTGATGTTGTGGCAGCCTATAAGCCCCTGGCGGATAGCCTAGAATGCAGCATAGGTCTTCTTCTTTGTCTTGAGGAAGTGATCTTTGAAATTTATATCTTCATCCCACGTTAGCCCTGGATCAGTATACGATGATACTTTTGGAATCGTTTCGCCATTAACTACAACTCGGATGTCATTCCTGAACTTCCTCTTCGTAATTGTTATGTGGACTGACTTCGTATTGTTTAGTTGGAGTCCAGCTAGCTGCAAATAATCTATTAATTATTGAATTTGATTGGAGGTTTGATTATTAATTTCTTGAATCTGTTTAGGGTCTTTTGAAATAATAAAAAAATTTAAATCATCGGCGAAGGAGCGGAAATTTGGATGTGCAGCAAGGAATGGTTCAAGTAGAATTGCAAAGAGGGTGGTCAACATCACCCAAAACACCCTCCCCCCCCTCGTTGCATAGGTAGTTTTTTGGTGAAATCCATTTGCCATAATTAACTCTCTTCGGTGTAGTAAAGGCTCCAGAATGCTGACTATTTGGTTTGATGCCTTTAAATATTCTTTTAGGATGTAAAAATGGGTAGGAATTGACACAGGGTCATAAGCAGATTTAATATAAAAAATAATAATAACGTCCAGTTGAGCCCTGTCATTCAGGGCCTTTTGTGCTCTGAAGAACGTATCGAGGAGATTTGAGATAGTGGATCTGTGGTGTAGGACTGTATGGAGATAAGGTGGTCTGTGAGAAAAACAGTGTTGATAATTACTGGATGTATTAGTTTTTCAAAAATTTTTAATAAAGTACATCCGATGGCAATTGGACGGAAGTCTTTAATAGTCTTGGGGTTTCCAATTTTAGGGACTGGTTTAACATAAGATTTCCAGAGTCCAGGCATGGTCCCTGTCTTTAGAATCTTCCCGAAGGTGTTAAGGAGGAGATCCACAAGGTACACAGAGCACACCTTGACCATAAACAGTGGAAAGCCATCAGGTCCAGTTGTAGTATTGTTTGGCAAAACTTTTATCACGTCAATGAGCTGTTGTTTACTAACTAGTATATCATCCACAGTACTAGATACTATAGGTTCTAATATCTTCCGTGTTTAGGGTTTTCATATATAAAAAAAAAATATTTTTACCAAATGTTTCCTGTTTTTGGAAAAATAGAGATTCCATCATCCTGGCCTTCTCCTATGTGTGAAGCAATAGAGAATCCCGTCTCCATATCATCTTCTGCATAGGAATCAAATACTGTTCCATCTTAGTTATTCGTGTCTGTACTGTTCTGATCTGCCGGTATCGATTCAGTAGCTTACAGCCTTTGTTTCTCTGTTGAGTCGTCTCTATCAGTGCATCACCTGCCGGGAGCTTTTTGACCATTTTAGATGATACTACTGCGTTCTCTAAACGTCTGAATTGACAAATTATATTATCAGAAATGCTGGCGAGTCCTGTTTGCTCAAGTCGATTTTAAGTCTCTTGGGAAAAGGAGGTCAAAAAAATGTTAATTCAACTACCCAAGTCGGGGCCAAGTGTATTATGTTCGTGAATTGCGTGTTTCCGATTTTCTTGTTTTTCTGAACGAAAAACCCGAGTTTTTTGGTGGGGGAAACCTTGCTTTTTACGCCTGAGACCGACTAACTCAGCCACGGAGTAAAAAACCACTTAAAATTTCCTCGCGTCATTGACGGAATTCGAACCCATGCCTTTTCCAGGCTGTGTGGAAAGGAACAGTGACGACGCCATTGTGCTGACGCGCAAGTCGCTCGGAGCTCTTTGGTTTACAAGCAGGTTTTTTTCGGCCCCGCGACGTGGAGTCAGAAGCGATGCCAACCAGTGTGACCGAGCCGCTGGGATAGGTTATTTTTTAGTAAAGAAAGAAAAAAAAAAAAAAACAGCAGAAAGGTAATTTTCTCTTCTGGTCTCCGCTGCACTGCTTGTAAAATTAGAAACCGCTGATAATAACAAAAATGGAAGAACTGAATATTAAACAAAAAATAAGTATGTCTTTTAGATAAAAAAAAACACTATATAGATTGCTTGGGATGTGGAGCTGTGACCTTTTTCACAACGTGGATGAGTTATTTGGTCTCAGGTGAAAGTAGCATCCCCCCCCCTCCCCAGAAATTCGAGTTTTTCGTCCAGCAAACAGAAAATCGATAGTTCACACACACACACACTTCAGACAGTATACACGGAGCAATATGTCCTTAGAGAAAATCTTTATTGTACAGTAAAGATACAGATACAATAATGTGCCCGCCACAGCCAGGAGGCCAGGGGCTTGACATTGATCGCTGATGCTCCTAAAATCCTACTGCAACAACACCTGTTGCCTTGGTATTGCACTATTTTCGAATAAATGGTTAATCTGCCATTAATTTAAAAGATGACAACTCTGATAGCCTGTTTCAGCAGGTGAATGAAACAGGCCATTTTAGGGGGTCCGGAAAACTTACTGCCAACAATTTACCGCCGCGTCAGTTTATCGCATTTTACCGTCTTGAAGCACTGAGATGTGTTTGGTCAAATCATAAAAAGTTATTTTTTATTTAAGTTTCTGCCTTAAGCAATGATTAGCATATCTTTGGAATTTTATGAACTGTGAGGAAATAGTACGGAAATAAAAAAAACACATGTATGGAAATATGTAATTTAATAGGTAGATCAATAGTTACACGCTATTTCAATAGTTACATGTATCACAAAAATAGTAAAAAATCCATTATTTGAACAATATAACATAATTATGTCATTGTACACTGCAAAAATTCAAAATGAATGTTTATGCAACTTCAGAATCAGTCACGTTGGGATAATTAATTACTAAGAAACTGTAATATTTACAACACAGTATGTATAAATTATTAATAAGAAATATTATGCGCTATACTTCTTAGATAATCAACAATATCACCCCGTTCATCGTATGCACTAACAAGCCTTTTAATTCGTTCATCACAATAGCGATACTTCTTTTTTTTTGTTGCCCGGATCACTTCCACTTAAATATTGTTCAATGCGCATTTCGTTAATACTTTGTTCTTTTTTAATGCAATCGATAAATTTCCAAATGCAGCGACTTGTTCCTCAAATCCTCTATGCCACCCTTCAACACAATTATTCGTTCTTGGTAATCCTTCAAGAACAAGCTGGCATACGTTCCACATTTCATGGGAATACTTTGGTGGTCGACGAAGATGTCGTCTGGTTGGACGTCTAATCCATGTATCCTCAAAATAATCAACAACTTATCGCGATTCTGGAGGAAAAACACCATTTTCACACAAATGTTCAAAAACGACTGTCACAATTGGAGTGGGCACAAATGCAATTGCTGCCAAAATTCGCATATTTAAAGCAAAATTAGCATCAGTTTCTTTTTTTTTTTTTTTTTTTTTTTTTTAGTAGTTGTTGGCGCATAGGCTTCTGTGGCCATAATACACCCCCCAAGGTTTTTGCAGTACTTTGATCCAAGCCCGAGGCGGGAATCGAACCCGCGACCTTTGGGTTGCCAGGTAGGCACTTTACTCACCCGGCCAGCCCAGTCGGCCCACCAGTTTCATAACGTTGTTTCAATCGATTATTCTGAATGGAACGAAAACTACATTGTGAAAAGTGGAAAAAACAACCCTGTTGCGAAGCGTCAGGAAAATCTTCTGCAAGCATTCATCATCGCCGTCTCAAAATCTATAGTTATTGATTGCGGGGACATAGCCGGTTCCAATACTTTCAGCTGCTGTAGTAGAGATACATACGTTTCCTCAGACTTGTTAGGCAATAATGCATAAACTAATGGAAGCGATATTTTGTCCTTGAATCCATGTATCATATACAGCTGCTAAAAAGTAAGGGAACAGTTTTGAAAGTCCCATCGGCATACCAGTGTTCACTTCGCGCTAACAACTGCAAATTTCTTTTCGTACTGAAAATTAGCATACGATTGTCATTGGGTCCAGAATCAAATTGTAGAAACAATTCTCCATTGCATGATGTTTTATATTCTTCTGTAAAAACTGTCTCTATGATGTGTTGGAAGAACTGGGCCATCAAAATTTCGATTTCTCATATTTTGGATCGTTCGTTTCATTGTATCTACAATTGGAAGCTTAGGGGCTGCTGCTTGGCTACAGATTCTCGAAACATTTAAAATACTGAGGCGTATTATTTGTTGTTTCTGCATAAGTTCGAATGGTATAAAGAAGTTGTGCTGCGCCTCCATAACACAGAATGGAAAAAATGAATCTCTGAACATGGTTTATGAATTTTTCTATCTTGAATCGCCGCTGTTTCTTGCTTGATCAGCCATTGATTTTTGAATTTTTTTTAGCAAACATATACATAGTGAGAATTAAATGAAAGATTTTTGTCACAAACAACTCCTAGGTCTTTGTGAGCATATACGTTTGGAATTGAAGCATTTGCAATTTTAATTTCTCTGTGGTTTGGTTGTTTCTGTAAGGAATAAGTTATTTGAGCAGATTTGTTTGTATTTACAGTCAGATTGAGATTCTTTAGATACTTGATTCCGCACATCTGTAAATTCGCATCATGGCTAACCTTGGAAATAATAAACAACTTTAAATCATCGGCATAAGCCAGCAGATTTGGATTTTCTTGTAAAAGTGGTTGTACAGATGCTGAAAATATAGTACTGGAGAGAACACCTTGAGGAATGCCTGTTGTGGCGAGAATATTATCAGTATTAGTGGGGAAGATGAGATTTCTATGATTTAGGCTGTACTGTAGATAGGATATAACCATTGTGTCAATGAGGAAATGATTTTTCGGTATTTCAATGGCTTTCTTGTGATCAATGTTGTCGAAAGCACCTTTGATGTCTAAGTAAAAGACATCGCATTGTGCTTCATCCTGAAACGCAGTTTGGATGCTCACGATGGTGTCAGCTAGGCTTATTGTTGTGGAGCGCCCTCTAGGACCAAAATGCATGTTGACGGGTGCATTAGCAAAGATGGTATCCTGAAGATACAGCAGTTGGACGAAAGCTTATATAGTTATTACTACTAGCCTGTTTTGGAATCAGGATAATTCTAAAAGTCCTCCATAGTCGTGGAAGGAATGGCTGGGAAATGCACCTGGAAATAATATGAACTAAAGAATCAATGATGAATGCAGTGGACATTTTAATAATAAAACTAGGGATGCTGTCAGTACCTTCACTACTATCAATTCGTAATTGGTTAATAATTTTCTGAACTGTATTCTTATTTATAAGTTGGTTGATTAGCAGGGCTTGACTAGGAAGCATAATGTTGCACGCTATTTGTGTGTTTATAAGAATTGAATTCTTTAAATCTGTTTTGCATGTCTTCAGTGCAGATGTCAAAATTGCATGTTTCCATATTGAATTTTATCCATTCCAAAGTCTGGTCATGCTGCAAGGTAACTCTTGTGTTTGAAGAAAGTGCTCTTTTATTATGCGTGAGCCTGAACGTTAATTTTTGAACGCCTGATATATTTTTTTTTTTTTTTTTTTTTTTTTTTTTTGAGCTGAAACAATGCTCTGCTCCTTTTATACTTTATGCATGTTGAGGAAGTGCCTTACTTCTTCCACTGCCTGTGACATTTTTATTTCCTTTTAAAGTATGGTTTTAGATGAGATTTGAACCACGGTTTGGAGTGAAAAGACAGTTTTACAAGTTTGGATGCCGTCTATTTTTAATTGATTTAACCATTTTATTAGTAGAAACGTGGCGTCCTGAATAGGTATATTTTTAAGAGAATCCCATGGATAGTATTTTAAGAACTGCAAAAACTTTTCTTTCTGAAGGAATTTAATTGATGATATTCTTTTAGTGAATTCTAGAGGGGGGGGGGGGCGAGGATTCCCAAAGCAAATTGCTGCTTGCACTTCTATACTTTTGTGGTCAGAACTAAATGTAATGTTGCTGGTACGTTTTTCTTGAAGTTGAAGATTAGAGTAAACAAGATCAAGTGCTTGATTACTTCTTGTAACAGGGACGTTGATATTTTTAGCTCCTAGAACTAATAAGGAGTCGGACAGCAACTCCCTTTGTAAATTATATTTGAGCAAGGGGAGATTAAAGTCGCCATTTTAATTATGTTAGATTGAGACTTATGAACAGTGGAGATCCAGGTTATTACTTCATTAATAATATCACCAGTAGGTCGAAGCGGAATATAAATATTATATATTTGAAGCAGTGAATCTTTAACTTGGACCAGAAGAGAAATTCCTTCAAAGTTGTAGGAACAGGAGATGTAGGTGTTAATAACTTTAAATGTTTGATTTTAAAATAATTGCTGACCCTCTTCGAGTAATCCTAGATATCATGTATGGATTGTAGTTGAGATTTTTCGGCAGTCCTGAAGAGGTTCCTGCATCCACGTTTCAACTAAAATTACGTCATGAGTTTCTTCAACCAAAAGTGCTATAAGCGTAGACAGTTTATTTTTTACACTTACATTCTGAAGAAAAATGCTGAGATTAACATAGGTGTTAGAAGGATGTTCGCAAGTATTAGGAGGAAGGATAAATGGACTATGATGCGAACCCGGACTGGTATTCTCTAGCTACGCAGACAGTTCAACAGATTGGGAGTTGAGTTAGACGTTAACTTCTCACTAGAAGCATCATCAATAAACAGAATTTGTAAGACGGCATCGTTTTAAGTTATATCTCATATTGTGAATACCTTCACAACGGGTTGCCACGATATTACACTAATTTACCAGCTGGGTGGTGGTACCTATCTGAGAATAAGTAACATTAGTTTTCTCCTTAGGTGAAGCGTTACTTATTCTAAGTAGTGCAATATCATGGCAACTCGTTGTGAAGGTATTCACAACATGAGATATAATTTAAAATGATGCCGCCTTACAAATATTCTGTTTATTCAGAAATTGCTGTGTATTAATGATGCTATTGCACTTAATATATACATAGTCTAAATTTGCTCGCAGCTTGAGGCTTTAGCCCTAAATGCATCTTAGTCTCTTACTAGAGTTGTTGACAGAACCTAGAACAGTTCCATAAAATGGCATGACGTGTAGACTATTCGACCAGATATCAGGATTTAGATACTTTTGAAGGTCACAATCCTTTAGGTCAATTCTGAAGGATGCGTAAGTCGGATGTTTGGTTTTTATCTTGAAAGCACTACCCGGAATTTCCAGCTCCAATAGTAGCTGATCCATCTGCTGGGAGGTAGTATTGGGATCTAGTCTGCTACCAAAAATATTATTACTTCTAAACATTGGAAGATTTCTATTTCTAATAGAAGACTGCATATTTTTTATTCCTATTATGCTGCTATTTGTTTCTTCTGCGGGGAACCTTGAAACTTGGGGAGTTTCAAGGCAAGCTATTATGAATAGGCACTTCAGGATTAGGATCAAATGGATAATTTTGACAGTGCACGTACATACTGCCAGGTTTCTGTTGATTGCTAATTGCGGTGAGTATCAAGTTGCATGCTTGTGTCAACAATACGTTGCGAGGATACACGATTCTGGCCTCGGAGAGAATGAGAGAACTAGATTTGATAGATGGCGCTGTTGTTTCTGGAACAAATTCTTCAGCATCTGGACTGAGGACTCAATCTGCAGCAACCTGATGAACCTAAGAAGGGCGAGGTATTGGAGGGCTCTCAACCATTGCCTTTAGGTCAAAAAGCATGTGGTAGAATTTGCATTGTTGATCTTCTATTCGGAAAAGATGCAGTTTAATATCATCATTCTCTCTAAATTGTTTTCTCAACATTTGTTCCAGGGTAACAAATGAGATGTCTTTGTTCGGGGATGTTGTAGGCAGGGGATACGGGTAAGAAATGTCCTCAGTTTGTGTGGTGGCATCTAAGCTTGACTTCCTTGTATGATGTGAGGGCTTCGGAGATGGTAATAAATTGACAGAAGGAGATGAAAGGTTGTTAGAGCTGCATGGGAGATTAGCATTTGTTGGGGTATTCTAACAGTTTAGCCTATGTTGACTAGGAGACTAAATTCCAACTCCCATTGTTAGCTTTTTTTTTTTTTTTTTTTTACAGGAAGGACATTTTTAATAGACTTGTGATGACTTCGAAAAATTTTTATCAGTGAACATAAATCCCAGTAAATCGTACTGCAACTTTTGCAGATAACCCAATTACGAACTGTTTTTAGACATACATTGCATGAAACTGCTTCTTTAGGTGCCATGCTGAAGATTTAAAAATGACTGAATACCAACCAAGTAAACAGAATATACAAACAAGCAGGTGGTCCATTATCGACACAGCAGGGTACCGCAACGAAGAGTTAGAATGTCTGAGTAGCTGAACTACAGGTGAGATCGACGTAGGTGTTGCTAACGGAAAAAACTGGAGGGCTACAGGACTTGTCTCAAAGCAGGGACAATGTCAAGGTCACTGTCTTATGACAAAGAAAGCACTACTTTCAAAAGTCAACCAGCGTTTCTGTATGTAGCTACGCTAAGCAAAGGCTAGCGAGAACGTTACATACTATAAACTTGTTATTTGGTTTTTAGGAGCATTAGCAACTAAGGCCGTATTGCTCCGCACTATAAACTTAAAACTCAAATAAATAGTACTTATCTTTATGAAGACTTCATAAAAACCATCCAAGCTGCCCAATACTAAGGAACATGTGAGTGCATAATTTACAAAAATTGCCATTTAAAAAGCACTTATAAATTATTATAAAACAGGAGCTAAATAACAGACAACTTCTCTCCATGGACCGTGACTCTCCATACCTGTCGTGGACTGCACCTAAAGTGTAAAGTGTGTTTAGGGTCTAACGGCACCAGGGGTTTCCCCCATCTCCGTGTAGTCTACATTGTCGTGTGTCACAGAACACTGTAAAGGCCAGAGATTTAAAAGTGTATGGATATTGTTGGATGTAGTGTCGTGTACCGTTGTTCATCTGGCTATTTAGCCGCTGGACCCCTACTGAGGCCCAACGTTGCTCACACTTAGCCCTGTGGAGGCAAGCCAGGTACACCAGTATTTTTAAATAAGTACTCTGGCAGGTCCTGCCACCTAATTTCCTGGGATTTCAGTGGCTAGGACCCAAAAAAAAGGGAAAAAAATGGGGGGTGCACTAGAGTTTGGGTCAGGCCAAAGGAGTTTTAAGTTATACAGTGTTGGAATTAAGAATTTTGGGTGTAGGGCTAGGATAATTTTGACATGGGATGAACGCTAGTTGGAAAGCTAGAGGGGGAGGGGAGACTAAAGGCTGGGGGGTGAGATACAGAAGTATAGGGTCGATAGAGTAGATGACCCCAAAATCAGTGAGGCAGGCCCATGCCACATCAGAAGGAAAGAGGGGCAGCGGGGAGGAGACAAGGGAACCTTCACCTTCTCCCCGCCAGGAGAGGGGAAAAACAGGGCCATGCAAGGGAGCACGGGTTCAGGATCGCCACGTGGCATTGGCAGCAATGCTGCGTGAAGTCATAGTTGGCAGAGTCCAGTGCAAGAAGGTAAAATTCGAGTAGTGCAATCCTGGGACAGACAGGTCCCATCCAGGTGGTGAAGTCATTTCAGTAGTGAGCTGCACGAAGATATTTGGTACAGTCAATCCGAGAGGATCAAATCCGAGTAGTGTCAATCCTGGGACAAAGTCCCGTCCATATAGTGGCGTCATTTCAGTGGTGGGTTAACTTGGTGGGAGGCAAAGCCGGAGCAGCAATCATGGTAGATGGAGGTGATGCATTGTAAAGGCACAATTTTTGTGCAGGTTGAAAGTATTCAGGGGGATTGCAGTATGCTGAAGCAAGTAGTGGTCTTGACACATGGCTGATTAGGCCGTTTCATTGTCTGGTTGGGTCTGATTCTGTGGTTGTGTTTTCCGCCTCGTGAAGAGGCCCTGAGAAAAGTTCGAAAAGGCTGTGTAGGTATGGTGGTCTTCCAGGAAATGTTGCTCCTGATCTCTCGGGATGAAATGAATTTGTGTGATGAGAGAAGATCTGAGGTCATCATATAGTAGGCAGTCATGCATCAAGTGGTCCGAGGTTTCCTGGGCACCACAGATGCAAAGGGGTTTGTAGGAAAGTCCAAGAAGGTTCAGTTTGCTGCGAAAGGCACCATGCCCTGTTAGGAGGTACGTGGTTAGAAGGCCTGAGGAGAACCAGGATGGTGATTTGGGATATATTTTGCATATGTCCGGTATAAATTTGCGGGTGATGGCCCCTTTGGTGGATTCAGACCATCTAGCTTGCCAGGTCTGTTGTATGTTAGGAGTCTGCTCTTTTCACTGGAAAAAGTATTAGCAGGATCCGTGGTAAAATCAATAAAGGTGGTAGACTTTCCTCTGCTGAGCTGATACAGCATCCCCACATGGGCCACCTCAAGGTCTAGGGGCAGTACACCGGCGAGGACCTGTAGAGCGTGCGTGCTGGAGGTACAACATGCTCTGGTTATCGTAAGGAGAATTGGCCGTTGAATGATGTTCAGCTTTCTTCGTCCTACCACAGTGGAGGCTTTGGGGAACAATATGCCAGAACCGTAGGTGATAGCTGGTATGAATATGGCTTTATACAGTAAGGCTAGAGTGCGTTTTTTGAGCCCCCAATCTCGGCGGGTCACCCTGGCAACCAGTGCAATGTAATTTCTTATTTTCTTCTGTAGATAGTTTCATCTGGCTTTCAACAATGGGAGAAATGTTAGTTTGCTGTCGATGATAATGCCAACGAGTTTCAGCTGAGTAACAAGCTTGATGGTTGTGCCCTGTATCTTGATTTGAGGCGGCCTCCGCGGATCAAGATAGCCCTTCAGGAGAATGGATTGGGTTTTTGTGGATGAGATGCTCAGATTGTTTTTCCGGACCCACTCTTGCAGGGTGGTAAGAGCTCTGTTGGCAGATACTTCAAGTTGAGCCCTGGAATCCCCTGCCAGGATCAGGGAGAGATCATCAGCATATGCCAAGGTCTGGACATCGCCGAAGTCAGTACTGAGAAGCTCGTCGAGTACAGAGTTCCAGAAAAGTGGGCCCAGGACAGAGCCCTGAGGGCAACCTCGGTGGACACGACGTTCCACACTGGAGAAGGGAGCCTGAACTACAATGCTCCTGTGACTGAGATAGCTGGCAATGCAGTTGTAGAGATTTCCTGGGAGCTCAGCGCGTCTCAGCCGTCCGAGGACGCTAGGCCACCATAGGGTGTCGAACGCCCCAGCAAAGTCGATCGAAATGACGAACAGGTACTTCTGGGTGCAGTTCCTGGCAGCATTTGTAATGGTCTCCAGCGCATCGACCGTAGACATGCCCGGTTTGAATCCAAATTGATTTCGTGCTGGTAGCTGTGCAGTATTGTAGTGGTTTTCCAGTCTCTGTCTAAGGAGCTGCTCAAAGACCTTACTCAGCACAGAAAGGAGAGCAATAGGTCTGTACGAGTTAGGGCGATCGTGCAGTTTGGTTGGATTTTTGAGTATGAGCCGAATGGACGCAGTTTTCCAATCAGTTGGGAACCATCCCTTTAGCAGGCAATGGTTGAAGAGGTTTAGCAGGGTTTCTGGAGGGTTTTTCTGTAAACAGTACCTCAAAGTTGCTATGAGATAGCAACTTGTTACTTGGAGACACCTCGAACAGAGTAAACCCGCAAACAGTTACCAACGAATTCCGTGAAACGTCCCATGAGATGAACAAATTCTTGTTTCAAAAACGTCAGTAACAGTGTATATTTATATAAAAATGTGAAATAAATTTCAAATATTGGTTATGACTTCATGTTCTTCTAACACTGAGTACGTGCTTTTGTAATTCAAGCTTAGGGTTTTGTACTTGGCGCATAATTAGATCTTTATTTTAGACGATCTGTGAGATAACTGAGACCTCTATTATATCACATGGTAGATTTGAGTAATTTATTATTGAAATGCTAAAATTTGAGCGACGGGAAACTGAAGTCTCGAAACATAGCCAGAATTGTTTAAGTGTTTGGCATTGAAGTGTGTCAGTCGTTCAAATTGTAGCATTTCAATAATGAATTACATTACTTCAATATATGACGTGATAGTAGTGTAGTCTCAGTTGATGATGAACGATTCACATAGATCCCTTCTTCCCATTCATTTAGATGATTTATTCCAGCGTTTTCAGTCTTTATGGCTATGTCTGCCTAAAGGCGAATCATACTTGGGGGGGTAAATGATAGTCTAAAGGGAGAACGCAGAAAAACAAAAAAATAAAATACTCATGTAACTCTTAATGTTGTTTTTATGTTAAGCTCGAAGACAACCAAGGCCACAAGGTGTCATATGTACATTGTTTACCTACTGAACAAAAAACCAGTTTGAGATCTCGCCAGCGACAACCAGCCGAGCCACGGTAAGTTTCGCTACAAGGATTCGCTATAAGTTTCGCTACAAGCCAAGTGGGGGGAAATGATCATAACCACTGTGCTTGCCACAAGGACAAGTCGAATGGGATATCTAAATAACTATTATTCAACACATTGAGACCATATCTGTGCATAATAAATCGTGTAAACTCTGCTGTGTAGCATCTCTCGTTATTGTAATAAGCCATCATGGTTCTTAATTGTAACTCACCTGCTGATTTTTCTAACAAAATACCGACTTAAACAACAACGATCAATATCATGCATTTCTTAATGCTATTATTTTTTTCTTACATCTATTTTAACGAAGTACAATCATAGTTAATGTACTGTGAAACCTTGACCTCCTTCATAGCATCAGCGAAGAGGGGTACCTTTATATACTGTTTTTATCCGTGCTTAATGCATTCAGGATGATCATTAGAGAACAATTTTGTCATTTAGATTATCATTCAGCAAAATATTTCCTTGTTATCTGTATCACTCGATAAGGAAGTCTCACTTTATAGAATTTTCAGGGCTATTTAGAATTTTTTTTTTTTTTTCCAGGATAAGAGGAAATGCACGCACAATTCTTCGAATTGTCATCGGGCTAGGACTATCTTATTTTCCCTTTTATGGAAGAAAATTCTTAATGAGATTAAGACATTTCAGCATTACCTGGTCACATTATTAGGGCCTATGTAGGACTATTGAGGGCCCCCTTGCCGGGTGGTCAGGAGCGGGAGTGCAGTAGCACACGCTCTTTGAATAGCCGGGGTTCAAGGTCCATCTGCCAACCCGCACTGGACAAGCGTGGCAGATTATGGTCCATTTCCCTCAACATGAATTGATGAGACTTCCATCCTGCAGTGGATTGATAATGGCTGAAGTTTACGAGTTAATAGCGTGTTGGAATCGCCTTTCGCCCAAATCGCTACTCCGCCATAACTTGACATGGAGTCAAAATGTTGACGAGTGACACGATATTGAACCATTCATGTAACAAAATTCCTCAATTGCTGTAGCGAGGTCGTGCTGACGTACACGCTTTACCAGTTTGTATTGATGTTCAAATACAATTTAGATCTGAGGATTGAGCTGGGAAAAAAAAAAAAAAGATTAAAACTCTTGTTTCTCAGAACTGTTCTTTCGCCCATTTCGGCAGGGTGGATGGGTGCACTGCCATCTGAATAATTCGGCAACACTGCCATATTTATTCAGATACCTACCTGATACAATTATATTTATATGCTCCAGCTTTCACATTTTCTTTCAGTGTTTTCAGAGGAGTGTTCACGAAAGAGTATACCACAAAAACATTCCAACATTAACACTTGCTCCAGCATCCTGAACTCTCGATGGTTTCCAGTACCTCGTGCGATTTCCTCCATACGGACTCTTCCGTCTCTGCTGGAAACTAAACTTTTCCTCCAGCGTCACTCTTGCTGTGCGTTTTCCGTTTGGTGTCCAAGATCAGTAGCTTTGGTGAAGGTCTACTCCCGTAATGCATTCTTCGTATGGTTCCTCGCAGATACTGGTAACGCTTGTGCTTTTCCCTCATTAAACGCGGAAGTTTATTCTGTCGTTTGGCGATGACACTTGATAATCCGTTTCAGAAGTCGAATGCCAGGCTCAGTCAACTTACATTAGACTGCAGTTTCGCCTTGGCCAACACTTGAAAAGCTCGTCCATCCTTTCTGCTGCAGCACCTACTAAATGCGCACTAACATTTATACATACCTCTGTGGAAAGATCTGGGAATTTCGACTGTTCCCTACTGCCCGTGAACTGCTGTGGAGTTCAATCGAGGAATTTTGTAGCGCTGTCCTATATACCATGTGATGATCGCTTCAGTTTGTTTCTTCATACAGTCCCTCAATGGTCTTAAGAAAGTAGCCAGGCAGTGTATATTCATTTTAGTTCTTACAAATCAGGTATCATATATTAAACTGTACTTAGTAGCACAGCTTTAATTCAGCTGTGATAAGTATGGTTACAAAATATGTATTTACTGTAAGAAGGCAGGTAAAGTTTGGACAGCTTTCTCTTAAATTTCTGTATGGAATATTACCGTAAAAATTATTTGCAATTGCTGATATTTATTTTTTTTTATTTGATCAAACGGAAGAACATCTAAAAGCTCAAAATCACTGAATATTAAAATTAAAAAAAAAAAAAACTTAAGCTCTCCTGCATCGTTTCAGATCTATTTTAGGTATAGCTCTCGAAGATTGCACTGTGCGCCACAATACTCTCGAATTGCAAAGCTGCCGACGATAACGCAAGATTCAGTTTGGAGAAAGAAATAATTTTACAAGCAAAGAACTTCCAAACAGCAAACAACATCAGAACATCAAGAAACTTTGAAATCATGAATCTCCTGTAACGATAAAAATAGTTTATTACTACTCTGTTCCTTCTAAAAATGCGTGATGCTCTTAAGTTTAATTTCAAACATTTCAGAATATACAAATGAACATAATTATTAAATAACTTAATTTACAGTTAACACTTAAGTCAAATATTTATTTTAACGGTTCTCCAGCCGAAGATCATAATATAAACTGTTTGGTCTTAGGGATGAAAAATTAATGTCTCCAGGGCAGAACCATGCTACTCTCGTCCGAGACAGACTTAATTCGGCTAGCCACAGAGTAATTAAACTATAGGTACTAGCAAACAATTTTAAACTTTTTTTTTTCGATAACGTGAACGAATTTCAGCACAAGTGAATTTGATTAATCGCTTGTGCTGAAAACGACAGAATGTCCGTAGCACATCACGTTTTTTTCATGTTATGGCTTCGTTCTCCTTTTTTCCAAAATTTGAGAATTTTTACTTAATGTACTTAACTAGTTTTCTTGTAAAATAATTGCTTGAAATAGAAATGGCCCCAGTAAACATTCCAAATGGATAAAAAAATAACATATTTAAACTTTATAAACATCTATTTGGATTTAAGTAAGTAATAAACCCACAAAAATGGAGGCAAAAATAGGAAATCTTACTACTTAGTTAATTCTTCCTTTTATGAGCAGAATGGTCCTCTTTTCAGAAACCCGTAATAGTCACCCATCATTGCTGGATCCCATCGTCCTTGATACCTCTGCTCCATAGTTTGGATATCTTGATGGAATCTATCCCCTGCTCGTCACTAACACATCCTAAATTGTTCAGAAAGAAGTCCAGGCGCGAACGTAGGAAGTATCTTCAGCGACTTTTTTCGGCATTCTAACTTTTGATAGTTATGCAACAGTTCTTCTATCAACTATAGTTCTATTTTTATTTCCTAAAAACCCGCTAACAACAGTTCTGAACGATTTCCACGCAATTAATTCAGTGGCATTAAGTATAGTTTCAAAGATAATCCTTTAAAATCCGTCTAATTTGTGCCCACGAATATACCCTCCAACTTTGCATCACTAATTTTTGGAAAGGGACTTTTTAAATACTGGAAACCTTCACTCTTTTTGTCAAGAGCTTTCACAATTTTTCATGAGACCTGACCCAACTTAATGTGCAAAGGCGGAAGAAGCACCATTTCAGTTTTCACTAAAGGCATGCATTTGATGTTAAGTTTCCAGGAACGTAGTGTAGGCGTTCTCTTTTTCTCTGGCTGAAGCCTATTGCTAAAAATTTAGTTAGCTAAAGCCAATATTTCCTACTTTAATTTAGGGCCTCTGACTGCTAATGGAAGTTTCAAATCCGGTTAGAAAACTAAGTAGGGTAATAACTCATTCCAGACACTAGTAATGGTTAAGGAATTTTTAATAAAACATTCATTACACAATTTATACTAATGGGGCTTCACAATATCAAATTCAATGAAGTACTATTTCTATACATGCTAATCATACTAAAATTATGCAAGCTACTAAACAATACTAAAACTAAAATTATTCATAGTAAATCCAAGCTATTATTCTTCACACAACAAAATCTATTCATTTATGGTCTAGGGACCGCCCTTACAATCACCATAAAGTACCTTTCTTCCTAGAGTTCAGACTCATTCCATTTTTAATTACTATTTTGTACAAAGTCAAGGGTTTTTTTAAGAACACTGCTTGTCTCTTAAGGGGTTCTTTTTAGGAAATTATTATTCATCAAGACAATAGTTAGAGGAAATTCTACTTACAGTTCCATTCTTTGTTTGCCAGGACGGACCAGTCTGCTAAGCGTGGTATTTCTTCCATTTTGAGCCTTCTTGAGCCTCTTTTGCTTTTCCCCTTCTCATCTCTCGATCTCCAACCCTTTCTTATTCCTGAAGCTTCCAACGTGGCTCATAACTTTATGAAAAGTTTTTGGGACCCGATGTTCACCCACATTTCGAAAGTTGATCCCGTCTTCCCCTCTAACTTAACTTCAATCCACGTTGTTAGCTAAGATCACGGCTCTAAAATTCTCCACGGCTGCTCCTACACTTTGCCATATCCCATTAGACTTCCACAGCACCCTAAAAACACCACTCCAAATTCACCTATAACTGCGCCTTTTTTCCGCCTCTACGTCCCTTATATCTCGAAAATGTTCTCCCATTTCCCCTCCCCTTTTTCAATCCTCTAATCCGATCTGCCCATCTTACTAACCTTAAATTTTTCTTCCTAGAACAGAAGCAACAATAGAAGTACGTGTTTGCCCCTTTTTATTTTCCTTATCCATTTGATCCTTTCAGAGAGAGAGAGAGAGAGAGAGAGAGAGAGAGAGAGAGAGAAATTTCTCCCTTTCGCATTTTTATTGAAGTAGGTTCCATGTATAGCTTCACACCATGCTTCCATAGTAAGTGATAGCTTACAGTAGTCTTCCCTGATGGGTCATTCCTTCACAATATGATGTTCTACTGTTCGACTATCCCATAAACACAAGAAAGAACAATACTTAGTAAAACCACCCTGTAGTCCAAGCAACACAGCGATTACTTTTAAATCACCACAGATTTTCCAACAATAGCAATGAAATGCTATTATAGGTTTCTTTCAGAGCGACTGATTGAAAGCAGTTTTGCTCCACATTGTGGAGCAAAACTGCTTTTAAACTGAGTTTAGAAGAATCGATGAATAATATCCATTCTTCAGGATTGGAGAATTCCACTCATTTTTTGTCAACCTAGATCCTAATAGCTCAGCCTGTTGCTTTTAAAAAATTTAAATCCCTAACTAAATCATTAAGTTCACTTTGCTCAATTAAGTGTGGGGTTTGTCATTTTCAGGAATGGACACTAGGATCGGCAGACGTTGAAGGGACAGGTATGGGCTCTAGCGACTCTTGCTCTTCTTCCAGAAGAGTGATTTCTTCACAACTAGGTGGAGGAATAGGGAGTTCCGGTGTGTGTGGCACTAGTCTTATTGCTGATGGAAGGTTGAGGGTATAGTGTGTTCGTGTCTAACGGCACCAGGGGTTTCTCCAATCTTCGCGTTGCTTTCATTGTGGGTGTAACAGTTCACTATAAAGGCCAGAGATTTAAAAGTGTATGGATATTGTTTATGAGTGTAGTGTTGTGTATCGTTATTCTTCTGGCCATTTATCCGCTAGACCCCTGCTGGGGCCCAACGTTGTCCACATTATGCCTCGTGGAGGCAGACCAGGTAAATTAAAAAAAAAATATATATATAAAATTTTCGCTCAGTGGGGGTTAAGAAAATTGAGTAGAAAGGCCAAATGAATTGTGTGAACGCAATTAAATTGTCATTATTAAATTTTAAGTTATGTGGGTATACACTTGCGTATTAGGTAGAGAGTGGTGGAAGACAGAAGGCTGGGGGAAAAGACAGAAATATGGGGACGACAGAGAAGGCGACCCCAGATAATCAGTGGGGTAGGCCCATGAGCCACCAGGCGAAGAGAGAGGAGTGGCAAGGAGTTGAGGGGACGGAAAATATCGTCTCCTCCCCCTGCCGGGGGAGAGGAGAAAAGATAGGATCATGCAAGGGAGCACGGTTTGAGAGGGCCAGCAGCAAGCTGCAGTTAGTCTTCAGTGGTATTGGTGTTCCCATTTGGGAATCACTCATGGGACAAGGTCCCGTCCAGTTTAGTCAAGTCAGTTCTTGTCCTTTATTAAGTAGGTTCAGTTGTTATTCCTGGTTGTCATGTATAGGGTTCAATTGTGCTCCATTGCAGCGAGCACTCGTCTTCTTGCGAAGTGCTCTTGGGCGTAGCAGGAGAAAGCCAGGTACTCTTGTTTTGTATCCAGTATGTTGTGCTCCCATCCTCTAGGACAATATAGAATCTTTGTTATTAGGATGTTGCAGAGGTCGTCATAAAGTTGGCAATCATACATTAGATGTTGCCAGCTCTCCAGGCCGCCACAAACACAGGCAGAGTCCTCTTCAATTCCCAAAAGGAAAAGTTTGGCATTGATGGCGCCATGTCCGGTGAGAAGGTATGCTGCATGGAGTCCAGGTGAGAACCACGTTGGGAACTTAGGGTAGACCCTGCCGACGTCAGGTATAAACTTTCTGGTTATCTCCCCTATATGCGAGTTTGTCCAGGTGAGTGTAGAGCCTCTTTTCAGCGGTGCAGTTATTTGCTGGGTCAGTTGTATGTCCGAGACAAGTCCTTGATGTGCCCTTTGCCAGGTGGTAAAGTAATCCTTGATCCACAATCTCCAGGTCAAGGGGGAGAACTCCAGTCAGGACCTGTAAAGCGTGGGTGCTTACCGTGCTGCAGGCACGAGAAGTAAATAGTAGAATCGATCTTTGGGTTGAGTCGATGATACGTCGGTTGACTGCGGTAGTAGCCTTGTGATACCATACGCCAGAAGCATATGTGATGATAGGTATGAATATGGCTTTGTAGAAGATATGTAGCGTAAGCTGGCCAAGGACCCTGTCCCTTCGAGCCACCCTAGCAATAAGGGCAGCATATTTCCTAATCTTGGTTCGGATCAGTAGCGTAGCTACCCTTTTTCGGGCCCGGAGGCAAAGAAAGTGTTCAGGCCTCTACTTAATGAAAATTGCAAAGACAGGAGACAGCCAAAAACGCCGGGACTCTATGAAGTGCCCGGGCCCGGAGGCAATTGCTTTGCCTGCCTACATGGTAGCTATGCCACTGGTTCGGATGTTTTGTAGGTAGTCGAAGGTTGGGGTATTTTATTTTAACTATTTTTCCTTGAAACCCCCTTAATATTTGTGAGGCAGAAATAAATCTTCGAGGTGACTTGTTGGTTCTCGCCAGATAATCGGAACAGCAAAAGGCATTTTAGAATTGTTCCCCTTCATACATTGTCAGATTTACATAGCACGTTATACAGCACATGTGCGGTGCCCACCTTTTATCCTGATCACCCACGTGTAACCAAAATAAAAATAAGCCTGTTCACCTTGTCAGTGATTTATCGACGTTGGATTTCACTATAAATTGTCCACAAACATAGCAAAAACTGTTTGGCGAATTAACGCACGCACGGCGTTTTCGTTCAATTTAACAAGACCAAAACGGAACTTTAAAACACCACAACCTACCACTAGACGACCGGGAAAGGTACAGAGTGCGGTGTTGGACGAGTTCGTTGATTTTGAAGCTATTTTTCCTTTTTTTTTTTAGAAAAACTTTTTGCATTTCCCTAAAAAAAAATGTGACTTGATGGAAACATTTTACTGTCATATTCGTAATCAGCACATACAAATTAACAAAACGCTTACTTTCACCTAGTTTAGCAAAACCTTGTTGACCAGTGTAGTTTGACATATTTATTCTTCTCGTTTTTCACAGCATTTCACCACTGACAGGAGGAACAGACGGAGCTCTAAATGATTGACGGTATTATAGCAGTAGTATAGAATTCATTCATCGAGAGAGAACTAATAACTGAAGTATACTAGTTGTCAACAAAGCCTGGATGTTCGGTAACTAATTGTTGTTGTTGTTGTTGTTGTTTGGGGTTTAATGGCGCAAAAGCAACTTCGGCTATATTGCGCCTGGTAACTAATTGTTACTACTACTAGGTACATGACGCAGCAACCAGTGCTGTACCACCACTTTGCATTTTGGAGGCCAGAAGTGGTGAAACCAATATTTAGTCCCCATACGGGGGGGGGTCTCCATATCATAACACAATACTATGATATAATACTAAAATATCACTAATAATAACACTAGGTGGTAGATTACTGTCATCGCCCTCGTGAATAGCACAGTTGGTAGAAACAACGTCCTCCCCTCAACGAGGGAAAAAAAATCCGAGTTCCAGTTCTCCGGCGAGGGTAGCATGGTCCCCCCCCCCCTCGGAAACTGGTTTTTCGTCCACCAAACAGAAAAGCGTCCACAGAACACACAATATATATACGGAGCAATATGACCTTAGTCGCTGATGCTTCTAAAATACTAGAACTACATGATTTATCATGTAGTTGTAGTATTACTACAACTACATGATTAATACTACAATACTACAACCCTAATACTACAACTACATGATTTATCAACCGGTGCAATACCACACTTTGCTCATTGGAGGCTTGAAGTGGCGAAACCCATGTTTAGTCTCCAGAGCAAAGATTCTGTCATCCTCCCCCTCATCTCATGCTCAATATTAAGTACTACAGATTTTGATACCTTTCGTGTTTGGGGTTTCACAAAAAAAATTATTAATTTGTAATAATTATCTTTAAGTCTTCGTTGTGAATGATTTAGGCTTTCCTCCTTTGCATTCTTCCTGAAAGTTCATTCATTCTCATTTTGTGCTGTTAACTCTCCTCCGCTGGCGAAGTTGTGATGGACAATGCATACTTTGCATTACTGTATAACAAATTTTTAAATGCCATTTCTTATTTTCCTCATTTCTTATCTTCAAGTGCACTTTTCATTTGTTATTTTGCCTGCCTCCTTCACCTTTTTCATACTTCGAATTAGAACATGTATTTTCCAGGTAGTACCTTGAAGTAATAGGAAGTTTATATATGTAGGATACTATGTATATAAAGTGCTTAGCATCATAATACACAGCCATTTCTGAATAAACAGAAAATTTTTAAGGTGGCATCGTTTTAGGTTATATCTCATATTGTGAATACCTTCACAACGAGTTGCCATGATATTGCACTACTTCGAATAAGTAACGCTTCACCTAAGGAGAAGACTAGTGTTACTTATTCTCAGATAGGTACCACCACCCAGACAGCACTGTTTCAGGGCTATTTGGCCCTTCGTCAGTGAGTGGGTAGGTACCCAAGTGATGCAATGATGGCGCGTTACTTATTCGAAGTAGTGCAATATCATGGCAACTCGTTGTGAAGGTATTCACAATATGAGATATAACCTAAAACGATGCCACCTTAAAAATTTTCTGTTTATTCAGAAATGGCTGTGTATTATGATGCTAAGCACTTTATATACATAGTCTAAATTTGTTCGCAGCTTGAGGCTCTAGCCCTAAATGCGCCTTAGTCTAAATACATCATACACCATCAGGCATCTCTCATATTGTGGAGTTATACTTCATAACTGTTTTTGCCATCATTGCATCACTTGGGTACCTACCCACTCACTGACGAAGGGCCAAATAGCCCTGAAACAGTGCTGCTAGAGGGAGCTTGATGATGTCCGGAGTTTCCGAGAATAGGTAACAACAGCCTTCTCCACTGGGGAAGCGTTGCCTATTCGAGGAGTTTGAGTTTTTGAGTGGTGTGAGTTGAAGGAGTTACTGTCCCTTTCATTCTTCTACACTGTTTCTTTTCCTCTTCCACTCCTACTATAACTTTCCCTCTACCTTTTTTGCTTTTCTAAGTCTAATAGGGACAAGTGGATATTCGAGTAGATATTCACATACATACATCAAATAGCCCTGAAACAGTGCTGTCTGGGTGGTGGTACCTATCTGAGAATAAGTAACACTAGTCTTCTCCTTAGGTGAAGCGTTACTTATTCGAAGTAGTGCAATATCATGGCAACTCGTTGTGAAGGTATTCACAATATGAGATATAACCTAAAACGATGCCACCTTAAAAATTTTCTGTTTATTCAGAAATGGCTGTGTATTATGATGCTAAGCACTTTATATACATAGTCTAAATTTGTTCGCAGCTTGAGGCTCTAGCCCTAAATGCGCCTTAGTCTATATGTAGGATACGTACCAAAGGCAAAGACAGACTTCCTTTTCTGATTAAATCAAGAAAAACTGGATTTAACGTGTTTTACTTGATCGATATCTCCATCGGCATTTTTTACAAAAAAAAGATTTGCGGTCTTCCTTTCACTAGATAGTGTAGTTAATCGCTTTGCTATGACGCTTAAGTACGATATTTATCGACTCAGATGCCAGAAGTGCAGAATTCTAATCAATTAGAGAACCCGCCATTTCAGTGTATCGCTTTGAAAACCTTCAGCCCTCACAAAAAAAAAGCTCTTTCATTGGTCAGAAGTAGTGAAACTCATTTGGAAGTTCAAATTGTAAAGAGGAAGAGACTGTTTTCCAGCCAAAAGTTAATTTCACGGTATGCAGTGTGATAATTTAAGTTTCCCTGGCTCTCTTTATGCGAAAATTCCGGGTTACGTAACCAGAAATCGATTCCTCAGAAGTCTTCTTGAATTTTTTTGGGTGGCAGAATTCTGAGACACCACTATCCTGAATGTGTTGACTCAGGATTGAAGTTTTGGAAACATGTCAAATCTATTCATTGCAGACCCCCGATTCAGACCGATACAAATACATATTCGGTGCTCGTTACGCAGCACCGAATATTGATGGTGGATATCTTTGGTGCTCAGTATATATATACTCAATTTCTTCGAATAGCAAATGGTCTTGAGTATTTATTAAACTTAACACTTAAATTTAATAAATACAAAATGTAAAAATCACGTTGCGTAACGCGCATGATTTCCAGACCACTTCAATGCCCTCGTGGGTATCACAGTTATAAACTCTCAACCTCCACACACCGGATGAAAAAGACTAGTTAGAGTCCCGTCGATGACGAAGAATTTTTATGGGCCTTTTTCACAAGGTGGCCGAGTTGGTCGGTCTCAGGCGAAGTTTACATGGTTTTTCTCCCGGAAACTGGAGTGTGTCGTCCAGTAAATAGAAAATCTACCACAGAACATACGCAATTTACAGACGATGTACACTGGGCAATTTGTCTTTAGTTGCTGATGCTCTTAAAACCCTATAATAATAATACTTCTTCGACTCGATTAATGTTAGAGCTGGCGACACTCAGTCTGTTAATTGCTTCTTATACTTCTAAAGTTTTTTCCACCAGTAACATGCAGTTTTATATAACCGCAGTACAATGCTTTACAAATGTATAAAGGATTACCTAACTGACCGAAGAATTGAGGTGGTAACGCCTTTTCGAAAAGTGTCTCGATCGGTTCGCAGGGACTACCCCCAGGGCTCGGTCCTAGGGCCGCAGTTATGAAACATTGTTTTTGACGACCTGCTGACTCAAGACTTGGGCGAAGTGAGTTGCCAGGCCTTTGCTGACGATTTGGTCCTGATGGTGGAGGCGGACTCCAGATCGGGCCTGGAGACTCATGCAAACCAGGCAATACAATTGTTACAGGATTGGGCAAAGCTACACATGTTGAAGATCTCACCCAAGAAGACGAACTCTGTTCTACTGAAAGAGGCGCTCGACCTCCACAGACCACCACAAATAAAGACAGCAGGAGCAACCATGAAACTTGCAAAACAAATACGATACTTGGGAATTACAATCGACAGTAATTTATCCTTTACTCCTCACACATCATCCACCTGAAAGAAAAACTAAAGAATTACGCAGCATTAATAGCAAGAGTCTCACGCAGGGACTGGGGATTAAACAGAAAAACCCTGTACCTGTACTACAAAGCAATTTTCATCCCAGCCATTATCTACGGATCCCCGATATGGTACAAAAAAGCAGAAACAGTAGTAAATAAGACACCTGGACAACCCAGGGTAGCATTATGCTCATCATCTCTCGTGCATGCAGAACAGTGAGCACGCACGCCCTCCAGGTCCTGACAGGAGTCCTAATGGACATGGAGGTGACTACTGCGGGCTGATGTATCACCTGACTAAGGGAACACCCACTACAATCTATGGCCTCTCCCTAGAACCAAACAACCGCAAAGCAGAAAAGCATAGAATCGTGGCTCACCTGCTACAGCTGTGGCAGGTCAGATGGACAGCATCAAACAAAGGCGAAGTGATGAAGAGATTCATACCACTGGTTGCCAAGACGTATCCAAAAGTTTACCCCGTGGTTTAACCCGGGATTAAATGCAACCTATTTCCTAACGGGCCATGGCCCATTCAAGGCAAAATTGAACACGTTGGGAATAACGGAGGAGCTAACTTGCACCTGCGGTGAGCCTGAAACATGGCATCATAATACACGACAGTACTATGAGGAACACAGAAGCGTGCTAATAACTAAAATACAGTACATACCAAAAAACCAAGAACACCATCTCTTGGACACAGAAGACGACTATGCAGCCTTCAGCCAGTTTGCACGAGAAGTTTTCGACCGAAAAAGAACGGAAATTGCCATCCACAATAAATAAAAGGAAAATGTATATTGGAAGAAAATCGACCACCCCACAAGACTGCAAAGAGCAAGCGGAAATTAAAATAAATGCAGGAACTACCTGCGTACGCCATATCGCGGTTTAAATGACTTCCTAGTGCTATTCACCTTTAATTCCCAATCCCCTGGCAGGGGGGAGACGGTTTCCTCCCTCCCCTGCCACTCACCGCTTCTGTACTCCTGGTGGGGCATGGGCCTGCTTTTGGGGACACCTACTCTACTGTCCCCATACTTCTGACTTCCCTCCAGTCTTAGTCTCCCTCCCATACTTTGCCTATACACCAGCGCATGTCCCACACAATGTCAAAAATTAAAACACGTCCAAATTCAAACCACGCACGCAAAACTCTTTCGACTTGAACCTTTTCAGCGATTATTCCCCCACAATTTTTTTTTTAGGCCCTAGCCACTGAAATCTCAGGAAACTTATGTGGCAGGGCCTGCCAGAGTAAAATATCAACTACTGGGTACCTGGTCTGCCTCCACGAGGCAGAGTGTGGGCAACGTTGGACCCCAACAGGGGCCTAGCGGCTAAATGGCCAGAAGAACAACGATACACAACGCTACACTTACAAAATCCATACGCTTAAATCTCTGGCCTTAACAGTGAACTGTTACACCTACAATGAAAGCAACGCAAAGATGGGGAAACCCCCGGTGCCGCTAGACACGAATACACTACACTTTTTTGCCCTTAGCTTACGTAGAAGTTCAGCTAACTTCTAGCTCGCTCTTGATAAGCTTAAGTGAATACTCTTACTCAGTTGGTGCTGTAGCACACTGAGTAAGAAGATTCACAATTAAATTGGGAACAACGTTCGCGGAAAGCTCACGTTTTCTTTCGGATCGATTTCATCATGAAAGGGTCATCATACTTGTGTTGGCCTCTAAAAAAGAATAGTCTTTGTGCATCTTGTACCATTACCCAAGAATATTTCATTGAACGATTCAATTACGTAATGTGCTATTCTCTGTCTGCTTTCTTAGTAGATATTTCTTTTATCAACCGTTTAACCTATTCAATAATGTTGAAGTTTGCTGATGATACAAAGGTTGGCAGGGAGGGTAATGAGAGAAGTCTAGGTATGTTACTGCAACAAGACCAAGAGAAATTAGGCAGATGTTCAGAAGGGGTAATTTATATTTAACATTGCTAAATCCACGGTACTACATATGCAGCAGTAATCGCCGAACAATATACCAGTTAGTTGGTGAAAAACTAAATAGACCTAGGGGAAATTTTGCAGTCTACATGAAACTCTGTTAGCAGTGCAGACCGGGTACTAGGCCAGGTTATTGAGAGTTCTGTCAAATTAAGGAGAGGAATTTTTCCAGCAGCAATAAGGTGATCATCTCATGGTATACAGTAGTGCATTACACCCATCTTGAGTAACACACACACACACACACGCACACACACACTTGGAAGCCTCATTTTAAGGAGGATTTGTTGGAACAGGTGTAAAGAAGAACAAGATTTGTCGGGGGCATAAAGGGGTACTCTTGCAAAGAGTTTTTCCAGAGTTTACAAACTAGACGCCTGCGAAGAAGTGTTTAAGGATTTAAAATGGATTGAGTAAACTAAATTCTGTTGGTTTTGATGTTATGCAGAATGGGTGTTTGAAAACTTGCACTTTCAGCCAGAATAATTGATCTTTGAAACAAGATTCCATCTGATATTGTGGAAGCGAATAGTTTGAATAAATTTAAGAAATATACATATTAGCATTATGGAGAAATTAGTTTTTTTTTTTTGGCTGATGCTAAAGCTTGCATTATTTTCCACTACATCATCAGCCATTTTCAATCCACTGCAGAATGAAGGCCTCTCCAGCAACTTTCCAGTTCCTTCTGTTTTGAGCACTAGCCATCCATTTACTACCCACAAACTCATGAATTTCATCTATCGATCTCCGCCTTTGCTTTCCAGGTTTTCTTCTAGCTCCTCTTGGATACCATTCTGTCATCTTCTTAGTCCATCTGTCATGTCTTCAAGCTATGTGTCCTTCCCAAGACCATTTTAGTTCTTTAGTTTTAATAAGAATGTCCTTTACTTGAGTTTGCTGCCTAATCCATGTGTTTCTCTTCTTATCTAACAGTCTGATTTCCAATATAATTCATTCCATTCTTCGCTGTGTAGTTCTCAGCTTTTCTTCCATTCTTTTGGCGAGTGCCCAAGTTTAACTTCCATAAGTCATGGTAGGGAGTATATTGGTTCATTATTTTACGTTTCAGACAAACTGGGATATTGCTCTTCAGTATGTGACTATATTTCCTGAATGCTATCCATCCAAAATTTATTCTTCTCTTGACTTCTAACTTGTCCCAGATAAGTATATGACTGCCTTTTCAATTAGTGCTCCTTCAATCATTATTTTCCTTTCTGTGGCATATTTGTTCATCATTACTTTTGTTTTAGCCATATTCGTCTTTAGTCCAAAATCCTTACTAACCGTGCATAACTAATTAAGATTTTCCTCTAATTTCATTGGGACCGTGGCTTATGACCACAATGTCATCTGCAAATCGTAAATGGTTTAGGTACTCTCCGTTCACATTGACTCCTTTCTGCGACCAGTCTAATCTTCTGAAAGCTTCCTCGAGGGCAGCAGTAAACAGCTTCGGAGATAGTTGGTGCCTCGATGATTTATGCACCTCGATGTTGGTGCATAAATCATAATGTTTAGCTTGTAACCTCTTAGAAATCTTGAGTATTAGTCTTGATACTCTTGGTGATGTACTTTTGAATTCCAAAATGTTTTTAAAATCTTTATGGACCAGAAACCCAACTCCACCTTCACTGTTTCCATTGGTGTACAGATTTCCAATTGATAAACTTATAAGTGATTCATTTCTTCTTGTTTCAAGCCAAACCGATGATATTCCAATTCACGTTTTCTAATTCCTTTTCTAGCTGTAATATCCTGTCTTCACCGATGAGTGATCTTACGTTATAACAGGCCAAGTTCAGTTTCCGTACGTGGCAGCCTGGTCGTACCCAGAGATTCTTAGCACCCTCTGCTTCCACTCTGATCCTCTCGCTGCCGTAAGAGGGAGAGTGAAAGCTGCTGGGGACTGAGGGCCATTTGTTTTGTTGTGCTGTCATATGCTGGAGGGTATGGTTTTTTCCTCTTCACGCTGACCAGGCGTCTTGAACACTACATAATACATAATAATACTAATGGATCCCTTGAAAATTGTAATTAGCAGTAAACACGCGTATTCAAAATATTACACATGTCTTACGAAAAATACTTACACTTTTAGCCACCTTCTTGCATCAAGAATCGTTGAAGGGCTTTCCTTCAATAAATATTTTCTCACTCCAAGTACTTGGTTCTCCCAATAACTCAGCCAGTTTAGAGTGGAAATGTTAAAGCAGAAATTCTGAAATTTAAATTACTTAGTTAAAACTAATTTAATTTGGTAGACATGCCAGAGGAATATATTACTGCTAAGTACGCGAATATATTTTTATTAAATTGTCATATTTGGATACAGAAATATGTAAAGTAAATTAACAAACAAAATAAATATTGCATCCAAGTGTGCAGTATGTAGAAATTAAATTCGAAATTATTTAAAATTTCAAGAATTTCAAAGTAAAAAAAAATTTCAAATTGAGTGAAAAAGGAAATTCCTATTGTCTCGTAAAATTATATACCTGATAATCACGCCAAAAAAAAAAATGTTTACACAATTTATGTAGTAAGGAAAATGTTTTCTTACTAAAACTGCCATTGACAAAGATTGCATTCATGTGTTAACCAAGGCGGATAAACCAAGTTCATAAAAGCCGGATAAATGTGGAGTATTTCAGATATCTGTGGAAATTTTCCTCCTCTTTCAAAAACAAACTGAAGGGGATTTTTGTGAGTCCTCAGATAAAGAAATTAAATTTCGGCCGAACTGTTGAAAGAAGGATGGATTTCCTTTGAGACTTTTTTTAAGAATAAAAAGGACGCAAAATTACCAACTACTGTAAATTTACAACTTCTAATTCAAAGAGCTGGTGTTGTAATACGAGCTAAACTTCATTTCTTGATACTCAACATTTAGACCGACTCACATTTGGACCGTTTCTAAGAAAATGTCAGAGCTGCTAACAATTCCCATTGTTAATAACAGCTCTGAATTCAGATTTTTAAATCTAATAACAATCCAATCCTAAGACTACAAGTGCCATTTCCTACAAATTAATCTTCAAAGTTGCATCATGTATAATAATAATAATGTCTTGGATGTCCGATCGAAATCGGCACACTAAAATTTCCGTCATATGTTTACCTTCCCCGAACCGCACTTGCCATCCAAAATTTTTCTTCCACTTCTCTGCTGCCTTTCCACTTTTTTTTGCGCCAAAATTCCACCTATATATAAAAGAATTTCGTTCTGTTTTCACTGCCCATACCGTCCCCTTTGAGACAAAACACCTGAACAAGGGTAGGGTCGCCTTTATTGTTGTCGCTGATCGAGGCAACTTTATTCATAGTCCTACAGCCACGAGAATGAACGCAAGGTCACCGCCATATAGTCTATTTAATAAGGGGAGGGATTAATTAACTAGGCGAAATATGTTGAATACAGATATTTACATTATGAATCGATTCTGATCTCGAAATAAGATCAGAATCGATTCTATACATTTCATTATAGATTTATATAAAATTAATCTATAAATTAAGTGGCCTAATCACCCTTTACTTTTAAAATAGACAGAATCTTCTAGTGACCTTCAGTTCATTCTCGTGGAGGTACAGCAATACTTTTGTTTAAACACTCGCCTGACCTGATGCTGAATTATGCACTTCACATGTGGTTTCTAAACTTATAGGTTTATGTGGCATCAGGTAATGATCGCCTCTCCTCAGCTCCACTGTTTTCACTCACTGCGTGAGCTTAAAGCAAGCATTGCTGACCCTTTTGTTTCAATCACTTACAATACGTGGGAAAGAATTCACTTAGCTTCCCAAATGGGATTGTCTTCCGTCCCACCAGTACACTTCAAGCTTATCCCATGTTACAAATGTTTAGTTTTATATTAAAATTTATTAATTACAATTTCTGTTTCTCTAAATTACTTTAAAATCATAATAATGTATTTTAATGTACTTGAATGCAAGTGTCTTATACTACCCTTGTTTAAAAGCGTATACACTTACAAAACCATCTCAACATTACATACCGCCACCTGCCATACGAGTTCTCATTTTCTCACTGATCTTTTGTCTTCTCTTGAATCATTTCAAGGTCAACTGAAATTGATTCATACCTTTTGCATCAATTCATATATTTAAGTCTTCATGTCGTCCATTAATTATCCTACTACGAGCAAAAATGGTAGTAATCAAGCTTACTGCCCAAACCCATTTTCACATGTTTTGTAGTTTTTCTCCCTTTTTTTGTTTCCGGATTTATAGCGCACTTGACCTTTTGATCTCAAATTCTGGTGTTTTTTTTTTAAACGGCCCACTCCTCGTTTTCTAACGCTGAAAGTTCACTGTGTCAATTTTACCCTAGTGAAATTAACTAATTAATTATATAATTTTAACTGTCTACAAAGTTAAAATTCGTAATATCCGTCAATAGAAGTGTTTGACTTGACTTCAAGTTTCAGAAATCTGTATTCATGATCGGGCAATCTGCAAAAATGTACGATCAAGTATGCATATTTAAGTTTTTTAATTATTATTAATAAATTTATTTCCGAAAGCCCAGAAACACAAGCAGGCGTTTCCTTTGCTAATTGGGCACGCTACCCATTTTCTAGCTTATTGAAACGAATCACTTTACTCATCACGCACCGATGAGTGACGCCTGGAGGTCGGCCGCAATGTAGACCGTCTGAAAGTTCTCCATACAACTTTCTTTCATTAGAAAGCCAGCAGAAAGAATTGCAATGAATTTTTTTTTGAAAAACAAAGATCATGGGTCCTTTCTGCAATTGTGCATTGCATTTACAAAAATTTATTTATATTACAAAAATATATATTAAACAAAAATTAATTCTATTGCAAGCCACATTGTAGACTAAAAACTGATTACACCACATTCAGCATTTTATATATTAAAAAAAACTTTTGCCTAAATATTGCAATTTTTTTTTGGTAAACAATATGGATACGCAAGTTTTCAGGATGTGTGATCTACCGAAAACTTAATTATATTTTGTATTGTTACAAACACTATGGGTAACCGATTGTTGTTTGAAATTTGTATTGTTACAAAATATTATTAAGGGAAATTCTCTATCCCACATGCCATAAAAATTCACCATCCAGTGACATATGCTGTTATAACTGTTAGAAAGCCTACATATCACTCAGAGTTGCAATAAAGAGATATATAGGAGCAGTGATGGAAGAAAGTATAATTTTTTTCCAAAAAAGGAAAAAAAAAAGTTATGAACAACGCACATTTTTTTTGTCCTTTGGATAATAGGCAGACCACTGATACGCTCAAGTTAGTTGCCCTGTAAAAAATAATTTTTCAATAGTACCTTTTTTATTAAAGCTCAGAACGAAATGCTTCCTAACCATCGTAGCAGCATGCGACACTTGAGGGTTAATTTTTCTGGCACGTGTGATAACGAAAAGAATTTTTCCCTTGAAATTTTCTTGATCACATCAAATGTACACTGTACATCAAGGAAATATTTTGTAACCATGAAAACTTCAAAAAAAAATCCGTTATTTGTATTGTTACAAAATATAACAATATTCTGTAACAATACAAAATATAACAATATTCTGTAATAATACGAATTTCTGAAAACAATCTGTTATTTGTAGCAAGTGTTTTCTTGCACACAAGTGGATGAAAAGCTTATGCAGAAGAACAAACAAGATACATCCAGTAAAGGTGCTGTATAATATTGTTACTCAAAAACGATTATAATAAACGCAAACTTTAATCAAGATGTGGTGTTTTCAGTTCAGTTTAGTGGCTTCCAATAGACGAATTTTCTTTAATTTTGTTTTTTTTATATGCAATTCACATTGAAAGAGAAAAGCGAAATTGAAGAAGCGATCTGAAGAACAGAAAGAATGATCTTTGATTCTCAAAAAAAATTCCTTGCGATTCTTTTTGGCCTTTTGTTTATGTGAAGAAAACACTTAGGATGCATTTTGTTCCCGATAAAGCATAACGCATTACCCCGAGGCTTTACAGAGCTGCTGCCTCTCCAGGATGACACTACCACAACGCCTGTGTAACATGATTCTCTACAACAGGGGTGGCCAACTTAATTTGCGATGCGATCTACCATCTCAAGAATTTCATTGCACGTGGTTAAAAAAAGGTAATCAACACATTTCAATTTGTGTTGATTAAGACTGAGATTAAGAAAATTGATCTGGTTGTTCAATCCGATTTCAAGGGTGAAGTTTAGCCTGTAGTGTATTGAATTGAATTTTAAAAAGATTGTCTGTGGTTGATCTGTTGCCTATTATTAGGATATCATTGGCGTAGCATATGTATAATTTAATTTCAGAAGGGAAAGGTTATAAAATTAGATTTTCAATAGTGGCGAGTTCAAGGATATGATCAACTGAAAGAGAGGTACGTTTCGTTAAAGTGTCGTCTGCTGTTAGAAGTACGCGTAATGCTTGTAGGGCGAAAGGAATATGAACATTAGTGTATAAGCATATGACGTCAAAAGAAACTAATACGTCTCCGTCGTATAATGCACCTTGCCACCTAAATTTAACCACCATCTACCAATAAATTTATTGCAGATTTATACAAGGTAAGTACCGTTGTTTAAGCACTTGCTATTCATTTTGAGGCATAATCAATGGTTATGGAATTTAAAAAAAGAATTCTCTATACTCTGTCAAACAATTTACAGAGAACTTTATTTTTCACCTCTTATCTAATACAGTCTGACCTCTCTTTCACGAACTTTCATATAGCGAAATTTTCTGTGTAGCGAACTCTTTTGATTTCCCCTTAGTCATTATATTGAATAGTTTCCCTATAACGAACTGATTTTGCGGGGGCGTTTGACACAATATGGTGGCAGAGCGTTCTTGCCAGACTCAGGAAAGCGTCCATACCAATGAATCTATGCAGCATAATGAAAACGTCCTGTCTGGAAGAAGAATACAAGTAAATGCGCCATACAGGAGTCTGGCGAGACCTGTTTTCAGGGGTTGCCATCAAGGATCTGTCCTGGGGCCGCTCTTGTGGAACATGGTTCTGGATGAGTTCCTGGCCATGGACTTGGGAGAAGCTCGCACTCAGGCCATCGCTGATGACCTTATTTTGACAATAACTGCAGACTCCAGGGCCCAACTAGAAGCCATTGCAAATCCAGCTTTGACAATACTACAGGATTTGGCCTTAACCCATTTCTTGCAGAAGTCTCTGGCAAAGACCTGCACAATGCTCCTGAAAGGAAAACTACAAACCCGAATTTGAGAGTTGTTGCCATCAAGATTGGCAACAACTCTCAAATTTAACACCCAGATCAAATACCTGGGCGTCATCCTGGACCCCAACCTCTCATTTCAATGCCACTTGAAACAAGCAAAATAAGGAATTATTCAGCCCTCATCGCCAGAGTTACCAGGAGAAACTGGGGACTCAAACGCACCCTGACCCTCTACTACAAAACAATAACCTTTCTTCCTATAATCATGTATGCCTCACCAATTTGGTACCAGAAAGCCACAACTGCAGTGAACAGAAGAACGCTTGATACCATCCACAAATCTGTCCTCCTTTTGCTTACTCGTGCCTGCCGCACAGTGAGTACGCATGCCCTCCAGGTGCTGGCGGGTGCGTGCTCTCCCACTGGATCTTGAAGCTGCTAGAACAGTGATGATATATTACCTTGCCAAAGGAGTACAAATTACCTATGTGGGACACACCAACCCCGAAAACAACCATAAGATAGAGAAAACCAAGCTGTAGCAGGAATGACAGAATAGATGGGCCTACTCCACCAAGGGAGAGATCACAAAATTCATCCCAGGCATTGACAGGGTGTATCCCCAGTCTCCTCCCAGGACTAAACACAACCTATCTGATAACAGGACATGGCCCTTTTAATGCCAAATTGACAGCCTTTGTGCTGGTTGATAGTCCTCTCTGATTCTGTGGAGAGGCAGAGACCTGGCATCGTTTGATGCATAGATGCGAATACTACGAGGATCTACGATGCCTCCTAATTACCAGAATTAAACATACACTGCAGGACAGGAGCTATATCTCCTAGACAGAGGAATACAGGGCACTTTCGCAATTTGCCCAAGACTTGTTCTCCAGGAGAAGAACACTACTTGCAATTCACGGCTAGAGTAATTAACAATACAATTAACACCTTATAACTTGGATGCTACGCTGAATTGATCCTTAGATCACTAAGCTTGACCAAGACAGCAGCTCTGCTGCCACCACCAAAGAACCAAGAACATCTCCTGGACACAGAAGATGAGCACACACCATTCAGCCGATATGCCCAAAATGCCTACAGCTGAAGAATTGAACTTGCCTGCCACAACGACCGACAAACCAGGATATTGACTTTACCTGACCAAAACTGAAACGAATAGGAGAAAATCCAAATTGATGAGAAAGACATACCCACTAGGAAAAGAGTGAACGGAGGATATCCCCAAATGTTGGATGGAGTGTAAACTTCAACCCTCCGATTGCACACTGGGTTAGATTCGGGCTCATATCTAGAACTGAGATAAGCAGACTTTATACTGAAACTGACTGAAATAACCTTTGAGAAAACGAAACATAAGCCAACCAAGTGGACTAGAAACCCAAACATTACAACCGAACTCAACAGCAGCAATTGCTGCCACATGTCCTAGGCTCTAGCCCAACACTTTCATTCCCTTTCCTGGTGGAGGAGGCGACAGTGCTCCTGTCCCCTCCTCCCCCTATTTTTCTCCTGGTGGGGCACGGGCATGCCCACTGTTCTGTCTTGAGTTCGCCTTCTCTATCGTCCCCATACTTCAGTCTTTTCCCCCCAGTCTTCACTCTCCCTCCCTACTCTGCCAATATCGCCAGCGACGCCCCACACAATGAAAAATTTAAATTTTTCAAGTGTCCAAATTTTGACTTGACTAGATTCTAGCGTCCATCACCCCCTATTTTTTTTTTATATATTTTTTTTCCACAGGACCTAGCCACTGAAATCTCACGAAAATAGGTGGCAGGGCCTGCCAGAGTAAATAACTTCTCAGTATTAGTGTACCTGGTCTGCCTCCATGGGGCAGAGTGTGGACAACGTTGGGCTCCAGCAGGGGTCTAGTGGCTAAATGGCCAGAAGAACAACGATACACAACACTACACTCATACAATATCCATATAATTTTAAAACTCTGGCCTTCCCAGTGAACTGGTATGCCTACAATGAAAGCAACGCGGAGATGGGGAAACCCCTGGTGCCGTTTGACACTAAATACACTTTACACAACGAACTGCTTTCGCGAGACCTGGGTACGAACATTTTACAATGATCTTACATATACATAAGTATAGGGTAAGAATTAATAAATAAAAGGTCAAAGAATATATTACAGGGTTTTGGTATGCGACGGGAAATTGGGTTCAAATATTGCAATAAAATGGAATAGTAAATAAGTTTATTCTTGGAAAAAAGGAACAATCGCTATGAAGTGGATTAACGGGAAGCAACAATAGAAGATGATAAACTACGGGGGGGGGGAGGCCTAGACGCGTATATGGAGTAGGCAAGTTAGGAAGAGAGAACGTTCTAGAACTTAAGAATACTATACTGCCCTGAACTACGGAAGTTGTACTGTCCAATCGAAATGAATCTAAGAGAAAGTTACAAGGGCCGACGACCGATTAAAGAGGCTGCTGAGAATTGGGGGAAGTGATTGGTCAGAGAGAAAGATCGAGAGAAACAAAGAAAAGGGCGCGAAAAAAACCGAGCGAGAGTTTTTGGATTGAACACAGGGAGAGTCGTCTTGTGAGAGTGTGGTGGTCACAAAGAAAGTGCGATCCGGTTAGGGATGCAGAACAAGTGGGATTAACTTTTTGGGAAAAGAAGTGAACACGAAAAGGACGAAATAAGTAGAATGAGGAAATGAAAAACTCGAGCGATTTTCATATACAAGGAGAGGTAACGGAAGGGAAAGTGCGTTCAAGACAGAGAATGTAAATTCTTTTTTATTATTATAGAGAGGTTAGATATGAGAAGGACTGAGAAACCAAACTGCTATTTGAACTTGTGCCGGCCGAAATGCAAAGATATGACTCGTGAAGTAAAGGCAGAGAAGTTGCTTTAAGTAATAGTAACGAGAATGCTGAGGAGTGTGTAAGCCATCGACGAACTTAAAAAGGTATTGGTAAGACCAAAGTAAAAAGTAGTAAGGACCTCAATAAGTACAATGAAAAATGTAATGTCATTACTAGTAGTGAGGGTAGAGGATATATAGGAATGTGTATAAGTACCATATGTATCTTTCATAAGTACAAAGAAAGCGTTATCGATTTTATATTTTGAGTTTATAAGGCAAAGAGCCATATAAGTATATGCATACATGTAAATTTAGTTAGCCTTTTGAGGGTATGGAACTGGGTAAGACAGGTAATTTCAGAGCCATAAGTTTGTGTTGTAGACAACTAACATATATTTATGTACCTACAAGTGGGTAAAATAAGTACCAGTTATATGTACGGAGAGATTAATGAAGTATAGACTATCGAGGCCACTATTTTGTTCTTGAACTGCTACGTATAAGTATAGCAGGTATAGAGAAAGTTGTAATCCATAATTGTATATATATATCCCAATTAAATACTGTAGTATATGTTAAAGTTTAGAAGTGAAAAATGAAATTAAATTTTGTAATTATGATTACTGTTTCTAAGAGTCATTATTCAAGAGAAACACTGCTTGAGGATACAACTGATTCTATCTTGAGATTTCTAAGAAAGAAATCAAGAGATGTGTGTGTGTGTGCAGACAGGTAGCTTGTGGGGCTTTAGAGGTTGGGGTACCAGTTGCTGATTGAATAAAAATCATATTTAATACAACTACTATAGGTTCTAAAGCAGTCTGATTATTCAGGAAGGGCACACAAATAGTTAGCCCAAGACTCAGATCCCACAATGCCTTACTCGAATGTTTTCTGATGAAAGTGGAGTTGCAATCGAAGAATGACTATACCCATTGGAAAGAAACAGTTTAAAAAAATTCAAAGCTGTGACGAGCAGTGGATTTTAAATTTCGACAGAAAGATGAAAGAAAACAGAAAAATCGCATTGATTGTTGATAACTGCCTTGCCCACCTTCACTCGGCAATTTCGAAACTTACAAGTGTGAAGCTTGTGTTCTTCCTTCTGAATAATCCGTCTTAACTGCAACCAATGGACCAAGGCATTATCAAGAAGTTGAAGATGCACTACCGAAGGCGCATACTTTAAAAAAAAATAATAGAAACCAAACCAACCTATAGATTCTGTTATAGATTTGTGGAAGCGCATATCAGAGTTGGCGAAAGTGTAGATTCAAGATGTGACGGAAACAACGATTAAGAATTGTTTCGCAAAAGAAGGTTTTGCTAAAATGCTAATTAACAGAGATGAGTAAGATGAACTACTAGAAGACATTGAGCAATCTTCGGAAAAGTTCCAAGCGAAGTTTGATTAGTGGAGAAATTATTCATGACGAATTTCTAGGAGTTTATAATGTCATAGCAGTTCACTATCCGAGTGACACCAATATCGACACTAGTTGACGATGATTTGGATGAAAATTTGGCAATATTAAACCTTCCATAAATGTTGGCAGCATTTGAAACTTTGCATCGAGGCCTTCAGTGGGAAGAAAATATCTGAGTGCTTAAAGTTTAAACATATGCGAACATTTTTATGAACGGTGTACAGTAGAATCCAGTGTACAACAAAAAATAACCAAATATTTTACGTCAATTCTTAAAAGTGTACTAATAAATTGAGAGCATAATGTAAGTAGTAATTCTTAATATGTATTAAGAAATTGTTTTAAAAATGTTAGAAAATTTATTCATTCCCACTTCATCTTTTACTATATTTCTGAATTTAGAGAATTTTTCATGCTTGAAAAGGTCATTTCTGTATAACGAATTTTTTCAAAGGAACTATCGATTTTTTTTTTTTATAGAGGTCTGACTGTATTGTAAATATAATACTGCGATACACTAATGATATTGTATTTTACTAATTTTAATTAGTAAAAATGCATACGATAGATACTGTATGTATAAATAAGCAATAGCTATTGAAACGTATAATTTTATTTTTCTGTTTTGCGGCTCAGTATGAGTAACTCTGATTCAGTGGGTATCAAACTACAGGAATCGTTTCCAAACTTGCTACTGTGTGCCATCTCGTACACAGCTTCCTTTTTTCGAGCAAGAAACATGTAGACAAGAGAAAGAGGTGCTCTATGCTTAAGCTTAACCAAACCCACTTGAAATATATCAGGTCAGTTATTAGCTTTCAGAAAGTTAGGATTCAGAGTTAAGTGGTCGTCGAGTGGGAAGTGCCTGAATAAATAAACGACATTTATCTATTACGCAATTGCATCAGTATTTGCAGCGGAAGGAAACTAGCGAAAACTGCCAATCTGAAGCCAAAATTCGGTTACACTCCGAAGTGTTGTCGATACCCACTTCAGAAAGCAATAGACTATAGGGATGATCGACTGCCTCTGTACTTAAGTGGGCGTTGTAGTATTCTTTGTAGGTCCTCATATGCATCCGATTTGATTTTCATGGGAATTAATGTTGCAACTGCATCCTCCAAGACAGGGTGGCAGTTACATTAATTTCGATCCTCTCCGACGAATGATTATTGCAGTTTCTCTGCTAAAGGAATTTTCCAATCTGTCAGCTGAATTAGTCGCATGCTTTCTCTCCTGTTAGCCAAGTTTTTCGTGAAAAATGAAACAAAAACAAACCGTGTTGTATAAGACAAACAATGTAGAACTTGCGCTTTACGAGTATTTTTGATAACATCAGTTCGATTCCGTTCGTGGGCATTTTTCCCTTCTATTTCCTATTCTATTACTCAAATTGATTACCGCTCGCTACCCGTATGAGTGACACCAAGAATAAACGTTATAGCTGTAACCTGCATTAATGTCAGAGCTGTTTGGCCATTCTAATGACCCAAGGATAATTTACTTACTTTCTTGTCTTTTTCTGTTAAATGTTCAGACAACATTATTACGTTATGAGATGAAAATGTCCACTGTTGTGTTGTGAAATACTCCATGCTCTTCATCTGCTTATGCATCTTCTTATATATTCGAAACATCCTACAAGAAGTTCAAATATTAAATTACTCTACCAGTAAGTAGCATTCACACGTATAATTATTCAACATATAAATCATGTTGAATAAACAAATCGTAACTTTTAAACATACAAGTTTATATGACAAGTTTTACAATCTAACATTGAACTTGTCATTTTATTTTATCTTTCGTTTCCTCTGTGCTACATAACTTACCATATACACTACTAAATTATAAACAAATTATGTGACAAAAATTGTATGAAAAAACTATTGTCGTTTTTTCATGAAATCTTTTTTTTTGACTAAGCTTTGCCATTTATTGATACATACATGCTAACAAATATTATATTATGGTGGTATTGTGTATATATACTGTAATGCCACAGCAACGGCATTAGTCCATAAACAGCGTATACAAATATTAATGAAAAAATGGCGTATATAAATATTAACTCTGTTATATACTTCTATATATGTATTTCACTGTGTGTAAATAAAACAGTCATTAAACAATGTTTTACCGTGACACAGTTATATTAGACGAATACCATAACTAAATCCATTTATGTGATAAATAGATAATATATTGAAATACAATTAAAAAATATTTACCTTCAACATTAATTTCGCTGCTTATTTCTTGCATTCCTGTTCTAATGTGGTTTATTTTTTTATTCCATATTGGCCGTCTAATACAAATTAGACGGCCAATATGAAATTAAAGATCCTATGTCCATTTTGAAATCAGTGCCTAACGTGGACAACCAGGGAGCTTAAAATTAATTTCAGCAACCAGAGGATTAACACAACAGGCACTACCAAATTCTGATGTTTAAGGACACGATTCTCTACTTGTGACTTTGTGAGGTGAATCACTTTTTCCGTCAAAGGCTTAATTGTGGATCATAAGTTTTTTTTTAGGGCAGTGTGCGATTTCTATTACCAAGCTAACTACAATGTAGTTCTCAATAATTAAGTTTCATTTAATGTTAATTGAAAATGGAAAGATTAATTAGGAGATAGGAAATATGAAACTGGTTAGTATTAGCAACTCTTTTTAGGCCATGCTTTAAAATATAATGCATATTTTACGCACCATGCAACTTCACTTTGCTGTAGAAAGCAAAACAGTAAGAAACTTTTTTAAAAAAGGCATTTATTCACTAAAAAAAAAAGATAAAATGCAATGAGAAATTTTTAAATAAGAATCAAGTGTAATGGTCGCACCATACGGCCTACTTCAGCAACATTTCAGTCATATTGGTATTATTTAAATTGCATTTAGCTAAACAACTGCTTTAAGAATGAAAAGATATAGATATATAAAGAAAGAGTATAAATGGAGGAATGCTGACCACATCAGATGTAGTAACACTGGAAAAACTCAATAGGCACCTGTAAAATAAAAGTAAAATTAAATAAAAATACATACTACTTAATCCTATAGATCGAATGATTTTAATTTAGTCATTAACGGTCCGCAGCCAAAACCAAAGGAAATATAGCATATAGCCCATTTTTTTTTAACCTCTTGCTTCGTATATTTCATATCAGAAACAGAGGCCTTGCTTCGTTTCCTTTGGTTTTGGCTACTGACCCTTTAATGACGAAGTTAAAATCTAAATAGGTATCTAGTAATAGATATTTTAAATAATAGATATGTAATAGATATGTTATAGATACCTATTTAATTTTTTCAATATTACTACGTCTGATATGGTCGGCATTCCTCCATTTATACTCTAATCTACTTATCTATATCCATTATGGTCGTTGGGTATTTCTGCTATTATTTGCAGTGCTTGTCCATACTATTCACTACAACCACTTGTTATTAATACAAGTTTTTTTTTTATTTTATATTATTTATTTTTAGAATTTATACGCATTTTTGCACTCTTACGCCATTTTGGAGCGAAAGTTTTTCATTTTACGCCGTTAAATTAATGCTGCTTTCTCGATGATACGCGTGGTAGCAGCTGGCGACAATATGTTGATACAATTAGGATGCTACATCGTTCGATAAGATTGCACAACGTTTTTGAGCTTACCTGCGACATGAAGTGAAACATTAAATGGGGACTACATGGAATTTTTAGTAAGTATAAATCTAAAAACTGAAGAAGTAATGAAAAGTAAGTTTTACATACTCCAAACCTTTATTTTTTTTTGTTGTCATACTAATTGATTTTTTGCTCAATTTTTTTTCAAGACTTCTAAAAAATAAACTGGTATAAACTCCCCACCCTGGTACATTATAGTAGACAATTTTGAAGATCATGATTTATGTAATGAATTGGAAGGTTATTTTAAATTTTGGTGAAGTATCAATATTAAAAGTAAATATTGATATTTCATCAGGGGACTACACCTGACCATGCATCATGAACAGCTTTTCTATGCTTGTCCATAACAGTGAAAGAGAAGTGAAAAAAAAAGCACCACTCTCGCACACTATGGACAAGGTAGTCCCAACGGTGTCAGTAAGTAAAATTAACTTGCTTAAGTAAAATTAAGGATAAAGCTAAAATAAGTGTTTTCAGAGTAGGGAAAAATTGAATTTGTAATTTTTGGAAAAAAAAGTGCTGGAATTGAGTGGAAAATTAAACTTTAGAACAAGCAAATGGTATAAGGGCAAGGTATTAAATTGAGAATGGGGCAGGAATAAAAGAGTAATTACTCTTTTATCCCTTATCAGACTTATTAAATCCTACTTCCAACTATCAGGTTCTTTTCCTCTACATTTACATGTATATACAAAATATTAATTCCCTGCTTTCAAAAATAAACTAAACTACGACAGTGGCGGCAGCCAGCGACAAGATTTTGTCCATCTATTGCAAATACCCATAGCCTAATAACTTCAGAATCGGACCAATGTTGAGATAACATTTTTCAAACAGAATACCCTCAAAACACCTAAATTTATGGCAAGGTTGTGAGAACCCTGAATAATAACAGCCATGTCAGTGTTATATCCCAATATTGCGATGCGGTCCAAACTTTTTTTTGGCGCGTTAGCGTGTATACATAAAGCTTGTATTTTCTTTATGTCCATCTGTCAGCATGTAATAACTACCCCCAGTATATGTATTAATGAAATTTCATATTTGACTCTTAAAAATGGTTTTAAAGCCATCCCAAATTACATTCAAATCGGACCAATAGAAATCTGGCAATTATTATTAAATCTTTTTCTTAACATATCACATCGGCAATCATACTTTATGTTGTATATTGGAGGAATGAATGGGCAGTGTAACAGATGCACAGAACGAATTGTTCTCGGTTCACACATAAGTGGTTACTTGATATCTTTCTATACACTAAAATAATTTTCCTCCTAGTGATTTTTATTCAGCCAATGGGAGAAGAGGGATGCGGATTATGTAGTAATACGTAACAAATACTAAAATACGTAACAGAAGCATGTTTTACTGTGGTAAAACACGCAGTACCATTCTTATTTCCATATGTAACGTATTTATAACTGAGGAAGAGACGCACACAATGTCGAAAGCTTCTACAAGTATTTTATTTTATCAAAAGAAGCAAGCGCAGCCCCTAGTATAAATTATTAATATTGCTAATTATATTAATCGCAGCAGAAACGTTGAATATGTTATTTTAATTGTTATTAAAATCCAGAGCCTGAAATACGTGTTGCATTTTGCGCGCTATTAATTGTAAAGAATTACAAAATGTGGAGTATTAACTGTTGGAGTTGGGAGGCATGTGCAGTGAAGTGAAAGCAATTACTTTTATATACTGCTTAATCAATTAACAAAAAAATGTAATCTACTTTCCCCTCGCATTAAATCAAAATAATTCAATAAATTTAAGAAATAAAAATTAACGCGCCTGAAATGTAACACTTGCGTACGTTCAACATTTTATCCCAAAAAGTGCTTCAGGGTATGCGCACCCTAACTGGGACGAAAGTTTTAATCCCAAGTTTAAACTTAGTTTGAGAGTGTAGAGCACCTTAACATTTGAAAAATGAAACTCTGACCACCACACAATTTATTTTATTTACTGTATTTATTTTTTTAATCTCAGCTAGCTAAAACCATTTAAAACTTAAATCTCGAAAGAGTTCGGGGCAGCTAATACTGGATTTAGCTAATCCAAGGCTTTGGGCGTACATAAGCATCAAAGCCAAGAAGTATAATTCACTGCTTTAGAATAATTGCAGTTGATCCTGGAATACCTGGAGCAACTGCCTCACTCTACCCTAGTAAATACGGACTTTGGTTGAGTGGGCGGGGGAGCTGGAGTACAGCTTCCCCTTACTGTAAGCTGAAAAGCATCAATATTTAGGTGAAAAACTAAACGTAATTAAAGTCTGAATTGAAAGTATTAAACTCTTACGCAATGGTGTAAAGGAAAAAGTAATGAATGTAGAATATTTTGCTTATAGTAGCTCCTCCCTTATTCGTAACCAGTGACAGTAAATGGTTTTATTGCTTGTCATTGATTTAGCTAGGTCTCGAATCAAATCGCGTCAACGGTGTGCAAATCCATAAGAGCCTCTTCAATCCGGGCTGTAGTTAGCCCATCTCATGTAGCGCAGATGCCCCGTTTTCCACTGGTTACTTTGGGCGACGTAGCGAAGTGGTTAAGTACAGTGGTAATGCAAGTGTTTAAGTTGACCATAGTTCAAATCCAAGCGACTACAAAATATGCCAACCAGCACGATATACAAAGCGGCTCGTGAGCTCATTTGTACAGATTCAGTCCTGAGATTTGTCAACAGACGTTCTCCCAATTATGAGAGGCTAGGACTTCCTAATTGGATGTCTAAAACGCTGTTGGAACTGATATTCAGGGCGATGTGAATTCAGTGGACCAAGTTTTGGTTAAGTTCAGTCGTTCTGCCTGTGATAGCCAAATCTTGTGCACCTTTACGATGGTGTAGTTAGCCCATGGTATACATCCATGTGTAACCCTTGGTATACATCCATGTGTAAAGCGTGATATACTGAACTTAACTTACTGGGTTTTTGTTTTGTTTTATTGGCGCATTAGCTACTAAGGCTATAATGCGCCGACTTACTGGGTGAATACCCAGGTATGAACGAAGCAGATGTGGAGGTATAGCATTCTCGACATCTGCTTCGGCATTGTACAGCGTTTTACTCACACAGAGGAATGCTGCTGTGTCACGGCAATATAGGTAGTAGATGACTCTTTATTCGGTGCAATACCCTTACTGGAGGCTTGTAGTGAAATTCATGTTTACTCTCCGGAGCAGAACTCCAGCAATCCCATCTGTTCCATTATGTAATGGAACAGATGGAAATTGTTAAATGTTAGTGCTGCAGTTGTAGCACTAAATAACTGTTATTTGATATCAACTGTTCATCCTTATTTCTTCTATTATCGCTGAAAAGAGTGAGTGGTGTAATATAAAATAAGTTGTACTCCCAGAACAGACAAGACGATTTATTTTTTATTTATTATTATTTTATCTATAGGGCAGATGTCTTCGCGCTTGCATCTCTTGATCAGTATCAGTCTGGTATTGTGTGGAGATTTACGATCAGTTAGTGCACATCATTGTTCAGAACTGGACAACATGACCCACAGTTTGTTGTTAGAAGCTTAGGTGATGATACCTTAATCCCGTTCTCGTCTTAGAGTGAAATGGTTATTTTCATGATGGAAGGGGGAAACGTTGATGATCCGGATTGAGCCGCGCCTCCCACTTCGGATGAAACATTGACAGGAGCTAAGCACTTTTGTAACAAGGTTGGATTCACATAGGGATTCTGAAGCTGATCCGCCGCCCTTAATTCTCCAGTCCACCACAAAATTAAAGATTCTGCCCAACTCTTATTGGTTAAGGGGATGTAGCATCGGCAAATACGCTTCAGTATTATTAATATTGGACAGTCCCGGAACAGCCTGTTCGGCTAGAAGGGTATACGTTATGAAAATTCGAGGTGATTACATTTATTTTTCCTTGTAAATTCGATCACATTGTATTTACAAATAAGCTAATATAAACAATTAAGTTACAGAACTTGGAAAGAAGTACAGTCAAAAAAAAAAAAAACAACCTTTGACGAAATCAGGCTAGGTTTGGCGTGGAAGTCCTTCCACAAAAATGTTATTGTTTATACGGTTCTTTCAGGTTTCCCTGTCTATAGCGCTTCGAGTTGCAGAAAGATGAGGCATTAATTCCAAGAGTTACTGTCCGAACGTATTCGCCGGAAACACTGATCTAAGGTTTTGGAAGTTTTGTAGTAACTTCCCAGATGTCAAGCGAATCCATTTGGCCACATAGGAGTTATGACAAGGTGTGCACCACCATCTTTTTGATGGTGGTTTTCCAGGGTTTCATACCCAGGTTTGCTTTGAGTACTCTTCGCAAGGTGTTAAGGGGTTGTCCATCCCCTTGTTTAGCCAATATTCAATCCCACATAGTGTGCGTAAACGAAGTCTAACAATTCGAATGCTAGCAGACGAGTTGAACAAAGCAAAAACAGTTATCGACACAGACCAAGTATCTGAGAAAGCACAACTGTAAAGTTGTCACAGTCTGATACCAGAACAAAAGGAAACTGTGCTGAACTTAACTTCAGCTATAACAATGTTAATTCCACTTTTGCTGGAGCCTGAAGTTTTCTTCCAGTATGACCCTTCAACAAAGCAGCAGGTCAAGATTGGAGGGGAAACCCTATTTCTTCCTTATCAAAAAAAGTTGCTCGGGAAGCGAAAGTAAAATTGGTGTTGATAGTTTTCTGTGCAAGAAGGCACAGAGTATAAAGGAGCACCTATGCAGAAGTAACTGCACAGTAAGTTCAGGAATATTCGTCATTATCTTGATATGGATTAACACGCGCCCATACACACAGCTAACTTTCTGGCCAAAAATAGAGTCAGTCTTTCCTGATCCACCGTAGTATTTTTCAGAGGTTTTTCCCCACGGTTAAAAAACAAAAGGTTCTCAAACTTTTTTGCTCACGGCAAAGTATTGTTTGCTGCGGGGAATCGCGGTACCCGAACATTTAAGTTGGCAACACTACGAGGAAATCGGAAGACTCGCGCATGCGCAATTTACAATCAATGAGGCAGCCGTTTCTGTTGAGTTCTTTGCAAGTGCGTGCATGTTTTTGTAAGATTTATTAAATTTCATATGGATAAGTTTCTGATTAAACGGAAAAAAATTGGATGAGTCAGTGGCAGAAAGGAACAATAATAAAAGAGAACAAGCCGATTGCAAATGTAAGTTTCATACAATCCGTAAGGCATTCAAGGCCCTCGCGTACCTGTTCATATCATTCGTGAATAAGGTTTTCAGGTCCACTGTACATAAATCTAAATTAAGTAATTATCTTGATATAAGCAACCTAGTTTCAGTAAAGATCTTTTGAACACGAAAGATGGCTTTTTATCAGTTAACTTTGACTTCAAGCCATCTACAACTGCATAGCACCCAAAATTTCACGACACCCCGTTTGAGAATCGCTGCTCTAGAGCAGTAGTTCTCAAAGAGAGAACTACTTTCAAGGTAAAAAAGGTACCTTCCACGGCTTCTTTTTAAGGTCCATTGTCCAACGAAGGACCTTATAATGTTACTCGGTTGTCTGTGTCTGTCCGTATGTCAGAGAATTGTATCTCTGGAACCACTCAATCTATTGACTTAATTTTGCATGGATTTGTACATCACGTGGGCCAACATAATGCCAAATTGATCGTTGACAAAAATTTGAGGAATGGGGGATAAAATGTGGGGGGACAAAAAATGTTGTCGACAACCTATGCACTGTTGGAAAGAGCTCAACGAGTAGGTTTAAAATATTTTTAAAATTAAAAATGCGGCGCCAGACAGGAAAATAATTTTCGTGTCCCCCCACTATTTCCGTCGCTAATGGAACTAAAAATTTAAAAATCACATATCCAGGGTGATTACTTTTAACCTTCAACGCTCAATAGAAACAGCACCTCCGCCTAGAAACAATATCATCCGTTATGCAATTAACAAAGCAGACTGGAACCTCTTTAACGATCCAAGCTTCCCTTCAAATTCCTGGAAACACCAATCTCACCAACAACCAGCATCAGGGAAAATAACATCAATCATAACCAATGTCTGTGACAAAACAATCAAGAAGAAACACCCTTTCCCAAGTGCTGTCCCATGGTGGTGGTGGTGCAACCAACTGGATTATCTCCGCCATCAGATTCATACAGCACGGAAAGCATTTCAACGTGCTCGCCGTACCTGGCCCCTCTCATGAAGTTGATGCCCTACGCAAAAACTATCGTATGCTAAGAAATGACTACACTAATTTAATTAGAGCCAAGAAGAAACAGTCTTGGGAACACCTGGTCTCCACGACTGGAAACAGCACCCCCCTGGGGAGTTGTGTATCGCTCCCCAGGGGTGAGGTCATCTCCTCGACAGTCACCCCACAGGACACCACAACCCTCACATGGGAAGAGTCGGTAAATATCTTGGACACCCTTGTGATTTATGGATCTGTGTTTATCGGGAACCCGCTAAACACAGATCCTGAATCCAGCCAGCAACAAGAAATCTTTGCTGAAAACGAATTCTACAGCACCACTTGTATAGAACAGACTGATGAATTAAAACTTGCCATTGACAAAACAAAAAGCCCAGGGTTAGACTTCATTGAAGCAGAAGTAATCAAGAAGCTTGCAGAGACGCAATCAAATCTCCTCAGCCTGTACAACCATTGTCTGGAAGTTGGACTCTTCCCGGATGAATGGAAAGAGGCCAATCTACGCCTCATTTTGAAGAACCCAAGTAAACCATCAGAGCAGCCAAGGTCATAGACCCATAAGCACTCCTTCCCGTTTTAAGCAAAATATTTGAACGTCTTCTCTTATCCGGATTGGAAAAACACTATAAAAATGCAAATCCCCAAACCAGTTCGGCGAAGACGCTCTTCGACAGCTCATGGATTCTGTCAAAAATTCATGCCAAACTTCTCAATAATATCAGTGGATTTCGCCGGGGCCTTTGACTTGCTCTGGTGGCCAAGTATACTATGAAGACTCAGAGAAGTTAGCGTTCCAGCAAATCTTTACAGCTGTATACAGGTTTTCTATCTTCACAACAGAAGTGTTACAGTCGGAAATGCCTATCGACAAGTCTCCAGAGGATGCCCCACGGCTCTGTCCTTTGCCCTTTCCTATGGAAAGTTTTACCCGCATATAGACTAACTTCATCGCAAAATGAGGAACTACACCGTAATGGTAGTAAGGATCAGCAGGTCTGACTGGGGCCTAAATCGCCGCTCACTGCAAATGCTATACAAAGCTGTATTTATTCCCACTGTAACCTACTGTGCAGGTGTCTGGTATCATCGTGCACTCATTGGTCGTAACCAAAGGAAGCTCACCTCCATCCAGTGTAACATCCTTCTCACTATCACGCGTGCCTGTTGCACAGTAAGCAACCCAGCGCTCCAAGTCTTGGCAGGAGTTCCCTCTGAACCTGCAGATAATTCGCAAAGGCGTGCACTGTCTTGCAAAGGGACTCCCTACCACCATCCTGGATTTCACTACTGATCCAGCAAACACCAAAGAAGAAAAAAGCGCCTTGCAGTCCACCTTCTTAACGCCTGGCAAAACAGATGGAATACCACCCTCAAAGGTTCCATCACTAAAAGATTCTTACTTGAAATAGCCCAGATCTACCACAAAGCTCCAGTATGGTACAGCCCAGAGTTATATACCACTTTCCTGATTACAGGCCATGGATCCATAAATCACAAACTTGCCTCTATGAACATCGTTGATGACCCTCGTTGTCTTTGTGGTGAAAACGAAGACTGGGATTACCTAGTCTATGTTTGCCCGCTCTACGAGGACCTGAGAACGTTGCTCGTATCAAGAACACATGCCTTGCCTCGAGGAAATGAACACTTTCTGATCAATGAGGAAGACCAGTACCACACTTTCTCTGCCTTCGCCCATGATCTCTTCACCAGAATATCACTGGTGCGACGTCCTGGAACTTATGCACATTGATCAACACCCTTTTCTCATATACTGAACATCTCTAATTAGATTGTGACCTCTTTTAACTACTGAACTTGACACTCAGGTCGCTTGAATTGTTTCATCCGTGTCTTTCTTGATACGTGACTGTCTTCTCACCCTTTCGAGGGCCCTCTTCTACTTTCGCTTAGGTGGGAGAATTCCCACCCAACCTGTGGAGGATGCCTTCCCTTACATCCTCCGTCGATACCTCCTTTCCTCTACCCTCTCCGGTACATCCTGTACCTTTATTTTTCTTTGTCTTTCCAGGAAACTCAAGAAATATAGGGTTTCGCACATCTGCGCGAAACCCTATATTTCTTATTCAATTAGTATTCGTTTTCTAGCGTAATCCTTTTATTTAAAATAGGAAATTCCCGAGCAACATACAATATTCTTATTGAGGCCACTCGGAACTTTCAAAATGAACACCACAGATATGAGAACACAGGGAGTACGAGTAACAGAAAAAAAAATAATAAATAACTATTCCAATGTTCTACAGCATGTCTAGCTTGAAAGAACGCATTTGATGCAATTTATGGACATCATGGCGATATCCAATTACCTTACATTTCGAGGGTACAGCTCTAAAACAGTGTTCGCAGGTCGGCCGCTAGTTAGTACACCGGACCGAACGTGTTGGTAACTCCAGGTTGCATGAGCTTTCCAGGAAACTCAAGCGACCTGGAGGAGACTAGCCAGAGAATTATGGGCAGTCTGGCTATCTCCTAGTGGTATGTACGAGCAACGGGGGTCCCACCAGGGGCCCTGCGGCCAAAAGCCAGGACACCCAACGAAACCCAGCACAATACTTCATTTACAACAATTTTTCTGGCTTTCACAGTGATACTGCTTGTCTCCAAAGAGTTCATATGGCGCAGATGTGGGAAACCACCGAAGACACCTTTCCCCAATACTCTATCCAGCACAATGGCTGATCGGTTCTCCCCCTCTGGAATGGGCCCCCCAGAGGATCCTGGCCTATTTGTTAGTTGTTCGCGCATCGGCTTCTGTGGCCATAATGCATCTCAAGGTTTTTGCACTCCTCTGATCCAAGCCAGAGGCGGGATTCGAACCCGCGACCTTTGGGTTGCCAGGCAGGCACTTTACCCACCCGGCTAGCCCAGTCAGCGGATCCCGGCCTATCTTCTGGCAACACCAGATGGGTCAGAGTCTCTTTTGAGACAGTACGTGCTTTTCATGGACTGGTCTACCTTCCCGTGGTGTGGACGAGTACCCAGAATCATCTGTCCAAGTGACTGATGCTTCTGGGCAGCCAAAACAGAACACACACACAAACCTACGTCATTCACATTTCTGGTGCTTTTATAGTGTGGTACTATTCTTCAGAGATATGAGGCAGAGTTGAACTGACGTTCTAGGAGCCGCCCTTTACATATACCTTGAAGTTGTCAAAAAAAAAAAAAAATTCCCTCGTCTTTAAAAAAGGCATACCTACACAGCTACTTAATCTCCAACTGGACCTGACAAGCGACTACAAACAAGAAAAAAGATGAATCTCAGATCACTTGCAGCGCCTCTGGCAGGAATCCTGGAATTCAACCCACAAAGGAGAAATAACAAAGTTCTTCCCCTCAGTCACCTTCACTTTTCCCAAGCCTCCTCCTTGGTACTCACCTGGACTGCAAGTAACCTTTTTATTAACAGAACACGAAACATTCCAGCAAAAAGTAAACTCTATGGGTATCGAATAGCATCCCCTTTTGCTATTGTGGAGATAAGGAGTCCTGGGCCCACGTTATGTATCAGTGTCCCTCCTATGAAAACTACCGGTTACAACTGTTTACAGTAATCCGAGGAACTCTCCACAATCAGGAGCAAGATCTACTAAATGACCGAGATAAATATATAGCGTTCACTCGATTTGCCCAGGCTGTCTTCACCACAAGGCGTGCCAAGCTCATCTCTGCTAGGACAGTCCAGAATACTTCTACTTCCTGCTAACACATTCGGGGATAGGATAAATGCAAATCTGTGCTACAGAAACAATACTGAAAACCCTTTATGGGTAGGATTCATGCTGGCACCCAATTTAGGGTACGGGATCACTGCTGGCACTCAATTGGGTGCTAGGTCAATACACAGTGTCACCTGCTCCTGCAACTTTTAATCCCCGTCCCTACCCCTACTTCGCCTAAATCTATGGTGGACTGTCTTACCCTAAATACAGGTGGCGCCTTACCCTAGCGTTATTCGATGCTAATCAAGGGAAAACAATTCCGATTGAAATCCATCATTTACTTTGTGTTAAAAAAAAAAAAAAAAACTTATTGCACTTCGATAGCGCGCTTCTTTGTACTAAAGAATTCTCCTTTTGGTCACAAAGGTTGCTAAATAGTTAGTTAATAATTCTATAAAGATCATTTATAAATTTTGCGACGAGAAGTATTTTTTTTAACAATTTTCAAAGCTGGAGTTGTCCAGGCAAGAAAATACTCAGAGAGCCAGTTCTGAGGCGGCGGTTGTGGGGAGGCGCCTGCGCCGAGTCTTGCACGGCTCTCACATGCCAGTTACTTCTCCCACCCTTGTCATTCACAACTGGAAAGACTCAAAAAGACGTTTTCGTTAGGTCTTCAGTTTTAGGCCAAGCCGGGATACTAGAAATTTTTTTCAGTTACCATAAAGGTGTCTATTTGAGATACGACCATTCGTGACTACGGATCCTTCATACTGTGTGCCCTGCACTCAGTAGTTTACCGATTTATTTTTTCATAAGATAAATTCAAAGACTTCAGAGGGATGTATTATATGTTAATACATTTTAAAATTCGGAATGTTTAATGCAGTCTTGATTTCCAGGAATTAAGACCGCATTAAACTAGCTAAAATGCCTTTTTCATTTTTAAATTGATTCAATGTCTACCATGATCTTATTCCATTTGGATTTTAAGACCCTCAGTATCTTCCCTAGCAATCTTTAAATATGTTCTTTCATTCTGTAAACAAGTTGAACTCTTTTATAATATGATTCGGCCTTGTACAGCATTTTACTTACCCGTAAATGCAAAGTTGGTAATGACATCCCAAACATTAAAAAAGTCAGGTTTGGTGAATACAGGCCGTATTCACCTTACAAGCCGCCTTTAAATGCTATTGTTTTCCTGTTTGTTCTTTAAAAATAAGTTTTTAAAAAAATTTAAAAACAAGTTTGCAGTTTATCATCATCTGTTAGTCCTAAGCGTAAGTTTTAAGCTATTGTCCTTAGACAATGCGGATAGCTATTTTAAGCTATCCGCATTGTCTAATATCCCCGATTTCCATCAATTTATCAAGAACCACCTTTCAGCTTGTATTTACGATCTATACGATGCAACTGCAGTAATTGGACACGTAAATACGATCAAATTGGGACCCCAGGGGCTCAACATCTGGTGAGTATAGTCTTGGCACACCCAGAGTGTGTGTTTGCGTCTCTCTATTTATTATTTTTTTTTGCCTGGTGCAGCATAAGCCTCAGGTTTCCTTGCACCATATGGCTAATAATATTACGTATCACTTCTACTGCACATGCGTAAACTGCGATAAGTCATAAAAGCTCGAACATAAACCGAAGCGCTGATTACAATGAACGTTTTTTTTTTTGTGTTCAAACACAATCGGAATTTCACTTGCAATAAAAGTGATAACATTAAACGAAGGACGACATTCTTGATCACAATAAGATCAACGGCGTGCACTGTATTGAAAAATACTGTTGATCAACAATGGATAAATTGACCATACGTATTGGTTTTACCAAGACAGTGCTGTACCGGTTTCAGAGCGCTTCCCCTTCTGGAAAGACTAAGTGAAATATCGTGTATCATGTCTTGTATGTGATTTAATTGCTTATTCTAAGACACTGCTTCAAATGAAGCAGTGACTTAGAATAAACAATTCAGAGATGCACCTGGTTGTAATTACAAGTAAACACAAATATTGCGACATCGGTTCCATTTTGTGAGTGTCACCTGGAGACAAACTGCCTCAGGAATCCACTGGTGAAACGAAAGTGACACCGTCTCATTCACCTCATAGTGAAAGTAATGACCTCCGAGTACACATTTTGGGGAAGAAAGTGTTCAGATAGGTCTGTCAGTATTCGGATAGGTCTTGCCTATCTATCCGAAGGTCGTGTAAAAGTTTCGCGTTATGACAGATAAATTAGTCTAAAGAATAAAAGTAAAGAAAAAACCAACTTATAATTACATGGGCTTCTGCTGAAAGACCAAAGCTACAAAATCGGCTACGAGAGCTGGTATGTAATGATCCACAACGATGCAAATGTTGTTCCAAATTCTATTCTTTTTGAAAGCAGCATCAGGATACCGAAACAGTTGGCTGCTGGGATATCGGTGCACCATTGTCCTTATGTCTTTAAACACTTCGTTCCAAGTTATTTTATTGATAGATTGAGATGTGCAGTTGTAAACCATAATCCCATTTGGCCTGAAAGAGAAAAAACCAATAAAGAAAAGTTAAGGGAAATAAAATACGATTTATCTCGGTTAAATTAAGTTCTTAATATTTACTTACTTTAAATAATTACTAGAAAGTAATGAACTGTTGCCGTTGTTTTTAGCAATTGTGATACCTCGAATTTTGCATACCTTCGTTTGAAATATGTCTATATAATTTGAGACTAGAGTATTTATTTAATGACATAATTATGGCATTACATTCAAGGTCTATTTCAAGTTTCGAGAGAGTATTCTCACGAAAACATCACGTTTACATATACTAATGGAAGAAAATTTAAATTGTATTAGAAGAAAATGCCTTGTGCATAGGGATAAGCACATCGGCAAACTGCAGAAACAGAACTAAAATAAAATTGAAGTGTGCAAATAAAGTATAAATGCGATAAAACATGCACGTAGAATATAATACATATTAGAAGCTTTCGAGATGTACCTCTTCAACTATGAAAGGGTCGGTACATCAGAATCTTTTATACCGGGAAAATATGGTCGACAGCACGTGACATCGACTAAAACATGACAAACAGCTTTACTAAATGGCAGCTGAACTATACACTGAGATCAGTATTTCTGGATGTTGTTGTAGGGATTTAGGAGCATCAGCGACTAAAGCCATATTGCTCCCTGTATACTGTTTGGTATACAGTATACAGGGAGCGTGTGTTCCGTGATCGATTTTCTGTTTGCTGGACGAAAAACCAGAGTTTCCGGAAAGAAATAACCATGCTACCCTTGCTTGAGACCGACCAACTCAGCGACGTTGTCAAAAAGGCTCCTTAAATTTCCTCACATCATCGACGGGACTCGAACTCACGTCTTTTCCACCCAGTGTGGATAGGCCAACGATTCTACCAACTGTTACACACGTAGGCTTAAGTATTTCTGGAACAGTTTCTCAAATGAACTTCATTCCAACCAACACTTCCTTTACTCAGATACAGCTTCTTCCTTGCATAAAAAAAGAATGCAAGCAGCTTGACTTTCATGGAAGTAGCACAAACGTTTCACAAAAAATAATAATAAAAATATCTTCAGCAATGGATTGCAGCCTGTCCACCAGCAAGCTAATTTCACGCGTCCCACCATTACATATGGATGTTCGCGAATGTCAGGCTCCATAATTTCAGGCTGTGGTGGGACCTATTGGGAGGCTTCCCTCCCAACAGGTCCCACCACAGCACAAGAGCAAAATATTAGTCTTCATTAACAGGGCACAAAAGCAAATAATTACTGGGAGAGCCAACCCTCTCATCCAAGGATTGAGAGTCGCCTCCCAAAATGAACTAATTAAATGTGCAATGTACCCTGATACGCACCAGTATACGCCTCGGCGTGTATCCAGACTGTTTTACCCCTGTAAGCGAGTGCGGTGCATGTTAGTGATGAGCCAGCAGCAGCGCTAGTAGAGTTGCAAGTCCCATCAAGTCCTTGTGCAGAGCACTCCTGGGACTTCCACCATTCAAGAATGATAAGAGTACACAGATGTACAGCAATGATTTCGCTAAGCCATGGCTTGCTTTCCTTTAATGAACATTGAACTTCAGTTTATTATAGTAGGAATGCAGCATGATCAATGTCATCTAGGACGATCTATGTTGAGAACTTCCAGCCACCAACCGAAAGCCTAGCTCAGTGGCAGACGCACATACCCATTCAACCCTTAAAATCAAGCCACACAAAGTACATAAGGCTTGCCAAGAGAATGTCAATTTCCTTAGTGGCCATGCTGGAAACAACACTACCTTAATCCAGACAACAAAATGGCCAAAAGAAACTATACAAAACGGAAGGAAAACACCATTCTAAAAATAAAAGCTTCATTTGAGCACAAGCCAATTCCAACTAAGAGCTTCGAGACAATGTAGCATCTTCGTTACCAGCCTTGACCACGGTACGGGTCCCTCATTGGACAGCAGACGATTGGAACTGCCGTAATACTAATGTGAAAGATATTAAACCAGGCACTCCCTCATACTGATCTTTTCAGAGAGAATGCAGTATGTAGCACTGCTCTTTAACGTTCGTGATGAGCCAGCAACAGCGCTAGTAGAGATGCAAGTCCCATCAAGTCCTTGTGCAGAGCACTCCTGGGACTTCCGCCATTCAAGAATGATAAAACAGTACAGATGCACAGCAATGATTTCACTAAGCCATGGTTTGAAGGTTAAAGAATTCTTACCAGCTAGTGTTTCTAATAACAGATGTAAAGTCAGTAAATAGCAGTTAGGCATTTTCTGCAGCCCAGACTCTAGAACTAAAAACATATCCCGCGCAAGCGTAGTGACAATAAAGAACTGACTGAGTTTTGTTCAAGTGAACGGACAAAAGATCCGAATTATCTCAGATGTATTAATTCTTCAAATAGGCCTGTTGGGTTGGGAATGTTCTGTTTCAAAATAACTGCAATAATACACCAACATTACTGAAACTTGATTAAAATAGGAATAATATAGTATAAGACCGGATCGAATTAAAATGATGAAATAAAATACACTGATTGTACAAGAAACGCAATAAGATAAAATAAAAATATAAAGAATAGCAATTACACTATACGGAATAAAAGGGATAAAACGGAATCAAAGTGATAAAAACAACCCGTAGCTTTCAGAGGCGAATGCCTCCTTTATCAACAGTAAGGTAAGACTTAACTTGTCATGATACACATAATTAAATAATTTCAGGATCACGGCTCGTAGCACATGTTACCGTAGGAGCATGGGCAGTATCCTCCACACGTGCACCGAAACCAGAAATGGCTCTGGAGCGTGCCAGGCAGAACCGTTCATCCCGTCCAGTTTTAAAGAGGGGGAATGAATACGGATTCCCCTGTCTATTAATGGCATAGTATTTAGGGTTAGGCGCCACCTGTGGTTTCCCACATCTGCGCCGTATGGCCTCCGTAGCCGAGTGGGCAGGAGCGGGAGTGCCAGTAGCACACGCTCTTTGAGTAGACTGGGGTTCAAGCCCCTGACTGCTGAATACGGTCGATCTGCCAACCCGCACTGCACCAGCGTGGCAGATTATGGTCCATTTTCCCTCAGCATAAATTGTTGAGGAGGCTTCCATCCTGCAGTGGGTTGATAATGGCTGCACTTTACTTTTTTACTGTATAAACCAGTAAAAAAAAAAGTGTAGTGTGGTTTATGCAGTATTATATGTTCTGTTGTGTCTTTGGCTACTTGGCCGCAGGGCCCCTAGGAGTCAAAATAGGCAAAAGGAGGGGGAAAGAAGGCATCCTCCAGCAGAAAGAGGTGGGAAGAGAGAAATAAGAATCACCCCTGGTCTGGGAGGCAGCTTACAGAGCAAGAGGTCTGCAAAGTTGGGAAGGTGCAACGGGAAGTGTCTGAGTTTGATTTATATCAATTCATCAGTGCTGTCATTCCAACGTGGAAGATGTCCAGTTAGGTGTTCATTCAGTTCTGAAAGTGGCCAGTGATGAGAGAAGATCATATACGAGGAGAGATCATAGCGGTTTCAGGTGTGGATGTGTATGTTGTGGGATCAGACGTGGAGAGATTATACAAACACTTTTTACGACTGCTGAGGCATACCTGCTAAAAGCTAAAAACGCTTTTTTTGATTTTAACAGGTTGCTTTCGGGACTGAGTGTGGTTAAATTTATATCCAATAACAGTTGATTACGTAGGTCCAGGTAGATGTTACACGAGTGCATTACGTGGTGCCAGTACTCCAGTTCTCCACAAACACAATGGGCATCGTTTACAGCCCAAAGTCCTGAAGTCTTTTTGAATTACCCATGTCCTGTCAGAAGAAAGGTAGCGTGTAAGTTAGGGAAGAACCAGCCAAGTCTGGTTGTTGAGGTAGGAGACACTAGGTAGAAATAGCTTTGTAGTACTGCCTTTGGTGGAATCATCTCAACGGATTTGCCATAGGGAAACAAGTTCCTGCCAAGTACGCCGGAGTTCTTGTTTCAGATCTGCATCGACAATAGTTTTTATCCCAGGAATTCAGTTTCTTTGTTCTTCCTGATGGCATGTGAAAGCGCTGTGAAGGCCGCTTGGAGGTCAAGGGGATACAACTGGTTAATACTTGTAGTGCTGCTGTTGAGGTCGTTCTACAAGCCCGAGTCATTTTAATAGCATCAACCGTTGTATTTGCAGAATAACGTTTCTAGCGCTGATGGACAAACGATGGAACCATACGGCAGCGCCATATGTTACGAACGGTACAAAAACAGCTGAATAAAGAATGTGGAGTGCAGGTCCCTTACGACCCCACTCTGCGAGTGAAGCGAGGAAGTATATGAATATAATTTTTGGCCTTCTCTTTCATGGACTTTAGATGTGGCACGAAAGTTCTGCGATCATCTAGGGTGACGCCTAAATATTTGAATGAACGTTGATTCATGAGTGCATCTCCTTTATAACGAATGGTTGGTGGTCTGTTGATGTCAAGACGACCTTTGAGAAGCAGGGTTCTGCTTTTATCTGTAGAAATTACCAGCTTATTCTCTTCAGCCCAAACCAACAGGGCATTCAAGACTGTTGGCTCTGGTCTCAATAGCTGCACGAGTAGAACCCTCAACAACGATAACCAGGTCATCCACATATGAGAGCCGTGTGGTGTGGGGGAAGTCCTGCAGGAACCATTTATACAGAATATTCCAAACAGCTGGCCCCAGAACAGAGCCCCAGGCAGCCTCTGGTGAGTTGGCAGGTGATACTATGAAATTGTTTTCATGGTAATTTTTCTGTTATAGAAATAATCTGCAAGACATTGATGTCGAGGGAGCAGCCAGATATTCTAGCTGGCCACCAGACTGTCAAAAGCTCCCTTAAAATCTATAAAAATCGCCAGTACGTAACGGGCATCAGAATTATCTGCCAGCTGAGTGGTTTTCAGTAGTGCATCAATAGTTGAGCACCCCTGCGCGAAGCCAAACTGGAGTGTAGAGGCGAGTCTTTTGGTTTCATAGACAGACTGAAGACGGATGAGAAGTAATCTATCAAATACTTTTCCTAATATTGGCAGTAAATCAATTGGACTGTATGCTTTGGCTGCACCAGTGAGACGATTTGGATCCTTGGGTAAAAGCTTGAGGTTGGCGTGTTTACAACGTGTAGGAAAGGATCCTTCATTAAGACACGTGTTGAACAGTTTTACTAGAACATCGGGTGCAGACCAAAGGTGTTTGATGGACTCTCCCTCGATGAGGTACAGTCGGGGAGCTTTTCCGTTTTATTTATGGCTAATGCAACCTCCTATTCTGTGGCCGAGGGCAAGTAGCTCTGATTCTCAGTGATGACGTTTCTGTGTACTTCAGTGTCATGATCAGGACTGTCTTGGTAGATTATTCCGTCTAGAATCTTGTTCATTGTCTCTTCCATTGAAAGCGTCTCTGAGTAACCCTCAGAACGGATAGAATTTATGATATCCGTGGACACAACTTTGTTCCTTATGAGCATGTCAACTAAACCTCAACGGTTTTTATTGCCTTCCGTCTCCACCAGGAACTTTGTTTAGCATGATAAATTTTGTTCGTATATTCTCTCCGGATTGCATTGCATCTTTCCTTGTGCTATTGTTTGCGGTGGGTGTATTCTTTTTCTTGGTAATTCTTTCCTTGCACGCTGGAGAGAGGAGCGGAGATCTATTAATTCTTCTGACCACTAGGGAACTGAATGCGCTCAGCTGAATGATCGTGAAGAGCATCTCGGATAATGTTCTCAAAGATATCCCATTTGGCAGTTCTAGTGGAGAATCTGATGGTATCGTGAATATACATCAAGCGAGAACGGGTACTGTTTTCAATGCTATGTTATTAGCCGATGATCACTGGTGGTGGTGGCAGTGTCGTGTACTTGCCAGTGCCTTAGTCTGTTGACAAGAGAGGGGATTAATAGTGGGATATCCAGATTAGACTCCCCATTTCCCGAGCTGTACGTAGTTGGCTGTCCAGGTAGGTTGGCTATTAGAAGTCCACGAGAGGCGATGAATTCCTCTAGTAGGTTTCCTCTGGCATCAGAGATGACATTACGCCATTGGGTTGATTGAGCATTTCAGTCAGCAGCTATGATAGCATCTGCATTTCCAAGGAGGTCAAGGGCTTGTTCAAGACGAGCAATGTGTGGCTGTATCTCGGTGCCAAATTGGAAATACGCCGTGACAAGCCGACCGGGCTAGCCAGGTAGGTAAAGTGCCTGCCTGGCAACCCAAAGGTCGCGGGTTCGATTCTCGCCTCGGGCTTGGATCACAGTAAAATGCAAAAACTTTGTGAGGTGCAATATGGCCATAGAAGCTGATGCGCCGACAACTAACAAAAAAAAAAAAAAACGCCGTGACAAATTTTATGCAGCCAAAGTTTCCCTCAACAGTTGCCCCATTCAGATGTGGGCAGCATAGGGAATCAATTCTAGTGATGACTAGATCCGGATTGCGAACAATGATGGCTACGAGACCAGAGAGACCCTGCCACATCTGCAGTAGGGCTCTTGTAGAACGAGCAGATCAAGATTTAATTCCTCCATGAGGAGATGGAGCTGAGATGCCACTGAAGTTGATTTTTGTGCATTTATTTGGCCTATGCGAAGTCTGGATGATGGTAAGTATGCTGTCCTACTTTCCATAAGTGGTGTTATTGGGTATTATTTCAGCTGCTCTCTTGTAAACAAGGCATGATCCATTTCTCACAGAGTGGTCACTAGGTTTGTTGATGGCTTTACAATTGGCGCATTTCGGTGGCGATGTTTTATTGGGGCATTCTTTGTAAAGGTGGCCGGCTTCTGCACACTGGTCGCATATCGGTTTTTGCTTCAGACATTTGGCTGGTATGTGTCCGTATCCTATTATGCTTAGAAGAGCAAATCCGCAAACTCTAGAGCCATTTAAGATCCCAAAATTCGTACGAACGGTCGACTATAACGACATCGCCAGATGAGATTTGGTGGTTCTCCTCCCAAAAATGTTCGACCCCCGCAGATCTCATAATCTGCGGCCTTTATCATGTTAAAATGCTCCCTCATACGATCTTTGAAAGACAAAGATCGTATGGGGACAAAGTGAGACAAAGGCGTTTTGTCTCACCAACGCACTCTCCCACAATCCGAGCATTTAATCAATATATGCAGTGGCAATGGATACAAACAGCTCTCTTCGTCCGTGTAACGTTTCCCGAATATATTTATCTAAGATCTTCTGGGGGTACGCGCGTTTCCCGAGATCTGCTGTCACACGTTTGATCTCCTTTCTATCCTTGGAGGCGTTGCAGTGGGATCCAGCCCTATCCAACAGTGCCCTAATAACACTATTCTTGTGATTGTTGAGTTGTGCCGTGTTATAATGCGTATATTGCCCCCGCACATTGGTTTTCTATATACAGTCGTTTTTATTCTAGGGCCATGTCTATACACCAACACATGACGGAAAAGGGTGCAATCCATTTCCACCTCCGATATCTGAGAACCTCATCCTCTCTCTCCCCCTCCGTACAATGTCGAATGTAACGAAACTACGTCGACGTAGTTTCGTTTCCATGCACGTATGGGGGGGGGGAAGCAGGCCCGTTAAAAATCTTGGACGAGCTCTTCCATGGCTAGATTTGCTATAACAGCACTAATTGGAGAGCCCATCGCTGCGCCATGAATCTGTTAATAGTATTTGGAAATAACAGTGGTACTGCAGACAATTCTGCTACGCTACAAATATCTTATATGCTCAGTACTGTCCCTGATTGTGTCGTCCCTCTCCAACGTCATGCGCACGCATTTCACGCCCTGCTCTATGGGGATGCACGTAAACGGACACCACATCGAATGACAGCATGGCCTCACCCTCTTCAATGGCTTGAGCACGTATAAACTGCACAAAATCTCCACTGTTTTTGATGGTAAAGTTCAAACGTCCTGCTATAGGGGATATCAGTTTGGCTAGATATCTGGATAATGCATGCGTAGGTCTGCCCGCAAACTATACGATTGGCCTAAGCTGAATCCTCGCCTTATGAATTTTCGGTAGGCCATAAAATCTAGGCAGCTGGCGGCCCTCAATTGAAGTGTCCAATGCATGCCTTTGGAATCTTATCAGCATTCAACCAATCCTGCAGAATATTGTTGACACACTGTTCCAATCCTACCTAGGGATTCCGACTGGTAACCTTATAAGTTGTCCTGTCGTTCGCAAGTTCCAAGGAGGAGATTAAATGTGTCAGCAGATCTCAATAAATGCGAGTACCTCAGAAGATCTTGGATAAATATGTTCGGGAAACGGAACACTGAAGAGAGCAGTTTTCACCCGCTGCCACAGCATACATCCCCAACTATCCGGGATAACTGAGAGAATCGCTCGAGTATTACGTGCTTGTCAGAAAGTGCTGTGTGCAAATACCAGGACGAAGATTGCCACAGTCGCGTCAACGGTTAAAGATACCGTACTCGGGGAAGGAACAAGCGGGATAGTATGAGATTAAATGCCCAGAGTGTGGGGAGTGCTATGTTGGTGTGACAAAATGCCATTTTAAAGATCTATAGGGGAGCATATTAATGCGTTAAAGGCAGCAGATTATGAGAAATCTGCTGTGGCCGAACATTTTTGCTAGGAGAACCACCCATCTCACCTGGAGATGCCGTTATAGTAGACTGTTCGAAAAGATTTTGGAACCGCAAATGGCTCGAGTTAGTGGATTTGCTCTTCTGAGCATACCATTAATAGAGACAGGAGAATCCGTATTCATCCCCTCTTTGAAACCGTACTTCTGGGACGTGACGGTTCTCCCTGGCATGCTCCCAAGCCATTTCCGTTTTCAGTGCACGTGTGGAGGATACTGCCCATGCTCCTACGAGCAGTGATCCTGCAGTTAAGTATGAAAGCTACGGTTCTTTATTGCTTTTATTCCGTATATTGTAATTGCTATTGTTTATATTTTTATTTTATCTTATTGCTTTTATTGTACAATCAGTGTACGTATTTTATCATTTTAATTTGATCCGGTCTTGACTATGTTATTCCTATTATTCCATAGTGTAATAGACATAAATACCAATCTTCGGTCTGTGAGATACACAAAATTAAACATATTTACAGCAATCTATACAATTTTATAAATTATGTATACCTTGTGAAATATACACATTTAGACTATAAAAAAAATTCAAACAATTTTAACAAATATTTTCTCATTGAGAATACACTTGTCCGACGTTCGAAACATACCGCTCTTTTGCAGTGGCGGCAAAAGTATTTGGTCATTTTTCTCTTAACTGGTGGGAAAAAATAAGTTTCCCTATTTTGCGTTTTTTTTTTTTTTTGATTTGGTAGTTGTTGGCGCATCGGCTTCTGTGGCCATATTGCACCTCCCAAGGTTTTTGCAGTACTTTGATCCAAGCCCGAGGCGAGAATCGAACCCGCGACCTTTGGGTTGCCGGGCAAGTACTTTACCCACTCGGCTAGCCCTTTGCGTTTTGTAATTTCTAGTATTTCAGTAATCATGAGCTTGAGTGGGCGAGGTAAGGTCGGCGTTCCTAGGCGCTTTCTTAGCCAAGGTTTCATGAGCTCTAAACGTATTGTATATTGTACAGCTATTTAAGTGTTAAATGTTTATCATTCCGTAAAAAATGCACAGGGTCATGGGAGATTTTTTTTGGCTGGAACTCATGCCATTGCACATTTGATCCAACGTATTCACTGCTCCTTTTGTTGAATTGTAAAATTTAATAATAATCCTAAACAAATAAAGCGTAAAGTATTGATGTTTAGCGGCACCAGGGTTTTTCCATCTTTTCATAGTTGATGTACCAACAGTGAAGAGATGGGGGAACCCCCTGGTGCGGCTATACATCAATACACTTTACCCGGTTTGTTTCCTTGTTGACGGAGGGCTCAATGTGTGATGTATAGAAGAATCACTGTTTTATTTTGTTTATACAACAGCAGAGTTTTCTTTATCAAAAGAAAATAAAGATACCCAACTGTCGATTCCCCCCCCCCCCCCAAGAAAAATGCTTAGGGATCTCCTGCTTATTTTTTAGCAGCGTTCCCACAATTGTAAATCTGTATGGCTGGTTCAGTACGTCGTATCCGAGAGGGCACAGTTTAAACCATGGTCACATTCACAATGAGTCATATTTGCTCTTTGTTCACTCTTTTACAAAGGGGAGGAGATCAGCTAATGAGAGGCCTTTAGTGTCGTTATGCTTTCCCAAATACGGTATATCAAACATTTCGTTTTCACTTCACAGAGCATTACAATTTTTATACTGTACTTAGGTTTATTTGTTACGTACCTTCTGAACGGGCGAGGCCCTCTAAATTCAAGTAACTACTCATCTATTGTAAGAAATGATCCGTGTTTATATTCTTCTCTTATAACAAGAAATTTCACATTTCTGTAAATTGTGCAAGATTGTCACTTTTCTTCCCTTTCAGTACTGTGTTCTTTCCGTCAGAACTAACGGAGTTCACAAGGAACTCAAGACCTTTCACAACTCATGGTTGCTTTTTTTTCTTTGCCCGTAAGTGAATCAAATAAATCCTCAGTTGAGAGATGATTGTTTTACAAAGCTGACAGAACAAGAACGCAAAAGAAAGCCGGTAATTAATTTAAATTAGTTTCTGATATAGATTCTTTTTGAAAACTATAAGCGGCTTTTTTTTTTTTATTTATGTGCTTCACAATTTTTCCACTGAAGTATTCGAAATAAGAGAAAAAGCATCAACTGGTGAAATAGCATCTTTATATAGGGCAGTAGGCCCCTGAACCACGTGAATTATATTTCGAGCCGCAGTACGACTTTCCTATATATATATATATATATTTTTGTATGGTCGACCATATATGGTTATTTCTTCCTCTCAGTATTGTTTTCTTCTAATTCCGTTCAATTTTGGACGGAATTAGAGGTATATTTGAGATTTACTGAAGATGTTGAGGTATTCTGTACAGGCTCTGATGAACTAACAGTACTATTCAGTCCGATTTTACTTTGATGAAAGCAAAGAGCAAGATTGAGACATTTATTCGACAATTTCTTCCTCACTATATATATATATATATATCCCCTCTCAACGTTGTCTTCAGATTCGCTACCTTCTTTATTGTCATCTTCGAAATCGCTTTCTTATAAAAGTTCAGCTATTTCATCAGGATGATGGTTTCGGTATATTCCATGAGAGGAAAATGAGCCATTTTTACTATAAAAAAAATAATGCAATTTGTTTCCTGGTAAACCTTTTCAGATCATAAATAAAATAAAAACACCTTGCAATTGTATCCAATGGAAAGGATGCAACACTAATTTTCTATCAGTAGACGCACACTTCACTCCTGTAGTAAATGCTAATGTTTGGTCTGCGACCACCCAGGAGCAAATGTTCAAAGAGGGGACCATATTCACAAAAAACAACTATTACCCATCTACGGAAAGTACACAGGGGCAAATGCCAAGCAGTTTAAAACTTACGTGAACAAATCGCAAATATTGGGCTAGGCCTGTGGTCTCCCAGACCAAAGGTTAGCATTTAAGGGATCACACAGTAAAATACTTAGGGGTCGTTACTGATGAGAGGCTCTTTCCTCGATCATGTAAGATTCCTGCGAGATAAAGTCAACATTTAAGTGAAATTGCGGACAATTCTGAGCATATGTTTGAAAATAAGAGGGAATATTGTGCTGTATAGGGAACAGTGTGCGGTATGAAGGTTTCTTTGTTCCCATTATAACTGATGCGGCAGGAGCACAAGGACAGTTGAAAATTCAGAAGGCAATTGTTAGCTGCACAAAGAACAACCCTGTTGAGTATCAATAAGGCGAATAAAACTTTGTTCAATGATGCTTTGCATGTTTTATGAGGAAAACTACCAGCAAGTTTTTGTGACTAAAAATCTTGAATATGCTGTAAGAAACGAATCGTGACAACGCTAAATTGGGAAAAGAGTTGGGGGAATGAAGTTAGCACATATGCTACCTACTAGGATGGTTATTTTTAGTTTTTTGGTAGTTGTTGGCGCATTGGCTTCTGTATTCATAATGCACCTCCCAAGGTTCTTTTTTTTTTTTTTTCAGTACTTTGATCCAAGCCAGAGGCGGGATTCGAACCCGCGACCTTTGGGTTGCCAGGCAGGCACTTTACCCACCCGGCTAGCCCGGTCGGCGGATAGTTAATAAAATAGCGCAAAGTATCTCTAAATTACGGAAGGATCACTAAGATCTACCAGATCAGGACATTTACTGATTCATCTATGAGGTTGATAGTGTCGATCTTAAGGGCTATGGTGTGTATTGGAAGCCAATGTGGTGGCTTTTTTCCGAGTCGATGACCAATTAAAGTAGAAATACTTTAATTTGGTGGAAAGCTACTTACGCTGTGGTGAGACAGGTTGAGTCCAATTCACGTGTTATATTTGAATGCCAGGATTATTGTTACCTGAGATTTAATTTCTCAAACGACTTTATTACTAAAGCTGAAGATTTCTTTAATTTCATCGAAGTTAAAGCAGCCTTGACAAAATGATTGGCTTGTCGGCCGAAAGAATCTGAATATCTCCCTAAATATTTTTTAATTTTAAAATATTTAAATTTTATTCCAAATTGATTTCAAAGTGGACTGACGTTGCCAAATGGTTAGAGAGAGAATGCAGTTGCATACGCCTTTGAGTAGATAGTGGTTCGAGCTCATGTGAATTCTAAATACGGTCATGAATCTATTCATGACCGTACCCGGATATAAACAGAAAACGAATGGTTTCTGTAACCTGCCACCTGGCTATTATGCAGCCATCATTGAAATCTACAGAAGTGCATGAATAAGTTGTTTTTCAACCATCTTTGATATCTTGTGCATAATCGCCATAAAAGGAAAAGTGGTATGCGAAATATGAAAACGAATAGAAATAAATTCCCTCTGCTAAATGTCCAAATTTAGTTCACAGAATGCCATGTTGGAAGATTTTCATATTTAGTTTAAAACTATTCTTAAATTTTCACATAGAATGGCTCCAATTTTGATATTAGATTACAAAAGATTAAGACTAAGGAGACGCTGTATAAACGCACACAGGATAATTTTTTAAAGATAGCAAGTTAAAAAAAACCTAGCATGATATAGCTTTGGGGAAATTGCGAAATGTATCTTCAGGGGCTAACGTCCAATTGGTCTTCAGATTTATATTCCAGCGTTAGACTGAATTTTAATTACGTGCCTACCCAGCCTACTGTTCACACAGATGTTTATTACACGTTATAATAGTTTCACTTACCGTTCATGAATTCAGATCTCATGTGCCGTAAAAATACACTATTTTCTAAATGGAAAGATCAGTTTTTCGTATGAGCAGAAAATCTTTAGAGACATGCTAATTTCGATGTTTAAATAGCAATAATTAAAATAAAACTACGCATTTGTGAAAGTATGATTTTTACCTCTCCGTAGCAAGGTACCAAGCAACTGCCAGCAACAGATTAACGACAACATCAACAGGAACCATGTCTACCACTTTTTCGCCATGGACGATTACTGTTCTCATTAATCCTTTGCCAGCCTGAAATACAAATTTTATAAATTACAAGAAATACAGTCACAAACGAAATTTGTAGTTTCTTAAAGAAAAACTACAAACTCAGAGTTTTACATTTTTCTCATTTTGAAAAGCTTTTTCACGTTTGTTGAAAGAGCTTGTTAGAAGATTCAAGAATTCTTTCACTCAAAATACGATGAGAACTTTCGGACAGATCAAACAGGAGGTTTTTTGGTGAATTTAGACAAAAATAATTTGATCCATGGTTATTTCAAACAGAAATTCAGCATCCTTGATAAGCTCAGTGTTGTCACGTTAAAAAGTCAATGACGGGAGTTAGATTATCATAAATCATAAGTAGGAGAAGAAAAACAACTCGACAATGACCACTTAAACTGATTATAATCATGTTTAACTAGTTTACATGAAAGAACAATGTGAGGAAACTTGTAAATATATACGATTACAGTGATTTATAATCATTGTAATCGCCCATTTACGATCATCATCGAGAGCTCGTAATATTTGATACACGAGAGAATTGGGAAATTAAAGGGAAGCGAAGAGTCTAAAACAATGAAAACCGAGACCTTATCAGATTTGGCACATGTATAAGAGTAAGAGGATATCTCTTACATGCAAGAGTTATCCTTACATAAGCTTGTCTGCTGTTCCAGGGGAAAATAATGGGGCCGATGGTTAAAGAACAGAGGACGATCTTGATAGATCGTCCTCTCTTCCGTTATACTGCAATCAAAGTGCGGATTTAAGGGGAGATCATGTTTAACCAACTGGTTAGCTACTGATCGGGTTAGTCTGATGCAGTAACAATTGAATTGGATTAAAAAAACATACTTAAATTTCAGTAGAGCTTTTGACACTGTTCCATACGAAAGACATGTTTAAGTTGCGGCAGTATAGCATTAGAGGCAAATTACTGTTATAGATAAAGGGATTGTCGAGTGACATAAAACAGTAAAGGTGGGCACTACTTTTCTTGAATAATTTTAGTAGTGGATGAATCTGAGCCCCTTATTGTTAATATTTAAGAAAGATCAAGGCATAAAGTTTAATGATACAAAAGGTTAGCGGGGTGGCTAATAAAAATAATCAAGGTATGCTACTACAATAAAACGTGGAGTAATTAGGCAAATGGGCTGAGTAGTGGCAACAGATTTAAGTTGATAAATGCAAGGCGCTCATCGGAATCAGAAATCTAGAATAACATACCAATTGGGTGGTACCGCACTCAAGCTAGTGGAGAACTAAAGATAGGAGCAATTGTACCAATTCGCATGAATTGTTCTCTGAAGAGTGCAAACATGCTGCTGGGCAGGCTTAAGGGTTGTTATTTGGTTTTTAGGAGCATTGGCAACTAAGGCCATATTGCTCTGGGGGTATGCGGTGGTCATTCCCTGACCTTTTCGCAACCTCCGTATTTGGTGGTGATGGGCTCAAACCCGGGTCTAATCAAGAAGCATGTGCTATGCACTGCTGCTCCTTCCCATCTGGCTACGGAGGCGCCGCAGGCAGGCTTAAGAGGGTCCTGTCCATGACATACAGGAGTTTTGTCAAAAGGTGATAATCCCGTTGTATAAGGCAATGGTTATACTGCATACAGATGTGCAAGGCTCATTTTAGAGAGATTGTTCTATTGAAACAGGTGCAGAGAAATGCAAAATAAATTAGGGGCATAAAAAGGTACTCTCATCAAGAAAGAACCAAGTTCTGCGAATTATAACCTCCGGAAACAAGCACTTGAGATCTGATTGAAGTGTTTAATACTTCAAATGAATTGAGTAAACGAAATTCTGACGCATCTTTATTCTTTCTCGGATAACGCACATAAGGGGAGAAATTTAAATTGAGCGGATAGATCATATTTACTTTTAATTCGCTCTTTTTGTTTAGCATCCTCTACCTCTACTACAAATTTTATAATAAGTCGTGCGCGACTTATTATAAAATTTGTGTATCTGTATGTACTAACCCCATTGCTCTGCTAGCTATTTACGAAGCCTATACAAAGGCTTGTACCAAAATAACAAGTACTTTTATTCAGTGAATAAATTAGAAGTAAATCAAATCATATGGAGAAAACTGCTGTACTGTTAGAAGGATAATCTTTCAAATAAATACCAGCTGATAACGAGAAATTTAATATCTCCTTAAAACAAGGCACGTTGTTATTATTATTATTAGTGGTAAGCGACTCAGCAGAAAGTTCTATTATTTAAGATGGGTACTTATAACCAGGTTTATAATCCACTCACCTCAAGTTCGAGCACTGGGGAATAAAGATATTTCGCAGAAAAGGGCATTAACCAGGGAATTTTTTTTCATTTGCTGAAATGGTACACAAGGACCTTTATTTCATATCACTGAATACCTGGATTTTAAGGTTGTCATGAACGTTATCCGTACTGCAATAAGGAAATTTTCCTTACCATTTGAAAATTGGAGTAGGTACATTTCAATTAGTGTCATTCATTTTGCCTATCTTACTCAGACACTGACCCAGTCAGTGTCTGAGTGATGCGGAACCGGTTAGAAAAATTTCATCTAGGATTTCTGCCGAGTCTTTCTCGAATGCATTTCAGGTTGTCTCGTTTGACTGAGGTGTTCTTTTTCTTGTTTGAGCTAGATCAGGTTTGACAATACTACTTCGTCAATTTTTCACACAATCTTATGTGATTGATACCAGATTCATTGCCCGCCGGATAGTACAATTGGTAGAATCGCCGTCCTCCCCACACAGGGTGGAAAAGACCCGAGTTAGAGTTCCGTTGATAACGGGAGGAATTTATGGACCTTTTTCACGTGGCCGAGTTAGTCTGTCTCAGGTGAGGGCAGCATGTTTTTTTCACCTTGAAACTGATTTTTCGTCCAGAAAACAGAAAATCGACCACAGAACACACCAAATTTACAGACTATACACAGAGCAACATGGCATTAGTCGCTGATGCTCCTAAACCCCTAAAACTGGTTTATTAGTCTAAGGGGGCCCATGGAACACAGACCCCTATTTACCATATCAGGCACAGGTAGCAGGGATCAAGTTCTCTGGCTGAGTCCACAGTAGACAATGTTGAGGGTCAGCGGCACCGGTGGTCCCCCCCAACTCCGCTGTCAGTTCTCTTCGATTAGGATACAGTTTCTGTGAAAGCCAGGAAGTGTGTACAATCTGTTGTTCTTAGAAGCCTACGAAGCATTCTCCACCTATGCCACCGCGGTCTTCAACAGACGCCGCTATCACTCACAACCACAACCTATGACTACCGCAGCTCATTCTGTCGACTGGCTTCCCCAGTGCCAGTCACACCAGAAATTAACTTGTCAGCCACAAGGATATACCAAACCCAATAATGATTCTATTTCACAGGATACACCATTGCAATCACGTCACCAAGTTTCTATTATGTGGCCAATCGAGAGCTGCTTTTTTTTTTTTATCCCTCCCTGTCCATCCCCAATCTTCCCCTGCAATTCTCCAATATGTTCTCTGCTGCTCCTAGAAGACTTCACTGGGTGATTCTCAACTTCCCTTGACAAAGCATCCAGAGATTCTTGCTGACGCTTCTCTCTGCAGGAGATAAACTAATGGGATTCCTGCCTTCACTTCTCCGTGAAAGTCCTTTGCTGACACCGCCTCTCCATCGGCGTTGGATTGGATGCTTTCGGGCTCTTTTGCTGGCCTGGGACACTCCCCCGGCGGGATTTTAACCACCCTCGATTAATTCTCAATGAAAGGGGTTCTGTTGACGCTGGTCAACTGACAAGCGTGGGATCATCTGGCCGTTTAGCCCTCTGCTGGGGGGGGTAGCATTCCGCTCTGCCTACCCTTGCTTCCTTCCCCTTATCTTTCCTGTCCAACTCGCTCCATTCCTCTAACTTGGCCTCTCTCCTCTCTTGCTTTGCAAGTGGGGAGAGAGTACGCCAGGCGTTCCTTCTACCTTCCTGGCCCGGCTCCTTGTGCCGGTGGACGGATGCTGAAAGGCTCCTTCCATGGTGATCGAGCCTCCCAGTAACTAAGAGGCCAGTCAAACAACACACTACTCACACACAACCCACATTGACTGGCCTTACAATGCTGTGCATACATCAGAGTACTCAACGCGGATTTGTGGGGAACCACAGGAACCGCTTGAAAAAAAAAAAAAGTCTGTTGTTGCTCTGTAAAGAGCCTGAACAGCAAATGGGAACATAAGGTGAACTTCTGAACAACCAAAATGTCAGTTCCTATATACACATTATTTCTATCTCATTTAATTTATCTTAAGAATGTATAAAAATTTGCATAAATAAAATGAAGTTTCTTCTGGACTCAGCCTAGTGGACCACCACCGTCACTTAGTTTCCGTCCATGGCACAACGAGCACGGTCGGGAGTTCGTAATCAGTACTCTCAAGCTAGACCAACCCTGGGTTCACCTGTGCTTCCCGGGGGGACAAAGAAAGAAAGTCAAACAGCGGGGGTAGACCCAGTTGGGCGACTACTCCGCCAGGCAAATTACTAGTGATGAGGATAGGGGATTGGTAGGCGGGGAAGATAAAGTCACATGGCTAGGGTGCAGTATGTTGGGTTATCATGTTGGCATCTGTGGTTACCGAGGTGATGCTCACAGCTTATCCTACCCCGGTGGAAGACTGGGTTAGCATGGTTAAACCTGTATATCAAATCAGTGAGTTCTCAGGCAAATCCAATGGAATGTCAAACCAGTGTAAAAGGCTTAGTTAAAGATTTGTCTAATCCAATCCAGTAGTAGGTCGCTCACTGGTTATCCATGGCGGGGGGGACCAAGTTCGATATAATGTTCTAGGAGGCGTTGACATTCGAAGCTTGTAAGGTGTTTCTTAAATGTTTTTCTTGTAAAGAGATCTTGTATGAATTGGGTGAAAGCAAAATAATTTCCTCGTTGATGAAAAAGTGCTCCCAAGCACTGGGCATACGAGCCTTTGATTAAAATACTGGAGTAAAATCATATTGGAGGCAGGTGTAGAGCAAATACTCTGAGTATCTCTCCACAACTTGAGTTGGGGAGGGGGAATTTCAGTAGCCCAGTGATACGAACTTCTGTTTAATCAAGTCAGTCCTTTAATAAGAAAGGTTGCGTTAAGTACTGGGGAGAACTATGGTGGCGGTTGCGGGTATACTTGGGTTATGTCAGGCAGGAACTTATTGGTGATATCTCCTTTCAGATTCAGACCTACAGACTTGTCTACAAGATCATTTTTCAGATTCGCATGGTCTAGTATAGTTGTTAATAAATTCGTAGGTAGTGAGTTGGTAGTGTAATGCCACCATGAACAGCCTCCAGATACAGACGAAGGACGCCAGCCAGGAGCCGAAGTACTAACAGTGCGACAAGCGCATTGCGTAAAACGGAAACGCGTTAATCGAATATGATAATCAATAGGAAAAATTATAATTGGTCCTTGACCTTCTGGAAGGTCTATAAATAATTTTAATACCTTTTAAATAAAAAAAAAATTTTTAACTGTATACAATGTAAAATATAATGAAACTAGTTATGGAATTAAAATGTTTATTGCATAAAATAGCGATTATCAAACGACCCGCAGAATATTTTAAATTTTCGAGGGAACCACAGCGATATTCGACAGCTGTCGGACACCGCGCGAACTATTAGCTCGAGGTAGTTCAGTTTCACATTTCTTATTAAGTTGTTTTGACCTAAACGGAACTGTTAGGTATTTCTTTTGGTCTAGGTGTGCCGTGAAAATATTACTTTACACTAAGAGCGCCGTGAAGCGAGAAAGTTTGGGAACCTCTGACATAAAATACACAATGTAGAAATGACTGTTGCGGAAATATTTGAACAGTGTTGACTTTCTCTTTTCATCAATCAATTTCCGATAGCCGACAACAATCTTCTCTGGGCCCTGGCGAAATAAGTATCGCAGAGAACGTCAAACCTTTTGTTTGAGGTTCTCTGCGATACTGTAGAAAATGAAAGACCTCTGAGTGCAGTCAGATATTAAGTTTTCTGAGCAATGCAGACAGGCTGCTAGGGCAGGTCATGGGGTTTTGTCAATGATATATAGGAATTTTGCTAGCAAGGAAAAGGAGGTGATTGTCCCTCTGTATAAGGCAATGGTCAGGCCACGCCTGAGTACTGCGTACAGGTCTGGAGGCCTCATTTTAGGAAGGATGTACATTTGGTTGAGCGTTTACAGAGAAGGGCAACAAGAGGGGAATGAAGGGATCCCCTTACCAAGAGGCTTAAGTTCTGCAAATTGCAGTGGCTGAAGACTAGGCACCTGCGCGGTGATCTGATTGAGGTGTATAAGGCCTTGAATGGATTGAGCACGCTAAATTCTGATGAGATCCTTCCACTTGTTCACATTACGAACCTAAGGGGGCATATTTTCAAATTAAGAAAAGACAGATGTAAAATAGATGTGCAGAAATTTGCCTTTAGCCAGCTAGTGGTTAATTGCTGGAACAAACTTCCAGTCTTGTCGCAGTTGATAAGTTAAATAAATTTAAGGAGGAACTGGACAGGCATTTGGAGGGAATGGTGTGGTTTTTTTTTTGGCTGATGCTGCATAAGCTCATAACACTTTCTTTCATCACATGCCACTACTACGAAAGATTTCATCTAGTTCTTTTACTGTTATCTCCTTGGCGGTAACATTTTCATCTGGCTCATTTCAATTTTTAAATGCAAGTCTGCATTGACTTTATTAGCGGGAGACAAACAAGTAACACGTCTTCTTCCGATGGTTGATGGAACACGCCAAGACGGGCAAACGTTTGTTTATTGCCCGTCCGACGCGCGGTAAGCTTAACGCGCAATTAAAATCTTTTTCAACTACTACATAAAAAAAAAGATCGCGTTAACTGGAAATTTGCATCGTGTAAAGTGAAATATTTTTTCAAATAGCGGTAACTGAAACACGTTAATCGAACTCGCGTTATGCGAGGCCTGCCTGTAGTTAACAATGTACAACACTGGATGGCTAATTTTCTGATTACAGACTAATGGCTCTTGTAAATCACACTACAGCGCAGTAAGTTATCACTGGTAAGAAGATTGCTTTGTAAAGCAACGTCAGGGAACGACGTTTCATCCCAAAAGCTTTCCTCCTAATCCAGGAAATCACTGCAATGTATTTTCATATCTTGCTTTGTAGGTAAACCAGACAAGGATGAAAGCTCAGGTTTGCATCTATGATGATTCCTAGTCGTTTTAATTCGACTAAAAGTGGGATGGTCCTGCCAGATATCTTCATCTGTTCGGGGGGGGGGGGGGATGATATTCTTGCACAGTGTGCCTCTTTGGAAAATGGACTTAGTTTTGTTTGGGGGATAACTGAAGTTTGTGAAGTTCTGCTATGGTTACGCAGTTATGTCAGCAGTTATGAGGTAGTTTGCGAAACCTTGGACAGATACAGCTCCAAGATCCATATTGAGGAATTCATCTATCGAATACAACAGTTCATAGGAAGGGGCCTAGTACGGATCCCTGTGGGTATTCGCTTTGTATGTGACAAGCAAATTGATGAATTAAGGGGGGGGGAGGTCACCTAGAATGATAATTCAGCTATCCATGTGTATTGGGTCTGTAAATTGTGTGTTCTCTGGTCGATTTGCCCGCTTTGCTGGACGAAAACCCCCGTTTTTCCGGGTTAAAAGCCTTGCTATCTACTCGTGAGACCGACTAACTCAGCTATGGAATGAAAAAAAAAAAAAAAAACAAAAGTTCCTCGCGTCATCGACGGGATTTAAACCCGTGCCTTTTCCACTCGGTGTGGGGAGGACAGTGACGATATCACTGTGCTACCCACGCAGACAAATCGATAAGTGGTAAATACCATAATTCTGTTTTGGAGGTAGTCTCTGATACAGTTGTAGAAATTTAGGGTATTCCTGTTTTACGTAGTTACCTCAGTGTGCTGGGCCATTAGAGCATATATTGGTCTCAGCAAAATCAGTTGCAATTAGAAAGAAGTGTGCAATTAGGTGTTGCAAGGTGTCTTCTGTGTTGCAACCAGCGCCGAAATAACTGTTTCTCCGACTAAAGTTTTGCGTTGTTGTAATGTTTCAGTAATCTGAGAAGCAGCAGTCTTTCCATGAGATTGCCAAGAACAGAGTAGCATCACAATAAGTGTGTATGATCACAGCTGCTCTAGCGATTTGGTAGGATTGTTAAGGAGTACGGGCATTTGGCTTTTTCCATTCTTATGGAAATTTCCGTAACTGATGCATTGGTTAAATAAATTCAATAGAAGTGGTGGTTCAGTTTGAAAAATTGAGGACCTGCTGCATTTTTTCCAAAAAAAAATGCATGTTCATTATGATCGCCAGCGTTGGCATTGTTTTGATGACACATTATGTTGCTATGCTGTTTGGAGTTCAGCACCTTGCAGAAAGAGAGAGTAGTCCAAAATGTTTGGGACACTGTTCCCACGTCACAGTCATTGTGCCTTGGGGTGAAAGTCGAATTTTACTTGCCCTCTGGGGAGCTTGTTAGTAACAAGCCCATATGGATCGATGTTTCCAGTTATAGTGAGTTTTTCCAGGACACTTTTTTGCGATTTCGCATAAGGATGGTGTATCTGGTTCTACGGTATCGTTATCGCTGGACTAACTTCAGAGGTCAGGATTCCCAGGTCTACTAGAAGTTGGCGGTAGCAAATACTTCCCAACTAAGATACGCTAACTTCGAGCTTCACTCAGGGACAGCACAAGCATTGATTCTTTTTAATAGCGCTGTTGCAAGATTGTAAGATGGTAGCTGCAGTTTCTGATGCTCATATGGAGTTAATCTAGGCAGATTTGTAGGATCGTTTGTAAGGTTGTAACAGAGGGATCCTATTTTGCTTTCTCGATTGCATAAAGCGTAATACTGTGGTGGACGTGAGTGTGGGGGGGGGGTCGACTGATCTGGTGATATATGTAATGACCCTGTTGCCTGAGGTGGTACACATTTTATTTACATGCCATCCTGTTATATTGCTGAAAATGGATCTTGCAGCTTATATCTATTGTGTATTTCCACAAGGTATTACTGAACTTTGGTAAATTAATTGGTTGGTTTAGCATATCGAATAAACGCAGGTAATCATCCGAGTGCCGCCCGTTGTGGGTGCACTTGCGATCCTCTGTTCTGCTGTGCCAGCTGGATGACCTGCAATTAATCAGTGCCAAGGAGAATTTTACCTTATGGCTGGAGATATCTTCGCATGGCCGGCAGTATATCGAGATAATGAATGCTATAGTCACCTGTGCAAAGTATGCGGTGACTGAGTGAATGTTTGGGAGTAGTATATAATAAAAAGTGACTGTCTAAATGCCTGTTATATTTAGGTAGCACCTGTATCCTCTAACTGAAACTGGAATGTAAGATGGCAAATCCGTGTTCTTTCACTCTGCCCCTAAATATGTCAAAAAAGCAGCGACCTTTTTTAAAGTATGCGGTCCCTAGGTGTGTAGAGTGCATGTACAGTGTGTGTTGTGCTGGCAGCCCTCCCCAAACAAACTTCAAATAGATTTCTGCGATCTAACTGGAAACCCCCTACCTGCCTTGCTGACGTCATGCCCCCGCTTTTGAGGCATGACATGAGATTGGTTGACACCAGCTGCAACTGGTCTGTGCGATCACTAAACAGAGCACTTTCCACAGTACGCTCTCCCCTCCCACCCTACAATCCCCGCCCCACTTCCCATTCAAAACCCTTCACCTGGTGGACCCTACCACCACTAACTTGTTACTGCTAGTGACATTCCCTTGTTGAGGGTGAGCTCTTTCCACAGGGAGAGCCTCTATACCTTTAACTTCCTCCTTTCACGTGGAAAGTCTTCCTGTCGTCCACCTCTTATCTTAACTACTTTTCTCAAATACTTATCACCCCTTCGCTCCTATTCCAATATATATAATTTTTTTAAGGGGTCCCTCCCAGGGAAGCTGAGGAGACGACCAGGGTTCGCCCCAACCAGAGTCCATATCTATACCCTAATTCCGGCCTACCTCCTGGAGGTGTGGGGGGCAACGGGGGAGTCAACATGAGGACCCGTGGCTAAATGGCCAGAGGAACAACAGACCGTCACTACACTACACAAACTTACGGCGCCTCCGTAGCCAGGTGGGAAGGAGCAGCAGTGCGTAGCACGCGCTTCTTGATTAGACCGGGGTTCGAGCCCGTCACCACCAAATACGAAAATGTCAGGGAATGACCACCGCATATCCCGGAGCAATATGGCCTTAGTTGCTAATGCTCCTAAAAATAAACAACCAAATAACTAACAAATAAAAACTTACAATATACTGTATCTCTGGCCTTGACTGAGATTGTACTGCGACTGTACACTACGCGGAGTTGGGAGGTGCCTCTTGACAAGAAACAGCCCGCAGAGAAAGCGGGGTGATTTTTGAAGTTCGTTACAAGTTATGCTAAATTAACTTAAGTTCCACCCCAGTTTCGAAAATGATTGCGATTCTATTAAGTGCATTTTAAAAAAAATAATAATTTTGTAGACATGAAGGCACTTACCGCAACTAGAAGTCCTGTTGCTCCTTTCAGATTGTCCACCCAGCCCTAAATAGAAGAAAACTTAAAATGTCTCTCTGCATAAAGCCAGAATTTATATGAGTGAGTAGAAGTTAAACCTTGAGATTTAATATATATATATATATATATATATATATATATATATATATATATATATATATATATAAAAAAATTTCTTTGAAAGATTGTACGCACCAGTTTATGTTTACTTTATTTCTTAAAAATTGTTTGTTAATTTTTACTTCCACCCTACTGAAGTCACGGGTGGACAAATCGCAACTCTGACTACAATTCTCAGAAAATTCCAAAAATTCTAGGGCGTGTAAAGCTGTAAGTTAGCAGAGCATGAACACGACAAGCTTTTAATAAGCATTAATACCAAATTTACATATACAGCAGACTCGATTTACCAGGACACTTCAAGACTCCAAATAAAATAAAAACCACAACCAGAAATCATAAAATTCAAGTAATAACTAGAATAGGTATAAACAGATATTTTGCAAGTCGTAAATAAGCGACAAGTGGCGTTATAAGTAGTCATTGAGAGATTAGTGTGCGTATTATCTTGAAACCCCTGCTGTCTTCACACACGCCACTCACAAAAAAAAAAAAGCCAAATGTTTACTTTGTTTTAGTGAGTCGCGTCGATTGTTCTGTTCCGTCGCACCGCAAAAGGCCAAATTGTTTCGTTATTTATGTCAGGGATGTCAATTTTTTTTTTATAGTATTTTTTTTTTAGAAATCGCGAAGATGATGGTTAAACGCAAAAGAGTTGCACTTTCAGTTAAGGACACTATTAAACAATTTCTCACAGAGCTTATGGATTTGAGTTCGGGGTTTCCGGTTTCCTCCATGGCAGACAGGCTTCTCACATCCGTTTCAAATCTTTCTGGCAGTCTGTCTCTTGTTCAAGGCTCGTGGACTGGACACTCCTTCTCATGTAGATTTCTCGGCTCACATATATGCATACTGGCTCACTCGACAGGATCGGGTCTAGACGCACTCAGTTTTACACATTCTTGACCGCAAATGCATCATGCGATTTCGTTGCTAGACATGCCGATCACCCGACGATTGGACTCTTTCCACGTTTACCTTAATCTTAAAATGCACGAGTTTCCCACTCGTCTGTACTCCCATCGCAGGCGCCTCCGTAGCCAGGTGGGATTATTCCCTGACATTCACCTAGGCGGTGGTCATTCCCTGACATTTCCGTATTTGGTGGTGACTGGCTCGAACCCCGGTCTAATCGAGAAGCGTGTGCTACGCACATCGCCAAAAAGATCACTTTCAGTCCACACGTTTTCATATCGTCTCCGCCTCACTTTTTTTTCCCTTTTATCTCGCTTCCACGATTTCCGAAATAAAAAGTCAATCTGCAACTTACTGCTCTCACATCTGAACCCTTTTTCCTCAGCCATTTTGTGACTACCTACTCCAGGTTCAACCAATCCCAATACTCTAATTCTCTTTCCTATTTGTAAAAAAAACTCACCACAAACTCCCTCTTGAAAAAAATCAATCCTTCTCTTGTAAATTTCCGGTTTATTTAACACCCTAGCAACATAACCCTTTTATGCCACGCCTCAAAATTCGTATTTTCGTGTTTACACTTTCCGTGCTAAATGTAGTCTACTTAGCTAAGTCGCCACCCCTGGCTCAGTTTTAAGATGGAAACGCCAGCCTATTTCTAGTTATTTCTGTCCCTACACGGCAGACTTCAAACGGACTTCATAACTATGTCACCATCCTATTGTTAATCCCTTTCTTGCCTGTTCGCAAATGAACCACTCGTTCCCTAGTACGGGTCTGTTAACTCTCAAGTTCACCCTCTTTCCACACATCTGCATTTACAGTACTGCACTTGCTATTTCTGCCCTCCATTTAACTGCTATTTTAATTAACACATTTGTAACCTCCCTGTTTCTAAATCCAATATTTAACTTTAATATTTATTATATTCAAATTTCAATAATTCCTATATTCAACCATAATTCCAAATTTTCTCTCCCCATTTTTTAAAAAATGCATTTCCGTGATACTTCACAGCTGGATTCGCATGATTGCAATACCCGGGTACCTACCCGCTCACCGATGATAGGCCAACTAGCCTTGAAACGGTGCAGTCAGGGTGGTGGTGGTATCCCCCCGAGAATAAGTAACAATAGTCTTCTCTGTTGGTGAAGTGTTACTTATTCGAAGTAGTGCAATACATGGTAACCTGTTGTCAATGCCATTTATACAAACTTTTGTTTTTTTTTCCATTACGGAAAAAACTATGGTGATATTTCACTGCTATCTTTGTAGTATATTATATTTGCAAGTATACTCTTACAATATGTTAGTGCTTTAATTTCCAAAGCAAACTTTTTTTTTTTTCTCTGTAGTTACATAATCGTCGAAATTAAGATTGCATTACTTGCCTTAGCTTTTGAAATTGACTCCTGTGGCAATCGTATGTTGCTCTGTCCTACTCCAACTTACCTTACGAGCTGTATCTGTAACAGTTTCGAAATAGAAAAAAATTGCACTACACTTCCTATGATCTTGATGAATAAGAGTACGGTTAACCAAATTGAAGCTGCACAATAAATTTGCATCTAACTATATCATTAATATGGTGCAATGGTTTCTGTTGATAATGTTCAACTCCTGAGTCTTTGCGGAGACTGGCACGGCCGATTTTATTGGCTAAGTCTTACATTAAAACTACACACAGAACTGAACTTCTCAAAAAGTTTAGTAGAAACTGAATGAGATATTTAAAAGGCGGCTTTAATGTAATTTAAGTTCATTTAGAGTAGCTCTTTGCAGTGCCTATTCCCTGACTAGAAATACAGTTATGGTTCCCCTTATGCATTCTGTGCTTTTTGAAGAGGCATCCTGAGCAGATCACCTCGCCTATCGGCTCGGTTCCGACTTAAGCGTATGCGTGGTTTCTTAGTTGCTGAAGCAGATGTTCGCCAAAACCAGCAGATGTTCGCCAATACTTATTGTATTCCCTTTCGTTACTCGCTCCATAGTGAGTACGTCCAGGGACCTCGAGCCACCTATTTGGCGGCTATTTAGTTTTTAATATCCACCTTCGTCACCTAACTTAGGTGTGATATTGTCTAGTTTTGTATTCATGTTAGTATGAAAAACGAACAGTTCTAAGTCTGTTTCCCTAACCTCAATAGACTGTGTAGCACTCAAATTACTTCCTAATTTAGGCTGAGCACCACAACTTATTTTACTTCATATAAATATTACATCATCGTAGAAACAAACAAGAAAATGAACTAAATCTCATATTTTCGCAAACAATAAATAAATAAATTTATTTATTAAATAAAATAAAGTCTTTTAAATAAAATAAAATTTTAAATAAATAAAATAAAATCTTTTAAATAAATTATGCAAAAATTTTATTCCTCAGCGCAGAATCTCTTGAATAGTCACCAGCTCAGAAACGCTGCTCTAAGTAATGGTCTGCAGCATCATTTAGCAAAATTGTCAATTTCATTTTTTTTAGGAAAAATAAAATTCAATCTACACTCTAGAAACAACAGTTTAGATCCTGTTTTACACGTTAGTAATTCCTTTAACTAGCGAGTTGTTAATTACTGTAATAATTTGTTTCCTGTGATTGATGCTGACACTTGGAGAAATTCGAAGTGTCAGCTTACCTATAGTTACCTCTATGAGTTAAACACAGATTAGTTTATTTTTCATTGTATTTATTTATTTATTTTATTAATAGCAAAAGCCAGTAGCTTCCGATCACTATATGCCTAATACTGATAAAGCATTAAAGATAATAAAAAATTTAAAAAAAATATATATACACACACACTTACTGGAAATGGTTCCTTCCAGCATGACATAACAATGGATGGCCTCACGATCGCTACAGGGAGATTTAGACATTCTTCCTCTACAATATTTTCTGCTAATGCTTTTGTGAAAGTGTATGTATTTGGCTTCATCTCCAGCAACTGTGGCGCGATAGAATCACTAGCCTCCTCATTCATCCCTCTAGAACGTGAGAGAAAGTGAAATTAATGCATAGAAATGAAGCAAATTAATAATTAGCAGAACATCTAAAAAGTCTAGAGAATTGCGGTAAAAAATACCTTAAATTAATATGCACGCATACTCACTTCGTGTCAGGCTTGCAGAAGTTGTAATTTACTATTGGACTAAATGCAAATAAGTCCACAGTGGGAATTTTGTTAGTGAGCTGTTATGTGCATTACCACTCAGCTTCCCCATTGCACTACAATCGGATACTTTTTTTTTTTTATTAAAATGATAGATGCCAATTTAAGCCTACTTATATGACGAAAATGTTTAATACTTGAATGTTCTGTTTGGGTGGACATCCAAAAGCTGTGTCTAGTGAGCCAGCGTATGCTATGTTAGCTGGGTATTCTTTTCGTACGCACACTGATCAATTAATTCGCGGAATTGCAGAGGGTGTACACCACCGACGTTTTCATGAACTGGCGGTAGAAGGTAGGGAAGTATGGCCAAGGATACACTTACGCAGTTGCAATTTCTGTTGTCTGGGAGTCGCCTTGAGGTACATCAAGGCGATTCATATCCCACGAAACGATTCAAGGGATATGAATCGTTTCGTAGGCTACATAATGGAAGACTTCAAGACTGAACATTTTGCTAAACTTATATATTCTTTATTGATTTTGAGTGCTACAGAAACCAAGGCTACATTTCTCCCGGTTTTGTTTCTTGTCAGGCATGAAGTGGTGCAGGAATGAACAGAGCACAGATTCGCAATATATTAAGCTGCTCTCATTTTAAGCTCGCTTGTGCATTGCCGTATGAGATTGACATACTCCTGCTTATCTGATGGAGTGATTGTCTTCATCCAGAATCCTTTGATAATTGTTCTGGAGTGGTAACGTCCTCGGCTGTCTAGGCCGCGAGTTGTCAGCCACAAATACGACCACATATTTATGCTATTGTTCCAATTAAGTTGCAATGTCTCAAACGCTTTCCGTGCACCTGTGATTTTTATTTTGCTGTTTCTGTAGCACTCATATCATGTTGAACACTACAGATTATAACAAAATGCTTCTCACCCTAGGGAAGATTAAAATAGCTGACAATGATTAAAACAGTGGGATGGCAATTCGGGGATATAACAAGGAAGTGGGGGTACTGCCAGTTATTTTACTAATTGATTAAAGTGTATTCTTAAAAACATTCCAACTTATGAAATAAGAGAAGTCTGGATTTGCTTTCATTTAGCAGTATGTCGCGAAACTCACGTTATCTTGTTTTCTTTAGAGAAATGAGAAAATTGCTGTACAGCAAGGGCTAACTGCTTCTGTTATTTACGGAAAAGCATTTGCTGATGCTCACAATCCAGTATATTTAAATTTTTGCACATTAGAAATTGTTTTCTTTCGGGAGGAAAGATTTCTTTGGAAAACTGAAGTGGTGTTAATTTAGCGACTGTATTTATTAGACTGCGAACGAATAAACGAGGATTCAGCTTTAAATGTTTTTCTGAATTGATAGATTCAGAAGTTAGAAACTGTTCACCTCAGAAATCGAATATCCGACTTTCCGATCAACAAGTTTAGATAATTGACCCCACACACACACACACACACACCATAAGAGGAACCCAACCGTGAATTAATTTTACTCAATACAAAAAAAAAATCAAAAACAGATGTCAGTTCACTCCGAAGTTCCGCAATTAGAATCCTATTTTCTCCCTGGAAAATAGGATTCTCTTATTTTATTAAATACTGTGAGTTCCAAATGAGTCTAGTTTTGTAATTTATCCTAAATATCCCAAGATTAGCCATACAATAATTAATTAGCTCTGCCTGATTATTGGGAGATTCAACAGTTCTCGGTCTAACATAATGTGAACATTGGGCGAGATCTTCACCACTGAAAAATCCATTAATATTTAAAAAAATAAATGTAGAATAAACAAGTTTTGCATATTTCTAATATGCAAAAATTATTAATTTTGATTATTAATCGATGCCAGTACAGTATATTAATAACCGGAAAAAAGTTAAATATTAGAATGATACAAAAGTGGTGTATGCTACAAATATGCAAAAAACTTATTTTACTTTTCAAATAGACTGCAGAACACTAATTCTGACAGGCTTGCATAGAGAAGTATGCACAGAGATAATGACATCTACGAAAAAGTAGCAATGTAGTGATCTAATATGCCATTTGTATGAAATTTAGCCTGGAGTACACGGGGTGAGGGAGAATGAACCAATATCATGCATCGTTCAGTTGTATGAAACAAAGTAGCGTTCCGCTGACACGTTCTTGCATGTTTACACAGTGCTTGTGGTGCGGACTGTCTTCACAATTATGTGATTAGTTCTGTGGTAGTGCAGAAAAACAGTAAGTATGACTAAACACTTCATTGTATAAATATTTTTTGATATCAGTATTTCAAAATAAATTTTCCTCGGATTGTTTGCAGATGAAACCAGTTTTTATCTGCAAACGTTTAGTTCGGACGTGTCATTTTACATCTATCGAACTTTACACAACTGCTCAGGAGGGAGAAGGAAAAAAACAGGAAATGGAGCGTTTGAATTACCAATTTCAGCTGAGCTTTTGCTGCTCTCTGCATACTCAATTTCGAGAGATCTGAATAAGCTAGAACCGACAAAATGTTTGTTGCATTTTTCAGTTTACTTGCTACAGATAGTTAAGATGAAATGAGTACTAGTAGTTGCGTTCTCAACAGAACTATCATTTTTTTTTTGTTAGTTGTTGGCGCATCGGCTTCTGTGGCCATAATGCACCTCCCAAAGATTTTGCCTTTTACTATGATCCAAGCCCGAGGCAGGATTCGAACCCACAACCTTTGGTTTGCCAGGCAGGCACTTTACCCACCTGGCTAGCCCGGTCGGCACAGAACTATCATTGATATATCACAATACTTTGTTCGTAGTAGCGAATTACAATAGTAGTATGAGAGTCAATTTAATTGACTCTTGTGACTACCTTCACAACGAGTTACCATGATATTGCACTACCTCAAATAAGTAATGTTTCACCAATGGAGAAGACTTATTCTCGGCAGATACCACTCAGCCAGCACCGTTTGAAAAATGGTATGGGATAAAACACCGTGTTATCCACATGCTGTCCCTATGTGGACAGTAGGCCTTAGGAAGGCAAAAAAGGTGTAGGAAAGTGATAAGAGAGAAATGTCGTCTAAAGAGGAAAGGAATAGTTGCTCTTCATACTTGCTCACTGACTAAACCACTCACAAATCTGCCGAATAGGCAACGCTTTTCCTATTAGGGAAAACTGTTGCTACCTATTTGCACCAACGAGGGCACCATCAAGACCTCGCACCAGATGGTACTGTTTCAAGGCTTATTTTGTATTTGTGTGGGATAATAACTCGACTACTCAGTCGAGTTATTATCCCACATAATAGTAGGAGTGGAAGATTGGCCTATCATCGTTGAGCTGGTAGGTACCCTGGTGTTGCCATGCCAACCCAGTTATGAACTATAAAACTCCACAATATGAGAGAGGGCAAATGGTGTACATAGTAATACTAAGAATAAATGCACAAACTGTAATACACTAACGAATTAGAAATTCACTGCAGAACTATTATTGATATATATCAATACTTTGTTCGTAGTTGTGAACTGCAATAGTAGTATAAGAGGTAATGATTTAATTGTATTTCGTATTGTGACTACCTTCACAATGAATTACCGTGAGATTGCACTATATAGTGCAATCTCACGGTAATTCGTTGTGAAGGTAGTCACAATACGTGAGATTGCACTATATAGTGCAATATCACGGCAACTCGCATATGGCATGATTGCTACACCAGGGTACCTACCCACCCACCGATGATAGGCCAATAAGCCTTGAAACGGTGCCGTCTGAGTGGTGGTATCCGCCGAGAATAAGTAACAATAGTCTTCTCCATTGGTGAAGCATTACTTATTTGAGGTAGTGCAATATCATGTTAACTCGTTGTGAAGGTAGTCAGTCATAATATCAGATACAATTATCAACAGTAAGAAATCTGAAGATTTACTCAACAAGTACAAGTCAGTGTTACGGTTGAGTGTGAAAGTGTGTGCAATTCTGCCCAGACACTATAGGAGTGAGTACATGAGAGCCTTGTCGATGAATTCGGCCCTGGAGAGATTGTGCAAGGCTCAAGGGATAAATTTTTCAACCTGGTCTCTGCTTGTTGACAGGAAAGACTGCTTCTACATGTATGGGGTTCACTTAAATAGAAAGGGTGCAAGAATATTTGCTGATGCTATAGAGGTAGTATTTGGAAAACTGCTAGCTTGGGGGATACAAAGATTAAAAAGATAACAGTGGCCGCAGGCAGAGGCAAAAGTGATTTTTACACTGCTTCTATTAGAATGAGCAACAGCCTGGAAAGCAAGGCAATGAAGATTTCCAGGACTGCTGGGAGTCATAGCAGATAAAATAACATGGGCTGGTTAGGGTAACTAAGAGTAGAAAGATGCATGTATACTTGCATGTACACCAATGCTAGGAGTACATTTAATAAATCTGAAGTGCTAGTCAAGACATCAAAGGCAGATATTGTTGAGATATCAGAGATGTGGTGTCACACAGACATAAGCAGTGCAGAATTGGAATTTGGGGAGTACAATGTGTACAGAAAGGATGGACAGGGCAGGAAGGGAGGGGTTATGCTATTAGTTAAGAAACTAAATCTAAGGAAGTGCATCCAGTTGATGTTGGTGGACAATGCAATGTTGAGTCTGTTTGATAAGCACTGGAAAAGGAAAAATAAGAGCATGTGTGTGTTATAGGCCTAATCAATCTGATGAGTATAATGAGCAACTGTGCAGAAAAATAGTGGGCCAGTAAATCTGAATGTCTTATAAAGGGGGATTAACTTTCCAGATATTGACTGGAACTTGTGGTTTGGTCACTTGTACACTAGCAAGAGTTTTGTGGATTTGTGACTTTTCTACAGCAACATATTTGAGAAGCAACCAGAGGGAGTAATACTCTTGATCTGATTATCAAGAGTGATTATTCATGCATTAAGAATTTGCAGACAAAAGAACCACTGGGTGACAGTGATCACAATGTACTGATGTGGGAATTACTTAAAGATGTAACTACCATCAAGGCTAAAGGGAAAGACTTGCTTTTGTAAGGTTACTACAGGGATCTCAGACAGTTTTTAATTCAGTGGGATCAACTAACATTGCCAACGTTAAATTCTACATGGGAAGCCTTCAGAGACTTAATTTTGGAGGCTACTAGGCTTTTCATTCCAACTAAGAAATACTGTTCAAGGTTTAGGCCTAAATGGATGTCAGATGGATTGAGGCAGAGAAGAAAAGTGTATGGGATGCATATGGGAGATATGAAGAGAAGCCTGTGGGAGATATGATACTCTATAATTAATTCACAAAGGAGGTTAGGCAGTCAAAGCCAGATTACAAGAAATCTTTGGCAAAGAGTTCTTTACTTATGTAAACTCTGGAAGGAAAGGGATAAATCAGATGGGACCAATTAAAATAAATGGGTTTACTTTTGATGATCATGCTCAGGTAGCTGATAAACTGAATAAGTATTTTGCATCTATATGCACACATGAGGGGAGTGCCAGCCGTTTATCAAATCTAACAGGGAGCTAAGTGATTGTAATAACTGAGAGCAAAGTGGGGAGAAATTGAAGTTAAACATAAAAGGCACCTGGGATGGAAGGGATCTATCCAGTTATATTAAAGGAGGCAGAAAAGGAAGTAAGCAGACCCTTAGCCATAATTATGTGAGCTTCCTTGGATTCAGGGGAGGTCCCCATGGACTGGAAGTGGGCAAATATATCACCAATTCACAAAAGGGGTTCAAAAGGCGACATAGTTAGACCTGTTAGTTTAACTTGTGTTCCGGGGAAAATAATGAAATCACTGGTTAAAGAAGCATTGCAGGATTCTCTAGACAAGATTGCAGTAATAGTTAACAGACAGTGTGGGTTTGTTAAAGGGAGGTCTTGTCTGACCAATTTGATTGGATACTATGTGGTCACAAAGGAACTGAATGCCAAAAATAATTTGATACCATGTACAATGTACTTGGATTTCAGGAAATCTTTTGATACTGTTGCACATGGAAGACTGCTGTATAAATTGGAGAGGTATGGCATTAAGGGTAAGTTGCTACAATGGATAAAGGGATGATTGAGTGAGAGATGACAGTGGTAATCAATGGACGCTGCTCTTCGTGGAGTTCCCCAGGGTTCGGTGTTGGGCCCATTGTTTTGTATGTGTGTCATTGATATAGGTATATTAGGTTTAATGTCCAAGTTCGCAGGTGATACAAAGTTTGGCAGGGTTGTTAATTGCTGTGAACACAGAATGCTACTCCAGCTGGATCTAGATAAGTTGGACAAATGGGCTGAGAAGTGGCAACTGAAGTTTAACATTGCATTTGTCAAAGTACTGCATATGGGTAACACTAACCTATGAGAAACGTACTAACTGGGTGATACCACACTCAGGGAAGTGGAAAGTGAGAAAGATCTGGGGGTAATTGTGCAGTCAAATATGAAGTTTGCTAAGCAGTACAGATGGGCTGCTAGGACAAGTCATTGAGTCCTGTCAGTGATATATAAGAATTTTTCTAGCAGGGTCAGGGAAGTGATTATTCCATTATGCAAGGCAATGGTCAGGCCACATCCAGTGTGTCCACGTCTGGAGGCCTCATTTTAGGAAGGATGTAAAGCTGCTAGAGCAAGTACAAAGGGCGACAAGATTGGTATGGGAAACAAAGGGGTGCAAATTAAGTTCTGTAAATTTCAGTGCCTAGAGAGTAGGCACCTGCGAGGTGATCTGATTGAAGTGTATAAGGCCTTGAATGGGATGAGCAAGCTGAATGCTGATGGGATTCTTCCTCAGGTTAAAAACCTGAGGAGGCATAGATTCAAATTGAGGAAGGACAGTTGTACAGTGGGTGTGCGGAAATTTGTCTTTAGCCAGCAGGTAGTTGATTGGCGAAACAGACTTCCATCTTTTGTTGGGGAAGTTGGTAGCCTAAATAAATTTAAGGCTGAGCTGAAAGGGCATTTGGAACGAATGGAGGGGTGAAGTGGGAGTTTTTTTGGCCAGTGCTGCATAAGCTTGCTTTCTTGCATCGTGTGCCTCTACTAATGCTAATTAAATCGATTCCTGATACTCCTAAGTAGTTCAATACTACGAACGAAGTATGATATATCACTGACAGTTCTGTAGTGAATTTCTAATTCGTAGTGTATTTCGCCTTGTGCGTTTATTTTCTTAGTTGTGTTCTGTAAAATTGCTGTTGCAGTGCATGAATCAGTATATATGACTTGAAGAAAAATGTTTAGGTATTTTACTACTAGCTTTATAGTAGTAATTCATAATTACTCTTCGTGCATTCAAGTAGGCTTGTATAGTATGTAGAGTTGTTGCAAGAGTACAACTTGCAACAACTCTACATACATTTTTAATCACACTCTGTTTACATTCTATATCCAGATGGGGGGGCTGACAGATCCCAGATTTAGTCGCTGATTTATTTCCGAAAGCCTTTGGTTCGGCTAGATTTGTCCACTCTAGATGAACTCAATACAACTGTGAACAACTTTGCGTGTGTGGAAGGAGAGCCTGATGACATCAGACATTATCGTCAATGATAATTAACTATTCAATGAGCATTGGACTCCACTGGTGGAGTATAGTTGTCAGTTACGAATAACTATTGCAGAACTTTACTTACTCCTAGCTGACAGTGACAGAACAAATCGGCACACTCATCTAGAAATCTGAACTCCCGGAAAACCTCGTATCACGTTACTGTTCTCAGACAGGAATACTTCTTTCATATTCACCGTAGAATATTAGCAATATAAAACAGAAGACACAAACACAATGTTCCCTCTGGCAGTTCTAATTATCCAAGTATTAAATCTTGCAATAAAACAAGGCTATGCTGAGTTTAAGTCGGTTTCCACAGATTTAATCATGCAGGAGTTGGCAAAATTCTCATGTAAAAGGGCCAGACAGTAAATATTTCAGGCTTTGCAGGCCAAGAGGCAAAATAGAGGATATTATGTAGGTACTTATTTAATAAAGTAGTATTATATAAATTTTTATTGACGAAATTCAAAATATTATAATAATTGAGTACAATATTTTGGAATACATGTCTACTAATGAAAAGAATAAATTTTTTTGGGAAAATTTCACTTAATTGGGATTCACAGTTAAATTGACCCGATTGTAAAAAAGTGAACTACTTACTTTTGGCAACCAAACAGCACCTCTTGCACATTAAATAGACTACAACTTCACGATATTTAAGAACAACAGTATATTCGGCCATATTGTATTCCACCGAACTGTGGGCGTCAGCCACCCCTACCCACATGATAAAATATGCGAGTGAACTCCTGCTGCAGAAGTGGGCAAACCAGGTTCTGTTTCACACGACAATGAAAGCAACGCGGAGATGTCTGACAACTAACACTTTACACACGCCATCTCTCTCAACAGTTAAGGACCACGCAGCTTTCTGAACAGCTTAAACTACAGAGTTTCAGACATTGCCTGGAAACGATTATTATTAGCTATATGGTGCAAGTCTGAGGCGTATGCTGTACCAGCCAATAAAATATCCTGAGAGAGAATCACCAAGAAAGAGGAGAATGGTGATATCCAGCTCAGGACCGTGGGTGTGCCAAGCCCATACTCATCAGGTGAGAGCCCCTGATGAGTATGGGCTTGGCCCACTGGTTAATAACTACAATCAAAATGACAACTCACATGATATCATAACCATGTTTCTGGTGAATGAAGATGGCCGACAGGTTTATACCAGCCAGTGAGTTGGAATCAATTCATTGTTTAACACATATGGAATTGACCTACAAACGCTCATAGAAGATCCGGAATATAAGAAAGAAACTGCAGGGTGGTGAAGAAACTGTTGCCTAGTAGTTGGTGCGTTTCTGTCAAGAACTGTGTATACGCAATTGAACAAGTGTATATCTCGCACAAGTTGTTTCAGTGGATGTGATAGGATGAACTTTTATAGTACAATCAGGAGCGGATTAAGGTCGATCGAGGCCCCGGGCGCAGAAAAAAAATATTGGGTCCCTTAAAAAAAAAAACAGGGAAAATAAAAATACATGTTAACCATTTTTTTAAATAAATAAAAAATGTACTATTAATGTTTTATTATATCCAAATTTTATTGGAAATAATATGTATAATATAATTAATAATAATCACAGTTTTGAACTAATGTTTAACTAATTTGTTGGGGTTTTGCGTAGGCTCTTCAGAAGTCGGGGCCCAGGGCGCGCCCGCCTCTGAGTACAATTGCCAGGACTCTAGACAAATGTAGTGATGAGTAATTCAGTTTGTAGTTCAGCTTGTGTATTTTACTTTTTCTTGTATATTTTAGCCATTCTTTTATTTTAATTTTATGGTAATCCCCTGACATTTTCTGCCGTGAAGGGAATTTCACTTACCAATGTACACCTATATTTTATTTTTGGTAGGACAAATAAAGATTTAATGCTGTCAAGTTATCACTGCGTCACACACTTCCAAACAGCTGCTCACTCTGTATAAATCGCAAATCCTCCCTGCCATGGAATATTGTTCCCACATCTGGGGTGGTGTACCCAAAACTTCTCAGGCTTCTTGATTCCATTCAGAAGAGGGCAGTTAGGTTAATTAATGATTCATCTCTAAGAGAGTCTCTCCACTCGCTATCTCATAGACGTACTGTTTCTGCTGCATGCCTCTTCTACAGATACTTCCATGGGCACTGCTCTTCTTAATTGACTTCTATAATTCCCGCTCTCTCTCTTTCAAAACAGTCCGAACACGTGCCCCACCAGCCAACATCCATTTACTGTCCAACTTCAAACTCACAGAACCAACTTTTCAGCTTCCTCATTTATTCATTCAACTGCCGTTTTCTGGAACAACCTTCCTTCATACGTATTTTCTGAAAATTACAATCTACAGAAGTTCAAGTCCAATGTCAGCAAATATCTTCTTTCGTCTTCTCAACCTCCAACCCAAGCACGGTACTAAGTACTATAGGTTTTAATACCTCTCGTGTTTGGAGCTTACATAAAAAAAATAAAATAACTACGAAGTAGTGCGCCGAGTAGCAAAAGCGAAACGATAAGAGCGCCACATGCGGTCTCTGACACAACTACTCAACTTCGCCATTGTAGCGCGAAAGCAGCCATAAGCAATGCGTAAACGAATTGAGCGTGGCGGTGTTTCGATAAAAACTTTATTCGTGGACACTGAAGTTCGAATTTAATAAAAATGTTGTCACGAAATATTGATTTTTTTTCAACCATTTAAAAATGTATAAACTAGCGTTTCCCAAACTTTTTAGTCAAGGAAAACTCTCGCAACATTCACGGAACACAAGTTCAGCTGGAGACGAAGTACTGTTTGCTAATACGTATTTTATTACATACGACGCACTGTGCATCAGGAGCATCTTTATTTCCAACACATGTAAAGCCTAAGTTCAAATAACTGTCATACTTTCGTTTTGGTTTTTTATTAGTTGGTTACTGTTTTTCACTTCGGATTTTTGGGGAAAAAAATGCTGCGATTGTTCATCCTCACTTTGAAGCGTGATAATATTGTGTTCGTTTTCATCGACCACGTTGCCATACTAGAAGTACTTGTTTCTCGTTTTAAAGTTCTTTTTCAACCACAAATCCATGGTCACATATTTTACGATCGGTTCGCTTCCTCTTTCTCCTTCAACCTGCGTACTCCAAGGCTACGCATACGAATGGCATATTAGATCTCTACGTTGCCAGTTTTTTGTAGAATTCATTACCTCTACGCATCCTTCTCTATGTAAAGCCCGCCAAAATAAAGTGTTCCGTGGTCTTTTTGATTATTAGTCTATGCCAGCATATTAATAACCGAAAAAAAAAAAAAAAAAAAAAAATTAAATATTATAATGATACAAGTGGTGCACGCTGCAAATATGCAAAATTTATTTTATTTAATTATGATTTTTCACGGAACACTAGTGTTCCGCGAAACAGTTTGGGAAACTGCTGGTATAAGCCATCCTTAGCTCGCTGGCCGTACAAAAACAGGCAAAGGGCCGCATTTGTCCGCGGGTTATAGTTTGCCGGGCCCTGATTAGTGCATAATCACATAGTCCGCCTTGGAAGGAGGATTGGCAAAGTTTTCCGCCACTTTCCACTTATTTGGAGAGTGTGTCTAGGTTCCATTCTTATCTATAAATGGGGAATTCTTTCAGGCCTTTTTAAATGGAGCTGTAGTTGTACGATCTAAGGCAGAGTGCTGTTTTTCGAGTTACACCCACGCTCAAAGATGATTGAAGTAAAATTTTTATATCCTTTCTCATAGCTTAGTTGATTGGGAAACTGGCAAAATTATGCTGAATTGATTAATTTAATTAAGGTTTAACATAATTTTTTAAAAAAAATTGTTAAAGTTAACTGCTATCACAAACTTACTCGACGATGCTTATTACTTTACTGTAGGAAATACGAGAAGAATAGACAACTTCCTCTATATTTTTGCGGTCGCAGTTGCAATATGCTGTTGATACGTGTATCAGAGCCTGCAATGAAATATGCATGAAGTTAGAAAGACTTACTGTTTCAATTTTAAATTGAAAACTTCCACTACAAGGTACTGTGATTCCATTTACCTTTTTATTTTATGAAATATTTATTTTATTTTTTTGCGAGACTGTCACGCTTGCAACATTGCAGGCGCAATTGCAGCATGTAATAAAGAAACCATCAATGCACTTTATTACATGCTGCAATTGCGCCGTCATCACAAAATTTTGGGTTGGTCGTTTCCGTGGCGAGTGTAGACAATCTCTTCCTTTTACTTTAAGTGATTGACGAGTAAAGGTTAATTTTGACTTATGTATAGATAATAGTAGTTACTGTAACTAGAGCAAGATTAAGTTAGTTAGCAAGATTTCGCTGTAATTTAATGATAAATAATTAATGCTTTGTCTTCGATACACATCTGCATCTTGTGGTACCCAACCTCAATGTTGCTTCCGAGCATCAGAAAACTGAAGCAATTAAATTAGTTTTGTAAAATTCGTAATTAATTCAAGGATAGGCCAGAATTTCAAACGCAAATTAAAAATAAGGAAAATGGGATACTTACCACTAAGTTTGGCATTCCTTTACATAATTCAACAACTCTTCTTGTACCCAACATATTAATATCGACAGCTTTTCTGGAAGAAAAACCCATTGTTTATTTTATATTACAGGTCAGTATTAAGAAGTAATTATCTAGAACAAAGATTTATTTTTAATTGGCGGAGTACTACATTAAGTGCCGAATTCGTTTCAAATATCAGCAGAGCACACCAGTATTATTTTCTTATTGAAGTGTTTAAATATAACAAAAACAACCCATCGATAACGAGTATACTCCTAGAGTGTTTGATGTCCATATGTATGGATCAACACAGTCTGCCTTGATCACAGCTTTTACCGTTAGTTTGATCCCAAATCTGACGATCCAAAATTCAACAAACTGGGTATTTCTAACCCAGTAGGAATAACCTAATTAAAAATAGATTTGTAGAGTCAAATATAAATTGTAGAAATAAAGATGAATTTGATCAGTTTATTTAAACACTTAAAATTATTCAGGGCAATATGAAACTGGCGAGATGATAATTTGTGCTTATTTTCAATAATCCGCACTGTAAATTTACAAACCTGGAGAAGAGGTAAAGAACCTGAATGCTGTGAATCACGAATTCTAATATATATCTTTATTTCAGTTGCTGATGCCATAGTTGCTGATGAAATTCGCCGCAACTAATATAAATTTAAGCCCATTACGACCTTCCTCTGTCAGAATAGTTCAGCTTCATTGTAAGCAGGGGCGGCTCGTCGTACAGTGAACGGAGTTATGAATTTGTGAAGAAGAATGCAACGCAATGAGTATTTTTATTAACAGGACTCTCATATCGTATGCGCATCCCCTATTTCCAGTAATAATTTCAATAATAAACGAATAAAAACGCGAAATCTAAATGGTTTCCAACTTTGAAGTTTAATTAACCGTAAGCCTCACTGTGCGCTAGGCAGTTACACATTTCGCATTCCAGTGAATATCTGGCAGTTGGTTTCCATTGGCAACCAGCCAGCCAATATACATTTGATAATGTGATTTCACTATCGCTCTTAGGAAGCCTAAATATTAAAGAACAGCTTAGTGAGGCCTACAGATTTTCGATCTGCAAACATAACAGTAAAGTTACCAAGAATCGTGAAGGCACTATCTAAAATAGACAGCATTAAGTTTTGTGGACAGTTTGAAATTCCTTTACGTGGACATGACGAAAAAGACTATTCTAAAAATCCAGGAGTATTCAGAGGATTAATAAATTTCACCTGTACATTAGGTTCCAATTTAAAGAATCGTTTAGAAAACAATGCAGCATTTAAAGGAGTTTCAAAAAACTATTTAGAATGATATTCTTGATTGTTTGCTGCAAATATGCCGGAATGAAATAAAGAGAAATTAAAGCTTCATTCTTAGCTGTCATGGCTGATGACACGACAAATGTTTCAGAACATATACAAGTATGTAATTGTTCTGAGATATGAACTAAATGGACATTTTTGAGCGTTTTTTTCGAAGTGCATTCTAGATCAGTTAGACAATCCTCGAAGGAAATACTGAAAATCTGGTTGCTTTGAGCAACCAGATTTTCAGTATTTCCTTCGAGGAAAGCTGATAGCGCAAGTGTGATAAAAGGCAAGAAAGGGAAGTCCAGGATAAAAATAACACATGTGTACAAAAATGCACACATTTTATTCACTGCTATGCACACCAACTGAATCTGATGAGAAATGCAGCAAGTAGTACCCGAGATTCAAGAATATTCTTTTCGAACCTCATGTCGATACAAACATTTTTCTGAGAACAGCGTCTCTGTTCTCAGAAAGCATATGGACAGCCGTGTTGCCCGACCTTCCCCTACAAGATGGAACTTAAATATACTCACCGTGAACAGCGTTTATGAAAATTTAATACTTTATGTGCATTGAGGAACTACAAGCGACAGCAAACGCAGATAAGCTACTGCAGATAAGCAAAAGCAACTGCAATTTTGCACATCTTGAGTAATGAAAAATTCGTGTTCTGCTTAGAACTTTTCTATCAGATAATGCCTCACGTGGAAGTTATTTATAATCAAATGAAATCTCGAAAAATTTAGGCATTAAAATACATGAATATATAGGAAACTTTAAGAATACTATTCTAAAAATCAGAAATTCGATGTACTGTGAAAATCCTTCAAAAAACTCATGATTGAAGCGAGGGAAGTATGCGACTATATAAAAAAAGTGTTGACATAGGTGAGAAATATTCTTTTACAAAGCAATTAATTGCTGCTAAATTGTTTAGCAAGGACTTATTTTTCGTACGAAAATGTCCATGGAAGAGGTACGGGAGACTACTGAGGTGAAAGAAACTTTCAATAATGGGATTGAAAGAGAAACTTCTTACGGAATTACAAGTTTTCTATAGCAGACGTGATCTAAACAATTATTGCAAGTTAACTGACTTGCTGAAATTTATCTCAGAAAATAATCTAGCTGAAGTTCTTTGTGAACTTACAGAACTCAAAAGTTCTTTTGACCATTCCGATGACACTTCAGAGCCCGAACGCTGCCATTCGACATTAAAAAGAATAAAAACATTTTTAAAGGGCGCTATGAATCAGGAAAGGCTAATTGCTCAAGCATTGCTTTCAATAGAGAAAAGCTTGGTCAACAGTGCACCAAACTTGAATGAAAAAGTTATTAATCTGTTTTCAACAAATAAAAACCGAAGAATGGATTTTGTTTAATAAAAGTTAGTCTGTTAATGGTAAATGTCTAGTTAATGTTTTGTAGTATTTTTGACTTGCTTATGATTATTACTGTTATGTCTACATATCTTATAACCAAGGCAATTTAATGTAAATTTAAGACGCAGCACCCCCAAACACCAGAGTCACGAGCCGCCACTGATTGCAAGTGTAAAAAAAAAAAAAATAATAATAAAATAAAAATTATATATACACTCATTTAATTCAGATAAAGTAAAAGTTACATTCACCCCTGGACAGCAATCACATGCTAGGAGGGTAAACAAAACCCTAACATAAAATACAAAATCTATACTGGGTAATAAAGGATACAAGACAAAGAGATTACATTCGACATAAATGATCAATATACAGTCAGCGTCTGTCCAAGCAGAGTGCGGGGATGCTGACTGGAACAGGAGCACAGATAATCCTCAATTGCAGAAGCCACGTAGGACGATATAGTAATTAATATTGAATACAATCATATGCCAAGATAGATTTATAGAAAACGCAAGGGATAATGTAAGGTTAGTAGAAGGGAGAAAAATACACAAAAAAAAGGGGGAAAGAGAATATAAATTGAAATACAATAGATACAAAAAACTTATCGCTATTTACCCACAATCTAGGCGACTTCGTCTGAGGCCAACCACCCAGACTGATGGCAAAAACGACAATGAGTTCTGTTTCTGTAATGATCAATATCTGCTAAGTTATATAAAGTAATAGTAATTGAATCTAAACCATAAAAAGGTGTTCAAAATTTAGAATCAAAAGAAAGATAATATAAAGTAATAATGCAAGCACATATTGAACATCGTTGTCTCGACAGAGATTGAATATATATTCAATGTAACCCCTTTATGTAATGTTTAAAGAGTTACATATGAAAAGGGTAAAGTTGATGAAATGGTTTCAGTGAATGCAAGATTAATAAATCAGGTATGACAGATGTAATTTGTATCTTTTACATCCATTTATGCATACTTAATACAACTTTATTTATATATAGCAGACTCGATTTACTGGGACACTTCAAGATTCCAAATTAAAGAGAAAAAAACCAGAAATCATAAAATTCAAGTAATAAATAGAATAGGTATAAACAGATGTTTTGCAAGTAGCAAATAAGCGACATAAGTAGTCATGGGATATTAGTGTACCTATTATCTTGCAACCTCGCTGTCTTCACATCCGCCACTCAAAAAAAGAGAGAAGAAATGTTTAGTTTGTTTTAGTGCGTTGTGTCGATTGTGTTCCGTTGCACCGCAAAAAGACAAATTTTGTTTCGTTATGTCGGAATTTTTTTTATAGTAAAAAAATTGTTTAGAAATCGCGAAAATGATGGGTAAACGCAAAAGAGTTGCGCTTTCAGTTAAACAAAAATTTGAAATTATTCAAAAGTTTGAAAATGGTGCATCCATTAAATCTCTAATGAATGCATTATAATGTTGGTGACCAAACCATACGCAACATCGTAAAAAATATAGGAAAGCTATAGACTTAAAATCGACATCGCAAAAAATAAAGGGAAGCATCATATTGGACACGCGAGTAGTGCGTGGTAAGTTTTTTTATCTATTGCCATATTTTTTTTCACGTAGGTAGCTGGACATTTTTCGATACAGTAAATCCTCGACTTACGAAACTACGTAATTTTTTTACTCAGTTTTTTTAGGATTGTAAAATTTAAAACAAAGAAATAAATAATCAATAAACGATCACTGCACGCACAAATTGCACAAGTGAGATACGAAGTAACAAGCAAAAAAAAATAGGAAAGAGAAGATTCTTACAATTTATGTTTTTTTTATATGACTGAAGATTTGAGTCTAGGGGCAACGCATTTCACCATAATAACGTAAAAACACACAGAATTCAAGCTATCGGTATTATCGCAAATACAATAAGATCAAGTTTACTACCCGTTTATAATTAGATGCACGAACAGAAAAGTCCAATAACACGGAAAGTGAGAGTTGTTTTATTGTAGTGACGTCCAGAAATGTGCTTTAGCAAAATGTGAGCTATCGTGGGGTGATAATAGCGAGTTTTCCCCTAAACCCTGTGAAGTTCTTTACAGAAAATTTCATTTTGACTGTTATCATGGTGTCGACTAAGAGAATAAGTGACAGTGCTACTAGTAAATCTACCAATAAAAGGAAAGCGAGCGATTTGGATCAGAAAATTAAACTAATAAGGATGTATGAAAATGGTCAAACATTAATAAGTATTTCGCGGAATTCAGATTTGTCAATAATAATATAGTAGCAATATGTTACTAGTCATTCCCGAGTTACGTAAAACTCGACGAAGTAAGAAGACTTGGAATGTATCTCTTACGTATGTCGGAGACTTCTGTATTTTTGGATTAACTGGGATTTGTTTTTTACCATCTATCCCAAAAAATCGAGTCTACTCCCATAATATATATAAAGAATAAGAACATTGGAAAGGGAGAATACTGATACTAAATCATTAAATTTCCTAAATTTCACACTTAGTCGGGACTCGAATAAAATCCAATTTAATATTTATCGTTAACCTACAAAGACCGGTATGCTTCTGCATTATAGCAGCCACCACCCGTTCACCTAAAAAAAAATCGATTATTTTTAATCAATTTCTCAATGCTTACAAATATTCAACGACGGAATCTGCTTTGTGCTCGGAAATACAAATATTAACTAGCAGATTCTTAAACGAGGCACAAACAAGTTAATAGTTAATTCTTTAAAGATACCGAATTTAAAATTGTAGCCAGGCCAACATGGAAATTACACACTATACTGAACAATCACTCCGTTCTTTCCTCGTTCGCAACACAAATAAATGACTTGGTATACATTTCTTGAGGTGATTGCGACGTCTTACCAAGGCTCTACGTGGTTTCCTCTAAATTTGCGTGTTAATCAATATGCGCCCTCAATTCGTGCTTCTCGTTCTGCAGCGTCAGAATTAGCCTTTCATGCCGTTAATGAAAAACTTTATTTAACGAGGCCAAAATACTTTGTGTCCAACGTAATTATACCAGACTTAATTCTCGTTTCTGTTTGCCGGCCTTATCTAATTTCCGATTCGTGGTTATTTACGCGCATGCACGAAGACAAATAATCCTATTTAAGTTTCATGCTCGCCCTTTAACATAGGCATATGAGGCAAGAAAGCAAGTTATGCAGCATCAGCCAAAAAAACTTCCATTTCACCCATCCGTTCGTTTGAAATACCTGTCCAGCTGAGCCTTAAATTTATTTAGGCTATCAACACTTCCACAACAAGGGATGGAAGTCTGTTCCACCAACCAACTACCCGCTGGCTAGTTGGTTGGAAAATGGCAGAAGGTTATCAAATTGTAGCAGGATACTTAATGATTTAATAACTGAGAGCAAAGTGAAGGAGAAATTATTGAAGTAAACATAAAAGCACCTGGGTTGGTTGTTTTTTGGTTTTTAGGAGCATTAGCAACTAAGGCCATATTGCTCTGAGAATATGCGGTGGTCATTCCCTGACCTTTCCGCATCCTCCGTATTTGGTGGTGACGGGCTCGAACCCCGGTCTAACCAAGAAGCGTGTGCTACGCACTGCTGCTCCTTCCCACCTGGCTACGGAGGCGCCATACCTGGGGTGGATGGGATCTATCCAGTTATATTAAAGGAGGCGGCAAAGCAACTAAGCAAACCCCTAGCCATAATTATGAGCATCCTTGGACTCAGGGGAGGTTCCCACGGACTGGAGATGTGCAAATTTATCCCCAATTCACAAAGGGGGATGGAAGGGTGACACGAGTAATTACAGACCATTTAGTTTAACTTCTGTTCCAGGTAAAATAATGGAGTCACTGGTTAAAGATGCATTGCACGATCATCTAGACAAGACTGCAGCAATAATTCAGACACAGCATGGGTTTTTTAAGGGAAAGTCTTGTCTGACAAATTTGATAGAATATTATGATGTGCTTACAAAGGAACTGGATGCAAAAAATAATTTTGATATATATTTGGATTTCAGGAAAGCTTTTGACACTGTTGCGCATGGAAGACTACTGTACAAATTAGAGCAGAATGGTATTAAGGGTAAGTTGCTACAATGGATAAAAGGATGGTTAAGTGGGAGAAGACAGAGGGTGGTAATCAATGGGTGCTGCTCTTCATGGACTAATGTTATTAGTGGAGTCCCACAGGGTTCGGTGTTGGGTCCACTGTTTTGTATATTTATCAATGATATTGATGACGGTATATCAGGCTTAATGACGAAGTTTTCAGATGATACAAAGGTTGGCAGGGTTAATGACAGCAATGGCAGTGTGCTACTGCAACAGGATCTAGATAATTTGGGCAGATGGGTTAAGACGTGGCAACTGAAGTTTAACTTTGACAAATGCAAAGTACTGCATATGGGTAGAAGTAACCCCAGAGAAATGTACCAACTGTGTGGTACTACACTTAAGGTGGTAGAAAATGAAAACTTGGGAGTAATTGTGCAGTCAGATATGAAGTTTTCTGAGCAATGCAGACAGGTTGCCAGGGCAGGTCATGGGGTTTTGTCAATGATATATAGGAATTTTGATAGCAGGGAAAAGGAGGTGATTGTCTCTGTATAAGGCAATGGTCAGGCCACGCCTTGAGTACTGCGTTCAGGTCTGGAGGCCTCATTTTAGGAAGAATGTAGATTTGCTTGAGCGTGTACAGATTAGGGCAACAAGATTGGTGAGTGAATGAAGGGATCCTCTTACCAAGAGAGGCTTAAGTTCAGCAAATTGCAGTGGCTGGAGACTAGGCACCTGCGCGGTAATCTGATTGAGGTGTATAAGGCCTTGAATGGGTTGAGCACGCTGAATTCTGATGGGATCCTCCGACTTGTTCAGATTACGAACCTAAGGGGGCATAAATTCAAGTTAAGAAAGGCCAGATGTAGAATAGATGTGCGGAAATTTGCCTTTAGCCAGCGGGTGATTAATTGCTGGAACAAAACTTTTATCTGTCGTTGTGGAAGTTGATAGGTTGAATAAATTTAAGGGGGAACTGGACAGGCATTCGGAGGGAATGGTGTGTTTTTTTGGCTGATGCTGCATGAGCTCATAACACAACACTTGCATCACATGCCACTACTATATCCTAGCTCTGTAAGCAATTGAATGATAGACCTTGTAAAAGAAAGGAACATTCCTGTTGTTAATGATTATGAATAAATGTAAGGGTGGTTCAGGAGTAGTAAAAGGAAAGTAATAATATAAAGGCAAAGAAATTATTTATAAGGGTAGTACTGTAAGGATTTACAGTACCTATTATTAAGGATTTAACCTATGTCATTAAATTAGGCCAAGTGCCAAACAAGGTAACATATCAGATGAGGTGCAAAGACAATTTATTAATAGATAAACCTCATGAGTAAAGAGGGATGATAAGGTGATAACTAGTGTCTAAGGTATTAAGGCAGAATGCGTGACCTACAAGGAATGTTATTGAGATAAGAGGGTACCAGATGTAATACGTTTTATGTGTAAGAGGCTAGACCAAATATTCTAAAGGAGTAATAAGAGCTGAAGTAATTATTGATGTAAGAGAAGCACAGAAAAACAAATTTGTAAGGTAAGAGAATGATTGAGTAATCATTGTGGAGTCAGTTTTATGTAAAAACAAACTGATGTTAATTAGTATATCGAGAATAATTGAGGAGACAATGTAGTGTATTGTAGCAGGGTTTACATATGTATATGGGAATTGCGATGCTTGTATGTAATTATTTTTGTTTCTTTTATGTAGATGTTGTATGCCCATTCAAGGTTAATTTTTGTAAACAAAAGTGTGTGGCTTTAAATGTTCCGCTAACAACCGCTTTACAAGCACACTAGAAATTGGAATTTTCTGAAAATTTGTAGTCAGATTTGGTTTTTTGTGGGGTTGATAAAGACGTCAATAGGGTGTTCAGCAAATTGCAAATTTAAGTAAATAAAAGAAAATACCTTCATCATTCCCCCCCCCCCCACAAACGGTCGAAAACCGTTGGAATCTTAAGGAAAAGCGTTTCGAAATTTTCATTAAATTAATTTTTTAGTTGCCTTGAGGTAAACTTATTCTTTTACAAATATTATAATTTAATCGATTTTTTTGTATGGGATGCGTTTCAAGCATTATGGCCCGATTGTCTACCCAGCAATTGGGGTGCTAGTAGTTGTCGGTTAGCCCTATCGTTATTTTTAAATTTAAAAAATAAAATTAAAGAGAATTTTTAAAATAATGCATTCTAAGGTTAATTACCTTCATTCACATGGCCAACTTTCCGTTACTTTCTCAGGGGCTTTCAGCGAACAGATAGCCAGCTGGGATTGGGACCCAAAGCCCAACAGGTGTGCATTAGTAAAAAATACATTAGGCATTTACCTGCGATCGTTGTGCACTGTGGTCGGTACGAAAAAGCCTTAAGGTAACTCATCTGCAGATTTTATAGGTAGTTGGGGCGAGCCCTCTAGTCTAGCAGTGATCGTATTTTTTATTTATTTTTATAAATAATTGAACTATATTTATTTAGGTTTAAGGGTTCACTGTTTGCCGGTATTAAAAATTAAGTTTGTAATAGTTCTTTAGGATTAGTGGTAAAATATGGCCTATAAGGTCATATTTTAATAAATCACTAAATAGTAGTGCTATCCTCTGGGCAAGGACTGGGATAACCTTTCTACAGCATAACAGCCAACGTATGCCCAGCGGGATAACTACAAATTTGTATATACATATTTACATCCTCCCACTGCAGTGATTTTTATCTTTATAGTGCCCTGGATTTAATTTTTTAAACTGTAGGTGGGTGAAGTGTAATGCGTATTTGCATTGTTTATTTATAAACAAATTGTCCAGTTAATTGTTCTATGGCAGGGATAGCCAACAAGTCGATCGCAGCTTTAATTTCGGTCGATCACAACCAATTTTAAATTATATATATAAAAAATAGATTAGTCAAAATCTAAAAAATGTTATGCCCTCACTGTACACTCTTATTATAAATCCGTTGAACTACGTGACTATTCTTGTCGCTGCGCAGCCGCTAGGCTTGTCTAGTGAAAATTCATGCAATTATGCTGTGAAGAGCATAGTGTGTCGAATTCTTATGTAGCTTACTTAATATTAATGACTAGACAGTACATATACGTTAATTTAATACCCTTTGATTTAGAATTAATGCGACGAAAAAGAATAAAACGTATAATTTATCAAGAGTGGGAACTAGAATACTTTTTTGAATGAAAAAGAAAAAAAAAGTCGTTCTATGATTCGCAATGCATCCGTGGCTATATCCAAAAAAGGAAATCTAGAAAGGCCCTTCATCGCACTCCATGGTAAATAATACAAATAGAATTTTCCACCTAACAGTGACTTAAGAAAAAATAAACTTAAATCCAAATTATTTGCACAACAATTTCTTCTTGACACCTAATTTACAATCTAAAGCAATAACTGTAGCATCATTAAAAAGCGAGTAGTCTTCTTGCAAAAAAATTCAAACCATATTCTGATGGTCAATTCATTAAAGACGTATTTTTAGAAAAAAAATTTGAAAATTAAGAAAAATTTAAAACTGCTGTTCAAGATCTACAATTATCTCGAAATACTGTGATGCGACGCACCAAAAAAAATTAGTAAAAATGCTAGCGAACAATGGCGTGCTCATATTGCTAGTTGAGTGTCCTTTTCTGCAATTGGATGAATCTACAGGCGTCAGTAATTCAGCTCAATTGCTCGTTTTTATTCGTACTGTTTTCGATCATTCTGCCACTAAAGAAGAACCGCTGGGTATGGTTTCACTAAAAGAAAGAACTAGGTCTTGATATATTTAACGAATTCAAAAATTTTATTGAAAAAAAGTTAAATTACCATTATTTAAGCTTGTATCAATAACAGATTGAACTAAAGCAATAACAGGGCATCTTAACGGATTCATCGCATTGTTCCAAAAGGATGAATTCCCAGATTTGAGGTACCACTGTAACATCCACCAACAAGTGTTAGCCAGTAAAAGATTAAATACTAAGTGTTATTAAATACTAAGTTTCAAAATCGTGAATTCCAGAGGATAGTCTCTTCAAAAGAGACTTTTCAAAATGCATCTCGATGAAAATAAACCACATTTAATATTACACACAGATGTGAGATGGTGAGTCGGAGTAAGTTTCTACAGAGATTTCGAATGGGGGGGGGGGAAATTGTTGATCAAAGGGAAGATGATTAACAGCAGCTACAAGATAGGGAGTGGTTTTGTGATGTAGCTTTTTTGGCAGATTTTACCCGTAAATTAAGTGATCTGAATTTGGAATTACAAGAAAAAAATAAAAATGTGGGTGACATAATTAGTATTTCTGCATATAAATATTAAATTTTTGACAATGGCTAAGGATCTCAAAGAAAAAAAATTCGATCATTTTGAAAATGTAAGATCATTTGGAAAAATACTGTTTTTGAATTGAATAGTGAGAAATGTTTCTGAAATTGAGAAAGTTGTGGATGCTTTTGAAACCACATTCAGTGATTTTAAAACAATTGAAGACATTGTTCAATATATTTCTTATCCATTTAATGTCGACAGATACGAAACAAACAAAATCGCTGAGATTTTTCACATAGAGAAAATATTATTTGAAAATGGAATTATTACATTGCGAAACGTTTTCTTCCGAAAAGCCAGATCATCAGAAAAAGACTTTTGGAAATACGTTTGCCGAGAAAAGTACTCAAATGTAAAAAAATGTAGTAAACTATTAAATTGTTTTGGTTCCACATATCTATATAAATCGGCCTTTTCCAATTTGAAACAAAGACGAAGAATCCTCTACTCTTATGGACTTGCATACAGATGATTCTTTACGGTTGGCCTTATCACAGTATATCCCCGTTTTGAAAGCTAGGCAGATGACATGAAGACAAACTTCACATAAACTAAAAATGTAAAAACTTATGAATTTAAAATAAGAATTCTTATTTATATTTAATTTATAAATATTTTTCAATGTGTTGATTACTTTTTTAACCATGTGCAATGAAATTTTTGAGAAGGTAGATTGCGGCACATTTTGAAGAAAAAAAGTAGATCGCATCGCAAATTAAGTTGGTCACTCCTGTTCTATGGTATAGTCCATTTGCACGGCCTCCGTAGCCGAGTGTCATGATCGGGAGTGCAGACGCTATTTGAGCAGACCGGGGTTCAAACCCCTGACTGCTAAATACGATCGATCTGCCAAACTGCACTGGACCAGCGTGGCAGATTATGGTCCATTTCCCTCAAACATGAATTGAGGAGGCTTCCATCCTGCAGTGGATTGATAATGGCTGCGGTTTACTTTTTTTTTTCATATAGTCCGTCTGGGCTTTTGTGTCCAGTGTTTTGGAATACTTAAGTAATTAATCCATCTGGATTAGCCTGTAAACTATTTATTTACTTTTTAGGGCATGAATTTGGACATCCGGGTTACAGTGCGGTCAGTCAACGAGCTTTGTCTGAGTGCAATAAACCCAGGTCTAATAGGGGCCAAAAGGTTTGAGCCAATAAGGGTTAATGCCTGGGTGATGTTGGTTGGTTTATTATATTAGCCATATGGTGCAAGGAAGCCAGATGCTTTTGCAGAGAGAGAGAGAGAGAGAGAGAGAGAGAGAGAGAGAGAGAGAGAGAGAGAGAGAGAGAGGATGGGCCCCGGATGCCAAGCGTTTTCCGTGGCCAAGCGACTTTCTGAGCTCTATAAAGCGATTCAAAGCGTTCTCCTTTAAAGGAATCACTCTTCTTTTAAGTTTCCCGTTAGTTTCTCTTAAGTTCTTAAAAAAAAGCACTGTAGACTTCATCTTACAAGTTGTAAGTTAAGTCAGGAAAGAAAAGACAACTTTCCTTTTAATTTTATTAGAGTTACTAACCCAACTAACCTAACAACCGCTTGGCCACTCGTGGCATTACTCCTGCCTCCCCGTGGCGGGGCCGGTAACCTGAGTGGGAAAGCCAACCCTCAGGGCCAAAAGGAGTACAAAATGGACAAAGAAACCTTTCCCTCACTTGATCAGTTGAGATCACCTACTGATCAAGACCAACCCGATCATGACTCTTATCAAAATAAGACAAAAAACAGATCTATGTCAACAAGATCACCCAGCCTTTCTCCTTATTCATTCTGTTTCAGATTCTCCTGTTAGCAAATTATCCCCATTTCTAATCCAGAAATGCTTGGAAAATGCTGCAGGATCACCGAAGATGGTAAAGTGATTACAGTCTGGAGATCTGCTGGTAGAGACAATGAAGCCAAAACACTCAGAATTTTTATTGAAACTGACTACTTTTGGTGGAATTCCCGTGAAAATAACGCCTCATGCCACTCTGAATACATCAAAAGGAGTTATAGCAGAGTGGGATCTGATTAACATCTCAGAGGATGAAATTGTACAAGAATTGACAGATCAAAAAGTAATACATGCAAAAAGAATATTAATCCGGAAAGATGGAGAATTAAAGCCAACAAGGAACATAATACTGACCTTTAGTACCCCAAACTTACCAACAATGGTTAAAGCAGGGTATCTGAATTGTCGTATACGTCCATATATACCGAATCCCATCAGGTGTTACAAATGCCAGAAATATGGACACTCCCAGGTAGCTTGCCGTGGCACTATGATTTGCCCAAACTGTGGTTCAACAGAACACACTCAAGCTGATTGTACCGTAACCTCCTTCACCTGTCCCAACTGCAAAGGTAACCATCCAGCATATTCAAAAAATTGTGAAATGTGGAAAGTGGGGAAAGAAATACAAAAATACAAAACAGAAAACAAAGTAACGTATCAGGAAGCCAAAAAGCACATCATGCAGTTTATGCCAAAACGCACGTATGCACAAGCAACCAAACAATCATTCTATTGCTACTCAAACTGACATTGCAGTCCCTCCAAACATTTCTTTTGCAGATTGGGCCAGGTCCGTGCTTAATGCTAAGCCACAACCTGCCAAACACAAGCAACTGGAACAAGCAATTAATACACCAATTTCAGTTCCTCCTAACGTGCCTGAAACTACAAAAAAAGCAGAAAAAAAAATAGTACCTACAGATCATGCTCAGACCAAGAAACAGTTCCCTATACATATGGATGTTGACAACAAAACTGACCAAGAAGAAACTATATTAGAACTTCATGCAGAAGAACACATGGATACAGAGAGACCGGTTTTCCCAAAAAAAAAAAAAGACAGAAATAAATCAGATCGTTATAAACAAACTGCTTCAAAAAAAACACAGATCAAAACACAACTCCTAAAAGCAAGTAATGCAGCACATACTTCAATGGAATTGCAGAGGCATACGAGCCAATATTGATGATATATATATATATATATATATATATATATATATATAATGACCTGATTAATAAGTACAATCCAGTGAGTGTTTGTCTGCAAGAAACAAATTTAACACCACAGGTAACTCTCTCAATTAGAAACTTCACAATATACAGAAAAGACAGGAATACTGCAAAATCCGCACATGGAGGAGTAGCAATACTAGTTAACTCTAAAACCCCAGTTCGACATATCTCTCTACAGGCTGACTTAGAAGCTGTTGCTGTGCGTATTGCGCTTGGAATAACACTAACTCTTGTTTCAATATACCTCCCACCAAACAGAATTTTCATGCTTAAAGAATTAGAAGATCTTATAGCACAATTGCCAAAACCTTTCTGCCTTTTTGGAGATTTCAATGGGCATCACCCGTTGTGGGGATCTTCAAGCATGGATAAAAGAGGACATATGATAGAGGCATTACTGAATCAACAGCAGTTAACCTTGCTAAATACTGGCCATCACACTTAGGTCCATCTACCCACAGGCTCCACTTCAGCAATTGATCTGTCAATCTGTTCTCCCATACTGTTCCCCAGTATGGAGTGGTCAACCTTATGATCCACAGAACAGCGATCATTTCCCAATTATATGTAAAATTCAAACAAAACAATCCCACTCTCCAGATTAGAGTAAAATGGAAATTCACAAAAGCGAGCTGGACAAAATATTCATTCTGTATTAATTTTGATGATCAATTTATTAAAACCCAACCAATAGATAAAGTCACAGAGCACATCACGGCACAAATTTTGGCAGCAGCTTCTGAGGCAATTCCTCAATACTCTGCAAACAAAAAAAGACATGCAAAACACTAGTGGAATGAGGCCTGTAAGAGTGCAAAACGAGAAAAAAATAAAGCTTGGAACCTATTTCGTAGATTTCCTACAACAGCCAACCTCATTTTATATAAAAAACAAGAGGCAAGGGCACGACAAATCAGGAAACAAGCCAAAAAAGAAGCGTGGATAACATTTGCCAGTACCATCACGAAGGACACCAGCAGTCGGCTAATATGGAAGAAAATCCAACAATTAAATAATAAGTACATTCCCTTTTCTGCTCCAATCTTGATTAAGAATGGACGAGAACTGTCCTCTCCAAAGGAAATAGGCGATTTCCTTGGAGAGACCTTCAGTCAAATATCATCAGCTTCTGCGTACGACAATCCTTTCCTGAAAATCAAAACCTCTGCAGAAAAATATAAATTAAATTTCAACACCAACCAATCCCTTCCTTATAATCAACCATTCATCCTAACTGAACTCCAAGAAGCTCTGAACAGATCAAAAAAACAGCTCAGCAGGACCGGACGGTATCTACTATACAGGGTGTTTCAGTTAAACGTTTCAGAACTTCTAAGAGGGGTAGGGTACATCCTGACAACTCGAAATCATATAGCAATGTGGGGTCGGAAATGCTTTCCTGAAGCGGTGTTGTACACAGAAGCACCATAAAAAGAAAAGAGACCGTAAGTGAGAAATCGTTTTAATCATACATGAAAAGAAGCAAAAGGTACATGGATTTAAGTAAGTGTTCGAAGTTTCTTCCACGGGCTACAATGCACGCCTCACATCTCCGACGCATGGACATCCGAACATTCTGGAATACTCCAGGCGAATTTCGAATTTCTTCGGCAGCTACTGCGATTCTTGCAACCAGCTCCTCAGCATAGTCAACAGGGGTGTCATAAACTAGCGATTTCATATGACCCCAGAAATAAAAATCAAGACATGATAGGTCGGGTGACCGAGCAGGCCAACGCACGGGACCACCACGTCCGATCCACTGTTGACCAAATGTGACATCCAGGTAGTTACGAACATCTCCGCTATAATGGGCAGGGGCTCCATCGTGTTGGAACCACATTGTCTGTTGCGTCGATGCAGAAATCTGTTCATCTCTCAAAAGTTGTGGAAATACTTGCTGCAGAAAGATCAAGTAGATAGGTCCGGTTAGACGACACGGTAACAGGTAAGGTCCGATGAGGTGATCTCCCATAATACCTGCCCATACATTGACCGAAAATCGAATCTGTGCTGCACGACGTCGTATTGCATGCGGGTTCTCGACCGCCCAGATATGGTCGTTATGCGTGTTGAAAATTTCTTCCCTTGTGAAGGATGCCTCATCGGAAAACAACACTTCAGCAGGAAAAAGGGGATTTGTAGCACATTTTCCAAGGTACCACTGTGCGAAAGCAATACGAGGTTGAAGAAACTTCGAACACTTACTTTAATCCATGTACCTTTTGCTTCTTTTCATGTATTATTAAAACGATTTCTCACTTACGGTCTCTTTTCTTTTTATGGTGCTTCTGTGTACAACACCGCTTCAGGAAAGCATTTCCGACCCCACATTGCTATATGATTTCGAGTTGTCAGGATGTACCCTACCCCTCTTAGAAGTTCTGAAACGTTTAACTGAAACACCCTGTATAATGCTTAAACACCTAAATAATACAGCTTTAAGATTATTACTAGTATTCTACAACCGGGTATTTCTTGAATGTGTTTATCCTTCCTCATGGCATCATTCTGTAATTCTTGCCTTTCCAAAACCAGGAAAGGATCAATCGCTTCCACAAAACTACCGACCAATTTCCCTAACCAGCTGTTTGAGTAAAACATTAGAAAAAATGATAGATAGGAGATTAAAATGGATACTAGAAAGCAAAATGCTACTAAATATCCACCAATATGGTTTCAGACAAAACAGATCCTGTTTGGACCTTATGGTAAGAGCCGAAACTAACATTCGGAATGCATATGTTAAAAATGAACATCTGGTAATGGTGAGTCTAGATATTGAAAAGGCATTCGATACCACATGGAGATATGGCATTCTTCGAGAGCTGTATACCCTAGGGTTGAGAGGACACATACTCAATTCATCCAGAACTTTCTCAAGTGCAGAACCTTTCAAGTTCGTCACCAGAATGTACTTTCACAATATTTTATCCAAGAAGGGGTGCCTCAAGGGTCCATACTTAGTCCTACCCTCTTCGCAATTAGACTAAATACCATGACGCAGAATATCCCCAAAACCGTAGAAATATATATGTATGCCGACGATCTTGCTATATCATGCCATTCACCGACCATTAGCAGCATAGAGAGGCAGTTACAACTTACCATAAATAAGTTAGAGACATGGACTGTAGAAAATGGTTATCGCCTGTCAAAACAAAAGACAATTGCAGTTCATTTCTGTAAAAAGCGCAGATTACATCCAGAGCCTGAACTTAAGTTAAAAAACCAACCAATCCCTCTTGCCAGCAATATCCGGTTTTTAGGTTTAATATTAGATTCTAAACTTAATTTTTCCATGCACATCACTTATCTCAGAACTCTCTGCTTGAAAAAACTCAATATACTCAGAGCCATCTCCGCCATGGCATGGGGTGCAGATAGATGCACTCTCCTGCATTTGTATCGTTCTCTCATCAGGTCTCGTCTAGATTATGGTTCAATAGTATACGACTCAGCTAGGAAATCTGTACTTACAAGACTGAATACAATACAGCACAGTGCTCTTCGCACTGCTCTTGGAGCTTTTCGAACATGTCCGGTCCAAAGTCTCTATATAGAGGCATACGAACCACCACTCCATCTCAGAAGGAAAATGTTACTCCTCACCTATGCAGCCAGGATTAAAAGCCTTCCAGATCATCCGAATCAACCGCTGCTTTTCAATCCTGAAAGGGTAACATTCTATAACAATAAACCCACTGAAAATAGACCGACTGGTATTAGACTGCAAGATTTGATGCATTGCTGGAATGTTCATTTTGAAAACACGCTCAAAGAAACCAAAATATCTGATCCGTCCTGGTCCTCAAACCCACCTTACTGTGATACCTATTTCCAACAATGGGGAAAAAAGTCCATGGAAAGCTGTTACATCAAGCAATTGCACGAAGCACATGCCGCTAGCAATGCGCAGAGCTGCCTAATATATACTGATGGCTCAAAATCAGATGATGCCGTAGGTGCTGCAGCAATCTTTCCCACATTTACAGTATCTGTATCTCTCCCGACTGAATGTAGCAGTTATACTGCAGAACTTTATGCAATCCACCTAGCTATATACAATATCAGTCTCAATACTAATAGTTTAATTTATACAGACTCCATGAGTGCGCTTTCCGCAATAAGTAACAATTTCTCAACCCCACATCCCATAATAAAAGAAATCCAGTCTCGTCTAAAAGATTTGAGGAATCTGAATCATACCGTAAGTTTCTGTTGGATTCCAAGGGCATGCTGGAATCACAGGTAACGAAACAGCAGACCAGGCAGCTAAGCACCCAAAGAGCAACGCACCTCCATCTTACCAAGTACCTTATATAGATTTATTAAAACATATCCGAAGTATCTGTAGGGAACAATGGTTAAACATTTGGAAAACACAGACAAACAATAAATTATTTGAAATTAAACAAGAACCACAAATATGGAGCTCGAGCTTGAGGAAAAACAGGCATGAAGTAGTAATACTGGCAAGACTGCGCATAGGGCACACACACCTGACCCACTTGTTCCTGCTCATGGGCGATGACCCTCCTGTATGCATGCATTGTTCATCACAACTCACAGTTCGACATATTCTGTTAGATTGTTCGTATTACTCCCATATCAGAAATACTACCTTCCTTTCCCTGACACAAATGCAAGAACCTTTATCCCTAACCCACCTATTGGGAAACAATGCCAATCTCGATGAGCTTTTCACTTATCTCAAACAAACTAAACTTCATGAATGTATCTAATAACAAATAAGGCAAACTCCGGTACCTTTCCAAATATTTGAATAGGCACATTTTGGCCACAGTTGCCCTTGTGCCGAAAAACCTCTACACCAACAACAACAGAGAGGATGATATCCAGCTCAGGACCCTGGATGTGCCAAGCCTTTACTCAGATGGCTGCGTTTATATGGAATCTGATAAATTTATCCGGTATTTTATTCTTGATTAGGTTGCTTTTAGTTTTACTAGTGCTTCCAGTATACATCCCTGGCTCTTACAGATTCATAATTCTGTTGGATTGGTTTCTGATAACGCTGCCGTGTATCCGCTTTATGTTTGTCTCCCAGTTTGTAAGTTTAATAGTTTGGCAGCTAAAGTGGTCTCTTTTGTCAAAGTGTCGTGTGCAGACTTCATTTTCTTTAATTATGATTTCACTGTTCAGGTAGCAGATGGCTTGAAAGCAGCTATTGGGATTAGTGCGTTCTCTCGTCAGGTTTGTGGGATATATTTCCGATGCTAGTCTGTCGAATTTATCATAATTGACAACTAAAAACATCACCTATATATCTGTAGAATATTATGTTGTCTTTTATTTTGCTTTCATAGTAATGAAAGTAGAGATAGGCAATGGAATTAGAGTAGCTAGCTCCCATTGCCACCCCTCTACTTTGCACAGATACTATCGCCATATGTAATTATTACTTACACAAATGTTATGGAGTCTAGCCAATATTGCTTACTACAGTCCAGTATTACTGGATGTTCTTCGTAAGTCGGTTAGTACTTTTTTTTTAATTAGCGTGTGATATGCTGGTAAATAGGTTTTTGAAATCGTAAATGTACACTGTGGTTATTATTATTTTTGAAGTATTGGATGTAGTTTCTATTGTCGGTAATGAATTTAGCGTTTATTAATCATAGTTTGGCCTCTAGTTTTTTTTAGTTTTTTTTTTTTTTTTTTTTTTAATGTACCGGTAGCTGTTTCTACATGTAGTGATGAACCTGCTGCCTACAGGGTCTTTATGAATAAAGAATTAATTTTTGGAATCCAGTAAACAAATGGAAATTTAGTATTGTATTTTAGTTTGACTTTTTTTTGTGAATGGATATTAGTTTTTTTGTAATGGTACTGGAGCGGAGCTGATAATCTTGTATGTGTTGCTGTTGTTCAGTTCCTTTGAGTGTCTAATTTTTTTTGCAAATTATACTGAAATTGCTGTTGGCTTTGTACTGGTAATGACGAATTTATTTTGGAAGTAATCGTTTTACTTATTGTTTTTAGATTGTATCGTTTGTAGTTTTATTTTATGATATCTCTAAATGAGGCCTGACATAGCCGAGTGGACAGGAGCGCGCGTGCAGTAGCACACGCTCTTTGAGTGTACCGGGGTTCAAGCCCGTGACTACTAAATACGATTGAAATATGTATTGATTGATTTATTGTAAGCTCCACTGACCTGGTGGTCGTGCCGGAGTATAAACAAGAACATTATTAATCTTGGCATTACGTGTTCTGATGTGGTATTAATCCAAATTTGAAAAACTTCCACGAGTGTTGTATTTGTATGCAAACTGTAGTAGATCCATTCTAATGGAGGATCCGTGTATGTTTTTTTTAGTTGGCGTGGGTGTTAGGTCTGAATTTCATGCCCTTACCCATAATTTCTTTTATGGGTGTGATCTTCAACTATATTAAGGTCGCCTGTAAGTATGTGCTTGTGGTGCGGACCTATAAAAATGTTTTATATTTTGTTTCTTTGCAGCGACATGAGTGTTCAGTATTGTTGAAGTTTGCTATTGTTTTGTAATTTCACATGGCCAGTCCAATGGATCTTGTATATCCATGCATAGGTGCACTGTCTCGCACTGATGTAGGTGAAGTTTCTGATATTAAACCTATTGTTTAATCTGTAAGGGTATAGGGATTTATATTGTGAGATAGAGGTCCTCTGGTATTTCCCTTTTTTGGTGTTTTCTATGTCTATTACGGAGGATTTTGTAGTTTTGCTTATCGTGGATCTTTCTCCGAATTTCTTCTTTGTGATCTGTGTAGATTTAATCTTACATGCAGTTCTATACTGGTTTGTCCGATGTATTGTATCCTGCATTCTTTGCAGGTTATGAGGTATATGGCATTTTGCATATGACAAAATACTGGGGAATTTTCTATAGTGGGGTTGTGTTTGTCGTGTATGTATGGACATGTCATACAATTTAATTTGTACATTTCCTAAATTTAAGTTGGTTCTGGTGGTGTAGCCGGTTTGCATAATCTTCAATGCATGGGAACACCAACATAAACTGATCCATTAGAATGGATCTACTAAAGTTTGCATACAAATTAACCTATAAATACAACATTCGTGGAAGCTTTTCAAATTTGGATTAATACCAACCACATCAGAACACGTAATGGCAAGAGTTAAGACATCATACAATACTATTACAAACGATACACCTAAAAACAATAAATAAAAATATTAAAGACTTGCAAAATAAATTTGTCATTACCAGTACAGACAAAGCCAATAACAATTTCTGTATAACTTGCAAAAAAAAAAAAAAAAAAAAAAAATTACAAACTCAAAAAGGAACTGAACAACAGCGACACAGAATATTACCAACTCCGTCCCCAATACCATTACAAAAAAAACTAATAGCCATGCACAAAAAAGTGCAAACTAAAAGTATACAACACTAAATTTCCATTTGTTTATTGGATCCCAAAATTCCATAAAGACCCTGTAGGCAGCAGGTTCACCGCTGCATGTAAAAACGGCTACATTAAAAACTCCAGTAAAAAACTAGAGGCCAAACTAAGATAAATAATCACCAACACGAAATTCATTACTGACATAGAATACCTCAAAAATAATATCCACAAAGTGTATACTTACGGTTTCAAAAACCTATTTATCAGGTTATCACATGCTAATTAAAAAAATTAACAAAATATTACTAAGAACATCAGGAAATATGGACTAGTAAACAATACTGGCTAGACTTCATAACATTGAGTAATTAATAATTACATACTTATGGGCGATAGTATCTGTGCAAAGTAGAGGGTGGCAATGGGAGCAAGCTGCTAGAGTTCCACTGCCAACCTCTACTTACATTACTATGAAAGCAAAATAAAAATATTATTCTACAGATATCTGGACGATGTTTTAGTTGTCGAATATGATAAGTTCGATTATGACAATCCCAGTTTACTGGGAATCATCATTAGCCATTTTCAATACACTGCAGGATGAAGGCCTCTCCAGCAACTTTCCAGTTCCTTCTATTTTGTGCAATGGCCATCCATTTACTACCTACAAACTCGTGAATTTCATCTATCCATCTCTGGCGTTGTCTTCCAGGTTTTCTTCTAGCTCCTCTTGGGTACCATTCTGTTATTTTTTTAGTCCATCTGTCATCATGTCTTCGAGCTATGTGCCCTGCCCAAGGCGATTTTAGTTTAGTTTTGAAAAGAATGTCCTTTACTTGAGTTTGCTGCCTAATCCATGCGTTTCTCTTCTTATCTAAGAGTCTGATTCCCAATATAATTCGTTCCATTGTTCGCTGTGTAGTTTTCAGCTTCTCTTCCATTCTTTTGATGAGTACCCAAGTTTCACTTCCATAAGTCATGGTGGGGAGTATACATGTTTCATTATTTTACGTTTCAGACAAACTGGTATATTGCTCTTCAGTATGTGAGCATTTCCTGAATGCTATCCATCCAAAATTTATTCTTCTCTTGACTTCCATCCATTTATCATTATTACAGCTGATAACCTGTCCAGGTAAGTAAGTATATAACTCCACCTTTTCAATTACTGCTCCTTCAAATCATTATGTCCCTTTCTATGGCATACTTGTTCATCATTACTTTTGTTTTAGCCATATTGATCTGTAGTCCAAAATCCTTACTAACTGTGCATAACTGATTAAGATTTTCCTCTAATTCTTTGGGATCGTGGCTTATGACCACAATGTCATCTGCAAATCGTAAATGGTTCAGGTACTCTCCATTCACATGGACTGCTTTCTGCGACCAGTGTAATCTTCTGAAAGCTTCCTCAAGGGCAGCAGTAAACAGCTTCGGAGATGGGTGTCTCCTTGTCGAACTCCTTTCTTGATTTTAAGTTTCCTACTGTCTTTGTCTAGTCTAATAAAGGAGGTAGCGTTCATATATTTTCTTCAAAATCATAATATATGGGGTATCTGTGCCTTGTCTTTCCAGTGCCCAACACATTGCCTTATGCTGTATGGAGTCAAATGCCTTTTCAAAATCCACAAAAGCCAGGCATAATGTTTTATATTCATTTGCTTTCTCCATTAGCTGTGATAATACGTGAAGGTGATCCATAGTGGAGAATCCTGTCCTAAAGCCAGCTTGCTCTTTCGGTTGATTCTCATCAAGTATTCTTTGTAACCTGTTAGTAATGACCTTTGTGAACAACTTGCAGATGTCGGATAACAAGCTAACTGGCCTATAATTTCTTATGCAGCAAAACTATTATTGTTACGCATTATTCCACTGCTTAGGCATCACAGCTTTTCTAATGCACTTTGTGAAGAGCCTTGCCAGTTTGTGTTATGTCTCTTCCTCCCAATTTTAACAACTCTACAGTAACTTCATCTTCCCTCGGAGCTTTCTGATTCTTCAATGCATGTTCTACCTCATCAGAAAGAATATCGGGTATGTCGTATGTCTTGCTAATTTGCGATCCATCTTCTCACTGCTAGTATCATTCCCTCGCTCCTTGTATAATTCTCTATAGTAGAATTCTGCCTTCTCTGCTATTTATAAGTACACCATCGCTATTCTTCAGTTTCATTTGTCTTTCTGTATTACTGTTCATGGCTGCTGATTTAAGTCCTTTGTTTTCCTTAATGCTTGTTCTACTTTGTGTTAAATCTTCTTATATCCTCTGAGTCTCTTTCTAATGGCTTTGCATTACTCGGTATACTCGCCTTTCTCCTTGTCAGTGTTCATCTTGCTCTTCATTTACTGTTAATACCAGGCTTTAACTTAAATTTCTCAGATATTTATAATAAACTTATAAAAAAACTAAATGTGATAATGACAGTTATTGGGACAACAGAAATGGGTATACATGAGACATTCATTCAACCCGATTCGGCTAACTGTTCCCTCAAAGCCCCTGAGGAAATAGCAGAAAGTTGGTAGCTAAGATGGTGATACGAACAATTTTGCTCGAGGCTCTTTATTGGGGATAATAAAGCCGTCTGGTTAGTCGGAGAGTTGCTGTGGCCCAGTCTCTTCCTGATTGGCTGTTGAGGATGGCTCTGTGATTGGTTGAGTGGGAACAAAGATTACGTTAAATACGAAAAAAATAAAATAGTTTTAAATTAAAAACCTGATCACGAGAAATTTTAGTTTATCGGAATGAAGGGACTGATTGATACAATCAGATCAAAACAATCTAATTTCTAAATTGTCGGCTACGTTCCTAATTTCTATACAGAAATCCATCTTCAGGCCTTTATTTCGAATTGAAGACTATCACTTGATCGTAGGAAGTCCATACTGGTGTGGCACATCTGAAATCTACAGGAGACCAAATGTGTGCATACAGTCTTAGCTTGCTTTGTGTGCTATACAGTTTCACTGAAATACTCAGTTTTCATTGTCTGAATCACATACTGCGTTTCTTAACAGCAGTGGAACTGGTTTCGAGGATCAAAATTAATCAGGTTCAAATGCAACAAATCACTTTGAAACTTTCATCTTAGTCGCATGGTCATAGATAGCAGATATGTAGGCCTGCACCAGCAACAATGGAATAGCAGCAATAACCCTTTACTGCGCGTGCTGCATAAGACAGCAGTCATCCCCTCGCCATTGTGTTTCTAAGTCAATGCTGCAGGCGCCAATTAAGGATCGTTTGGACATGCAAAATTTTAGAACAAACCGAGTCTTTCTTTTTAAAGTTGGATGAAAAAAACTGTTTCATCCATAGAAAAATGCTCCGCCATGGATGATATCCGATGTATCTAAGATCAGGGCAGGCAGAGGAGGAATATGCACCCCTTAACCATGCATATAAGCGTTCTAGGTCTCTTTAAAAAAGACTCAAAAACCTGGTCGTAACGTCTCCCTTTACGATGATACGATACACTAAGATTATCTTTTTCGCAAATGTAGATCTTACTATTTATTGAAGTGGTATCCATCACAAAATATCACTAAATTAAAAAAAAAAAAAAAAAAGCAATGGAGATGGAATTTCGTTTGTTCAAGATGCAAAAATTGGATGGTTGACTCTGGCGCATTGCATAAAGATTTGACTGCACAAAATAGGCAGACCACTAAAATAACAGCCATGTCTAAAACTCTACTGACCGATTATGGCCTTTCTGCAGTATTAACTATATCTCTCATATTTAATGAGAGCCTTTGTTATTTCGTTAATTTCTTCAAACTTCTCTTTCGTTAACTTCTATCAAATTAGGTCAGAATTCAAGATAAATTGTTCCACATTGATATTTCGGAGAGTCTTAATTTTCCTCTAATAGGGGAACTGTTGAAAGTGAGGTGTGCAACCTTTTGAGGAGACCTCTGGTTTTTTCCTTTACCGTGGCCAACTCTCGTAACATCAATATAAATGCCGAATCGGGCCTCGACTTAGTTCGATAAGAAGTGCGTTCTGCTTTAAAAGCAAAGCAAATTATAAACTACCTACTTTGTAAATTGAAGCACCTTCGGAGTTGAGTTGCCGTTACCCGAAGCCAAGAAAATGGACAGTATTTCTCCACTCATTACTTTAGAATGATTATTTCCTTTCCCTGGTTATGTACAGTCTCCTGTACATAACTAGGGAAACCCACTAATAATTAATGACACTTCATTCCACCATGATAAACGACTAAAATAGTATTGCGCAAAGACAGGAATCAGTACATTCCTGTTTTAAAGTGATTCTATGTTAGCGTGGTATTTTCATTGTCATTAACAGCAATTAACTTAAGAAAACAAGAGTTGTTCAAATGCTATGAACAACTTATTTGGAATGCCATCATAATCAAGTAATCCAGTGTCGATTAAATATTTCGTGCTTTTGTTACACTTATGTTTGTTATGGAAGAAATTTTTAAAGCGTCAGTAGACTAAGGCAGTGGTTTTAAACGGGGTGCCGCAACAACATTCTGGGGGTGCCGTGTAATTTCGGTTTAAGTTACTTTTTTTTTAAATTTATACTGTATCCAGTGTACCGTATCTTTTTAATTTTATGGTGATCTATAATTGATCTTTATTTAGTACCTCTATATAAAGAATAAAATTATATAGGTATATATTAAAAAAGGTCGAAAACCACTGTTAGGTATTTCTTGGCCTAGGGGTGCCGTGAAAAAAATTGGGACACTAAGGGTGCTATGAACCGAGAAAGTTCAGGGACCTCTGGACTAAGGATATTTCGCATCACCTGCCAGAATCTCATCCTAAACAGTAACAAAATACATTCGAGGTAAGCAATCCGCGTGAAAATTCTGGATATTCCGCGGTAGTTTATCATTGATCTAATTTTTTTTTTTAAATGGTAAAAAAAGGTGCAGCCATTATCAACCCACTGCAGGATGGAAGCCTCAATAATTCATGCTGAGGGAAATGGACCATAATCTGCCACGCTGGTACAGTGCGGGTTAACAGATCGACCGTATTCAGCTGTCAGGTGCTTGAACCCCGGTCTACTCAAAGACCGTGTGCTACTGCACTCCCGCTCCTGACCACTCGGCTACTTGTTTCTAAAACCTTAGTTTTAGAAACAAGTAGCAGACATTTTTTTTTATTTTGCTTAGGAAGACAGTGACATTTACTTCGGGGCATGAGAAGGCATCCTTTGGCACAACGACGAGGTTAGTTTTTAAAAAATTAAATTAATAATAACGCAGTGAATTTAAACTTACTTCTCATTAGCAGAAAAATAACTCAATTCTTGAGGTTCTATACTTTAATTAGGGGCACTGCAGCAAATGTCAATTTTATTTTTTAAAACTACCGTCTAGACCAGTTGTTCCCAATCCTTTTTCACTCAAGTCACACTTTAAGTTAAAAGACGAATATTAACAGCACACCGAAATAGTTATTGCCATTGAACTCAATGAAATTTTTCCTAATCTTGCGGCATACTTGAAGGGTCACGGCATACCATGTGCCGAGGCACACAGGTTGGGAACCAGTGGTCTAGAGACTAGACAATGGATGGTTTTTGGTAATCCCCTCAAGGTCCTGTGCTCATTTCTGGCTGCAAAAGATCATGTATAAAAATATATATACATACTTATATTTAAATGATGTTTGAAATAACTGAATCTTACATAAAAAAGGTGGTAAGGCATACATCAAAGGCAGCAAAAAGCATTTTCCTCTACATGACGCTTGAGATATAAACTTAAGTGAGAATAGTGATTAAAAAAATAAATAAAAATGCCATCAGCATGGCAAGACAGAAGAGCGAAAATTGTGAAATTATACATGCCGATCAAACCAACAGAGAGGGAAGAGAATAAAATATTGTAGCAGAAACTCTCGAAGATAATTTAGAAGCTAAATACAAAGATAATATAATCAATTAAATTTTGAATAGCCAATTAAATGAAATTTAACGGCGCCCCCTCTGACGGGCACCAGGTCCAAGTTAATGTGAAATATCACGAGCATGATATTTCACATGTCGGACTGATCTTTCATTAGCATTAGCAGAGGCATTTGATGCAAGAAATGCAAGCTTATGCAGCATCAGCCAAAAAACCCACTTCCACTTCACCCCTCTGTTCTTTCAAAATACCTGTCCAGCTGAGCCTTAAACTTATTCAGGCTATCAACTTCCACGACAAGGGATGGAAGTCTGTTCCACCAACCAACCACCCGCTGCCTAAAGGCAAATTTCCGCACGTCTATCCTACATCTGTCTTTCCTCAATTTGAATTTATGCCCTCTCAGGTGATTATTCTGAGCGAGATTAAGAATCCATCAGCATTGAGCATGCTCAAACCATTCAAGGCTTTATACACCTATCAGATCACCTCGCTGGTGCCTAGTCTCCAGACACTAATTTGCAAAACTTAAGCCTTTCTTCGTAAGAGCACCCCTTTGTTCCATTCACTAATCTTGTTGCCCTTCTCTGTACTCGTTCCGGCAGCTCTACATCCTTCTTGAAATGAGGCCTCCAGACCTGTATACAGTACTCTAGGTGTGGCCTGACCATTGCCTTATACAAGGGAATAATCACCTTATCCCTGCTAGAAAAATTCCTATATATCATTGACAATACACCATGAGCTACTCCTGCAGCCCATCTGCACTACTCAGAGAACTTCATATCTGCCTGCACAACCACCCCCAGTTCCCTTTCATTCTCTACTGTCAGTGTAGTACCACTGAGTTGATACGTTGCTCTGGGGTTGCTGTTTCCCATGTGTAGTACTTTACACTTGTCAATGTTAAACTTCATTTGCCACCTATCAGCCCATCTGCTCAACCTTTCCAGATCCTGTTTCAGCAGCATAGTGTCAGTAGTGTCCTTGACAACCCTGCCTACCTTTGTATCGTCTGCAAACTTCAACATTAAGCTTGATATACCATCATCAATATCATTTATGAATACAGAAAACAATAATGGACCCAACACTGAGCCCTGAGGGACTCCACTAATAACAATAGTCCACGACGAGCAGTGTCCATTGATTACCATTCTGTCTTCTCCCCCTCAGCCACCCCTTTATCCACAGCAGCAATTTGGCTCCAATGTCACACTGCTCCAATTTGTGCAGCAGTCTTCCATGTGCAAGAGTATCAAAAGCCTTTCTAAGATCCAAGTATATAATATCAAAGTTATTCCCTGCATCCAGTTCCTTTGTGACTGCATCATAGTATCCAATCAAATTGGTCAGGCAAGACTTCCCCTTAACAAAACCATGCTGTGTCCGAGCTATAACTGAAGTCTTGTCTAAATGATCCTGCAGTGCTTTTTTAACTAGTGCCTCCATTAATTTTCCTGGAACAGAAGTTAAACTCACAGGTCTATAATTACTTGTGTCAGCCTTTGATCCTCCTTTGTGAATTGGGATCACATTTGCACATCTCCAGTCTGTGGGTACTTCCCCTGAGTCCAAGGAAGCTCTCATAATTATGGCTAAGGGTTTGCTTACTTCCTTTGCTGCCTCCTTTAATATAACTGGATAGATCCATCCACCCCGGGTGCCTTTTCTTTTATCTTCAACAATTTCTCCTCCACTTTACTCTCAGTTATTACAAGATTCTTTAGCTTACTGCTAGAGTTGAATACACCTCTGGCTTTCCCCTCGCTAAATAACTCCTCATGTGTGAATGTCGATGCAAAATGTTCATTTAGTTTGTTAGCTACCTGAGCAGGATCATCAACAGTTGACCCATCGATATCAAGTGGACCAATCTGATTCATCCCCTTCCTTCTAGAGTTTACATAAGTAAAGAACTCTTTGCTGTTTTTTTTTTGCATCCCTTGCCAAAAGATTTCTCGTAGTCTGCCTTCGCCTGCCTAACCTCCTTTGTAACTTGGTTACAGATCAAGTTGTATCTATCATAGGCTTCTGTGTCATGTGTTAATTTGTATGTATCCCATGCATGTTTCTTCTCTGCTATATGCCTCATCAGTTCATCTGACATCCATTTAGGCCTAAACCTTGAACAATATTTCTTAGTTGGTATTTAAAGCCTAGTAGCTTCCAAGATCAGTTCTTTGAATGCTTCCCATTTTGCATTTGCTGTTGGTCCCACTGTATAGAATTTAAATACTGTCTCAGTCCATCGTAGTCGCCTTTACGAATGCAATAACCCTTTCCTTTACCCCTAATGGTAGTTACCTCTTTGAGTAAATCCCACTTCAGCACACTGATCACTGCCACCTAGTGGTTCATTTATCTGCAGATTCTTAATGCATGAAGAATCACTGCTGATAATCAAATCGTCGATTGATTCGCCTTTGCGGCGATTTGTCTAGCGATCGAAATGCAGCGATTCCCTGACCATTATTGGCCTTGTGGTTCTCTGTTGAGATGGGGCATTAATGATCAGTCTATTTTTGTTTTATTTTATTGTAATTGTTCACATCTCTGCTCGTGACATTTCACATAAGTTTGGACCTAGTGCCCGTCAGAGGAGGCGCCGTTAAATTTCATTTAATTGGCTATTCAAAATTTAATTGATTATATTATCTTTGTATTTAGCTTCTAAATTATCTTCGAGAGTTTCTGCTACAGTATTTTATTCTCTTCCCTCCCTGTTGGTTTGATCGTTATGTATTCACAATTTTCCCTCTGTCTTCCCATGCTGCTGGCATTTTAATCACTATTCTCACTTAAGTTTATGTACGTATATATAAATTTTATACATAACTATGTATAAAATGTACCTTTTAATATATGCATAAGTGCCTTAAATTTGCAGACTTATTAAGTGCAATATATGCTTTATAACTAGAAAAGCATCCATCTCATCGGTATCTAATAATTTTTTCCTGCCTATCATATCTTAGAACAAAAAACCAGAGTCAGGTTCACTAGATTTCTGGAATACTCGGCAACGAACGTGCGGATCATGCTGCAAAACATCCGTCTAACGAAAATTCTCACTTGGATAAAATTTCACTCAATTATTTTAAAAATGTCAATCGAAAAGCTTCTGAAAATATATGGACGCAGATGTGTCCATATATTTGCATTAAGTGTTAAATGTGTGTGGCCGATGCTTCGCATCGGCCACACACATTTAACACTTACCTCATAATGAAAGACGATCCTCCACAATGCTGTGTCTGATCACACTAACAGTGAAGCACATAATCATAGAATGCACACGTTACCAAATTTCCCGCCGATCAGCTTTAAAATCGCATGCAAATGAACCATTAAGCCTTGAACTCATTATGGGAGAAAAATAAAACGTCAGTGAACTCTTTTCATACCTCAGTTTAAAAAAACCTTACCTAATATATCAAATATGTCAAATCAGTAACAGCACATGACAAAACTTGATACAAAACTTCGGCGCAATACAGCCGAAGCTACTCTTGTGCCATTAACCCCAAACAACAAATGCCTTAAAACAATACATCTAAAGAAATGTCCATAAAAGCATTTTAGTTTAACCTCCTCGAAGTAAGCATATCCAGAACTATTCGTGAAAATGTTTCATCATGTCATTAATCCCATCGGCAACACGTTTAGTTGAGAATTAGTCTTCGCAGTGATTTTTAATTTTCTTCTGAATATAGGGCAACATAATCAAACTATATTTCAAAGATAGATGTGGTTTGTTGGAAAACAAAGATTCACGAAGATGCTCCCATATGTTACTCCTGATAGAGTGGGCATTACCGTACTTTTGGAGATTAACGAGAATTTATCCAGAAACCCCTTAACCGTAGGAGCTTTCGCTGATATTCATACATGAATAAAACTGATCTTGAATTTACTTTCGCTGCGCATCAGATATACTTGAATCTGAGTGTAACTTATAGTGCAATTCCATGCAAGCACAAAATGAAATCTTGGTTCGCAGTAATGTCGAAAAGGCGGTTCTTTTAAAGTTAAATTTATTATGGCTATTCTTCACATTGTTTCCTTATTGATCCAACTTCTACACTTCAGGTAAATTTTAGCTGTTCAGCACACCCGGTAGCAGACTATATTCAAATGGTTGCCTCTTAGAAAAGGAATTTGAGGTTTTTCCTTGCATTAAGTTAATTTCTCTAGTAGTCCGTTCATTAACTGGAATGTGTCCAGCCGTAATACGTGACCATCCATGCAGATGCCTAATAGCACCAATTGTTTATTTATAGCCATAACTTAGCCCTTTGGCTAATAACTATAAATATTTCAAACTATAAATATTTCAAACTATGCAACTTTTAGATATTGTACTTTTCTAGTTCACTGCTCTTTTCAGAGCTGGTGAAAAAAAAAAAAAAATGTTTAGTACACTAGTTAATACAGGTACGCGCTGATTCTAAATTAAATTTTTATCAAAAAGATTCTTGTATTCTATTTTGCGAACTCCCTCACCGTGCGGTCGTCCCGGAGTATAAACAGAAACTTCATTTTAAATACATACAATTTTCAATAAAGAATACAATAAGTTTAAATCCGACATCCTTGGGGGATCGAGAAATACCAGATTTTAAAGAAGGTATACATAGTGGTTGGGCAGTTTTGGAACATCACATCAAGCACTTGCAATGAACTTATTTACAATAAATAAAAAAAGGTACTGCTAGTTTTAAAAATGTAAATGACAGTTCCGTTTTCTTAATTGTGAACAAAACCAGTCGCAGTGTTTTCATATATTGTAATGGCAATTTTAAATTGCATGTTCACAGTATCACAATTTACTTTCTCATTGGAGGATAAAAAAATATTAAGGAATGATAATAACGAGATTATGCGCAACCTTTTATCAATCTGACGTTTTGGTTTTAATAACGTACCGTTGAGAAATTTCTCGCAAGTAATAAAAGCGATTTTTTGTAGCCATTAATTAGTCATTAGGTGTGTGGCAAGTTATGAGGGAAAAACCTTCGTTGTGTGAAGAAGATCCATGTTTGTGGGCGTCTAAGTCGCTGTTTATGGAGGAGAATAAAGCATACATTTTTCCAGCTGTACTCGGGTCATTTGCAAGGTCATTTGCCCTCAGGATCTGACCTGTATGACCAGCCACATCACCTCAAGTTGCGGGTTTACTGAATAAGCGATAACGCTAAAAAAGATAAGGTGTCTGATAAGTGGTAATGCTGGTTTTTTGAACGATATTACCAGCGCCATACATTGGTTACTTTTGAAACTGTTCAATAACAAGTCTGAACTGGCTCTGTGCCAAGTTTGTGTGCACAAAGGCAATACTAGAAAGTATTGTTTTAAGTTGGCGCAGTAAAATCACGGCATGGATTCAAGATACCGAGCAGAGAGTGGCGATAAAATTGTTTTTAAGCCAGAAAGTGCAACTGAAACAATTGCAATGGTGAGTGCAGCTTATGCACTGCCATGATCCAACATTTCTTGCTGGTATGGGCGGTTCCGTAAAGAGTGGGAAGATGTTTAGGACGCTGCGCAGAGTGGTCGCCCATCCCGGTCTCGTACGGACTAACATCGAAAAAAAGCTCAGCAGCTGTTAAAGATAATCTGCCCCTCCAAATGATAGCAGACCAGCTTCACATCAGCAGGGACACCGTGCGTTCGATTGTAGTCCAAGATTTGAAAGTGTTCTCGCACTTCGTATCGCATGCATTAACGGCGGAACAAGTTGCTGCATGGCAAGATTTGATCGAGATGACAGACAGTGATCTAGGGTTTTTTAATCATAACTGGTGATGAATTCTGGTGCTTTGTAGGACGAGCAAAGATAACTGTGAACTGTATAGCTATGATAATTATAAGATATTCTTAACTACCTTAGAACTGTTAAGTTGCTGTTGCGGTAGCGCTGTGGTTAAGGACACTGGTTGTGTCTTCGGCCGTAGTGTTGTTGCGACAGTGGCTGTTTTGCCAAGTATTTATATTGTCAACTGTAAAATTGTAGTAATTACTAACTTAGAAGTGTTCACTTTTGTTCAGGTTTGCTGTGGCTCCGGGGGTGCCGTGGTTGTGGTGCACTGGTTTGTGTCTGTCGCCGCGGCTCCGTCGTGGCTGCCGCAGGTGCATGGAATTGATTGTTACGCCGTGCCCTCTTCTGGCAGGATGGGCCCCTACTAGGGCCAATATTTGGTATAGATCATTGGACAACCTAAACATTGAACATGCTAAACTCACTAGAAACACCCACCACTTTACTGCTCCCCTTAACTAAATCTAAATTCATCCACACGCTATGTTTTAATCTCCTGACGAAACTTAACTTATTTTGAATTATTACCATATTGTATGTAAAACACACTAGAAACATTCACTCCATTAATTGATCCCCACTCAACTAAACCAACTCTATCCACACTTGATGATTTACTCTTTTATTGCTATATTTATCTCTATTTTAATATTATTGTATAACATATAGAGGTTCAAGAACCTCCTTTTGTGAAAACCAGACTCCCTGGAGCGCCTCCACGTGGCTAGGGACGGGAGTCAGGACGCAAGATATATCTGTTCTTGCCTCCTGGCTGCACTGCAAAGTCTCCAGGTGCCGGCATACAACACTCAACAAAACAAACACTCAAACAAAAACCTCCCCATACACACACTCGCCGGCTTAAAAAAAAAACCTACAAGAATCATTGCGGCAATAGGGGAAACCCTGGAGGCTGCAGTAAACAAAAATACTTTGATGCTTTGCTTACGAACCCGAAACAAGATAATGAGCTGCATTGGTTGAAGAAGATTAGCCGAGGCTAAAGAAAATCCGGTTCTAAAAGTCTCGAACCAAACTGATGTTGGCTTCTGTTTTTTTTTTTTTTTTTTTTTTTTTTTTTTGATTAACAAGTTGTGCACAAAGAATTTGTACCGGAAGGGCAGACAGGTCAACTCTGAATTTTACAGAGGAGTGATGGACAGACTTGAAACGAATTCAGCATGTTAGGATAAGCGGCCCAGTCAGGCGAGTGGTTCTGACTTCACGACAACGCACCTTCAACACAATGCTACCACAGTCAAGTAGTTTCTCCACGGAAAGTATACAGTGCTTCAGCATCCTCCGTGTTCATCGGATTTGTCACCTGCTGATTTTATTTATTAGTTTTCTGTTTATACTCTGGTGCAATCACACGGTCAGGGTTCACAAGATACAGAGAATGAGAAATAGCACCATATTTAGCAGTTACAGGCACAAACCCTGGTCACTCAAAGCAGGTGTACTAGCGATGCATAACAGACGGATAAGACAGTGTGCATCCCTCGTAACGGTAAAGAGAATAGCTTCATTCCAACTCCTATTTCAAGATGTGCGATCCATGAGGAATAAACTTAATGAAGTTGAGCTCTTGCTGTCCAGTTCAATGGACGTGGTTTGCTTCGTAGAAACCTGGCTTGGCACTAACGAGGAAACAATTTCTACTACTTGGCGTTGGTTTGCACGTCCAAAGAAAACCGCAAGGGAGGAGGATTTGCAATTTTTCAATGATCAGGTATTTTCTATCCTCCACTCAGTATCAATCCAATCTCCTTCGAGGCAGTTTTAGTTACACTAAAAACAATAACAGCCAGACCAATTCCCTCGACAATTGTGGCTGTGTATATCCCACCAGTGCCAGACGCACAAGTAGTTGAACTCCTCAACTGGTTGCTTAATCATTTCCATTTATCACTGAAACGTCGTGTGGGGATTTCAATCTCCAGTATACTCTGGGTAAGCCTCAGGAGAAGACCAAGTCAGGGTCTAGGTAGGATACATTAGGTCTTAAAAACTGGTTAGCATACCACTCACGAGGGACAAAAACACACTGGATGATTAGCCACAATTTGCAAATTGTGGCTAATCAAAACTCTAAGCAGTATAGACTGATCATAACCCCATCATTCGTCGTGCAAATAAAAACCCCCATCACTTCTGGTAGAAGTGAAAGACGCAACCAAAACAATTACAGCGCCAAAGTATCCTAACCACGGGGCGTCCTTGAGGATTGTGATCCGAACTCGGGATTGACCTCCTGCCAGATGGATCTGTCTCTATGCTACAACGAGGAAACTAACCATCACAGAGCATTCGAAGGCCTGGTGGAATCTTAAAGTCTGAGATGAAACAGAACATGCACAAGTAGAAAAAAATCCTGTTCACCTTCAGACAGAGCTTCATTCTTCCGAGCTAGAGAGCTTTTTATTGGGAACAAGAGGAAAGCGATAAAACTTCACCTAGAGTCTGCTATAAATAAAGGGAAGCCCTTCCACAGAAAAGAGCCCGCAATTGACTCACTCAATCATAGCAGTTGAGTCGACCATATAACTAGGTTCTCCGCTCAGCCAGAATTCACTACATCAATGGAATTCCCACTCGAATCCGCCTTCATACTGAAGGAATTTATTTAGCCTCACCAAATATCTGCCGATCGACGCAATAAATAGCTTAGCACCTTCGGCCGCATCCAGTGCCGACGGAATTCCTCAGTTTATGCTGAAATGCCCGAGCATATTTATTGTTGATCCTATCCTGTCGCTATTCAACAAGCTCCTTCAATTTTTTGAAGTCTATCTAGTAAGATCGCTGCCGAAAACACGCTCTGCTTCTCAGCCCAATTACTTCTTCTGCTTCAAGCCTATTAATGCTCTTAGAAATCTCTTCCGAGAACGTTAACCACCCAAATAATGCCACCACAGCTCCCCTGTGCTACCTGGTCAAGACCCACCACTACCAAGATCTTAAAGGCATTTAAGCACCGTTGAAGTCTGGACGTCGATATACGCGTCATTGACAGGAGAGGTGCTGTGGTCTGTTCAGACAACTGGAGAACAGGACTTATTATTCGCGATGGCAATCTACGCTACATCCGAACTATTAGAGTTGGGGTCCTGTCTGATATTTTGTTCTCAGCTATTCTTATGCCTTTTGTGACGGGCATAACTGACATAATCACCTCTTCTAATAACAAAAAAAAAAAAAAAAAAAAAAAAACTGTTCACTGTTATCAACTCTGGAGACGAAGCTTACTATATAAGACACTGCTTACCTTAAACCTACAGAAAATACAGAACCTCGAGGGCTTCCTATTTGGTTTCGATGTTCACATCAATCCTGATGAAGTAAAAATAGGTGACATCTCGCTCAAACGGAACCCAACCATGGTGCAACACACTTTAAGAGGATCCGCGATTTCTGCTGCCCAGCAACATACCGATTTAGACGGTATTTTTGACCAAAAGATAACCCTTTCTACCATACAGACCACCTGCAAATAAAGTTCTGCCGGCTCCGGTTAATGCTGAAGCAACAACTTTCGCATGTCCATGACCAAGCTATTGGGTGCAGATATATTAAGACCTGTGTATATCCGGTCATTCTCTATAGCGCCGAAGTTTGAACTGCTACGATGCATCTTAGAGGGATTTTTGGGGGAATTTTGGCCATTGAAGTGGGCCATAATAGAAATTTCGGCTTTCCCCCTTCACCATGGACCATCCAGATAGTGGCAGCTCTTAAAGTCTTTCTGCCATCATTCACGAGAGAGAGAAGTCACCTTTGATGTCATAATGATGGTTGCCATTATTGCCAAACCTCATTTCTCAGCTAACTGCGGATGGAGGATCCGCAATTCCTAGGGCCAACCCAGTCCTTCAGGCCACCCCAAACCGGTTAAAGTTACCTAATCGGTTCCTAGCCATGCGAATGCTGCAGTGCATGTACTCCTTGGATGGCGAACTCTACCTACAAGTTCACAGTCGATGAAAAATATAGGCAGAACTTACTCCATCGACTTCCTTCTCAGACGCACGTCACAAGGTATTCGAGCCTGCTCCCAAGGACATCTCCATCACTGCCATGGATCAGTCATTCCAGTGTTCCAACTTTTCTGCGCCTGCTCAGACTGTCCTGCATTATGAACGGACTTCTCCCAAAAAAAATTGCTTCCCAACACTGTTGCAGGGCAGCTCGTGACTGATTTTTGATGGGGATGCTGCTCATAACGTAACTTCAACTTAGCAAGTTCAAGCTCAATTAAGCTGTAATCACATAATTACGCTATTAAATGTTCGGTATTGACTTAACACTGATAATTTACTTAACGGTAATTCGGGCGAATTCTGCGAATAACATTGTGGCGACACCTTTCACGGTCAACGACCAAATCAGCACTGCCCGCGCCGCAGTTTCTTTGACTCGTTTTGTCACCTCAAAAAAAAAATGCGTATTGGCAACCCACCAACCAGGTATTGGTCGGTGGGTTGCCAATACTCAACCACTGGGAGTCAATGTGGAACTGTTTAGCTCACAGTTCCGCCTACTGTTAAACTTTAAAACGATTTCGTGTTTTATTAGTTTATTATTGAAATGATTATTGGAAATAGTTTTCCCATGAACCAAAGGCTTTAGGCCACATGGGCAACCCCTTGTCCCCGGGCCGTATATTTCAGCGAAATTTGTCTGATTCATGGTGGGAGAAAACATGGTATATTCTACTAACTCACATTAATCTGACGTCATGACTTACGCAAAACACACCATGTTTTCTCCCACCAAGGTCTCTTTCTTACTTTGACTAGCGGCGTGTGAACGTGTTAGTTCGGTGCCTGCGGTATAGCAGACAGTTTGTTTGACAGTTCTGAATATCGCTTATAAATTTGGGACAATGTCAGGGGTTATGTCAAAAGCAAGAAAAGTAGATGCAGAGAATCGTCAATTTCAAGACAACTGGACGGAGGATTATTATTTTACTTCTGAATAAAAGATTTCCTGTATGTTTGTTGTGCAAGGAATTCGTATCTGTCAACAAAGAATACAACTTGAAGAGACTACTTCGAGACATGTGGATCACCAAAAAAAAATTGATGGACAACTACGAAAATATGAAATACAGAAGTTGAAGAACTTGGATACCCAGCAGCAAATGTTCAACAAGCAAAGAACGCAGCACCACAGCATTGTCAAAGCCAGCTTTGTGGTAAGCGAAAAAAAATCGCTAAGCATTAAGTCATTTGGTGAAGGAGAATTTATCAAAGAATGTCTGCTGGATGTTGCAAGTATAATGTCCTGAAAACAAAAAAAAACAGACTTCGAGAATATTGGTTTGTCAAGACGTCCGACGGATAGAAATTATGGCTTATGATATCAAAAAAAGTTTAAAAGAGAAGATAGCTAGATTGAAAGCATTTTCAATTGCTTTGGATGACAGCACCGATGCCTCTGATACAGCAGAACTAGCAATTTCTTAGAGGAGTTTATGCGGATTTCAACATCAGAATTATTAGCGCTTCGGCCGTTAAAAAGGAACTATCGGTGACAATATTTGAAACAGGTCAGTCTTCAAAATATTTGGGCTTAAATAGAGTTCACTATCTGGCATATGCACTGATGGAGCCCCTGCAATGGTTGGTGCATGGAAGGGATTTATTGGAATAGTCCATGAGCAATAGAACAAATGAGCAATCCATCAGGAAAATTTAAAATTTTCACTGCATTATCCACCCACAAATCTGTGTGCAAAATCGATTAAATTCACAAATGTTATGGAAGTTGTAGTAGCCAGTATTAACTATACTAAGTCACGTGCACTTAATCACCGCCAATTTAAGGAGTATTTGGCAGATCTATTTTCGGATTATGAAGGTGGCTTATTGTGAAGTGAGGTGGTTGAGTAAAGGTAAAATGATTTTATGATCTGAGACAAGACATTGCAGATTTTATGGACATAAAAGGAAACAATTAACCAAGTAAAAGATGAATGGGTGTGTGATTTAGCATTTCTTGCAGATGTCACCGGATACCTAAAGGAACTGAATCTCAAATTGCAAAAACAAGGACAATTGGTTCATGAATATGTCAAAGCTTTTTGTAATAAACTAAAATTGTTAGAAAGTCAGATAAGAGCTAAAAATTGTTATTTTCCTACTCTAGCAACTCATAACAAATATCCCTTATAATTGTTATGGAGAAGAACTGAAGGCTAATAGAGCAATTTAATACAAGGTTTGCCGACTTCCAAAACAGACTCCACATTCGCTATATTTGCTCGTCCGATGGATGCTGATGTAAATAATGTGCCAGAAAACTTAGATGGAACTTATTGAGCTTCAGGCGGATTTAGTGCTAAATCACGATTTAACAATTTTTATAAATTGACGGATTTTTATAAAATTTTATTTGTTGGAAGAAAAATATACAAATTTACGCCCTTTTCAAGAAAAAAAAGTCTTTTCGGCAGCACATGTGTGAACAGTTTTTTTCGAGGATGAAATACAATAAATCAAATTCGGACAAAAACCTCAAATTCTATGCGATTAACCTTAAGTAATATTAACAGTCTCGTAGTTCAAGTACAAGGCCAATTTTCACATTAAATTATGTCGTTTATATAATATAATGAACGACATAATTTAATGTGAAGATTATGATAAATTTAAGAAATTTATGTAGAGCTTTATACCAAAGCATTATATTATAAATAAATGAAATATGAAGTAGCAACTTGTTTTAATTCATTTAAAATTTGGTCCGGCCCTTGACTTGGAGACAAATGATAATTTGGCCTCCTAACTAGGAAAGGTTGCCCATGCCTGCTTTAGGCTATGGTTGGGCCTGGATGGCCCAGGCTCTTTTTAATACTAGTATTAAATAAAGCAATTTTTTTTTTTTTTTTTTTTTTTTGTTATTGGTATAGAGGACAAGTATGCGGGACCTGTTAATAAAAACAATATTCATTGTGTTGCATTGTTCTTCAAAAAGTTTCACATAACTCCGTTGACTATATTTAGATTTAAAAAACTGGGGGTGCTGCAGTTTCAGTGCCTACCAACGCCCCAGCTCTGTTGTATATATATTTTCAGAATTAATTCGTATTTGTCAAATTCGTAGATTTGTCAAAATTTTGCGCTTTAATCGTACATAGCGGCATAGTGTTTGGGTTAGGGGCGCCTCCGGTGGTTTCCCACAGCTGCGCCGTATATTCTGTGCGGTAAAACAGTACTCCAGGAAAGCAAGAAGGTGCGATAGTGCGTCTTTATGAAGTGTAGTATTGGGTTGTGTTGTCATCTGGCTTTTCGCCGCGAGGGCCCTGATGAGACTCCAGGTTACCCACCACTAACCTCTGGGAGGTAGCCAGCCAGTCCGAAAATCACTGCTGGTCTCTGACACGGCCGCTTGAGCTTCCCGACACAAAGAGAAAGTAGGAAAATGAAGATATAGTTTAGGGGAGAAAAGAGGGCGATAGAATGAGCCTCGAGGGCGACAGCGAAGGTATCCTCAGGTGAGATGTCGCCATCGCGCGAAAGAGGAAGGAGAACAAAGGTGACAGTGCAAGGGAGCAGCACTGCGTAGGTCGCCATTTGGCAGGTACGCTAAAGGTTATTTTCTACAGTCCAGGTTATTTTGAGTCAAGTCCAAAATGATGTTTAGATCAAGTGATCGTCCAATTGTTAGAAGTTTGTCCTAGACAGGTTTTCCAGCTTCTCGAACAGGTCTTGGGGCAAAGCGGGTGAAGGCAATATAGTCTAATTTCGAGTACTTGGTGATCAAGGTTTTTTGAAAGATAGTGTATCTTTGAGAAGAGTGAATCTTATATCCTTGTAGATTTCACAATCGTACAAAAGATTGTCCCAGTTTTCAAGGGAGCCGCAAGGGCACAGGTGGTCATTAACGATACTCAGCGCTTCTAATTTTCCTTTTATTGATCAGTGGCCTGTAAGTAAAAATGACACGTACAGGCCAGGGAAGAAGCACTAAGGTGACTGGGTAGTTTCTGGAAATTTCAGGGATGAATTTAATGATTTTCTTTAGTAGAATTAGTCCATCTTGACTGCCAAATCTGCATTAAGTGTTGTCAGCTGCATTTTATTGCCTTGGTATTATTGACAGGATCAGTTGTGAATCCAAGGCACATGGTGGATCTCCCCCCTTGGAATGACTGCAGCAGCCACGTCTGACAACCTCCAAGTCCATCGGAAGTGCACCAGCCAGCACCTGCAGAGCATAGGTGCTGACGGTGCAACAGGCCTTGTAATGGTAAGAAGGACGGTACGTTGCATTGTATCTAGTTTCTGCCTGTTTTCTAGTTTTACAAAGCCGTAATAGCTTTGTGAAACCAGACCCTGGATCCATAGCTGATAATGTGCACAAAGACAGCTTCGTAGTAAAGAGAGGGCATGCTTTTTCAGGCCCTAATCTCGTCGAAGTTTTATTTACTAGTGCAGCGTAGTTGCGAAATTTCTTTGTAAGATAGGTCAGGTGCGGAGTAAAAGAGAAATTTCTATCCAATATAATGTCGAGATATTTAAGTTCCGAGGGCAGTCCTAGTCCTGTTATGTATCTTTATTTGTGGTGGTCTTGTGGGATGGAGCGTCCCTTTCAGCAGTAGGGAATTTGTTTTGCAGATGAGATCTGTAGTAGTTATGATCAGCCCATTCCTGCAGGGTGACAAGAGCCCCGTTTGCTCTTTTTTAGTTGTCTGGAGTCCGCTGCCAGGGTAAGGACCAGATCATCTGCATATGCCTGAGAAGAAACACCTTTTAGGTTCATGGTTAGAAAGCCGTCTAGTACTATATTCCATAGGACAGGCCCTTGGACTGAACCCTGGGGGCATCCTCTGTGGACTTGTTGGGAAACCTAGCTGTATGGTGCTTTAACTGTTATGCTTTTTTTGTGAGAGTTCTTGATGCAACAGTACAGGTTCTGTGGCAGGTTGGCTGTACGCAGTTGAATAATTAATAATAATTCTGTTTATTCTCATCCTTGTTGATTATGTTGCGTTACCTTTCATTTAAACTCCCTGCTTTTAGCAGGGAAGGGTTGCGTACGGCGGTGTGCCTTGTAAAATAAATTTTTGCTTATACTCCGGGACGACCACACGATCAGAGGAATTCACAAGATAGAATACAAGAAACAGCACCGTATTTCGCAGTCACTGGCTTGAATCCCGGTCACTCAAGGCACGTGTACTTATGCACCCTCGCGATGGCCATTCTGCTACGGCTGCCTTCTGTTCCTCAAAGTGAACTCCTACTTGGAGGGGCACCATTTTAACAGCGTTTCACAGATCCAAACCAGCGTGACGAAGGAGTTAGGTAGGTTTCCATAATACCATCCAGAAGCTGTACGACGACTGTGCAAAGAGGTATCGAATTAAGAGGGAAGTATTTTGAAGATTAAAAAGATTAAATGGTTGATAAATTTTCTTTGAGGTTTCGATTTTTTATGAATGTAGTCTTGAAAACTTTTCAGACACCTTGTATGTAATCTTTGCATGGATTATTAAAAGATAAATGCGATCGTGGTACCGAGTGCCAGATTTCTTTACTATTTCCGGATTGTAAAATATTAATTTTAGTTTCTTGTATTAAGAAACAGTTCTAATGTACACAGGTACTCAGCTTTGTTTAGTAGTTAGACTTCATTTTAGCACTTCGATGAATTTGTGCTTTGAAATTATTCTCATCATACATTAGTCTTATTACTACATTTCATTTACTCTGGTACCACTTTTCGTGGTCTTTGTCTGTTGAAACTTTTTGCACTTCTCTTCGCTCACTCTGGACCATCGCCTTGAATAGGGTTCTGCGAACCCTATTCAAGGCGATGGTCCAGAAAATTAGCCTTCATTCATGTTGCAAACAACTTATTTTGAGACTAGTAGAAAGCATACTAAATCCTCTTATAATCCTTTAATTTAAAAAAAACACTAAAGTTTGTTTGCCACGCTCAAAACCATTAATCAATGTTATCCAAGCCCCCACTTCTTTGACACTATTTTAAAATTAATCTTGCAACAACTGATTAGTCGGGTCGGCGAAAACGCCAGCAGAATTCAGCACTTATGTCGGAATTTTTGAACAGATGTACCGAAAATAGCCTCTATTTATGCATGTAGTTGTGGCGGTTGCTAATCGGCGACACTTGTTCTTCCAGGCGCGAAATTAGTCGTTTGATTCAGCGATGACGCACGGTTATAAAAATAAGGTTAATAATAACGCCATGATAAATTAACTTTCAACGTTTACTTCTTTCATTACCAGAAATGAATTCTGGATTTTCTATACGTCAATATGCTGCCCTGCGGCATTTGTTCATATGCCTTTATGAAAACTCGAGCATAGGGAAAAAAGTAAGTACTAATCCACTTCAAGGTGGGGAATAAACTGTTTTAAAATCAGTAGAAAACATGTAATGTCAGTTGTATTATTAAATGCCTCTTAACCCATATGTAGAGTCTTGTACATAAAAATAAATGCCATTTTCCAGAATAGTCTCCTGAATTAAACAAAGTAAAAGGTGTGTACCATAGTTGGAAGTATACTATTGTCGAGAATTCAAGATGTCAAGCTTAAAAAAAAGACTGGGATAAGATACTTGACACTTTTCTGAATTGGTTGGAACGTATTGAATACATTGAGGTTGATAATCAAACCTTCCACTTCTTTGCCCTACTGCCCTCTATTCCGAATTATCTGAATGGAGTCTCCTCGACGCTAAAAGATACTTGTTTGACTAAGTTTAGGCGCGTCCCAAGAGGAGAAATAGAACAAGTAGTACCTTAAATAAGTGCATAAAAAGTATTTCAAGTGTCCATTAAAAAAACCACCATATAAAAGTATACAGTATATTTGGGATGTACTGTACATAATGTTCATTTCGTTGGCGACAAAATGACGTATTGAGGAAATACGTTTAGGAAGGCGTTGTCATCATCATACTTCTGATATTCAATAAAAAGTAGAGCACCTCTCAAAGCATTAAAAGTTAGTTTGAAGACTTCGCTTCCAATAATAAATTACATTATAAATCTATATCAATAATTAAAGCATACGCAGTATTACATAATTTGTTTTTCAACGATTTCTACACTTACTTGAGGGGCTCATCAAACCGGACTGTGGCAGCAGAGTGGAATACGACTGAAACTTCCCTGGTGAGGGTTTCCTTGTCACCGGAACTGAGTCCTAATTCAGGTAGGACTATGTCCCCACATATAGGAATAACTTTGTTGACGGCTGATGGATGTTCTTGTCGTAATCTTTGATACAGCTATAATAGGGTGAGGGAGAAGAGACTTAAATAAAGTTTGAAAAATAATTTCATTAAATTAAACTTAATTCAAGTTGTATATTGAGTACACTCAAATGCTCCCTCCCTCTGTCTCAGAATCATAGCATAAACTGTAGAAATACAGTAATATTATCAGGTGCAGTGTACGTAGTCTTATCTGCGGGTCACAAGGTTACCTAGAAGAAAACGAGGAAACGGAAGCTGTCCTAATTAGTCTAGAAAGAAATTGCCATCAGCACATTACTGACACAATAATGCATACTCTTCACTCCAAGAAGTATTTACAAGACAGAACACAGCAAGTACTGAGTTTACTGCTGTTACTTTTATTGTAATTTTAATAATATATTCATGATTAAACGTGATACTTACCATTTGATTAAGTTGTTCTTGTAACCGTTGACGGGGTTCTTTTCCTTTATTTGGTCTTAACAAAACATACACACGTTTCACTTTGGTACAGGACCTCAATAGTTTCTCCAAGAGAACCTATAAACAGATTTGAGAATTTATTAGCCGATTTTAATCAATGCAACTTCACAAGAGCTTGGACAGTATCATAACCAGGATTTGGGGGGGGGGGGGGAAGGTTAAGCTTGCTCTGAGGGGAAGAAAAAAAAGCTGTTCTTTAGTGAGACAAACCATTCACGTTCAAATACCACTCGTACCTTGGGAGCATGTATTAGTAAGTGGTATTAGCAGGTCCAAAAGTTAGTATTATCTTGCTATCTGTTTGAATAAAAAAAAAATAAAGATTCCAAACTACAGTATTTATACTATATTTCTTTTTCAAACAGAAAGTTTAATGGGTTTCCAACCCTATATTTCTTATTCGATTAGTATTCGTTTTCTAGCAATCCTTTTATTTAAAAAAATTCCCGAGCAACATACAATATTCTTATTGAGGCCACTCGGAACTTGCAAAATTAACACCACAGATATCAGAACACAGGGAATACGAGTAACAAAAAAAAAAAAAAAAAACTATTCCAATGTTCGACAGCATGTTTAGCTTAAAAGAACGCATTTGATGCAATTGAGAGACATCATGGCGATATCCAATTTCCTTACATTTCGAGGGTACAGCTCTAAAATCGTGTTCACAGGCCGGCCGCTAATTAGTACACCGGACCGAACCTGTTGGTAACTCTTTAGGAGGCGTCCAGATTAGCTAGTGTATAATCTTGCTACCTCTACTCTGCCAGATAGTGACTGAAGGGAGCCGAGTAGTGTGTATGCGGGGACAGTTTCGAGGCCACGTTATGTCAAAGACGTGGGTATATTCATACCATGTGTAAGCCATATCCAAAAATTTCATACGGCATGGGCCCCCCACTTTTTCTTACTATTTAATACACCATGAATTGTCGAACTAATAGAGTAAGCCTATCTGCAAAAAGATCTAAACCTCCCAAACACACATGATCTCAGTTCTAATCTCACCGATCTCAATTTCTGTCAAACCCCACGTACTTTTTCTGACAGAATCTCAGTTATCGGTTGATTCAATTACTGCTCATTTCAGTTGCCCAAATTATTCGTTGTACGATTCCTTTCGCCTCAAAGGTAGTACTTGTGCTTATGGATGTTCTGATGTTTCCTGTCAGAGACTTGGTAATTTGAAATCTCCTCTTTTCCATCTTCTCTGGCTTAAAATCTCTGCCTCATTCTCTCAAATTCATCTGTTCTCTACCATTCTCCCAACTCCACTAATCACTTGGAGCTCTGACTTCCTCTTTGCAACTTGACTACCTCCAGTCCAACTTTCCTAACAATGATGTAATTTTCACAACTCCAGCTGATTTCCGTTTTCTAGTCACACCGACCCAGCTGGTCGAGATGCTCAGGCTTTTGCAATTATTAATGAATTGTTCATAGCACAAATTGTTCATTTACCTACCAAAATATCGGACAATCCCAACAATACAGCCAACACTCTATCTTTCTCTCACAAACAACCCTTCTAAGTACACAGTCGAAGTGAGTAGTCCTTTAGGCACCTCAGATCACAACTCCGAGATTGTCTCTTTTTCAATGGAGCCTTTATCTCATGGCTATTCTGAACCTAGTGTTGTTTGGCATTACAAGAATGCAAATGGGATGACCTGCGAGATTTCTATTCTTTTCCTTGGCCGGATTACTGTTTCAAAACTTCTGACGTCAACGTTTGCTCAGATCGTGTCAGTGAAATTATGCTAGTAGGAATGGAATCCTTGATTCCACACTCCACTTTAAAATCTCGTCCTTTATCTAAACCTTGGTTTTCTCATAAATATGCTAGGGCTGTTCAAGAGAAGAATGTTGCATATCGTAATTGGCTTTTTTCCAATTCTTCCGTTTCATTTTCTGCCTGCAAAGCTCACAACAATTGTAAAGCAGTTATTAATCAGTCCAAACTAGATTTTGAACAGGATAAGGGTAGAAAACTTACTTCTTGCCCTAATGGTAGCCGAGCATTCAGGTCTCTTGACAAAGCCCAACTTTTGCCATCTTTGTTCCCACTGTGAAAACCAGACGGTTCTGTTGTCACTTCAGCCAAGGGTAAAGCTGACCTGCTAGCAACCCATTTTCTTTCCAATTCGTGTATTAATGATCTTGGTAAAACACCTCCCACCATTCCCAACACGCTCCATTTAATGCCTCCTGTAGTCTTCCGTCGAAAGGATGGCAGAAGGATTTTGACGAATCTCGATGCTAAGAAAGCTCGAGGTCCTGATAGTATTTCTCCACTTGTTCTCAAAACCTGTGCTCCTGAACTTACTCCACTTCTTTGCTGCTTTTTTTTCACTTTCTTATTGGTGTTTTTCATTCTGCTTGGAAATTTGTCCATATCCAGCCAGTTCCTAAAAAGGATGACAAATCGCTCCCATCCAATTATCGTCCCATTGCAATTACTTCTACTCTTTCTAAAGTAATGGAGAAATCAATTAACCGCCAACTCTAACTACCTAGAAACCTTCCGTCTGATCAACGATCGCCGGTATGTATTCCGTCAGTGTGGATCCACTGGTGATATTCTGGCTTATGTTACCGATTTATGGAGCAAGTCAATGGAAAAGGTCTGAAACACAAGGAGTTGCTCTTGGCATCTCAAAGGCTTTCGATCGTGTTTGGTATAAAGGTCTTCTAAAAAACTTCCATCTTATGGTTTTCTAACTTTTTTTTTGTAATTGGTTATCCAGTTTTCTCTGGCCGTTCACTGAAGGTGATGATAGGTGGCTCTATCTTCTAACTTCTCCACTAATGCGGGTGTCTCTCCCAAGGTTCAGTTCTTTCCAACTCTTTTCTATTAATGACCTTCCATTGACGGGAAATCCTATCCATAAATTTGCCGATGACAGCACGTTGCATTCCACTTTCCAGTTCGAGAAACCTTGCCCTGCTCAATCAGCATCAACTTTTCAGATATCCGCTACCAATTCCTTAAATTCCGATATCCAGGCAATTCTCCAGTGAGGCAAAGACAACTTACTTGATTTCAATCCTAAAACCAAGCCTTGTCTTATATCTCGCAAAAAGGATCTTCTGCTCCTACATACTTATCTTTGGTGACACTCCGATTTTTAGGCAAGATGATCTTTTTTGGGGATTACCTTGACTTCTAATCTCTTGACACAAGCCCATTACAAATATTGCTTCCTCTGAATCTTAAAAAAAGATTTCGCTCTCGGCATTATTTTTCTTCCAAACAACTGTTCGCTCTGTACAAATCGCAAGTCCATCCTACCATAGAATATTGTTCTCACATCTGGGGCGGTGCCCCCAAATCTTCTCTCAGGCTTCTAGATTCCATTCAGAAGAGGACAGTTGGGTTAATTAATGATTTCTCTAACAGAGTCTCTCCACTCGCTGTCTCAGACACTGCTGCATGCCTCTTCTACAGATACTTCCATGGGCACTGGTCTTCTGAATTAGCTTTATAATTCCCGCTCTTTCAAAAAAGTCCGAACACGTGCCCCACCAGCCAACATCCATTTACTGTCCAACTTACAGAACCAAGTTTTCATCTTCCTCGTTTATTCATTCAACTGCCGCTTTCTGGACCAATCTTTCTTCATCCGTATTTCTTGAAAATTACTGTCTACAGAAGTTAAAGTCTAACGTCAACAAATCTTCTTTCGTCTTCTCAACTTCCCACCCAAGCACCGTACTAAAGGTTCTAATACCTCTCGTGTTTGGGGGGTTTCATAAAAAAAAAAAGTCTTAGGTATAAAGAAACATCCACGAGTAACATTAACTTTCTTGCCAAACCACGATGCATTGATGTTTTCAACGGACTAAAACCATTTTAAAGGACATGCCTTTCTCACTAAAATTCTTCGGAATGAGCACGTTAACTTATCTTTTTGAAAGATATTTCCGTTAAACGTACGGAAGTCTTCAGTTAGTTTCCATTTAGAAAGTTAACTTCTATGCGTTGACAGAGTTTAAGACAGAATTTACTTATGCCTTGCTTAAAGTTGTAATGTATTAATGCTATCTTCCAAGTTTCTAAATTGAAATTAACTTGTATCAGTGTAAATACACCACAGTTTACTCGTAAGTTTAACTACATACGTAGTGTAACGGCATCGTTTAGATTTTTATTTTAAGTAGTGCAATATCTGGTATCTCGTTGTGAAGGTAGCCACAATGAGATAAAATCTAAACGATGCCGTTACATTAAGTATGTAATTAAACTTATGGTATATTTACACCGAGTGATCACTGAATTATGACCACTCCTGTGAAAACTGAATGCGACCCGTTACCACGTAAGGTACGAGAATGCAGAGTTCGTCAACCTGCGTAGCATAGATAAGGTGCCAGTGGTTCAGCGGATAGTAAATTCCGAGCGTGCTGGGTAAGAGGAAGGATTTATCGGACTTGGATAAATGACAGATTGTGGGTGCTCGAAAAGCTGGTGCCTCGATTTCCCAAACGGCTGATCTGGTGAGGTGTTCGAGAGCCGCAGTAGTTAAAGTGTACCAGGACTGGCGTCAAAATGGTCAAACCAAGACCCGAAGGCAAAATGCAAAGGTCAGCGAAAGGTTGATGTTAGAGGTGAGCGCCGGGTCCGACAACTTGTACAGGCGCAGCACTGTTGAAGAGTTGACTACCCAATACAACATGGGCCAACACGGAACTATCTGGCATGACCATGTGTCTCACTCTCGCACGTATGGACTATACCAGTAGACGACCCCTACAGTACCAAGGTTCATCGGGTAAAAGACTCGGCTGGTGCAGAGAGCATGCAAGTTGGACGTTAGAAGACTGTAAAGTGTGCTGGTCGGATGAGTCACGTTATTTACTCCACACCGTGGATGGTGGTGTACAGATTTGACGTCAACAACACGAGGCTCTTGATCCATCCTACATGGTATCAAAAGTGCAGGCCGGTGGAGGCGGTTGTATGGTGTAGGGCATGTTTCACTAGTAGGAACGTGGATCTCTGGTGCATGTGTACCAACGTATCAGTGGTCTCCGCTATCGTCAACTGCTTGCTGACTGTGTACAACCCGCTATGTTTACACTTTTTCCCGAATGGCAATGGTGTCTTTCAAGATGACAATGCGCCAGGACATCGGGCACTTGTTGCGCAGGAATGGTTTGAGGAACAGTTCTGGCTTCCGGCATATCGATCAGTCTCCGAACTCCCCCGATATCAATTCCATAGAGCACTTGTGGGACACTAGGGAAAGGCATATCAGGCGTATGGATACATCAATAACCTCCATACCTGCATTGCTGACTGCAATGCACACAGCTTGGTTAGCCATACCTCCCGAACGCTTCCGACATTTTGTTGAAGCACTGCCACGTACTAATACTTCGTAATACTACGAAGTATTAGATAGGTGGTCATAATTCAGTGATCACTCAGTGTATATTATTAGTGTACCATTTTTTGCTATATCATGGCAGCCATATAGTCCTGATCATCTTCACGATGAGAAATTTTATAGTATTGATTGTAAATCGGCCTCTTATTTTTCTTTACAGATAAATTCCTGATCATCTCCGAATTGTTTTCAATTAGATTGTGTAACGTCAGTCGCGCCGTACTAATAGTGTATTTTAATCATCGGATGGGGAGCTTTCCGATAGCATTTCTTGTATGGTATAATTGCCGAGATGATTGAGTATTACATTATATATGTATATTGAATTATGTTTAACGCCTCTTCAACACAGGCAACAAAAGGCAATTTATTAAAATGGTCCTAAGTAGTTTTTTAGGAGTATTTCATTTCTTGAAATGAAAATACAGTTTCTCTACTGTTACTGAGTAATGGCCATGTGCATACAATAATCTAATATTAATAATTACTTCATTTCTTGTACAAAGTTACTAAACGATGGAAATTCATTATCTTTTATTTTTTATTTTTAATTGGAGGATAAGAGTAAAAACCCTTTGCTCCTTTCCCATCTACGCGTCAGTATGTTAGAATGAACGTTAACAAGAAACATTCCGTAGAATGCTTCTTGTGGCCATAACTGCGATATGTGTACTTCAAGGGTCGGAAATCTTGAGTTTAGTAGCTGGGTTTAATCTAGTGTGGGAGATTCAGAGGCTAAACACTTTGAAATGGCGGGAGCATGGGGTCTGTACGGAAACTAGTTGCAGTTTTCAAAAATGGGTGCACTCAGGATAAGTTGACATATGGGTATATTGAGGATTCAGTTTAATTTCAAACTGGAATTCTGAACGCTTTGTCTGCGTTTTATTGCAGACTGAAAAAAAAAAAAAAAAAAAAAAAAAAAACGTTGATAGGATGCATTCGATCCACACACATGTTGTTAAATATAATTATAACACTTCAATACAGTTAGTTCTGCAATCGTTAATTTTGGCATTTTCATTTGAAGTCCTTACATCCATGTTAATTCTCATTGCAGAAAGATGCATTTTGCAGGATACTTTTCTCATAAAATATATAATACAGCATGGTCTGATGATGGGTATCGGAAAGATGCCTGAAACGTCACCTTAAAAATTGTATAGTGATTAGCTTAATAAAGCCATTAATTTCATGTGGTATATGAGTGGTATTAATTTAGTAATAATCTTTATGGCATTTTCGCTCTTGCACTACGATACACTCCAATGATATTTTCGAGGCTGAAACTGGGATTCCTTTTGGAACTTGCATAAGAAATGAAGTAATTCGTAATATTAGATTGAATGCATATGGCCATTACTCAGTAACAGGATAAGTTGACTTATGGGGTATATTGAGAGGTTTAAAATTGTATGATGCCGCCTTGGTCATATTCAAAAGATTTGTCAAAGATATGCTTTTTGCTGTCCATGGGACAATGGAGTTCCAATTAACGAACTCACTTCTAAGTCCAGTTACCTAACCCAGTTAAAAAAGGCAGTATGCGCAGCGTCACCAACTCTTGATATTTTAATTTAAAAACCAAAAAAAAAAAGATTTTAATCTGTTTTCAACTATAATAATTTTATTTCATAGAATGCTATTTTTGTTTTTCGCTGATAACTATATCAATATCATTTATCAATGATATCGATGAAGGTATATCAGGCTTAACGTCGAAGTTTGCAGATGATACAAAGGTTGGCAGGGTTGTTATAATGACAGTGTGCTACTGCAACAGGATCTAGATAATTTGGGCAGATGGGCTAAGAAGTGGCAACTGAAGTTTAACCTTGACAAATGCAAAGTACTGCATATGGGTAGAAGTAACCCCAGAGAAACGTACCAACTGTGTGGTACTACACTTAAGGTGGTAGAAATGCAGACAGGCTGCTAGGGCAGGTCATGGGGTTTTGTCAATGATATATAGGAATTTTGCTAGAAGGAAGTGATTGTCCCTCTGTATAAGGCAATGGTCAGGCCACGCCTTGAGTACTGCGTACAGGTCTGGAGGCCTCATTTTAGGAAGAGGAGGATTTACTTGAACGTGTACATAGAAGGGCAACAAGATTGGTGAGGGGAATGAAGGGATCCTCTTACCAAGAGAGGCTTAAGTTCTGCAAATTGCAGTGGCTGGAGACTAGGCACCTGCGCGGTGATCTGATTGAGGTATAAGGCCTTGAATGGGTTGAGCACGCTGAATTCGATGGGATCCTTCCACTTGTTCAGATTACGAACCTAAGGGGGCATAAATTCAAATTAAGAAAGGACAGATGTATAATACATGTGCGGAAACTTGCCTTTAGCCAGCGGGGGGTTAATTGCTGGAACAAAAACTTGCATCTGTCGTTGTGGAAGTTGATAGGTTGAATAAATTTAAGGAGGAACTGGACAGGCATTTGGAGGGAATGGTGTGATTTTTTGGCTGATGCTGCATAAGCTCATACACTTGCTTTCTTGCATCACATGCCACTACTAGTATGAAAACTCCTAGCGTTTTAAGTTGTATTATATTTCCCTGTTGTATTCTTAGCGAGCAATAAAAGATCCCGTATATATTTATCATTACCAGTCCTGAGCGGCGGAAACATGTACAGTATTTTCTTTTCGTTGGCTGTTATAGTAAGTATTGGCTCGTCTGTTTTCTCCATGATTACTTGTCAGTAATGGCACCCTCTGCATCTGAAATTGGCGTATCTGCTCATCTGTCTGGTGCATTCCTTATACTGTCTGTAGGTGGCGCATTTACTTGTGCAACAATGACTCCATTAGGTGGTGCAGTTTGTGATGCATTCCTTATTTCACCTGGAAATAAGTGCATATTCTTTTGTGATGTAATGACATTGACATCTCCTTTAAATGATGTCATTTGGTGGTGAACAAATACTCATATGCATTATTTTATCTTATTGTGCTATATTCTATAAAGCATTTATAGAGTATTCTGTATAGGTGGTGAGATTGCCAGAGAAACTGGCTGGGACCGCCAAATGTAATAAATAAAAAAAAAGAAAAAATGGCAGCAATGCTTTCTTTGAAGAAAGACTTTTGCTTTAATTTAGCGTCAGAAGCAATCGAAATTGCCATAGAAACGACATTAATTACATATTCTGCCATGAGAGAAGCTAATGCCCACTGGAATGCAAGATTATTCCACTGCATCAAATGCATTTTTCTTTCTAGGACCTGTCAAGCCAGCGTAACAATCGTAGTACACTTAAGTGGGTAACGAAAGAACCCTGAAGAGCCTGCGACAATTTCGGTACCGGTTCACAAAAGTTGTAGCGAATAATGGATGAGATTAGTCTGTCAGTTAGGAAAGAGCAGTCGTTTCATAAGTGGCTCCAACTGGAGTCATTCACGGACCAAATCTTCAACCTGATAAAGCCGTAAAAAGATAACCGCAAATTTTAGGAGGTGCCGTTTATGTTCTAATAAAAAAAAAAAAAAAAAAAAAAAAAAAAAAAATTGTTACAAGAAGCGTTTCTTTTTTTTTATGGCCCAGCATAAGCTTCAGGCTTCCTTGCACTATGTGGCTATTAATAAATAAAATAATCTGTTTATACTTGGGACGACCAAACGGTCAGAGGAGTTCACAAGATAGACAGAATACAAGAAAGAGCAGTCACGGGCTTGAACCCCGGTCACTCAAGGCACGTGTACTTATGCACCCGTGCGCCTGACCACTAGGCCACGCCGTAGCCTAGTGTTAGCGTTTAATTTCGCTGACCGAAGAAAATAAGTGGGGTTATTCCTAAGATATTGAAGAACGGCATTTTCGGATACATTGACTTATTCAGTGTATACAATTAGCTAGTTAAACTAAGGGAAATAGGGAAACTTTTAGGATTCTCCTTTAAAATTGAGCATAGGATTTTCGTCCTGTTTTTATTTTTATAAATTAATGTCTTCAACATAACCATTAAATTTTGTAGTCTAAAATACATTTTTATTTGTAACATAAAAAAAACCTTATACTGTCAGTAGGTGGCGCATTTACTTGTGCAACAATGACTCCATTAGGTGGTGCAGTTTGTGATGCATTCCTTATTTCACCTGGAAATAAGTGCATATTCTTTTGTGATGTTGCCCTAAAAAAAAAAAAGTTGCCTTAAATCCTTGATACGGTGTAAGTATTGACCGAACAATGACAGTTAATTTAAACTACTCGTATCAGATGAAGATTATATTAGAGTATTATAGACTTGTTTGAAAATAAGTTGTTTTCATTAAAAAAAATTGTTTACAGCAGCATACAGCTGCCATCCCTTACGGATCGCATTTTATTTGGGAAGTAAGGTTTGTAATTAATGGGCAATATAATATTTAGACAATTAAATAACTTAATATTTTTCAGCACTTCTTTTAATTAAAACAAATTGCTTTTCCGACAAAGTCGCAATTTCGGTAGCTATTTCCAATAAATTTTTGGCACCAGGATAATGTTTTTCAGCAGCAGTACCGAAACTTTACGCTTAAACCCGTGCAAGACTAAAATTACGATCTTACACGTTGTGTTATTTCCTTAATAACATTAGAAATACTTAATTGCTAGGCACTGAAATGTAGACGATCCACCCACGCAATTTTATAATATACAGAGCATTTCAGTAATTTGTAGACCTCACTTTCAGGATCGATATAGGAAATGGAAGAAACTCAAAACATCTTTCGGAGCTTAATAGCAAATTAAAAAAAAAAAATAAACATGCCTGCCTACATTAGCATTAGTAGACATTTATACGACGGCAAGAAATCAAGCATCAGCCAAAAAAACAACCTCCCATTTCACCCCTCCATTCCTTCCAAATGCCTTTCCAGCTCAGCCACAACAAAAGATGGAAGTTGTCCACCAATCAACCACCCGCTGGCTAAATGCAAATTTCCGCACATCTATTCTGCAACTGTCTTGTTTCTCAATTTGACTGTGCCCCCTCAGGTTCTTAATCCTATCACCATTCAGCTTGCTTAACCGATTCAAGCCCTTATACACCTCAATCAGATCACCTCGCAGGTACCTACTCACCAGGCGTTGCAATTTGCAGAACTTAATCCTTTCTTGGTAAGAGCACCCCTTTGTTCCCCTCACCGGCTAAAGTAAAGAAAGCCTGCACAAGCATGCGAAAGTTCGATGAAATTTACCGGTAAAAAGTACTTTGCCGTAACGGCATTCGTATTGTTGCTCGCTCAGTAAACAGACCGTGGGTGTTATCGGTCTGGAGTAGAAGTTGAATCCCACGGGAGCTTGAAACCCTCCCGATGTGTGCGTGTGTGTGTGGGGGGGTAACCTGACCTTTTTCTTTAGAATCACTAATTGAATCATGAACAGACATACTGGAAGTTCTGGCATCGTAAAAAAAAAAAAAAAATGTTCGTAACGTAGTTTCACAGGTAAACTTTTTTTGAAGCTTGCCGTGCTTCTCGAGTGGGCTTCCTTTGCTTTTTTTTTCTTAATAAAAGATTTATCCACTAGTCCACCAGTGATTCTAAAGAAAAAAGGTCAGGTTACCCCCTCCACTTCTGGAGGGTTTCAATCTCCCATGGGATTCAATATCTACTCCTGACCGATAAACCCACCGTCTGCTTACCGAGCGAGCAACAATGCAAATGCCTTTACGGAAAAGTACTTTTACCGGTAAATTTCATCGAACTTTTGCATGCTTCTCGTGCAGGCTTTCTTTACCTTTGCTCCCTCGCCAGTCTTGTTGCCCAGCTTTGTACTCGTTCTAGCAACTCTACATTCTTCCTAAAATGAGACATCCAGAACTGTACACAGTACTCCAGATGTGGCCTGACCATTGCCTTGTACAACGGGATAATCACCTGTCTCTGCCAGCAAAATTCCTATATATCACTGACAAGACTCCATGACCTGCCTTGGCACCCGTCTGCATTGCTCAGCGAACTACATATTTGACTGCACAATTACCCCCAGGCTTTTTCACTTTCCGCTTCCCTGAGTGTAGTACCACATAATTGGTATGTTTCTCTTGGGTTATTGCTTCCCATATGTAGTACTTGGAATTTGTCAATGTTAAACATCAGTTGCCACTTCTCAGCCCATTTGTCCAACTTATCCAGTTGGGCAAATGGGCTGAGAAGTGGCAGTTGGAGTAGCATACTGCAACTGCCCATATATGCTACTCCAACAGATCCAGTTAGAAGCATACTGTCTTTACTGACAGTAACAACCCTGCCCATCTTTGTATTATCCGCAAACACTGGACATTAACCTGATATACCTTCATCAATATGATTGATGAATACACAAAACAATAGGGCCCAACACCTAACCCTGGTGAACTCCATCCGCTTTGTCGTCTCCCACTCAACCATCCCTTTATCCATTGTACCAACTTAGCCTTAATGCCATTCCTCTCTAATTGGACAGCAGTCTTTCATGTGCAACAGCATCAATTTTTCCTGAAATCCAAGTATATGATATCAAAATTATTTTTGACATTCAGTTCTTTTGTGACCACATAGTATCCAATAAAATTGATCAGGCAAGACCTCCCTTTAACAAACCCATGCTATGTCTTAATTACTGCAGTCTTGTCTAGATGATCCTGCAATGCTGCTTTAACCAGTGACCCCATTATTTTTCCCGGAACACAAGTTAAACTAACAGGTCTATAGTTAGTTGTCACCTTTTGAATCCCCTTTGTGAATTGGTGATACATTTGCACAGCTCCAGTCCTTGGGGAACTCTGAGGACAAGGAAACTCTCATAATTATGGCTCAAGTTTTTCTTACTTCCTTTGCTGCCTCCTTTAATATAACTGGATAGATCCAATCCATCCCAGGTGCCTTTTTTATGTTTAACTTCAATAATTTCTCCTCCACTTTGCTCTCAGTTATTACAAAATCACTTGCCTTCCTGTTAGACAACTGGGCAAACTGTTAGAGTTTGATAAACTTCTGGCATTCCCTTCATTGAATAGCTCCTCATGTGCGAATGCAGATGCAAGATACTCCTTCAATTTATCAGCTACCTGAGCATGATTATCAATAGTCAGGCCCATCTATGTTAAGTGTCCAATCTGATTCACTTTCCTTTTAGAGTTTACATAAGTAAAGAACTTTGCTCTTTTTTCTTTGCATCCTTTACCAAAAATTTCTTTTATCTGCCTTCGCCTGCCTAACCTCCTTTGTGACTTGATTACAGACATGCTTATATCTGCCATAGGCTTCTGTGTCACCTGATAATTTATATGCATCCAATGTTTTTCTTCTCTGCCACGACCCTCAATTCATCTCACATCCATTTAGGCCCGAACCTTGAACTGTATTTCAGTTGAAATGCAAAGCCTAGTAGCCTCCAAGATTAAGTCCCTGAAGCCTTCTCGTTTAGAATTCAACATTGGTAACATCATCAGTTGTTACCCCACTGTACAGAATTTAAAAAATCTGTCTGAGACCTCACTAGTCACCTTGACGAAAGTAAAATCCCTTCCCTTTAGCCTTGATGGTAGTTACATCTTTAAGTAATTCCCATATCAGTACATTGTTATCACTGACACCCAGTGGTTCCTTTATCTGCAAACTCTTAATGCAAGAATAATTAGATCAAGAGTATTACTCCCTCTGGTAGCCTCTCGAACATGCTGCTGCTGTAGAAAACAGTCGTCCAATAAATCAAAAAAAAAAAAAAAAGTCTTGCTAGTGTGCGAGTGACCAACCACAAGTTCCAGTCAATATCTGGAAAGTTAAAATCTCTCAATATAAGACATTGAGATTTACTGGCCCACTATTTCTCTGCACAATTCTCATGAGGCCTATATCACACTCCTACTCATTTTTCCTTTCCCAGTGCTAAAAAAAAAAAAAACACGTTAGGAATAAGATTGTCCTGATACTGAAAAACGTTATGATAAGAAAGATGTTTTGAAAAAGAAACAATGTTAATTTTGCAGGATCGTTGGACGACGTCTGACAAGGGAAGAATAACCTATCGGATGATACTGGATATAGTTAAGGTGGAGGAAATTACTAAGTGGCCCAATTTAGGGCCATCTGGTAATGGTCGTGACGGGCCACGGACTGAGGGTTAGTATGCAGCAATGGGTATTGTTTATGATGGAAGATGTAGAGGTATGGAGACAGTAGAGCACACTTTTGTGGAATGTCAGTTACACGAAGAAATGAGAAATAGATTGAGGGAGGTAGCAGGTTCCCTCTCTTGTGGAGCCGTGGCAGCTTTTTGGGAATGGAGATAATTATGCTGCATTTTTACAATATGTGAAAGAAGTCTGAAATTAGGAAGCGATTTTATTTATGCTAATTTTTATTATGTACAATATTTGTATATATGTAGTGTAAATAGTAAGTGCGAGTGAAGTTCTGTATACGAAATTTTATTGCGTTGAACCTTTTGGTTCAGAAAACGCTTTTTAGATTCCTATACGATGATTCCATAGTTTCAGTTAACACCGAAGATGTGGGGGACATAAAACCCATATTTGTGGGATAGTTAGTCAAGTTAGAATTTATGAATATAAAGATAAAGAGCCGCGTTCCAATTTGAATTAAGTTTTTGGTTTCAGTATCGCTGTTTGAAGGCAAATTTAAAAACGAGCTCATGAGCTGCAATTCAAAAAATCCCATTATGCTGAAAACACCATGCACAAACATTAACAGTATATTAACATAATTAAGTGTACGAAACTAACGAAGAATGTTAGTCGAAAGCGCAGTTCCCTACGCATTGGAAGCAACCGCTGTTAAGGTTTCTCCCTATAAAGAGCTTAGATTTAAAAAGCGTCCGTATTTAGGAACTAGCTTTCTCAAGAGTTGGGGGGGGGGGGTATGAACACTGATGTGTGGAGACGACGAGTGACACTTTCTTTACATTCAAGCGAAAGTCTTGTTATCGCCCTGGATGTGTCGCTAAGATTTCTATTGGGATGACGCAATGAATAGCTTTCCTAAAATGATCGACATGAAAAGTTGGCTTAAAACTAGGTTATCTTATAATCTATGCCTTTTCCTTTCCTGTTCAAAAGGAAAAGGACGACTATCTTTTATCTGATGAAGAGACGTCAAAACCATTAGTGGTCAAAATCCATTTATGTAGCAGTGGGGCGAGTCGTCATCGACTGCGCTTAAAATTTAGTCGTCGCAGATTTTCTGCGCAGGCACGAGTAATAACTAAGCCGTGAAGATCCCTATATTTCAGTCGGAGTTTCGTCATTTCTTGTTTCTCCAACAGACGGGGCATTTCAGAGGGCTGTAAAGAGTTCGAATGTTTGTAAGGAACAAATACAATGACCTTATTTCGAGTCCTACTGCCCTACCTATACTCGTCCTGTTTCTGAAAACAGCAAACAGAAAAACGAATGGCAAACATTAAACGCGTTTAATTATGAAACCTGTATCAGCACCATTACACTTACCTTTCCTATAAAACCTGTGGCCCCTGTAATAAGGATGACCCTTCCGCTGTAGAAATCGTGAATTGAGCTTTCCTCCATTACAACTCTTGATCAACTGGAACAGCTGAAAAATTAAGCGCCTCATCAAGCAAGGTTTAATTAGCAGAAATTAACATTTAAGATTACTCATTGTAATTAGAATTAAAGGTTATTCTACTTGAAATATTGAGAAAAAATTAAAATACATCCTCTATATTAGTGGAGATAAGTTTTCATTGTTAATGAGAATAACAATTTCTCATCAGCTAGAACTACTTATAATTACAGAATTGGGGATACAGTATCTGTATGATGATAAAAAAAGAAAATGGCACAGAACACGTCGGGTTCTCGGTGGACAGCACATGTATTTCGTTCCCGTGCATGCTGAAATTTTTGAAAATACTGTACAGCTAAATCTGTTTCAGGTCAGCATGGACAACCGCACACTTTGGACTGCTAACCAATAAAACTTTCACTTAAGTAAATTAAGTCACTTAGTGACTTAATTCAAATTAATTAAATTTGTCATCCAAAATGAATGCTGTATTATGGGAACTAAGCTGACAACTGAGGGGGAGGGGGTTTGGAAGAACGCGTAGCAAGTAATTACAAATTAAAGTGAATTCATTTTCTGCGAAGAATGCTTTGTTTTGCCGACTGAATTTCATTTTACATACCAATTCCATTATTACTTATGGGTTAGTTATGTAGATCAGCGTTTGTGATTGATAATCTTATCCAAACTCAGTTTACATTTTACGGTGGGGAATATTGAGTACCTTGATGGGGATGTAATTTTGACCTGAAAATTTGAAAATGCGTTTACTATGGTAAAGGTTCCGTTAGTGCCGCTTAACTCCGGACTACTAAGTCGGCTTTTAGATTTGTTCCCGTCTCTAAAGGTCTCTCTCAATAATATATTCGTTCAGTATATTCTCCTACTGGATGAGATCATTATCAACTCGAAGATTCTTGCTGCCTTCTTAAATTTAAATTCACTTATCGCTAAACTAACATTTCCTTACTTTCTCCCGTCCTTGAAGGCCCTCCCTCATCCGTAGAATCTTATTTCGATCACAATTCCTCTATTTTATATGGTCTCTTGTATCATATCTGTACAAGATTCAAAATTTCCCTTAAGTATCTGACGAGTCGATTTGCATACCATGTGTGATTAAGAGCTTCCAAAATAACTCAATATATTATTCCCGCCGCCAGATCAGCGGACTAGAGTCCTTACTGAAGGGGTCATTTTTTTCAGGTCTCCGAATCCCTGCCTTTCCAAGCGAGGGAAAAGTAACTACCTCCCAATCCCCGCTGTCAAAGGGAACTCTTGTGAATTAGCCGAAGGATGAATAATGCTTTCAGCATTCAGAAAGTAAGTTTCTCGTGATTTCTAGTTACCACCAAATTTGTTCTAACAAATAAAACACTATCCAACATAACTGCACAGGTCAGCTTTCCTCTGTAAAGTGAAGAGCTAAAGTTTTAATCGTAATACTTTTGGCTGACAATTGTCAGTGAAGTTATTAATAAGGAGCACACTAATTTTTTCTCGTCTGCAGATTTCGCTCAGCCCCAGAAATCTGTAATCCATTTTTCGCAACACAGACCATTCTTAAATGGGGTATGCAGTTTACGCGGCCTTCAGTTCTTATTCTATGGCATTGCAACAAAGAGCACACAAAGCTGCTCTTCTGAACTCCCACCTTGAACGTTTCCTTTTTCAGAGGTGATTTCAACAAGCTGGCGACAAGAAGCAGCTTGAAACATTAGATTGCACTTCTGGACGATAATCGTTAATACCTTTTTTCAGTCTTAATATTTTTCTTGTAGCATTGGGGTGGACATTTGTGAATTACCAAATAGCTAAAACATGATCTTTCAGTATAAGCAAATAATAGCACTTCAAAAACCTATTACGCGGCATTATTCCCCCCCCCCACCCCAAACGGGCCCCTACTCTTGTTCGAATGCACTTCCAGGTTATGGTTGCCAACTGAATTGTGTAAAATTCAAGGATATAGACACTTGAGAGCAAGTGGATGCTTTAAAAGATACTCACCCCTTTTATTAAATAAAAAGCTAGTATTCACGGTCTTCGAGTTGTGAAGCAAGGTGGACCTACATGGAACAGTAGAGACTATGGGCAGTACCTTCCAGCCAATCTCTCACAAAGCTATGATATTCAGTTGCAAGACGAAGACAGTTTTCCCGAAGAAACATTCGTCGGGCAGCCGGGTCTGGCTATTTTCTCCAAATAGTTGGAAACAATTCCAGACATTCTACAGTAGCATTAATGGATATGCCTTTCATGGGGGAAATAGACTGACCGACACCGGACAATATTTCCTACCGTGCTAAAAGACAGTAGGACGTTCCCCCCCCATTCAGTCATTAAAAATAAACAAAGCCTTACCACTATAGAAGTCTGGATTTACCGAGGCATAATGCAAGTTTTACAACCATCAAGAGTTCTTGCAAATGGCAGAGTACTCCTTAATGGTAATGAAAACTCAGAAAATAAAAAAAAAAAAAAAACTGACTTAAATATTAAATTGAAACCATAGAGATTTTCGAGGCGAGGTATTGATGTAGCCCAGTGGTCAGGAGAGAGAGAGCATTGTACGCGTTCCTTGAGTGGACCGGGGTTCAAACCCGTGACGACTAAATATTTGTATTGATGATTTATTGTAAACTCCACTGACTTGGTTGTCGTGCCGGAGTATAAACGGAAATTTTTTTTTTTATTTCTGCTTTGAGGAAGTTAATTCCTGAGCCCAAGCAAATATCTGGCAGTGCACCCTCCTGCGCTACACAACTTATTATATCATTAACTTACACGGTTGAATTTCCTAACTCCTACACCTTTTCAACTATACGCTCTGTCGCAAGTGCGTATGGTTGGAAATGCTCTACCCTTGTCCCGGCTTTGGTGTGATATTTAAGGATAAGAACGGTTTCAGCTGCTTTATAAATTTTCACTCTACTATTCATTTATTTTTGACATTAAAAATTTTATTTGCCCACCTATTAGATTTTTCTTTTTGTAGTTCTCTTTCGAAATGAGAAAGAATATCAGTTCGAGCCAATCGTGTAATACAGTTATGACTTTCACCCAAAGTCAGAATGGAAAATTCAAGCGCTTCTGTTATGGAAGAAATTAGAAGTTAATTGTTTTGCCAAGTTAGCTGTATAAGTAAGCCACATTGATTACACAAGATTGCTACCGTTTTAAAGGTATAAACGGTATTTCTACCCTTATTATTGTGCTTGCGGTAATGGCTGAATTACTTTTTTTTTTCTTTTAAGAGGTTGAAAGTGTTGCATATTCTCAGAATGAAATATCTACCGCCCTCTTAGCTCAGATCTGTCTCATGTTCACAATATTTCGCGAAACAGCATAAGAATTTGATTTAATATGTCGTGTATGTGTAGTGACCTAGATTTAAAAAAAATTATATGCACATAAGCAGAACAAGGGCCATTTTTAAGGTGCCATTTTGAAAATGGCATGTGATTTTATAATTCATAGTTTTCTTAAGTGAAATATTTCTACACTTCGTACTCATACTCTGCGACAGAAACCTGTCGAATAGACTTTTCCCAGAATGAAATAAATAAATGAATAAATAAATAAATCTTTATTGTGAAGTAGATTTACAGCACAATATCCCATCACGGCGACGAGCGCCAGGGGTTCACATAAAATGAAAACAGCTTCATTTAACTTTACCACACGACTACCATTCTCACTCATTTGTTCCATTCTTCATTGTGTAGTTTTCAGCTTCTCTTCCATTCTTACCTATGGTGCCGGTGATTGGGGCTATAGAGATACTAAGTCTGCTGTGATTAAACAGTTGTTACAGGCCCAACGTGCTGCCCTCCTGATTATGTCTAGAGTGTATAAGACTAATCTACTGTGGCCTTGCAAGTTCTGTTGGGAAAACTTCCAGTACATTATGAGCAGTGGTGTATTTGGACTGGAATGCATACATTTGACCGTATCTAGGACATAATGTAATAGTCGTCAAAATAATATGTGGTGCCCCCTATGTAAATAGTGGGCCTTCGGTTAAAAATGAGACGCGAAAATTAATCTTCGTTCATATTGCGCGAGTATCTGCTTATAGGTGCAGCATGTTGTGCAGGCTGAAAATTGACAAGTCACTGGGGGAAACCACTACATCTGCCCGAGATCGAATAATTGCAGCCTCCATTAAAGAGGCCTTTAATGATTGACAAATGCCTGACAAATTCAAATCCAGACCTCTCCGAACGATTATTATTATTTTTTTCATCCTTCATTACCATTGAGGAGTACTCTGCCATATGTGGCAAAACCACTGTACGGTACTATAACCGAGGACTGTCGTTATACTATCAACCCTAATGACTGCGTGCTAGCCAAAAGGGTTGACAATTACTGCCTGTGACGGTAAGGCTTAAACTTGGTGATATTAAGGATTCCCTCTAACTTTCCAGCCTCCAAAGCGAAGTTGTTTCCGTGCTGTATGTTCTTTCAGGTTAAATATTTAAGAAACTTGGTATATTATTGGTGAAGACTACATAGTACTGCTCCGGATCCTCTAGGGTCTGCGGCCGCAGTTGAGAAACGCTGGCCTGTAGAATTTATTTTTCTTCACAAGAATAAAGCGAACAGCTCTCTTTTGCTATCGTTTTTTACCAATAACTGAATTAAAATGCAAGCCTCATTACATTTTGCACGTAGACGACGAGATCAATTCAATAGTGAATTGGGAAGGAGAGGAGACTGCTATTTTACTACTGTTAGCAACCATCATAAATAATATGCTGAGCAATATGTTTCTACGTACCGTAGTAGGCATACGTTTTCATACATTTCTTCTCTTCCTGATCATCCCATCACCTTTCATTGCTTGTACTGCTAATTATTTGACTTCCAAGGGAAAGACACGGGTCCGAGTTCGAAATAAAAAGTAACCGCTGATAGCAATATTACTGGATTACTGCTGCCACGATTCCAATAAAAATACTATCCGCATGAAGTACACTCCAGATTTAATAGGAAAAGATACCCCTTTATATCAAACATTACCACTGTAATATTATGAGAGTGGTATTATACTCTTAAGCGGAACAAGGGCCAGACAGAAATTTGCAATCACGTATTTTCCGTCACTTATCCTCATATTAAACGAGATTCGTCCCCCCTCCCACCAGTTGATGACTGCCCCAGATGGTGCAAGTTCCATTTTGAGTTAAAAATAATAAAATAAAATAAAAAAAAATCAATCAGCAATTAGTAGTTGTGGTATTGATTAGCAGTTACGAAACTGCTTTCAAATTAAAAAAAAAAACACACTCAGAATATTACTTTATTCATAAATTTCAGTTCCCTTTTGAAAAAAATAGCTATATGCATTAAGTATTTGAAACCTGGCAAAAGCTTAAATGACTTACCTGACGCGCTAGTGAAACTGCACTGAACTACCAGTTTGTTACCAAACACACTTCCAGTTTTTAACGCTTTCTCCAAAATCCCCGATCAACCGCGACGCCGTCAGCCATTCAGGGTAAGAAGTTCTTATGTACTAGGCAGCTTCTCTACGTCATAGTTGCAGTTCTGAAACTATAGTGACGTCTACTGACGATATTGAAAAACACAAATGTGTTCTCAGCTCACCAGAAAGAGAAGTGCAGAAATGCTGGCCTGTTTTTGGAACTGTCATTCAACATGCGCACACTGTAACATCTCAGTCAGGTTTTCTGGTTAGTGGTGCGCTCCGAAAAACGTTCACATATGGAAGGTGACTACATAATAGCTATAACACACATATATTTTAGTGCTCAAAAGGTAAGGAAACAGGAAAAAACGCGAGTGATTTTTAAATACAAATAAAGATGGAGCCGAATGTTCGTCATTTATGAAATGGAAACAAACTCTGGAAAGTCGGGGTACGCGCGTATAACCGGGATCGGTGTTGACCGGGGGGGGGGGCGGAGAAGCCACGGGTCCGAGTTCGAAATAAAAATTAACTGCCGATAGCAATATTACGCTTTGGTGGGGGGAAGGTACGGGTCCGAGTTTGAAATAAAAAGTAACTGCCGATAGCAATATTACTGAACATAGCAATATTACGCTTGTGGGAGCTGGCGCACTAAGGCCATAGTTGCCGATGCTCCTAATAAATTCTTAAACCAACAACAACCTTCGGGGAGTACATGTAGTATATTTTTTTATTGTTATTATTGAATATTTACAACATATGTACATGTTAAAACAATATTATAATAATAAATTTAAAATATGCATAGATACAGGGTGTCTCAAAAATATTGGTACACACGTTTAGGGGAGGTAGGTAACATCTAAAGGAATGTGAATCGCATAGGAACCCATAACTGGAAACGTCACGGGAAAGTAGTAGTAGCAGAGCCACAAGAAGCAGAAATAACACAAGACAGTAATTAGTGGCAAACATTTATTTGACATAATATTAACAATGGAGTGCGAGATGGATGCATTTCATGATGTTACAACAGATGCTCGAAGGTTCCACCATGAGACGCGATGCATGCGTGACACCGACGCAGCATGGATTGGTGGACACGGTCGAACACACCTGGAGTTTCTTTGACAGTAGCAGCAGCGCAGACGAGTCTCGCCACGAGATCCATTTCAGTCTCCACAGGCGATTCATCCACGATAGATTTGAGGGGGCCCCCACAGAAAGAAATCAAGGCTCGATAAATCACGTGAGCGTGGGGGCCAGGCAACGGGTCTACCACGGCTAATCCATCGACGCCCAAAACGCCTGTTCAAATGGTCACGAACACACCTTCCATAATGGGCAGACGCCCCGTCATATTGAAACCAAATGTTGTGTCTCACGTTTGCTGGAACATCGTCTCCGATATTTAGCGGAGTTCATTAGGGATGGTAACAGGTACGGGCCGACTAAGCAGTCACCGACCATACCTGCCCACACATTTATTGCAAAGCGATGTTGTGCCGCATGGGGGCGCACACCGTGTGGGTTGTCATGAGCCCACACATGAGCTGATTGAATAAGCCTTCCCGAGTGAAATAAGCCTCATCCGTGAACAAAACGTAGGCTGGAAAATTCAAGTCTAGAACACTTTCTTGGAGAAACCACTGCGCAAAAGCCACACGTGCAGGATGATCTTGGGGGAGCAGTAACTGAACCCTTTGGAGATGAAACGGGTGTAAGGAATCGTCGTTCCAGACACGCTGTACACTGCAACGAGACACTCCTAAGGCAGAGGCAACGGCACGTGTGCTGGTAGTAGAATTATTCTGGACGGTATTCAACACACTTTCTTCCATGGCGGCAGTTCGCGTCGAACGTGGTCTGCCCGCACTACTCCTGTTACCTCTAAATGACCTATAATCGCACAAATTTTGATGCACACGCGCAAACAAATGGTGATCCGGTACATGTCTGTCTGGGAAGGCGTTCTCCATAAATTCGTTGAGCGGCTCGTCCATTGCCCTCTGCTAATTCATACACTAGGTGCATGTCTGCCAGCTCACAGTTCGTATATCGATGCATGCTCTTCGTGCGGCGACTACTGCTTGAATGAGTAAACCAGAAATTTTCCCTCTCGCGAACTGATGAACAGCGCCGTCTACCGACTTTCGGTGACGTTTCCGGTTATGGGTTTCTATGCGATTCACATTCCATTAGATGTTACCTCCCTCCCCTAAACGTTTGTACCAATATTTTTGAGACACCCTGTATAAGTATACAGATTATGCATATTTATATTTATGCATATTTATGAATGTTATAATAAGAAAATATGAGAAAGCAAAATAGGAAACAAAAGCAAATATTTATTATTTAACATATAAATACTAATAGTCAGTTCACAAAAACTACATTACTGAAAATAATCACTGTTTAATAATATGAAAACGATTAAAATTTGCAAAAAAAAAAAAATTATACAAATTATAATCAAACATGTAAGTACTGTATTGTAATAATCTTATTCTTCTTTGCTTTTTCTTTGCGTGTGTATCAATCACTTCATTTATTAATTTTTCAGATAACTCATTCGGGCCCTCTAAGCTTATCTTCATGTAATCTTGCAATGTTAATATACAGATGCATATACAATAAAAAGGTTATAAAATGTACTGTTTATAGGCTGCAACCAAACTATCTGGTTTGATGTATGCAAAGGAAGAATTAGCCACAAATAGACTCTTGCCATGAAAAAAACAAATAAAGGGAATGTGAGAACCATAAAGCGAATCTGCCGACAATTGAATCAATGGCTGCAGTAGACTTCCCTGAAAGCCGCGGGACACTTTATAATTACAATATCATCTCTCAGGAACCAATTCAGGCGAATTTATTCGCGACCTATCTTGTTTGCGATATGCAAAGGATTAGTCGTAAGTAGACCGTTTGTGTGAAACACTGTCAAGAGATGGTTTGTGTGAAAATAAGGAGAACCTGAAAACCATAAAACGAAAATGCGGAAACTTGAAATAGTGGCTTTTAGTTACAATTTGTTCAGCCAGAAATTTGTGCCCATTAATTATTTTGAAAATTTCGTGTCTTTTGAATTTTAGTCATTTATTTTCGACGTGTACCAACTAATAAGTACCACATTTAGTTGACGTGATTTTTCGTGTTGTGTTTATTTGACGGAAATTTATTGAATTCGAGTTTTACTATTTTTCACCGGTGAGGGGAATTTATTTCACCGGGGGTGAAACTCGCCCCCGGTCACCCCCTGGATTCAGCACTGACAGGGATTGTTTCTGTTTCAGAAATGACGAATATTTTGTTTTGACGTTATTTACTGGCGTTATTCCAAATAACACTTCCCGATGCCATTTAATGGTTGATAAGATGGATTTAACGCTAGTAAAGAGCTAGAGCGTTAATAACATTTCTGTACCAGGTACATAATGTGTCCTGCCGCAGCATATTTAGCGTGTTTTACATTTAAGAGTCATCAGCATGCGTTATTTAATTTTCAGATATTAATAAAATTCATGGATAATACTAATGTTTTTGTTTTATTAATAATAATTACATATCGGTTACTGAAAGTATTATTGGTCTGTGATGACTAAAGTAGGATATATAATTTTTACATTGAAGAGATTTTAGTTCACCACTAAATACACCATCTACTGTATAGTTGTTCCATTACGTGTAGTATTTATCGAAAGATCTGATGACATGTCCAACTTGAAGAATGTTTTCATAAATGTGCAGAACTCTTTTTCAGCCTCAGAGTTTAATTGTAAAGAAAAAAATTACATTCAATCTGAAAACACCAGGTGGTTTAAACCAGATGCATTTTCGAATTAACGCATTTTCCAGTTTCCGAAAGTTTTTTTGTATCTTAAAACCTTAATATTTCACTTTCCAAATTCCTTAGCTTTCCAACGATATGCTATACGTCCACATTATCCCGTTTACGTGAGAAAATTTCCTCGATCACATGTTCATATTTTTCACTGTCCTGGAAAAACTACTGCAATTTTCAGAGGTTTGAAAAATTTTCTTCTAGTATAGAGCTAAGATGAAGCTTTGTGCAAAATTTCATTAAATTTGGTCCAGTAGAGGGAAGCCTTCTCTGAGTTTGCTCAGAAATTTTTTTAAACGAGTAGAAGCAACTATGCTACACTACTCAAACTCTGATACCCTTCCTACACAATTATGCTTACCTGATTGTGACACGCACCCAAATGTGACAGGCCTGCTAGAATGAGTTTCTCACCCAGTGAGACTTTGTTAAATTGATTTATTTTATGTCGATGAGAATTTTAAATAAATAAATAAATAAAATTTTCTATTTATACTCCGGGGCGACCGCACAATGGCTTTGGATAGGTCTAGAGTTTATGAAGACAGTGCATGAGAGTTCAGTGAAGGAAAGTGAATTTTAAGCTCTATTTTCTCTTTTTTTTCTTTTTCTTGATTCTTCTTTATTCTTTTTCTTTCACCTCTGGAGTAGCTCTCGGAGGGTTTTTTTTTTTTTTTTTTTTTTTGTTGTCTCATGAACTAAGACCCTAATCGTCCTACCTACTGTAACTGGCCCACCTTCCCGTGGTGTGGACGCGAACTCAGTAGCACATTTCCGAGTGATTTGCTGATTCTAGGTAGCCAAGCAGCCTGCACAAACAACACAACACACACTAACTATACAAACCTTATACTACACTTGTCTGGCCCAATTTTACAGAGTCTGTAAAATTACATTGATACAAGCTGGATTTGAACAAACGTTCTAGGAGCCGCTTTTAACAATAACACATGTCCACATGTCTCTTCTTGTTTGTTGGTTTGTATAATGCTTTTATTAAAGATTCCTGAATGTAATTTGCCAATTCGGCAGCAGATTTATTTTCAAATCAATACGATAGATTGGGAAAATCCAGATAAATGGAGTCTTCAAAATTTGTCGAATTAATTTTTCTGAGAGAAAATCCAATCAGTTCTGGAAGTGAATGAGAATGAAAACCATAGCAAAACCATAGTGTTGACTTAACAAAATAAATAATCGCACGATAATCGCTATTAGTCCAGTGTAATGGCTGATAAAGAAGATATAATGACAAGTGAACAAGTAGAGAACGTGGTTAATAAAGAGATAAGACCGTATATAAAGAATGTGAAAGTGAAAAAAATAAGGAAAATAAGGAACAGAGGATTATTAGTAGAAGTAGATTCGGAAAAGGATATAGAGGAATTGCAGAATAATGAGAGATTGAGGCAGACTGGTCTTAGAATAGAAATGATCTTCCTTCTTTCATCTACACCTCCAATGTTCAAGTTGCTCTCTATGCAGATGATCTTAAGATCTACTCAGCAGTGAAGGAGATTACCGATTCTCAACAGCTTCAATGTGCTCTCAATAGATTCTCTCTGTGTCTATCTCTGAATGGCTTGTCTGCTAACCCCTCGAAGTGCAAAGTAATCTCTTTCTCATCTTGCAGATCTCCACAACTAATGAATACGGAGTACACTGTTAACTCTGTGATCATCGAAAGGTGTGACCAAGTTAACGACTTGGGGATTCTCTTTTCCAGCAGTGCTAAATTCGATGCCCATGTCCTTAAAATCACCAGCAAAGCATTCAAAACACTGGGATTCATCAAACGGAACACATAAAAGTTCAAAAACTACAGATATGCGGTTATCCTTTATAAAACTATTGTTCTGCCAATCCTTGAATTCAGTTCACCCATCTGGAATCCTCACACAAAGACTTTAACTAACAAAATTGAAGCAGTCCAAAAAAAATTTCGTTCGTTACCTTACGTACCGCAATCCTCTATTCTATCACTCAGTGTATTATGAATCGCTCTGTGATTACTTTCAACTGAGGCCTCTGTGCACTAGAAGAGTTACTGCTGACATCGCCCTTCTAGCCAAAGTAATCACTGTAATTTATGAAGCATCTGATATCCTGAGTAAAATAAACTTCAATGCTCCCTGTAGACAAGTCAGGAACCTTACACCGTTTCGCCTTGACTCTGCCAACACGGACTTTGTTGAAGTCCGTGTTGGCAGACTTTCAACACGAATTAAAGTGTAAAGTGTAAAGTGTGTTTAGGGTCAAACGGCACCAGGGGTTTCCCCCATCTCCGCGTAGTTTACATTGTGGTGTGATACAGTTCACTGTAAAGGCCAGAGATTTAAAAGTATATGGATCTTGAGGTGTGTGATGTTGTGTACCGTTGTTCTTCTGGCCATTTAGCCGCCGGACCCCAGCTGAGGCCCGACGTTGCCCACACTTCGCCCCGTGGAGGCAGACCAGGTACACTAGTATTACAGTTATTTACTCTGGCAGGCCCTGCCACCTAGTTTCCTGAGATTTCAGTGGCAAGGACCTTAAAAAAAAAAAAAAAAAAAAAAAACGTTTGCGTGGGTTGATCGCTAGATTGAAAGACCGAAATGTGAGCGAACTTAATTTGGAGCTATTAAATTTTGACCTGTGGGATATACGCTGGCGAGCAGGTAGAGAGGGAGAGGAGACTGAAGACTGGGGGGAGAAAGACAGAAGAAATGGGGTCGATAGAGGAGGCGACCCCATTATAAGTCAGTGGGGCATGCCCATGCCCCACCAGGAGGAAATCTGGGTTGGCGAGTAGGAGAGAAGGCAGGAGGAAAAAAAAAAAAAAAAAAAAATCCTGTCTCCTCCCCTACCACCGAGGGAGGGGGAAAGAAAGATGGGTCCAGCAAGAGCGCCGGCACCGATTGCCATTATGGCTGGCATATGCAGAGCGGTCTCATTGGGCTGGTTGGAATTCAGCTGAATAGAAAGTCACTCGTGAGGCTGTGTCCTGTCCGAAGGAGGTCCGCATATCATTTCATGGTTGTTGTTGTGGTGGTGGTGGATGCGGGAGAGTCCGCCTTCTTGTGAAGAGGTCCTGCGCATATTGAGTGAAGGCACTATAAGTATCTTTTTCAGTTAGTATCAGATATTCCTGGTCTCTTAGCATTATTTGGGTGGTGGTTATAAATCGGCAGCGGAGATCCTCGTACAGTGGGCAGTCGTACATCAAGTGCCCCCATGTCTCGCGTAGTCCGCAGTGGCATAGAGGGGTGTCACTCAATCCGAATCCATGGAGTTTTTCTCTTATGGCGCCATGGCCGGTCAACAGGTAGGTGGCGAGTAGTCCAGGAGAAAGCCAAGGTGGATAGTTTGGGTACACCAGTTGTAGATCAGGAATAAATTTTTTAGTTATTTCACCTTTGGTTGATGTCTGCCAGTGGGTTTGCCAGCTCTGGTTGAGATTATTATTATTATTATTATTATTATTACTACTAGCCATATAGTGCAAGGAAGCCTGAGGCTTATGCTGCACCAGCCAAAAAAAAAAAAAAAATTCCCGAGTTACCCTGAGTGAGAGAGAGAGAGAGAGAGAGAAGTAGAAGGGAATCACCAAATCACCAAGAAAGAGAAGAATGATGATATCCAGCTCAGGACCCTGGGTGTGCCAAGCCCATACTCACTAGATGTGAGCCCCTGGGGGTAATGTGTGAGGAGACGTTTGCGTTCCAATTTGTGGTCAGTTTCAGGGTCCAAAGTGAAGTTCAAATGGTTAGCCTCGCGTCCCTTGGAGAGTTGATATATTAGGCCGCGGAAGACTATTTCAAGGTCTAGGGGAAGAGTCCCTGTCAGGGCCTGGAGGGCGTGTGTGCTTACAGTATTGCAGGCTCTTGTTATTATAAGTAATATATACCGTTGCGTGGTGTCCAGTTTTCTTCTGTTGACGGCCGTGGTAGCCTTCCGGTACCACACTCCAGCGGCATACGTTATGGCAGGCAGGAATACGGCTTTATAGAATAGCTTGAGGGTTCTCCTCCGCAGGCCCCAATCCTTGCGGGAGACCCTCATGAACAGAGCAGAGTATCTTCTGATCTTTTTCTGAATGTAGGTCAGATGAGGGGTGAATGAGAGGTTATTATCTAGGACAACCCTGAGGTGTTTTAGTTCCTTTGTCAGCTTAATTGTAGTTCCTTGGATGCGGATTTGTGGTGGTCTCCTGATGTCCAGGTTACCTTTTAACAGTATTGAGCTGGTCTTGGTTGAGGATATGCGGAGATTGTTTTCGTCGGTCCACTTCTGTAGGATGTCAATGGCGCGAGTAGCAGAAGTTTCTAGCCTGGCTCTGCTGTCCTCTCGCAGTACCAGGGTCAGGTCGTCCGCGTATGCCTGAGTTGCCACACAACCTAGGTCTAGATTTAGAAAACCGTCGAGAACCATGTTCCAGAAGAGCGGGCCCAAGATTGAGCCCTGTGGGCAGCCTCTGAAGATCTGTCTGGAAATAGAATGATATGGAGTTTCTACAACGACCATTCTGTTGTCAAAATATGTTTTGACGCATTGGTATAGGTTGGCCGGGATGTTGGCCTTCCGGAGCCTGCCGAGGACGCTTGGCCACCACAGGGTGTCAAATGCCCCGGCAAAATCTATTGCGATTACAAGTAGATATTACAAGTAGATATTGGTTTGTTGTTTCAGCAGCTCTGGTAATGTTTTCCAAGGCATCCAGAGTGGTGCAGCCCCTCCTAAAGCCAAATTGATTCTGTGATTCTAGGCCTGCAGCCATGTAGCAAGTTTCGATTCTAACTTTGAGGAGGTGTTCAAAGAGTTTACTTAGTACAGAGAGAAGGGCTATTGGTCGGTATGACTCCGGAAGGTCCTGTTGCTTGTTTGGACTTTTCAGGATTAAGCGCAATTTGGCAGTCCTCCAAGCTTGTGGAAAGCATCCCTCATTAAGGCAGTGATTAAAGAGGGTGAGTATTACCTCTGGAATTGTCTCGATGGTCTTCTTGACGATTTCAGGCTCCAGTAAGTCGATACCCGGTGATTTCTTGTTGCGCAGTTTTGCTGCAGCAGTATGAAGTTCGGTGATGGTAAGTGGTTCTTCCTTATTGGTGGTAGTATAGGTATCATTGTCTTGACATAATTTTTGCTGTTCTGGTGTAGTGGGAGTAATATGTCCAGGAAACATGCTGTCCAGGATGTTGTTGACATTATCCTGCCAGGTCTTGGTATAAGTGCCTAGTGGCGTCTTTGTTGCAGGGATGACTTCTCCCCTGGGGAGTTTGTTTGTCGTTATTCTGTAGACAACCCCCCAGGGGTGCTCGTTTCCGGTTGTAGAAACCAGTTGCTCCCATGAGCGCTGTTTTCTGAGTCGGATTAGAGCCGTGTACTCATTTCTTGCGGTGCGATAGTGGTCGCGGAGTTGGTCTATTTCTGCTGCTGGCCAGGAAAGTCGTGCTCTCTGGAATAGTCTTCTCCTTGTGTTCACCTCGCGTCTGAGCTGTTGTAGTTCCGGCGACCACCAGGGGACGGCCCCTGGAGTTGGGTTTTTCCTTTTAATTGAGCAGTTTGCAGCGGCAGTGATCCACCACGGCGGTTTGGTGCTGGTCAGGGCTCAGCCCCTCTATTTGGAGGGTTTGTGCTGCTTCTCTTAAGGTAGTCTGGAAGAGAGACCAGTCTGCCTTCTGTATGGCATATCTATGTTGGATTTGTCGGGTTGGTTGTTGTCTGTCTATGGTGCGTTCAAGAGTGAAGGTTATGACCCTGTGGTCCGATGTGGTCCAGCTTTCCCTGACCATCCATCCCGAGAGGTGACCAGCCAGAGACCTTGAGGCGAGTGTAATGTCAATTGTGGCTTCCCACGTTGTGCTGGAAAAGGTGGTGGGGTTATTTGGCTGATTGAGTATAGTGAAGGTACTGTTTGCCAGGAACTCCTCTAGGTGTTGTCCATTTGTGGCGCTGTGATGCCCTCGAGTTTGGCTGAACCACGCCGGGGATCGACAGTTCACATCCGCTCCCACGACGATCCTGGCATTCTGGAATTCTGTGAGTAAACTCTGCAGGTACCTGGTAGCTGGGAGGATATCTCCCCCTGGGCGGCAGTACAGTGAGACTGCATAGAGTTCGCCGAGCGGGGTTATAATATGGGCACATGCGGCCCAGGATGTACAGTAGCTGGAAATCTTGGTTACAGTGATACTAGGGTTCCTAACCAGGATGCAAGCCCAGGGGTTGTCTCTATTATCCTGAACTATTTTGTAGGATAGGGGATATCCTCTCACCCCCCGGCTGTGCACATATGGCTCTTGGATAAGTAGGATGTCGAGGTTCTGTTCATTCGCTTTCTTGGTGAGTTGTCCGGCCACGGCCTTAGATCGCTGTGCGTTTAGCTGCGCGAAGTTTACCCTGTCTAGGTTAAAAGGTCTAAGGCGTGCGTCCATAATCAATCCTCATTTGGTATGCACCCTTAGCTTTGATGTAGATGGGACACTGATTGTCCCTGAGTGAGTGGTCCGCTGGCATCTTCTGTGATTTACAGTTTACACAGGTGGGCGGATCATCTTTTTTAGGGCAGGTGCCAAATTCATGGCCTTTCTCTGCACAGTGGCCGCAAGTAGGCTCTGTCTGGGCACAGGTGTGCGTCGTGTGTCCAAATCGACAGCAACGGAAGCATTTGGGAACAGACACATGCTCTTTGAAGCGATGGCTGCCCCAATGTATGAAAACGCTGGTTGTTTGTGCAATCGTTTTCCATGCCTCTGGTGTAAGTTCAACTACCCAATTTGTGTGGTCTCCTGTCCTGGATTTTGTTTGGAATTTTGGGGTGATTAGTGTCGTTGGTTCCACGTTTGGGTACTCATGCTGAAGGTTCCTGGAATATAGTTCCTTCTGCAGAGCTTCTGGTGTTAGATCCTTGCTGGTATTAAAAATGACTATACTGGGGCCCTTTTTCTTGGGGGACGCTGCCTCTAAGCCAAGTGTCTGGATCCTTGGGTTGTTGAGGATTTCGTTTGCGTCTTCCTTCGTCTGGGTTTCAATGATGACACCTGTATTCCTTATTTTTCGGACAGATTTGATTTTTGTAGTCTTAAGATCCTGTGAGAGGTTCTTCATAATGGTTTGTTTCACCTCTTCACTAGTCTGGTGTTGTGCTGTTGAGGTCGGCTTTAATATTACTAGGTGTGGAGTCGGCAGGAGCGTTTTGCGTTTTGTAGTAGTTGCCACACGTGGCAGTTGTAGAGAGGTATCTGGAGCAGTGGTCCTCAGCGCATGTGCATATGTGGGTGCACGCTGTGGCATTTGTTTTGCCCCACATTCAGCGTAGGCTTGCAGTTTAGCCTTGGCCCTTTCGCTCTCGAGGTAGGCTTCGACAAGGAGTGCATCGAGTTTGTTCCACAATGTTATTATTTGAGCCCTTAGTGCAGTGGTGACTCTGTTTGTTTGCTCTTTAAAGAGGGATTCTAGAGCAGTTTTCAGGAACAGGGATTTTTCATACATTGTACCTTCAGGTAAGGTAGGATCCCAGAAATTGTTGAATTTCACGAATTCAACAAAGGTCCAACTTTGTTGAATTCGTGAACAGCTGCTGATCTTGATTTTGTCATCATCTCCCTCCGCCTCCACTAGAGAACACCACAGTCTCTAATAGTCCTAATATTCTTCAATTTTACATTAGTAACAGTCTCACATCTTTTAATACAGTTCTTTTTACTTCTTCACTGGTTTTAAACTTTTCGCCTACGGACTTCATCAAGACAACTTTTGAAACCATTTTCTTCTCATTTTTCTTTTCTTTCACTACACTGGCATAAGAAACCACATCCAGAGTTTTTTCTTGTAACCTTTCTTTCAACAATAGATTTTCCATACACTGTACTGTACAGATCAACCGCTTTAGTTTCCAACACATCCCATAATTCAAGGATTATCTGCATCGCAGCAGTTGGAATTTTGCTATGCGTATCAAACAAATATTCCTTCAGCCTACTTCTTATTTCCTTTACATGTTCGAATTCTTAGAAACTTGATCTTTCTTTACCGTGATCCGTTCTTTTCCTTTTTATTGATCCAACTGAACTTCTACCATATCGACCTTTCTTAGCATTATTTCCAGCTCTCGAGTTCCGCTTCTTTGATTTAGAGTTTTGTGAGCTCTCCGGCAGGCCAGAGAGAGATGATGACCCAGGACCTTCCGGGGAGTTCTTTGCAAAGTCCTTCCTGAGAAAACCTCTAGCTCAGTTAAGTCCTGTACCTCTGACAATATCTCCCTATCAATTTCTTTCCGTTCATTGTCGGTAACATCTGAGGTCGCTTATCCTAGCTCCTCTTCACTTATTGTTTCTTTACGTTCAGTACTTTCTTCTATCTTCATATACAATATATAATAAAACAATAAGTACTATGTACAACTAAAAGTTGTATCTCAAAACAATGAGAAACAAACAACTATTTACAAATTTACAATTTCAAATACAAGGATTGAGAGCCCGCACAGCATACTTCGAACGTAAACTTAAATGCTTCAAAAATCTATTTGAAACCATTAAAACCTTCCTCACCCAAGTTTAACAGGTTAGAATCCCAGGAACTAAAAACTCGAGGGCACAGAAATAGGATTAACAAAAAAAAAAAAACCTCTGCTCCCACAACTTCTCAATACCCGTTTAGCCAACCTGGGGTTTCACCCCTGACCAATCGCCCCAGACTTCGAGAAAGTAGGGCAGCTAACCTTAACAGCTGATTAGTACAACTCGTGTAGCAAAATTTGTAAGTGAAATAGAAATTTCAAAAATTTGTAAACAGTCACAAAATTAAGATTCTCCAATCACTCACTTTATCACCACTTCCCCGGATTAGCCCCTGGGACAGTTAGTGTCGTCATTTGGATTGTCCTGGAATTGGTAATGTGTGCCTCAAGTGGGTAGAACGCCTTCTCTGGAATATATCTTGAGCGAATCGGTGAGAGCTATATAGAAGTTTTCTTCCATGAGAAAAAGGTGCTCAGAATTTCGGGTATTTTCCTGTGTCTTCGTAAATAATCTAGTCCGCTAGTCCGTCATACTGGGGAAAGAGGTGCATGACATCATGTTCCCTATTTTCTTCATGGCCACAGAGACAGAATGGGTTTTCTTCAATTCCAAGCGTCGTTAATTTATCTCTAAATGGGCCAAGCCCTGTAAGTAGGAAAGTGACTTGGAGACCTGGAGAAAACCAGAAAGGAGGCTTTGGGTATGTCAGTGATACGGTTGGAATAATTTTTTTGTTTACAACTCCTTTTGTTGTCGAATCCCAGTGATCTTGCCATATTTCACGCAGTGTTTCTGCTATCCTTCTTTCTTGTTTTAGGTCGTTTGCCATATCCACCTGAATGCCAGCGACTGTGCAAGGGATCCCTTTTCTGAGTTTATGGTGCAGTCCGCTCCTGATGACTTCAAGTTGGAGGGGCATACAGTCAGCCAGGACCCAGAGAGCAGGGGGTTTGTTGCTTATGGTGCAACAGTTGTGATGGTTAAGAGCATAGAACGTTGGGTAGAATCCAGTTTTTTTCCGACACCGGAGCAAACTATGGGAAGAATGTGTGTGTGTGTGTGTGTGTGTGTGTGTGTGTGTGTGTGTGTGTGTGTGTGTGTGTGTGTGTGTGTGTGTGTGTGTGTGTGTGTGTTGTTGTTATTTGCCTGACCTTTTCCGCATCCTCCGTATTTGGTGGTCACGGGCTCGAACCCCGGTCTAATCAAGAAGCGTGTGCTAAGCACTGCTACCCCTGCCCACCTGGCTACGGAGGCACCGTAGCCAGGTGGGCAGGGGTAGCAGTGTGTGTGTGTGTCAGCGGTGCCAATTGTCCCCCACAAAACCGCTCTATGTGAAGGAAGATGGTACAACGGACTGTGTGCCACGCATTTTTTAGCGCTCTCGGATTAAGGAAGTTTCTTCCGGATTACTGCGGTTTTACATGTCGCCAAGTACCCGAATGGATTCTGAAGCGTCCCGAGAACCTCCAGGTAAATTTTAATGTCATTTGGTTAGATTTGACCGATTTCTTATGATTTTGATTTGCTTTCTTTTGCTATTGCAACACTGCTTGTGTCGCAGTAGCGATATCATTACATGTTTGTAGCGATCTTCAGAGGCCTATCTCTGCTTGTTTAAGACTTGTAAAATAAGAAACACTTTTCATCTTTAATAATCGAAGACCAGGAAACTCACTGGTATAATTTGTTTTTGCCGATAACTGTGAGATTGTTTAATATCACTGAAGATTGTAACAAGAAAGAATGTAAACAAATGGCGGCCATCTTGGATCAGCTATCGACCAGAGAAGGTTTATTGACTTATTTATTGAGATTAGTGGAATTTGTTTGAGCAAATAAGTGTATTAACAGATTTTAGAGGTCTTTTAATATATTTGTGCAAATGTTTGTGAATTTTTCATGATTTTGTATAAAGTTATGGGTGTATTTACTTCTGCCACGTGGTATACCATACTGCTATATGGCCAGCGCCACTAACGTCAAATCTCAGCGGAGAGGTGTAGTAGAAGAAATCTAAGTTTTTTGTTAATGTTTTATTTTTGCATCGAGATCAAATTGGAACTTGACAACATTTCGTATTATTAATAGCATCAGTATCCTGTATTACTGGTTAGTTAGTCAGGGATGATTATTGAGTTTATATTGGACTAACTTTTTTCTTTTTTCTTTTTTTTTTTTTTTTTGGGTGAGTGATTGCTATTTCTTTTTATGTCTATTTAGCCGCTAATATTGAAGGTTTTTTTCCTTCATCTATCCGTTCTTGATTGGAAGGTTTAAAAAACTCCCACGTTTCTAATGATAACGTATGCTTAATCGGAAACTTAAATATGACTGATTAAAAGTGAAAGCTTCAAGTGAAATTTGTTGGTAGTTCCTGCTAATACTAATGATAAAACAAGTCTAGCACACGAATACAGTATTACAAAAAAAAGCTAGTATATGCTGTAAACATGAGGATGAAATTACTTTCGGTATTGTTGTTTGTTATTTTGGAGCATTAGCAACTAAGGCCATATTGCTGCGGAATATGCGGGGTCATTCTGATCTTTCCGCATCCTCCGTATTTGGTGGTGACGGGCTCAAGCCCGGTCTAATCAAGAAGCGTGTGCTATGCACTGCTGCTCCTTCCCACCTGGCTACGGAGGCGCCTACTTTCTGTATGGAATAAAATGTTCAGTATTACCTTCTAATACCCAAACAAGGGCAGTGTCGAGTGGAGATAATTTTACCGACACTTTTCTTTTTTATTTTTGTTATTTATTTATTATTATATATTTATTTTATTTTATTATTATTATTATTTATTTTTAATTAATTAATTTATTATTATTATTATTATTAATTTTATTTATTTATTTATTTATTATTATTATTTTTTTTATTATTTATTTATTTTTATTTTTATTTATTTATTTTTTTTTTTATTGTTTTGCTCTATTTTACTCAATCATTCTATTTACTCTGAGGTACCTCAAAGTGCTTTTGAAAATATGTTTTTTTTTTTTTCGCAGTGATTGGTTGTGATGAAAATTTTCTACAAAGTTGTCGTTTCGTGTATGATTTCACGGCGAGGTAGTACCTTGCTGTGAAATCATGAACAAGAAAATGCCACTCGCCCTCATTACATGAAAAGATACCAGTAATATTGTACATAATTTTAATTTTGCCGTCCACTACATGAAAGGTTCATTAGTATACTAATTTTGCATCCTTCAAGGTTGGTGGCTGACTGCAGTTACTTCCAGGCCTGCCTTCTTTAGAGGCTCTGTTCCAAATCGCAGTAGATACTGACAGCGTACAGGTGTCCGCAATTTAGAGTAAAAATCAATATTAATCTTGTTTAGCTGTATCTTCTAATATTATGTAGTGAAAAAATCCCTTTTCCTGTATTTTCGTTGCCATGAGATATTTTCTTTTCTTTTTTTTTTATGAAAGAGAATTGAAGGTCACTCACTAGGCTTCCTTCTCCTCAATTACAACATTGAGTGAATATGGAGTGTGATGACCTAGTGGACCTTTAACCACTTGTTTTTAATCCTTGCTATGTATACATGTATATAGTATCTTATGTGGGACAGTACCTGAACGAAAGTTCAACTCCGCCTTTGTACACAGTGATGATTACAGAGCTCTGTAAAAGGCCAGAAATGTGTGTAATGTTGTGTTTGTGCAGTGTGTGTGTTGTTGTTGTGTTCAGGGGCGTATAACCAAAAATTTGAAATTAAAGAAAAAGAAGGCAGGAGGCGCTCTAAAAAAAAAAAAACTCAAAGCCCTGTTTACCATGCCTTCCCACTTACGATGACACCTGGACCTGGTCGCCATGCCCCCCTCCTTACGATGACACCTGGATACGCCACTGCGAGTTGTGTTTTTTTTTTAGTTGTTTCTGGCCGGTTTGTCACCATGCAGGCGAACATCTAGAAAGCCTGCCCAGTGTCCGTCTACACCACGGGGAGGGAGGCCACAACTACGCATGTACCATGGCCAACCTCAACAGTCGCGCACTGAATGTCCAAAGCGAGTTTGGAATAATTCAAAAGAACCCCCGTGGCAGCAAACCGGCAACAGCGCGCGCGCGCACACAGCGCACACACACACACACACACACACACACCGCACACACAGAAGACAGGACAGCAAGAGACGAAGAAATGAAGAAGAAAATAGCATAAAGTAAAAAAAAAAAAAAATTAAATTAAAATTAAATGTCTTTATCCAGTGCTACCCAAAGTAGTCCACAAAGAGAAAAGGTGTACAATCAAACAGTAGTAATAATGTCATCCAAAAACAAAATCTGCAAGTCAGGAACAAGTTCTAGATATAAATCTGTTCTGGTAATCTGGAGTGGTATCAGAAGTCACTTAAATCCTTACTATAACAGGTAAACTAATACGGATGTTTTCACTGTCATGTGACTCCATAAGAAGTTTTACGTCACATTCCCATACGTTATTAAGCAGCGCGAAGAGTTATGTCGTTGTTATTAATACAATTTTGGAAATAGCGATAAAAATAGCCACTGATTTTCCTTGACTGACTTTCATCACTCTTTCCTGTTCACCATATGAAAAGTATTAATGTGCCAGGCCAGAAAAACGTCTTTATAGAGTCACAGCAATCGGCAGTATAAGATGAATAAAACGAACAAAACTGACCCATAAAAATACTCGTAAGAAGTTTTCAATGACATTGTTTAGTTTTCGATGTAGTGTGGCAAACAAAAACCTTGAGTTTACAGTGACTTTGTTTCATAAGTTCTGCTCGGACTTCATGTCATATTAGTATTGACTAAACAGGAAGAAGTTCCTTTTACTCTCTCTCTCTCTCTCTCTCTCTCTCTCTCTCTCTCTCTCTCTCTCTCTCTCCTCCTTTTATTGGCTTAGCAATAGGGAAGATTTCATTTAAAAACAAGAATAGAATATAATAAGAAATGGTGACATTGAACGAAGTTTATTCCTCTGTCAGAGAACTGTTATTCGTAGATCTTTCAAAACTGAATATAAAGAATAATTGAGTTACGTAATCACCCTTTAGTAAAAGTATGTGCAGTGTATTTCGTCCTCAAAATGTAAGGGCAGATCCACACTGTTCTTCTAGGGAACGGCGATCTAAAGGTGATGATATTTTTATGGGAGAGCAGAGCGATGTAAAGATGATGATGTATGTTATTGATAGGAAAGAAAATTAAGCTTGAATTTATCCGAATTTTTAATCAGTCTTTAAATAACATACATCGGGTCAAATTATTCGTTCTATGTATAGCAAATTGATGATAAAGTTATTATTATATATTTATGTAAAAATAAGAATGAAGTTGAGTTGTTTTCAACATAAAACTTTGAATTTTCTTTCATACTGGCCTATGTTTTATTTTATTTTATTTTAAAATATTGGATATATATAAATATATATATAGTTATTATAGTAAAAGCACAATAAGTACTATACAGATGCTGAACATGTATATGAACACAACAGTATACAGCTTACAGTAGACCATAAGGCCAAAATAACTTATAAAGACAAAAATAGCCCATGTAGGCCTACAAGGCCAAACCCTGGAAATAAACATATAATTAATAATAAAATATAAATATATAATACAATGATTATGTAGTTAACTATTGGTGTAAAGATACATTGAAAGGGACTTTTTCAAGGGCTGACCCTCTCAATATATCCTACCAATAATTAACGGAGCTATCTGTTTCTGATTGCCATCTGCCGGTTTATCAGTGTCCAAATCTTAAACTTGATTTTGTTTTTAAACTAAAATATTAAGCTAAAAAATTAAGCTAAGCTATACCTACGATCTAGTCATTACATCACAGCACGTAAGGACTTAAAATATCAAGAGTCAAGACTTAATTTTGTATAATTTAGTAGCAAACAGGCAAGATAACATTTAGCCCATTAATCTGATCTGGCTAATAACTTTTATATTCATCCCTATTGTTTATATAAGAATGAAGTTGAGTTGTGTGTGTGTGTGAAATATACCATTAATATAATATATAGTGAGTCTCTCTCTCTCTCTCTCTCTCTCTCTCTCTCTCTCTCTCTCTCTCTCTCTCTCTCTCTCTCTCTCTCTCTCTTCTATTCCCGTAATGTTAAGAAACAAATGGGAAATTAGATCTGTCCTTGCAAAATATTTCCTTTTTCATGTTCTGGAAAATCCTCTGACTAAAGAAAGTCATGAAGCCAACGACTTTCTTTAGTCAGAGAAACATCTTTCGAAAATTCGAATGATGTTACCCAAGCAATTCACCAGTAAGTGAGCTTTGTTTGATGATACTTGACCCCAGTGCTTGACATACATATGAGAGATATACTTGAGCCATTTTAACTACCTAAACAAATTGCTTAATTTTTTTGAGTGTGTAAACAGGTTCACTGGGCGGTCAATAACAGCTGTAATCTATAGAAAGTGTTTAAATATTGGCATTTGAATCATACTTGATGGTGACCTTGTCCTATTGCGATGCCCTACCAGGTAGCACTGTGAATATAGATAGTCTTCCCCAGGTAGAAAAGATCTGGGTTCAAATCAGCGGCGAAATTATAAATTCCAGGTCCCCTCAGCTAAATTATCCAACGGCTCCCACGTGGTCTTTAACAACTATACCAAACCAGCTATCGGATCCCCTGACTGTTATTGGCGAAGTTGGCGGTATGGTAATTTCGCCACTGGTTGAATGCCATCAGTGGCGCCGTGTATTTTTTTTTTATAAAACCCCCAAACACGAGAAGTATTATAACCTATAGTATTTAGTACCGTGCTTGGGTTGGAGGTTGAGAAGATGAAAGAAGATATTTGTTGACATTAGACTTGACCTTCTGTAGACTGTAATTTTCAGGAAATACGTATGAAGGAAGGTTGTTCCAGAAAGCGGCAGTTGAATAAATAAACGAGGAAGATGAAAACTTGGTTCTATGAGTTTGAAGTTGGACAGCAAATGGATGTTAGCACGCGTTCGGACTGTTTTGAAAGAGAGAGCAGAAATTATAGCAGCCAATTCAGAAGAACAGTGCCACTGGAAGTATCTGTAGAAAAGGCATGCACTAGAAACAGTACGTCTATGAGCTAGAGAGTGGATAGACTCTGTTAGAGAGAAGTCATTAATTAACCTAACTGCCCTCTTCTGAATAAAATCTAGAAGCTGGTTTTGGGGGCACCGCCCCAGACGTGGGAACAATATTCCATGGTAGGGCGGATTTGCAATTTATACAGAGTGAACAGCTGTTTGGAAGAAAAGTAATACCGAGAGCGAAAGAGAAAACCAAGTTTTTTAGATGCAGAGGAAGCAATATTTGTAATGTGCTTGTGCCAAGAGAGATTAGAAGTCAGGGTAATCCCCAAAAGAGATATATCATTTTGCCTAGAAATCGGAGTGTCACCAAAGATAAGGATAGGAGCAGAAAAATCCTTTTTTGCGAGATATAAAACAAGACTGAGATTTAGAAGGATTGAAATCAATGAAGTTGTCTTTGCCCCACTGGAGAATTACCTGAGGATCGGCATTTAAGGAATTTGTAGCGGATATTCGAGAAGTTGAAGCTGATTGAGCAGGGCAAGGTTTTTCAAAATGGAAAGTGGAAGGCAATGTGCTATCATCGGCAAAACTATGGATAGGATTTGCAGTCAATGGAAGAAGGTCATTGATATACAAGAGGAAAATAGTGGGAGAAAGAACTGAACCTAGGAGGACACCAGCGTTAGTGGAGAAGTTAGAAGACAGAGAGCCATCTACCATCTCCCTCGGTGAGCGATCAGAGAGAAAAATGGATAACCAATTGCAAAAACAGTTGGCAAACCATAAGATGGAAGCTTGTTTAGAAGACCTTTATGCCAAACACGATCGATAGGCTTTGAGATATCAAGAGCAACTGCTTGTGTTTCACAAAACTTTTCCATTTAATTTGTCTATAATTGTGTAACATATGCCAGAAAATCACCAGTGAATCGACACTGACGGCATCCATACTGGCGATCGTTGATCAGATAAAAGGTTTCAAGGTAGTTTAAGAGTTAGCGGTTAATTGATTCCTCCATTATTTTAGAAAGAGTAGAAGTATTTGCAATGGGATGATAATTGGATGGAAGGGACTTGTCATCCTTTTTAGGAACTGGCTGAATATGAACAAATTTCAAGCAGAAGGAAAAACGTCTTTGGAATAAGAAAGTGAAAAAAGGCGGCAAAGAATAGGAGTAAGTTCAGGCGCACAGGTTTGGAGAACAAGCGGAGAAATACCATCAAGACCTGGAGCTTTCTTAGCATCGAGATTCGTCAAAATCCTTCTGATATCCTTTTGACGGAAGACCACAGGAGGCATTGAATGGAGTGTGTTGGGAATGGTGGGAGGTGTTTTACCAAGATCATTAATACATGAGCTGGAAGAAAAATGGGATGCTAGCAGGTCAGCTTTATCCTTGGCTGAAGTGACAACAGAACCATCTGGTTTGGACAGAGGTGGGAGCAGAGATGGGCAAAAGTTGCGGCCAATAGCTTTGGCAAGAGACCAGAATTTGCGGATACCATTAGAGGAAGAAGTAAGTTTTCTACTCTTAGCCTGTTCAAAATATAGTTTGGATTGATTAATGACTGCTTTACAATTGTTGCGAGCTTTGGTGTAGACAGAAAATGAAACTGAAGAATTGGATATGCAACAATTACGATATGCAACGTTCTTCTCTTGAACAGCCTTAGCAGTTTTGTTGGAAAACCAAGGTTTAGATAAAGGACGAGATTTTAAAGTGGAGTGTGGGAAAAAGGATTCTATTCCAACAAGAATAATTTCACAGACAATATCTGAGCAAAAGTTGATATTAGAAGTTTTGAAACAGTAATCCGACTAAGGAAAAGAAAGAAAGAAATCTCGCAGGTCATCCCATTTTGCTTTCTTGTAATTCCAAACAATACGAGGTTGGAAATAGCCATGAGATAAAGGCTCCATTGGAGAAGAGACAATCACCAAGTTGTGATCTGAGGTACCTAAAGGACCACTCACTTAAACCGTGTACTTAGAAGGGTTGTTTGTGAGAAAAAGATCAAGCATGTTGGCTATATGGTTAGGATTGTCTGGTATTCTTGTAGGTAAATGAACAGTCTGTGCAAGTTCATTAGAAATAGCAAAAGCTTCAGCATCTCGACCAGTTGGGTCGGTGTGACTAGAAAACGGAAGACAGCTGGAGTTGTGAACATTAAAATCACCAAGAAAAATTACCTCGCTGTTAAGAAAGTTGGACTGGAGAAAGTCAAATTGCAAAGAGAGGAAGTCAAAGAGCTTCAAGTGATTAGTAAAGCTGGGAGAACGGTAGAGACAACAAATGAATTTGACACAATGAGGTAGATAGATTTTAAGCCAGAGAAGATCGAAAAGAGGAGATTCCAAATTGTCAAGTCTCTGACAGGGAATATTGGAACGGACATATGCACAGGTACCACCTTTGAGGCGAAAAGAATCATACAGCGAATAATTGTGCAACTGAAATGAGCAGTAGTTGAATCAACCGATAACTGAGAAGTTGGTATATCTCTTTTGGGGATTACACTAACTTCTAATCTCTCTTGGCACAAGCATATTTCAAATACCACGTAGCCAGGATAATACATCAGAATTCAGCAAGGAAATACCAGTTGATCGAAGAAAGTGTACCGTACTACAAGTACGAATCACCGGCAATGCTAGAGACCCCAACCCACAACCTGTACTGGGACCGGGCCATAGTAACGGATAGGGCAATCCCGCACAACAGACCGGACATAACCCTTGTGAACCAGAAGGAAAAAGCTTCCTATCTGTTTGACATAGCTGTACCCAACACTGGAACCTACAGAAAACCCATGGGGAAAAAATCAGGAAGTACACGAACCTAAGACAGGAGATCAAAGCGATGTGGTATATGCAACAAGTAACGATCATCCCGATCATCATGTCAACCACAGGTATGGTGCCAAAGACCCTACATAACAGCCTAGCAGCAATAGGTCTCCCAGCGAACACGTACAAGGAACTCCAGAAAGTCGCAATCCTGAACACCTGTAAGATAGTCAGAGAGTTCCTCGACTAACAGTAACACCAGACATAACAACAACCACCCTGTGTACTTTGTAGCAAAGTGGAACCCCAACCCCGAAGAAATAATATAAAAAGTAATAATAATAATAATAATAATAATAAGAGACAGAAACACTCGAGGCACCAAAAATCATAAACAGTTCCTTCGTTTCCAGTGACCTTTGTTTTGGGAACAACAGTAACACCCACTAGCCTTGGCCCTGTTTGTAATAAATAACAAGCTCTCCTGGAATGAGTACATCTCTATATTAAAATGTAAAACGTAATATAATACAGTTTTCCTGAAACTAACCTATTCAACCTATAATGAATTTTTCATCTCCATTATAATTCTATGCATCTGATGTCTAGCATCCTGTATTTGAAAACAAATTTCAAAGAAAAAGGCACTCTCCATCAATACTCTTCTACCACAGGAATTTTCAATATTCACCAAATAGTCTCTGCTTAGGCTCTAATGGTTCTTAGTAGCCTTCCATCCATTAAATTGTTATTAAAATAACAGCCCTTACTGTGTATTCAGGCTTATAAGTCATCTGTTTTTTGCCTTGAAAATTTTAGTTTCATCATATATTTGCCACTTTTTTTTTTAAAGAGTATATTTTGTATATATTACAGCAAAATCTGCATTAAGAGTTAGCCTACTTTTTAATTCAGTTATTTAATTTAATTTTTAATGTGTACATTGTGATATTTTATTACCGCATACAGTAACCTAAGTAGTAAATTTATGCAGTATTCCCTTATATACATCACAACCATAATTGGAGCAGGCATCGGCAACCTTTTTTGAGTGAAAAGAGAATCCCAGGAGCCGCACCTCTGCTCAACGTGGGGGTGAAAAGGGAAGAGTTTTTTTTTTTTTTTAAATGGAATAGAGTGGGAAGGTGTTTTATTAAAAACTCGTACCTGGCATAACATACGCCATTGTTCTGATTATGGCGTAAATAGTTTAATCTAGATCCTTCGGTCTTCACCATTCTTCTTTAGCTGTGATATAATTCTACAGCAGTCACCTGTGTGATATAGGCATATGTTTCCATTTGGAAGTGGTTCTCCGTCTTCGCCAACAAATATTACAGCAACCTCCAGTTAGGATGTAGGTGCATTATATCGTTTCTTATTCTTTATTAACATAAATTTTATACAATAGTGATTCCTTACACAGAAAGCCAGAGGAATCTTACAATTTGTTGTTTATACAAGTGATTTTGTTTTATAAAAAAAAATAAAATAAAATAATAATAATAATAATAATAATAATAACTAAATAATAATTAATAGATCAAAGCAAAGATGATAATCAAAATGTAAAAATGAAGTAGTAATTACAGCGAAAAAGGACTACAAGTTGAGCAGAACATGAAATGACATCGGTTAACTAACTAAGATCGGCACTTACATAAATGTCCTTTACAAACAGCAAGATAGGACAAGATGCCATCGCGATATGCCTTGTCTATAGTCCACAGGTCGATGTCGATGTTGAGCGAGTTGAGAGTGTCCAGAGTCACATTAGGGAAGTGTCTCTTTAAATTCTGGCAAACGCGAACCAACCGTGTTCCAGATGCTGATGTGATCCTGCTTAGATGAGCACAGGTGCAGGAATGATTTTATTTTTAGCACATGGGCTCTGTGGACTATGGGCGTATATTGCAGGTTGCAGCAGAGAGTAGATTTAGATGTTGTGTAAATCTGGTGCGACCACAAGTTGGCCCACTTCAGCACCCAGAATTCGAGGCCCCATAGTTTCCTGAAGCTGGTGGGTGGTGCCGCCGACCAAACTTCCACGGCATAGGAGAGCACACTACAGAAGCAAGTTACAAGGTATTTCTTGATTATTTGCTAATTGTGCGTTTTGCACAGATCAGTTTTCATTCCCCAGAATGCTCTCAGGGTTTTGTAATACTGGCTTGGATTTGTTTTTTATAGGTGAGGTTGGCATCAAGGATTACTCCTAGGAATTTGACACTGTCTGTGGGTGTCAGAACATTTCCTGCCAATTCCGGAAGTAGAGAAGATGCAGTATCAGTAGAAGTCATCCGACTTGGCGTAAAGATGAGATAGTTTGACTTCTCTGGACTGACTGACATGCCAAAAAATTTAACATACTTACAAAATGTATTTAGGTAGCTATTTACAGATTCAGAGGCGGTTTGTCTTTCTTGGGAATCACCAACATGGCGTTTGCATGGCAAGTAGCAAACAATATCATCAGCATACGATAGGAAAGCTGGAATTTGATCCATTAGTGGAACGAATATTGCTCCAAATAACAAGGCTGAGAGAGAACCACCCTGTGGGATCCCTACTTCGACGCTTTTAGTGACTGCAATGCCATCGCCTTTGAAGATTCTCTTAGATAGCAAATTATTGAGGATCTCGAACATATTTCCGGATATCCCGTAGAATCTCTCAAGTAAGGAAAGAAGGGGTGTTATTTGGACTGGGTCGAAAGTATATTTCATGTCCAGAAAAATGGTGTGAAGATCTTCGTTGTCATTCCAGGCGCGAAGTATTTTCTGTGATAATGACTGTAGGCATGTTACAGTAGATCTATTAAGCATGGCATAATGGGTATGTTCTGGTCTATGCGCAAAGATTACGAGTGCTACATCATTATAGATGCACTTCTCGAAGCATTTCAGGAAGGGAGGCAATTGATATTGGCCTGAAGTCAGCCGGTCTTTTCGCACGAGGCTTTTTTGGAATTGCCACGACTCTGTATGATAACCAGCTTGAAGGCACCTGTTCAAATTTGAGTACTTTGTTGTAGAGTTGAGTTTAATGAGCTCTTTGCTAATGAAATAAGAAGCAATTTTTAGACTAAAAAGAGGTATTTAGTAAATTCCTATGGTGGACTTGTCAGGTAGTGAATTTATTATTTTTATTAGTTGTTCTTCGGAAATTTCTGTATTACTAGAAGGCGAATTAACGTTAAACGCTTCGTTCCAAGGATACGCTTCGGACACACGGTGATCTCGCTTAAAACGCAGCACATGCTCACACCATTCCTGGATATCTAAAGATAGAGGGGTACAAGTATGAAGAGTGGACCACACACGTTTTCCCCTGGATAGCCGGCCGTTCATGAAATTGTCAATAGCAAATTGTTTACTCTTCTGGAAATCCATCCTTGCTTTGGAAAATTTGGCGTATGGCTCTTGTGTAGGCGACTTCTTGTAAGAGGCATGGGCTGCCTGTTTTTCCCTAAAGGCCTTGGTCAGGAGGTCATTCCACCATGGCTTTGAGTGGGGACTAAGGATGCAAGATTTGGACATTGCAGACCTTGCAATGAATTTCATCCATCTCGAAAGCCAGTAGGCAGTCTCATTTATGTTAAGCTCAGCCAGTATGTTCCATAGGTAAAGTTGGAAAAGAGTAGTAACTTTTCTAATGTTGATGTATTTTGGATTGTATACCCTCCTGACAGTGTTTGTAGTTTGTACTTGTGTACGTTCATCCTTAGGTGCCTGCAGAGATATCATCGCAGCAATCGGAACGTGATCGGACGGGAGGAAATTCTCAGTTATGGTCAGGGTTTCCTTTACTAAACAGTTTGAGAAGATGCGCTGCAGGGTGGCATCGCCGTGTGAGGGAGGAACATGAATAAGACCAATGCCCATTTCCGACATGTTCAATGACAGAGTATATAGGAGGTTCTTTGTGGCTGTCAGTGGAAGGTTAAAGTCTCCGAGAATGATGAGCTTTTGCCGATGATTGATAGTGGATGACAGCCATGCTGTCAGATTAAGGACAGAATACTCAGAAACCGGTGGAGGGAAATAAACGGCACACACAGAGATCAACAAACCAGCAATTCGGTAGATTCCAAGAACAGCTTCTATGTCACCTTTTGGATAAGTGAATGTCTTAATCAGGGGGTGTGAAACCCCTTTGACAGATTGCTACACCGCCACATAGTTTCCCAATTCTATTAGCAGCCAGCGTGTGATAGCCAAGATTTGAGGTGAAGGCAGCAATTTCCATTTCATCTCTGAGCCAGGTTTCAATCAGAATGGCGAAGTCGTACTCTGTGCAGGAAAGCAAATCAAGTAGGCCATCTAGTTTGTTTTTGACACTCCTGATGTTTTGTAGGAAACATCGAATTTTACTTCGACAGAAGGTTGTACTATGATGAGATTACTCTTGGAACAGTATTTGCTTTTCACATAATGATCTGAAATCTCGTCCCGGGATCAATGTCCCTTCTTACTGGATATTCTAACTGGAATGCGACCGGTCCGGTGTTCGGTCGTCATCTCCACGTTAGACATCCATAAATTTCACCCGCTCTCGGATATAATTTGGGAGACTCCGCTAGAGAGGACAGGTAGCTATGCTGGTGTAGTTATGCATTGTTGTGGAATGGTGTTCGGACTTCATAAGTTCTTGGTCTTTGGTGTCCCATAGTATGGCATTACCTACAGACCTCTGGGCCAGTATTCGGGATTGAGGTATTGTTGGTAATTAGGGCCATCAATCTAAATCCTAAAGGAAGCATAAGACGAATGCTTGGTATTGATTTTGAAAGGCTTACCGGGTATGCCTAGTTCCATCAACAGTGCCTGAATTTCTTCAACTTTTGTCAACGGATCCAGTCTGCTAATGAAGATATTTGCATGAGTATTGCTGGTGGCTTGGCGATCTCGTATTCTGAGGCTAATGTTAATTATTCTCGTGCCAATCAAGGTGGTTTTGCTGTTTCTGGAATACCGTTGGCGTGGGGATGCTTGTGTCGGTTGAGGTCCGGGCATCTGGCCTTGCTGTACTCCATTCATGCCTGCAATGTCAGAGTTCCGTTTCGTTGATTTTAGCATGGGCTATAGGCGCTGTCTTTAGAGAGTGTAACTATATCCGTTTCGGGTAGTAGCGATGACTCAGGTGTGGGAGATGGCCGTTCCAGTGGGCCAGGACAAGGGAGCCTAGTGTTCACGGGCAAGAGACCTTGTAGTAGGCTCAAGGACTTTCGTTGATAATCTTCAAGCTTGGCTCAGACCAGCGGGTTTTGTATAAATGTCGCACATTCACGTTGGATTGGCCTGGGTTATTTGATGCATTTGTGTATATAACTCAGCAAATTGATTAACTTGTTGCAGCATCTCGTCTAATTGTTGCATTACTTCGGTCATACACCCTTGCTTCAACAGAATGGAAAATATAAAGTTGTCCATATCCTGGCTAATTTGACTCGTTTGGATATAGCAGTGAGACCAAATGGTAAATCTGCGTGTGTACTGTTGTATGGACATTTCCAGGCGGTGATTTAATGTCTGCACTCACTGATGCGAACACCATTGCTGAGTTGTACTCTCATATAAGTTCTCTGTAGTTATTTGCTCCATGTGTATCCTCTGTAAACAGCTTTCGTAATTGAGTAGGTGTCTCAGACAATGAGTCAAGTGAAACCTTTCCATCATGACAGCATTTAGTGTATTTATTCGATGTGTTTAACTCATGTCCCCAATATCTTGCATTGCAATATTCACAGTTAGTAACACATATTTCCTGTCATGCTCTTCCACATTAATTACAGCTTGTTGATTATTCGCATCCGGTACTTCTATTTGATTAATCCTACGACATCTTCTCATTTCCAATCTTGCTTCTCTTCCTTTAATGTTTTCTGTCCGTCTTCGTAGTCGTAGAGTCCCGTTTCAGTCTCTTAGTCCATTAGATCTCTCTCTAATGTTTCATTAGCATTTCTTCTACATTTTCTCAAAGTTCTTACACACTGTTCAGCCATTTTTACACTTCTTAAAACTTAGAACTGTTTATAAAAATTGAAGACAGATAAAATAAACATACATTGATAGCTTTCAGGCGTAGGTTACCTTTCTTCAATCGAAAAACGTTAGTAGAAAAATTAATAAATAATGCCCGGTGTGGCGGTCATGCGAGGTGAACCGCGTGAACGGGTGCTGGCAACAATTAGCAGTTGGAAAATTTTGGCAGCATACCTAAGCGTTTTATATAAACAGATATACAGTATATATTTTTTGAAATATTATTTATTAATACTGAAAAAACGTAACAGACATTCAATTAGGTACGAATGAATGTGGCTTTTGCTGCTGAACTTCCTGAGCGAGTCTCTCAACATCAGGCTAATATGCCGTAATTTTCATTTTTAAAGATGCTGAGAGACTCGCATTGTTCAGACGGTTTCTTTATTTATTTTTAATATAGTTCATGTTTGAAAATATTTGCCCATAGAAATATGCTAAACAAAAAAACTGAAAGAAGTCCAAACGCAAAGATTTTCATATTATATATAGAGGGTTGATTCGGCCTTTTGATAACAATTTTGACATTAATCCTGCTTCTGACGTACGGCAACAATGTAAATTTTTTTTCGCTCAGGTGCAGTCCCAAACCTTATGAACAGGTACATCAGTTATAGAAGTTGTTTTAATGTCGACATGCCTCGGAAATTGGACCCATGGTTGGAAGGTTACATAACCGCGCTTTCCAAAGAAGGGGACAATTATGGCAAAATTATTGATAGGTGCAAGTAGAAAAATTTTAGTGTATCGAAGTTTGGTATCCATAAGGTTTTGAATGGCAAAGGAAAATTCCGCGAAGCTGCTGCAAGTGGGTGGAAAACGCCGAAGAAACTGCATTCTGCTCCAAGTCGAACAAGGGAGGTAGTATGAAAAGTGCAGTCACTCGTTGTCGGTGAAAATCCAAAAAACCCAAAGAGCTAAAGCGTCACGTGTGGGGACCTCCCAATCAACCGTTTGTCGCATAATCAACGAAAATTTGCAACTGGAGAAGAAGCACAAGGCCCGCATACATCACCTAGGAGCAAGGCACATTGCCGAGCGGCGGGTCAATGCTTGAAAACTCTACGAAAAATATCTGGCAGCTGAAAGGTGGAAATTTGTAGTGATATTGGATGAAGCGTGCGTATACCTCTCCGATTGCAACAAAATTCATGCAATTTATTACCGTCCACAAGGTGACAAGGCCTTTCCAACATGGGCGTGTCAGTGCAAGGAAAGTTTTGGCCAAGGTTTTATGGTTGTAGCCGGTTTTTGTTATAAGGGCAAATTTGAGTTGCGTAGAGTCGCTAAAAACGTGAACGTCAACTCAATGTATTACTAGCTAAACAATGGCTGAAGTTCTACAGCCATTGTTTGAACGTGAAATACCCACATTGTATGGTTCTGATGCTGAAAGGGTCTGGGTGCAACAGAATAAGGCGTCCAGCCACATGTCACGTTCCACCCGCGCTTTTTTAGGGAGAATGGAAGCGGCGAAGGTATTCGTTCGGTCCCGTTTGAAGATATACCTGTTAAATCACCTGAAGCCGGCCCCATGGATTTTTGAGCATTCGGACTTTTGAAAAGAGTTCTTGGAAACCGCCGCCCCAGAACTGTTCAAGGTTTGTGGAAACTCTGCCAGCAGGAATGGGAAAAGATGGATTTGGCAGTTTTGCAGCACGCTTTACTTCAATGGAAATTGCGATGCCTTGTGATAGTCCAGGTTGTAGAAGTTGTAGAAGCAAGGAAAACAAATACAATACAACCGGTGGCGGCGGCATGGAATTTCGTAGTTTTAAAGGACTGTAAAAATCGTTATCAAAAGGCTGAATCAACCCTTCGTACTTGTCCGGTAAGCTACTCCACGCATCGAACACAATTTGGTCTTGCTTTTTCAACTTATCTATCGCCGTCCATTTGTGTAGAATTACAAGGGCAGACTTTTGCCTTTCCAAATCCATTTCAGTTTTAAGGCATTTTAATCTTGCCCTCCACATGTCCTTGATTTTTAAGTCCTCTAACTCTATTTTAAATTGTGCTTCATGTGGGCTAAAAGTTAAAGAACCGCAGGTTGGCGACCGCTGACCAGGGGCGGCTCGTCCATAGGCACTGCAGCACCCCCAGCTATTTAAATCTAGATATACAGTGAACGGAGTTATATGAAATTTTGTGAAGAACAATGCAACGCAATGAATATTTTTATTAATAGGACCCGCATATAGTCTTCAAAGTTGGAAACGAAGTCGTTTCCAACTTTGAAGTTTAATTAACCGTAGGCCTCACTGTGCACCGGGCAATGACACAATTTGCATTCCAGTGAATACCTGGTAGTTGGTTGCCTTTGGCAACCAGCATATTGCCATATGCTGGTTGGCAACTTGCAACCAATGGCAACTTGCCAATATACATTTCTATAGGTGAAACGAATCAAAGTCACCGTAAAGCGCGCAGTGCAGATATCATTGTTGATCATGATGGTAGCCACAATGTCAGTGTCTGTTTTATTCGCCCGAATTCACATTAATTAAATAATATCAGTGTTAAGTCAATACTCAACATTCAACAGTGTAATTATGCGATTACAGCTCAATTCCGAATTGTCGAACTTCGTAAGTTGAAATTATATTATGAGGTGATGTGCAAGTAAAATATTATTTCTACGACACGATTTTGTGAAATTTGATTTGATTGTGGCCTCCATACTTCCCCATGAAGTAAATCGATTGACAGTGAATAAACTTCAGCAACTTAGTTTTTCACAATTATCTCTCCAAGAAAAAAATGCGATTAAAAAAGAAGGCCGCCCCCACACCAAAGATTCAAATTTCTCAGCGGGGAATAAGCAATAATAAGAAATATATTCGCAGTTTTAAAACGGAATGGTACCAAAGGACAAGTTTCCTTTGTGGTTGTGAAATTAAAAATGCATTGTTTTGTTTTCCATGTTTACTCTTCGGAGGTGACTTAACGTGGACAAAAAGTGACTTTACAAACATAAACAGAATGACAGAAAAAACTCTAAAACATGAGAGTTCGAAGAAACATATTGATAATGTGATTTCACTATCGCTTTAGGAAGCGTAAATATTAAAGAACAGCTTAGTAAGACCTACAGACTTTCGATCTCCAAACATAACAGAAACGTTACCAAGAATCGTGAGGTATTATATAAAATAATATACTGCATTAAATTAAATCGTGAGGCATTAAATCGAAAAAGACGATTCTAAAAATCCAGAAGTATTCAGAGGATTAATAAATTTCGCCTGTACTTTAGATTCCAATTTAGAAAGTAATGCAGCATTTAAAGACATTTCAAAATCTATTCAGAATGATATTCTTGATTGGAGCAAATATGCCGGGATGAAATAAAAAGAGAAATTAAAGAAGCTTCATTCGTAGCTATCATGGCTGATGACACAACAGATGTTTCAGAACATATACAAATGGTAATTTTTCTGAGATGTGAACTAAGCGGAGACATTTTTGAGCGTGTTTGGGTGTTTTTTTCACTCCGGAAAACCAAACGACAGACGGAATATCAAAGTGCATTCTAGATCAGTTAGACATAATCCTCGAAGGAAATACTCAAAAACTGGTGGCTCAGACATTTGATGGCGCAAGTGTGATGAAAGGCAAGAAAGGGGGAGTTCAGGCTGAAATAAAAGAAGTGTACAAAAATGCACATTTTATTCATTCCTATGCACACCAACTGAATCTGATGATGAGAAATGCAGCAAGTAGTACCCGAGATTCAAGAATATTCTTTTCGAACCTCATGTCGATACCAACATTTTTCTTGAGATCACCACAGCGTCTCTGTTCTCAGAAAGCATATGGACAGCCGTGTTGTCCGACCTTTCCCTACAAGATGGAACTTCAATATATGCACCGTGAATATATGCGTTTATGAAAATTTTGAATCCTTGAAAAAGTGCTGTGAGGAACTACAAGCGACAGCAAACGCAAATAAGACGATTTCAGAAGCAACTGGAATTTTGCACATCTTGAGTGATGAAAAATTCGAGTTCTGGTTAGAACTTTTCCATCAGATAATGGAAAGTGGAAGTTATTTATAATCAAATGCAATCTCGAGATATTGAGGCAGTTAAAATTCATGAATATATAGGAAACTTTAAGAATGCCATTCTAAAAATCAGGAATTCAATGTACTGTGAAAATCCTTCAAAAAACACTCATGGTTGAAGCGAAGAATATATGCGACTATATAAGTGTTGACATAGGTGAGAGATATTCTCTTACAAAGCAATTAATTGCTGCTGAATTGTTTAACATGGAGCACTTTGTTATTTTTTGTACGAAAATGCCCATGGAAGAGGTACGGGGAAACTACTGTGGCATATTCCATGATTGAAAGAGAAAAACTTCTTACGGAATTACAAGTTTTCTATAGCAGACATGATCTACACAATAATTGCAAATTAACTGACTTGCTGAAATTTATCTCAGAAAATAATCTAGCTGAAGTTCTTGGTGAAGTTACAAAACTCATAAAAGTTCTTTTGACCATTCCGATGATTACTTCAAAGCCCGAACATGGCCATTCGACATTAAAAAGAATAAAAACATTTTTAAGGAGCACTAGCGTGTGTTACTGCACACCCGCTCCTGCCCACTCGGTTACGGAGGCCGTTCTTTTTTTTTTTTTTTTTTTTTTTACATTTTTTATGAATCAGGAGAGGCTAAATGCTCAAGCAATGCTTTCAATAGAGAAAAGCTTGGTCAACAGTGCACCAAACTTGAATGAAAATGTTATTAATCTATTTTCAACAAATAAATAAAAACCGAAGAATGGATTTTGTTTTTAAATAAAAGTTCAAGTCTGTTAATGGTAAATGTCTAGTTAACGTTTTGTAGTATTTGTTACTTGCTTATCATTATTATTACTGTGTATGTCTACATGTCTTATAATCAAGCCAATTTAATGTAACTTTACGACGCAGCACTCCCAAACATCAGAGTCACGAGTCGCCACTAATTGTAAGTGTAAAATATATATATATATATATATATATTTGTTTTTTTTATTATTTAATTCAGATAAAGTAAAAGTTACATTCACATCTAGACAGCAATCAAATGCTAGGAGGGTAAACAAAACCATAACATAGCAATACAAAATCTATATTGGATAATAAAAGATACAAGGCGAACAGATCATGTTCGACATAAATGCTCAATATACAGTCCAAGCAGAGTGCGGGGATGTCAGCAGGATGATGTAGGCTGACTGGAACAGGAGAAGCACAGATGATCATCAATTACAGACACCACGTAAGACGATATAGTAATTAATATTGAGGACAATCATATATACCAAGATAGATTTATAGAAAATGCATGGGATAATGTAAGGTTAGTAGAAGGAAGAAAAATATACAAAAAAGGGGAACGAAGAGAACAATATATACACAACTTATTGTTATTACCCACAATTTAGGTGACTTCGTCTGAGGGCAACCACCCAGACTGAAGGCAAGAACGACAAGGTGTTCTGTTTCTGTAAATATCAATATCTGCTAAGTTATGTAAAATAATGATAGTAATAAATTGAATCTAAACCATAAAAGGTAGTTAAAATTTAGAATCAAAAGAATGATAATATAAAGTAATAATGCAAGCACATATTGAACATCGTTGACCCGACAGAGATTGAATACCCATATACAGCTAGGCCTCGCATAACGCGAGTTCGATTAACACGATATTCAGTTAACGCTATTTGAAAAATGATACCACTTTTCACTTTACACTATGAAAATTTCCAGTTAACGCCATCTTTTTTTTTTTTTTTTTTTTTTATGCCATAGTTGAAAAAGATTTGAATCGCGCGTTAAGCTTACCACGAGTCGTACTTTCAATAAACAAACGTTTGCCTGCTGCCCGTCTCGGTGTGTTCCATCAACCATCGGAAGAAGACGTGTTTGTCTCCTGCTAATAAAGTCAATGCAGACTTGCATTTAAAAATTCAAATTTTTAAATGCAAGTAGGAGATTTTAAATGCAAGAAGGAGATAACGGTAAAAGAATTAGATGAAATCTTTCGTATCGCATAGAACCTCAAACAAAAGGTTTGATGTTCTCTGCGATATTTATTTCGCCAGGGCCCAGAGAAGATTGTTGTCGGCTATCGGAAATTGATTGATGAAAAGAGAAAGTCAACACTGTTCAAATATTTCCGCAACAGTAATTTCTTCATTGTGTATTTTATGTCAGAGGTTCCCAAAGTTTCTCGGTTCACGGCGCCTTTAATGTCTCAGTAATTTTTTCAAGGCGCACCCAAACCAAAAGAAATACCTAACAGTTTCGTTTAGTAGTTAGGTCCAAACAACTTAATAAGAAATGCTGAAACTGTGAACTACCTCGAGCTAGTAGCTCGCGCGGTGTCCGACAGATGTCGAGTATCGCTGTTTCCCCTCGAAAATTTAAAATATTGCTCGGCGCACAGTTTAAGAACCGCTGTTTTATGCAACAAACATTTGATTCCATAATTATTTTCATTATCTTTTACATTATATACAGTTAAAAAGTTATTTAAAAGGTATTTTTAAAATTCTTTATGGACATTCCAGAAGGTCAAGGACCAATTATAATTTTTCCTATTGGTTATTATATTCGATTAACGCGTTTCCGTTTTGCGCGATGCGCTCGCGGGACGAATTAATCGAGGCCCGCCTGTATATATATATATATATATATATATATATACAGGCGGATATATATATATATATATATATATATATATATATATCCGTGATATGCAAAAATGTACCGGCACCTTTATTAACAGTGACTTGTGACAAATGGATGCTGTACACTTCGAAATTTGTAATATTCCGTAAATTTTTTTCCCATGTTTACCTACTTTTGAAATAAGCTTAAAGTTATTTAAATAAATTTGCATCTCACTGTCTATTGTTAAGATATCTACTATACTTGACTTTATAACCATTTTTAGAATTCTAAATTACTCAGTCGGATCTCCTTTTAGAACCAGTTTTTTTGTTTTTTTTTTGAATCCCCTTGGAAATTACGTTTAAAATAGTTTCAGTTGAGCGAAGAAAATTTTCATATAACGAACGGCTTAGGAGAGACTTAACTGCATACACACTGTTCGCACTTTTGACCTTCAGGCAATTTAGGAAATTAGTGCTGCTGCTAAGCAAGAATTGAGAGAGCTAAAGGGACTACCATTCTAGAACTTAGTGGTACCTGGTAACTTAGTAAAACCTATCCGACCACCCGTTCCACATACGGAGAAGTCGCGCTGGTCAACAGTGAGCAGATCAAGGGGTATTCCCAATGAGTACTGGTTCACCTACTGCAGTCGTGTCCAACCATTTCTCATACGAGGGGCATATTCAAAGTTAGAATTCTTTCGGGGGCCGCACTGGGTTATTTGAGAAAAATTAGTGTGTTACATTTTTTTCCATATCTTGTTACGTGTAAAAGGAAGTTTCTGTTTTCATGTTATCGTTTTTCATTTTCAGGCTATATATAAAAAATGCAAATTCCCAATACTTTTATGTGTAACAAATCTATGTCACTAATTTATTTTTTAGATTTTATTAAAATTATAAAAGTAAAAATTAAATGCAACAAGGCATCATATCTTTAAGAGTATAATAATCTATATAATTTGGTGTAAACACACCATAGATAACTTTTAAACAAAAAAACTACGTTAGTAGTGTGAAGGGCATCATTTTATGTGTATTGTGCTCTTCCTTCACAACGAGTTGCCATGTATTGCACTACCTCGAATAAGTAACGCTTCACTAAAAGAGAAGACTATTGTTACTTGGTATTGTCTGCAATACCAGGGTACCTGCCCATCCACCGATGAAAGGCCAACAAGCCGTGAAAAGGTGCCGTCTGGGTGGTGGTGCCCACTGAGAATAAGTAACAACAGTCTTCTCTTTCAGTGAAGCGTTACTTATTCGAGGTAGTGCAATACATGGCAACTCGTTGTGAAGGAGGAGCACAACATGAGATACAGATAAAATGATGCCCTTCACACTACTAACGTAGTTTTTTGTTTAAGAGTTGTCTATGGTGTGTTTATGCCAATATTATATAAAATTATAAATATATTACTTTTTTTTTCTGTTTTTCAAAAAAAACCTTACTTTTGCCATTAAATGCTCACTTAATGAGAATTTTTTTGATAATTAGCAAAATTTAAAATGCTGTTTTAATTCACTTTCCGCGCGGGTCGTAGGTTGGACACTGCTGGGAATCAATTGTAAGCTGGAGAATTAGGAGGGAGTGATTTTCTTTTACCTCGACAAATTGTTTCGCGGAAGTGCGTTATCCACATTTTCCGTAAATTTTCCCTATCTCTGTTTACATGGCCACAGTAGCTAAATATCCGAATAACACCGACATTTTGGACAGTTTCAAAAAAAAAAAAGGAAAAAAAAAACAGAAAAAAAAAAAAAAAAAAGAAAAATTCAAATTTAAGAACTAATGACAATATCGATGACGAGAGAAGGAAAATGAGGACAACGAAGGTATTAAACCTTTTAAACATGAAATGTTGGCATTTGGTGAGAATGAATTTAGAAAATTGCCAATTGGGCTTACGGTAAGTTAAATGTAAGAGATACAATTGGCCCATTTCGGGAATACCTAATCGAAAAGACGGTTTTTGGAAAAATTAAAGGCCATTTGATGAACGCTCTGAGTACGATACCAATTTCATCAAGTGAATGTGAACGAGGATTTTCACAAATGAATCTGATCGTCAGCCCAACCAGAGATTCGTTGATGACAAAAACAGTTTCTTCACTACTGTTTCTTAAAATTGTGGCCCACCGCTGACCCGCTTCGATCCAGCAAAATATGTCGATTCGTGGCTGCTTCGGAAACGTCAATCAGCAACAGCCACAAACAATAGGTCGGCATAGTGTGTTGGATGAGAACTCAATAAAAATTTAGAATATTCTATAAAAACTATTATGAAATTATAGTTACTCATTTTTTTATTAATTTTTTCTTATTTTTTATATACTTGAATAATAAATTTATGCTTAATAAACTGTGTGTTATAATATACTTAATTTGTTGTTCTTATTCCAAAAACATTACTAGTAACTAACAATATCAGGAAATAATTTTTTAGAGTACTGTACTTTTCATGTCCTTTTAATTTTCAATTTTTCCTGATAGCAAAGAATGAGTACCGGCAGCTATTTTTTTTACAAAAAAAAAAACACTATATATATATATATATATATGGGTATTCAATGTAACCCCTTAAAGGTATTGTTTAAAGAGTTACATATGACCGTATGAAAAGAGGTATACAGATTTTTTAGTGTTTCAAAAGTTGACCTATGCCAGAATATATAGTAAGGTCTCTTGTTTCCCTAGAATCAAGACTGATTGGAATGAAAGCCATTTATGTCTATCTGAACCTTGCAACAAGAGTAGGAAATTACTCAGGAAGTATGATACTTCCTTAAAAGATTCTCTTGAGATCTTTAGACGCAGATCAAAAACAGACTTCAGAGTAGGAGTGGCATTTGTTGTTTATGAAGGTGGCTTGGAAATCAATCCAAGGAAGCTGAATCTTGACAGCTGTTGCTCCCACTTCCAGGAAGAATGTTCTCAAAATTAGAATTTTTTAATAAACAATATTAGCAATAGTATCCTGGACTTTCTAACTCAGGCACAAACCTTAATAAGACAGTCACAGAAATTAGAGTGAAACTCAATCCAGAAAATGTTCATTTTTTTGACTGGGTAAAAGTCTACACAGGCATTGTCAGTAATGAAAGGACATACTACACATTGTGGTAATTGGAAAACGAAACTGATGTTATAAAAAAAGTAATGATCCCATGTATGAGTAAACTAAGCATGGTTTATTCAAAGTAAATTTCTCCTGCGTCCAAACACTGCATGCAACAATCACGAAGCAACTGCAACGACTGGAGGAAGGCTGTGAGTGGTATGCTGTTCAATGTTTTCATCGCAGCTCTTTGAATAGTGTCGACGTCATGAAAATAACAGCCTTTCCGTTGTGCTTTGAGCTTCGGGAAAAAAAGTCATAGGGTAAACCCTGTGACTTTTGTTCCCGAAGTCACAGGGTAAACGGGAACAAAAGTCACCGGGTTTACCCTGTGACTTTTGTTCCCGAAGCTCAAAGCACAACGGAAAGGCTGTTATTTTCATGACGTCGACACTATTCAAAGAGCTGTGATGAAAACATTGAAAACAAAAGTCTATTGAATACAGTGGGTGCGATCGGAGGTGTATTCGGGGGTGAGGGGAGGACAAAGGGCATATGTCCCCTTAACCAAAAAGAAAAAGCTCCATGTGTTGTATTGCCAAATGTTTGGAAATAATATACATATTCACATGCTTTCCTAATATTGAAATAAAGATAATCAATGAAACATTATTTATGTGTGTATAAGCATTTCTAGGTCTATCTAAAAAAAACAACACTCAAAAACCTGGTCACCTTGATCACCCCCCCCCCCCGCTTACGATGATACCTGTATACGATTCTGGGTGCAATAGTACAGACTTTTTTGGTAGCCAAAAACTCCTGAACGGTGAGAACCCTGTGGCTTGGTGCATTGTCGTGCAAGAGAAACCAACTGCTCTCTTCTCCATACTGAGGCTGCGCACGACAGATTCTCGCAACAAATGTTTCAGAACGTTCAGATAGTAGCTAGCAGTAATACTTCTGGGCACGAACTCTTTATGCATAATTATCTTGCTATCATAGAAAGAAATGAGCATGGTTTTGATTTTCGACCTTTCTTGACAAACGTTTTTGGCTTTGAGAAAGTTTGCCGACTTCCACTCCGCACTCTGTCACTTTGTTGCAGGCTCATACTGAAAACATCACGTTTCATTACCCATAACAATCGAACTCAGGAAGTTGGGTTTGCTTTCAGCAGCCTCAATGAGTTCTCTGCCATGTTCAACTTGTGAATGTCGTTGACCCTCTATTCTACAGTCCAACTTTCCTAACAGTGAGGTAATTTTCCTTGGTGATTTTAATGTTCACAACTGCAGCTGGCTTCCATGTTCTAGTCACACCGACGCAGCAGGTCGAGATGCTCAGGTTTTAGCAACCTAGCACAGATTGTTCATTTACCTACAAGAATACCGGACAATCCTAATCATACAGCCAATACGCTTGATCTTTTTCTCGCAAACCACCGTTCTAAGTAAGAAGGGTTGTTTGCGTTGTTTATCTCATGGCTATTCCCAACCTCATGTTGTTTGGCATTACAAGAATTCAAAATGGGATGACTTGCGAGACTTATTTTCTTCTTTTCCTTGGTCGGATTACTGTTTGCTCAGATCGTGTCAGTGAAATTATTCTTGCAGGAATGGAATCCTTTATCCCACACTCCACTTTAAAATCTCGTTCTTTATCTAAACCTTGGTTTTCCAATAAATGTGCTAAGGCTGTTCAGGAGAAGAATGTTGCATATCGTAATTGGTTTGTTTCTAATTCTTCAGTGTCATTTTCTGCCAACACCAAAGCTCGCAACAATTGTGAAGCAGTTATTAATCAGTCCAAACTAGAGTTTGAACAGGCTAAGAGTAGAAAACTTGCTTCTTGCCCTAATGGTAGCCGAGCATTCTGGTTTCTTGCCAAAGCTATTGGCCGCAGCTTTTGCCCATCTCTGCTCCCACCTCTGTCCAAACCAGATGGTTCTGTTGTCACTTCAGCCAAGTATAAAGCTGACCTGCTAGCATCCCATTTTTCTTCCAGCTCATGTATTGATGATCTTGGTAAAACACCTCCTACCATTCCCAACACGCTCCATTCAATGCCTCCTGTGGTCTTCCGTCAAAAGGATATCAGAAGGATTTTGATGAATCTTGATGCTAAGAAAGCACCAGGTCCTGATGGTATTTCTCCACTTGTTCTCAAAACCTGTGCTCCTGAACTTACTCCTATTCTTTGTCGCCTTTTTTTTTTCACTTTCTTATTCCAAAGGTGCTTTTCCTTCAGCTTGGAAATTTGCTCATATCCAGCCAGTTACTAAAAAGGGTGACAAATCCCTCCCATCCAATTATCGTCCCATTGCAATTACTTCTACTCTTTCCAAAGTAATGGAGAAATCAATTTACCACCAACTCTTAAACTACCTAGAAACTTTCCGTCTGATCAACGATCGCCAGTATGGATTCCGTCAGTGTCGATCCACTGGTGATATTCTGGCTTATGTTACCCAATTATGGACTAATTCAATGGAAAGGTTCGGTGAAACACAAGTAGTTGCTTGTGACATCTCAAAGGCTTTTGATCGTGTTTGGCATAAAGGTCTTCTAAACAAGCTTCCATCTTATGGTTTGCCAACTGTTTTTAGTAATTGGTTATCCAGTTTTCTCTCTGATCGTTCACTGAGGGTGATGGTAGATGGCTCTGTCTTTTAACTGCTCCACTAATGGCGGTGTCCCCCAAGGTTCAGTTCTTTCCCCCACTCTTTTCCTCTTGTATATTAATGACCTTCTTCTATTGACTGGAAATCCTATCCATAGTTTTGCCGATGATAGCACATTGCATTCCACTTTCCATTTTGAGAAACCTTGTCCTGCTCAATCAGCTTCAACTTCTGGAAAATCTGCTACCAATTCCTTAAATGCTGATCTTCAGGTAATTCTCCAGTGGGGCAAAGACAACTTAGTTGATTTCAACCCTTCTAAAACTCAGTCTTGTCTTATGTCTCGCAAAAAGGATTCTTCTGCTCTTCTGCTATGCTTATCTTTAGTGACACTCCGATTTCTAGGCAAAATGATATATCTTTTTTGGGGATTACCCTGACTTCTAATCTCTCTTGGTGCAAGCACATTACAAATATTGCTTCTTCTGCATCTAAAAAACTTGGTTTTCTCTTTCGCTCTCGGCGTTACTTTTCTTCCAAACAGCTGTTCACTCTGTATAAATCGCAAATCCGCCCTGCCATGGAATATTTTTCCCACATCTGGGGTGGTGCCCCCAAAACCTCTCTCAGGTTTCTTGATTCCATTCAGAAGAGGGCAGTTAAGGTCAATTAATGATTCATCTCTAACAGACTCTCTCCACTCGCTTTCTCATAGACGTTCTGTTTCTGCTGCATGCCTCTTCTACAGATACTTCCATGGGCACTGTTCTTCTGAATTGGCTTCTATAATTCCCGCTCTCTCTCTTTCAAAACAGTCCGAACACGTGCCGCCACCAGCCAACATCCATTTACTGTCCAACTTCAAACCCACAGAACCAACTTTTCATCTTCCTCATTTATTCATTCAACTGCCGTTTTCTGGAACAGCCTTCCTTCATACGTATTTCCTGAAAATTACAATGTACAGAAGTTCAAGTCCATTGTCAACAAATATCTTCTTTCGTCCTCTCAACCCAAGCACGGTACTAAGTACTATAGGTTCTAATACCGCTCGTGTTTGGGGTTCACATAAAAAAAAAAAAAAAAAATGTGGACCAAGCCTCACACAGACTTTTGTTTTCTTCAAATCCTGGGTTATTATTTGTTGAATGGTTTTCGTATTAGAGCACAGATCACTTGAAATCATTCAGAGCATTGCACATCAGTTATTGATAATAATTTTCTGCACCTTTTCAATCAACTCTGGCAATTCAAACCATTTTTACTCGGCCTGGTTTGTTGTCTTCCAGTGATTCTCTTCTATGGGCAAGGTGTTTATGCCACTTGAACACACATGCACAAGACAGACAATTTTCTCCATACACTTATTTCATCATTTGAAATGCTTCCATGGCACTTTTGGCCAGTCGAACGTAAAAGTTGATGTTTGCTCTTTGTTCCATTGTGCCTCCACAACACAGACACAGGAAAGACGTGCAATTCAGCTCAGACTACGTTCTGAAATGGCAGCAATTTCCACTGACCTTTGCTGTGGTTCTCAAGGAACAATTACTCTTTCATTTCACGTTTACTTCTAGTAGATAACAGCACCAGCACTCATCTCATAACATCAATCTCATTTTCCACATGCCACACTTGTATACTCATCAAAGAGGTTATTCGTGATGGAGACCACCTTGGCTGCCGATTGCCAAGATATTTATGCATTTCTGTATTTGCACATGTTGGATAAACTTTTCACAAAAAATATATTAAATGTTTTTTTTTTTGTTTTTTTTTTTTTTTTTTTTTTTGACAGATATTATCATTTATGTCAGTGTTTCTCAAAGGGTGTGCCGCGTCACATTAGTGTGCCGCAAAATTTTCCAAGTGTGCCGCGAAATTTAGAAATTTCTTCTTCTATGACTACGTAGGTGTGCCGCGAAATTTTTCTTCTTTGGAAAATGTGCCACGAGAGTAAAAAGATTGAGAAACACTGATTTATGTTATTAATCTTTTCTAATTCAAACCATAAACATAAGGGACATACATACTAAACTTGAACAGCAAAAAAAGTAGTAAATAAATAAATAAAATACTCTATAGATACTTTTAGACTATAGACAGGGCAGCAACTAATCGTAACACTGAAATAAACATGAGCATCTAAATTATTCAAGAACTGCACAATTACTTAATTTGAAATAAGTTCATATTGAACATTTAAAAAAAATAAAAATAGTAAAAATATATTCTTTATTTATTAATAAAGGACAATGAAGGATTTACATTTTAATATAAAAAAACTTCAGATAGTATCTGTTAAACAAGATCAAATAAAAGCAAAATGTATAACAACAATAAAACATCTAGAGATATTTTTATAATTATCAGTACATGTACAATAAAAAAGGAGGTGGAAACATTTATTTTAATACAGGCAACTCTTAGTTTACGAACGAGTTCCGTTCCAAGACGTTGGTTCGTTATACGTTTTTGTTCGGTACGCGTACTTGCATTCCTGAACTTTTACGATACGTATCGTATAAATTAACAGCCGTTTTAAAACATTAAAACCATGTACTAAACATTGAATGGTCTATACAATACGTTTTATTATAATGTATGTACGCGTTATGTTTATCGTAGATATGTAACGTAAAATAAAATAAAAAAACAAGATATCGTACTTGTTAATTTTAATTAAAAACATAGAGTTACAAAATAGAAATAAAGAAAATGAGTACGGGCGACCCCCGTACTCATAGAAGTAACACGTTACTTCTACAACACGATTTAACATATATATTGCGGTCATATAAATTGAGGCCATACCCGCACGGTACTTATATAACACGGTTTCGTACTTATATAACACGGCTAGGGAATTTCGATAAACCGCGCATAACGGGGTATTTTTGAGTATTGTGCGGAGAAAACCCCTGCTATTAGGTTGGATGTAATTTTTAATGCTTCCACTCTTTTTGAATCCCCGCTGTTGACTCACAGGTCAAAAAAAAAAAAATTATTGAGAAATCCGTGTATTTTATTTTGTTGGGAAATTCCTGTGTTACATTCTGTGCAACTTGTACCTGTTGAACTTGTGGAAAAAATCGAGATTTCTAAGTTTTATTACTATTGGATAGCACACCAGGCCATCCAAAAGATTTGCGTCATGCAAACATTGAAGTTATGTCCCTACCGCCACAGTTGTACTGGGTTAATACAACTTCTTTCATTCAGCCATTAGATCAAGGCATTATATCCACGTTTTAAAACGCATTACATCAGAAAATCGTTACAATGGATTTTGGAAAAGATTGATTCTGAATCTGTTGAAGTAATGGAGGCAGGGAAACATTTCTCAATTGTGGACTGTATCAGAATCATAGCTTTATCACTGAAAGAAGTAAAACCGTCAACGTGAAATGCTTGTGGAAAAATGTATGGACAGAGTGAGTTCATTCAGAAAATATGGTCAAACGGGCAGAAAAGGGAATCTATGCGAGAGTAGAACTTGCTACGTTGGAGGGGAAGGTTTGATGATATGACTACTGAAGCCCTCGTGGGTAGCACAGTTGATAGAATCGCCCTCCTTCCCACACTGGCTGGAAAAGACCCAAGTTTGAATCCTGTCAATGACGGGAGGAATTTTTATGGGTCTTTTTCACAATGTGGCTGAGTTAGTCGAGCTCAGGCGAGGGCAGCATGGTTTTTTCTCCCAGAAACTAGGATTTTTTGTCCAACAAAACAGAAAATCGACTTCAGGACACAATTTATAAACAATATACACAGAGTAACATGGTGGCCTTAGTCGCCGATGCACCTAAAAAAATAAAAAAGACAATGTTAGCTGAGCAATTAGAATCTTATTTTTTGAATGCAGATTCTTGAATGAAAGGAGCCCAAAGTTCAAAAATGCTTAGTTCCATACGATGAAATTCACAGATTTATCAAGCAAAAGCAAACAAACTGAGATTACTGATTTTTTAAAGAGAGCAGAAGATACACGACATCTAGAAAGGTGTATTTTTGTTAGTTTTGTTAATGAAATATTGTATTTCTGTTAGCTTTTGGAACGTAACCCCCCTTTTTGTACTTTTTCTTAGTCCCGTATAACATGGTTTCTCACAACACAACATTTTACAGGAACCTAATAACCGTGTTATACAAGGGTTACCTGTACTAACATGATATATGTACTGTACATACATATGTATTCAACTTTTATTCGCCAATATCTTCATCAGAGTTCAATATTTTCCACATAAGAGACACTAGGTGAAATGAGGTAGATGGAAGGGTAGCTGATAATGAAGAAACAGCTGGGTTTTCCACTTTTTTAAATATTTTTATAAAAGATTGCACAGTTAGATACTTTTTTTTTTCTTTTTTTTTCCAAAAATCTCACTTTAGCATGATAGACAGTCAAAAACGCCTCTTTTCACTTTTGCAATTCTTTCCATATTTGCATCTTCATCTTCTTCTTCAAAGATTGCCAACCCCTCAGAAATTGATTTAAAAGCTGCAGCCATTTTCTGCCTTGTAAATGTTCTGGGAGGCTGTGGAATATCAGGTTCTTGTTATTTCAGAATTTAGATGTCTCTCTATTTCAGTTGTTTCATCGGTTGTTAATTCCTCAAAATGCAAGTACAAAAGCTCTCTCACATCAGTCACATCAAGGTCAAGGTTTATTTTATTGCCTAGTTCAACAATTTCCTGATAATTATTGTAATAAATACATTTTTTAAAAGTTTATTTAAATCTTACAATTACGTTCACTAAACGTTTGGCATTTCATTTTATAAGGAACTCTATCTATTGGCAAAAAGAAATTTTGAATGATTGTGATGTTCTTTATAGTGAATTTTCGTAAATCGAATGTTCATAAACCAAGAGTTGCCTATATAATGAAATGCAATCATGATAATGAAACAGTATATCTGTAGATAGGTATTATCGTTGAAAACTTATATTTTATAGAAAGCAACAGATTTTCTATATCTTTTAATCTCTGATTTTTAGTGGAGACAAACACGTCTGTGAAATATAATTAAGAAAATTCAGTGTTCTTGATATTTGTGAGTCACAACCTTTTCACTGTAATTACATTTGAGTTTATCACCTTTCCTAACTTTCCTACTTTATTACTTTCCTAACAAAAATAAAGCATGATTTCATAACAAAAAATAGAGCACATTGTTTTTCAATTATACCAAACTTTTTACAAAAGGTTTTTGTTCCTTTGTGAAATAAAATGGCATAAATATTTTTTGGTAACTTTGTACCAATTTTTTTTGCATTTGTTTTATCATCCACGGTCGGTCTCAGGTTTAAAAAAAAAAAAAAAAAAGAAAAGAAAGTGCACTGAAAAGCATGCCATATAATTCATAATTCTGCCAGTTCATTGATATGTAAATGCTGAAAATTTGCTTTTCAGTAATTAAAAAAAAATGACTTTCAAAATCTAAGTAACAATTTTATGCCATTTGGACACACTGCACGTTGAAATCCACCATAAAAAATATATGAATCTTTATTAACTGGTTGTCACGTGTGGCTGCTTTTTTTATATATATATATAAGAAAGTGCATGACCCCTTAAAATTGTAATTGTCATCCGAATAACGTAAGTATATGGCAATATTTCTTACAGATTGCATTATATAAGATTGACACGTGTAGGTAATGATGTAATATTGCATCAGCTGTTACTTTCAGCTATATAAGCAAGCTCTGCAAGAGTTGCAGTCATTCCTTGCTTGTGTCAGGATGGTGAGTTACGTGCAGCAGTTTACGCCACAAAGAAAGAGTGCTATTGTTGCTTTACATGAGGAAGGATGTTCTTCCTGTCATATTGCTTACAGAGTGTCTTGTAATCAGTCAACAGTGAGTAGATTTCTTTCCAAACTCAAGAATACTGGTTCTGCTGATAGGAAAAAAGGAACTGGGTGCAAACACATTTTGAAGCACTTATGCCTTAAAAACAGTAAAGCTTCTTTGTCTGAGCGAAAAGAGAATGGGAAGAACATACAGGAGTGGTAGCAAGTGCAGTAACAGTCAGAAGATGCCTCTTCAAAAATGGACTTGTAGCCCATTGTCCTAAGAAGCCCCTCCTCACACAAAAAATTAAAAAGGCCTGATTAATTTGGTGTAAGGAGCATGTGAAATGGGCCCCCAAGAAGTGGAAGTCAGTTATTTTCTCAAATGAGAAAAAATTCAACCCGCACGGCTCTGATGGGAGACAAATGATTCGCCATAGAAGTGGTGAAGAATACCATCCAGACTGTATGGTGTCAACAGTAAAATTCCCTACCAGACAAATGATATGGGGGTGCATTTTGTATCACCAAGTAGGTCACCTGCAGTTTATAAAAGGTTCCGTAAATGCCAATGGATATCTGGCTATATTGGAAGGCAAATTGCTGCTAGAGACCATTTCAACTTGCCAAGTAACTGCATCTTTCAGGACAGCTCTGCTCTTTGTGATCGGGCGAAAAGTGTAAGTAGGCACTTCTGTAGTTACTTTAGCTTCATTTCTGCATTAGAGGTTTGACAGTAATGTGTTTACGTTTGTTACAAGTGAAAAAATGGTTGGAAGAATGGTCCATTACAACTGTTGGCTGGCCAGGAAACAGCCCGGACCTGAATCCTATAGAGAACTGTTGTTCTCTACATGTTGGCATCGTGTGGAATCTGCAGTTGCCAGAAAGAAACCAAAGACCCTTCGTGAACTTGAGGAAGCCATAATTCGTGTTTGGAACCACAAACTATCAGTTGATTATCTTCAGAAATTGATCTAGTCAATGCCTCGATGGTGTGTTGCTGTCATCAGGATCAGAGGCAGTTCAACTAAATATCAGTTTGCACCTGGTGAACTTTTCATTTTGTTTTCCATTTAAAATGATAAACTGAAATTCCTAGTTGGTGCACTTTCTTTGAACACCAGTGTATATATATATATATATATATATATTTTTTTTTTTTTTTTCAAAATAAAATATCAAATATGACAAAATCATGTTGTCACAAAATCATGTGACAACATGATTTTGTGAAATCACATGGATGCTAACTTTGTTTTTTTTTTTTTTTTTTTTTTTTTTGATTTGGCAGTTGTTGGCGCATTGGCTTCTGTGGCCATATTGCACCTCCCAAGGTTTTTGCAGCACTTTGATCCAAGCCCGAGGCGGGAATTGCTAACTTTGTAGCACGAACCTAATATGCTGGGCTATTAAAATATTTTTATATGCATTTAATTTTTTTTTTGCTTTTCATATGCAGTTAAATTGAGATCTGGTGAATTAACTACTCCTATTAATAAATTCAAATATTTTGTTTAATTTGTTAATACATGCTTAACTTTGTATTACAGTAACATAGTTTAATATCTAAAATATACCTTCAGAGAAGAATACAGGACATTTATAAATATAGGTTTAGAAACGTTAAAAGCTTACTTTTATTTGACACTAATTTTTGAAGGAATTATGTATAAACTTTCTTGCATACTTTTTTGTTCGGTTATTGAAAATAAGAATGGCTTTATCAAATGTATTAATAGATGACTGCATTTTTAAAAGTATATAAATCTTCTTATAACCCTTTGGTAAATTACTATAAACAGCTTCTTTAAACGTGCTGCCAACTAAATTATAAACTTCTAGATATTATTTCATACAAGAGATGAAATATTCTTAACTATTTCATCTTCATAAACCAAGCAGCTTTTCAGCAATATATCTTGGCATATAAAATTAATGACTGAATTTATCATAATTTGAGGAAACTATATTGCCATCTGCTTCATGCAAAATCAATGAAATAACAATTAAAAACTACCCAAAATTTCCATAACCAAATAAAATTATTATTTGAGCTTCAATAAAAGTAATATAGTGCGCTCATCATTTGCTAACTTAAACTGAATCAAATATTTTCAGTTCTTTCTCATGTTAATAGTTAAAATATACAGTGTGCTAAACTAAATGCATGTTTTGATTTCAGAGAATTTCATATATTTGTTATGTTGAATCTTTTCTAATAATATCATAAGGAATGACTATTTTAGAGCATTCTATTCTGCTTGGGTAAAAACCATTCAACACGAATGTATTATCAGAGACTGATAAAAAGTTTACTACTTTTGAAGTAGAATGAGGAATGAATATTTCTTGATGCTCTATGCAACTTAGCTCAGATGGTATATTATTAGATGATCCCAAAAACTGTATTCCTTCTAAATAATTCTGAGCCATTTTTTCCAAGAACATTTTGGACATCTTATAAGGATGAGTAAGCATTACAGGTTGAACAAAACAACCATCTGTTTTACTACTGAATCCATCACCAGGAAAAAGATTGATATCGCAAAGTTCACTTTTCATATCTTCAGTGGAAAAATATTTAGCACAATCCTCTTCTTCTTCTTGATATTCTTCAAGAAAATTATTTGTATTAGAAAATATGTTGTCATCTTCATCAGAGGAAAAATTCAAAGGTTCTAATTGTTTTCTTAGAGTGTCTGAAGAACAGCTCCCTCTTTTTCTGCCATTAGGATATATATTTTTCACTGAACTGGAACTATTCCTATTAAACAAACACATAACGCATAAAAATACATACATATTTTATCTTGTTTAACTGTAATAATAATAATAAAAAAAGTTCTCAATTTTATTTATAAGATATAAGATTTTATAATTAATAAAATATTGAGTGAACAATTAGAAGTGGAAGGATTTTGTCTGAATATTAAATTAACATTAAATTGAAACTAACAATAATAATTCAATATGTTTTAATGCAATTTTGTTGCCTCAAAGAGTAAGATAACACAAAATTGCTACTAAACACTATGCTTGTACTAAACACTAGGCTAATACTTGGAAAAATTATTATGGAATTAATTATATAATTATATATATATATATATATATATATATTCACAGAATGTTTAATAACAAATATAATTATTACATTCATTGCAACCATATCATATTATGATATAATATATATTATGATATTATTATGGGCTGAGAAATTGGCAGTTGAAGTTTAACACTGACAAATGGAAGGTACTGCATATGGGTAGCATTAACCCCAGGGTAACATCAACCGTGTGGTACTACACTCAGGGTAGTGGAAAATGAAAAAGGCATTGGGGTAATTGAGCAATCAGACATGAAATTCTCTGAGTAGTGCAGGCACGTTGCCAGGACAGCACATGGGTTTTGTCAGTGATATACAGGCACCTGCAAGGTGATCTAATTGAGGTGTATAAGGCCTTGAATGAATTGAGCAAGCTCAGTGCTAATGGGATTCTTCCTCTTGCTCAGATTACTCGCCTGAGGGGGCATAAATTCAAATTGAGGAAAGACAATTATAGAATAGGTGTGTGGAAATTTCCCTTTAGCCACCCACTGGCTAAAAGAACAAACTTCCATCTGTTTTAGTGGAGGTCAGCAACTTAAATAATTTCAAGGCAGAACTAGACAAACATTTGGAGTGAATGGATGGGTGAAATATAAAGGTTTTTTTTTTTTTTTTTGACTGATGCTATATAAGCTTGTTTTCTTGCATCATATGCCTCTACTAATGCTAATGCTAACTTGGCTAGCAGAGATAAGGAGGTGATTATTTATTATTATTATTATTATTATTATTATTATTATTATTAATAGCCATATAATACAAGGAAGCCTGAGGCTGTTGTTGTTGTTATGTGGTTTTTTAGGAGCATTAGCAACTAAGGCCATATTGCTCCGGGGATATGCAGTGGTCATTACCTGACTTTTCTGCATCCTCTGTATTTGGTGGGCATGGGCTTGAACCCCAGTCTAATCAAGAAGCATGTACTACGCACTGCTGCTCCTGCCCACCTGGCTACGGAGGCGCCAAGCCTGAGGCTTATGCTGTACTAGGCAAGAGAGAGTCAGAAGTAAAAGGGAATCACCAAGAAAAAGAAGAATGATGATATCCAGCTCAGGACCCTGGGTGTCAAAGCCCATACTCACCAGATGTGAGCCCCTGGGGTTATCTCTTTGTATAAGGCCATGGTTAGACCACACCTTGAGGACATATATAACATTGGAGGCTATATACAGGACTGGAGGCCTTACTATAGGAAGGATATAGATCTGCTGGAACAGGTGCAGAGAAGGGAACAAAAGGGTGCTCTTACCTAGAAAGGCTTCAGTTTTTCAAAATTCAGTGTATCGAGATGAGAAACCTGCAGGGTGATCTGATTGAGGTGTTGAAGCCTTGAATGGATTAAGTAAGCTGAATGTGAGTAGCATTCTTTCACATGCTGAGACTACACACGTGAGGAAGAATGGTTACAGGATAGACGTGCAGAAATTTGCCTTCAGCCAGCTGGTGGATAATTGTTGGAACAGGCTTCCATCTGTTGTTATGGAAGTGGATGGGTTGAATAAATTGAAGGAAGAACTAGACAAATTCTTGAGGGTACAGATGGGTGAACTGTGTAGATTTTTTTTTTTCCCGCTAATGCTATATAAGCTTGCTTTCTTGCACCATTTGCCATTACTACTACTACTATTATTATTAGCTACTGGGAACATAAGTTATTTGGATTTTGTAAATTATTCTTTTATTATTATTAGAGTTATTATTCATGCCACTATTGTATTGCTGTTTTAGCCCGAATATCATAACTAGTGGTCCAGTGAAACAGCAGAGTCTAATTGTGATAAATAAGTAGCTCGAAAATTCTAATTACTTTTTAGGCATTTACTTGACAGTGTAATATGTATCACTGCATTTAGGAAGTCACTGTATTTAGAAATCTATTAGCTTAGGGTAGTACTGTCAATTAATTGATTAATTTTATTAAATTTCATTGTTGATTGATTAAACTGTATTTAAACGGAAATCATGCCACAAGACTGGAGCAGCAAAGAAATGGGCACCAAGTAGCTGGAATGCAGTGGCTCAGGGGAGAACTGAAGGGGATGCTTCTCCTACAAATCATTGCTTAACAAAATGGGCAACTTGTGCAAAGTTTGCCTTTCTGTCTGGAACAGAGCATGATACAGCCAAGGGAATTTGTCCTTATGTGAGTTGGGCAAAGTGTGATGAAATTAGGTGCCAACTCAACATTCTGATGGGCATTTATGAGAATTTGAAGAGTAGGTAAGATGTTCTCAAAGGAATTAAAATGGGGGGGGGGGGGCTAATCAAGCTCTCAGCTGACCAACTGAATTCCAGAGCTCAAACTTGTGAATCAGGCAACACAGTGGCAATCTCCAAAGCAGTATGGGCTGGTCCCAAAGGAGGTGACTATTGTAGGTGACTCTACTGTCAGGGAAATGTGAAGTATGTTGTGCAAGAAAGATATATAAAATAGGACCAGGTATGCCTGCCAGGAGCAAAACTAGATGACGCTGTAGAGCAGATATCATCTTTTAGTGGCACAAAAGGTGAGATAACATTGTACATGTTATCTCACCTTAATTCATCTCCATGCCAACCTTTGTATCATCTGCAAACCTGGACTTAAGCCTGATATACCTTCATCAATATCATTAATAAATACACAAAACAACAATGGGCCCAGCACCAAACCCTGGGGGACTCCACTAATAACACTAGTCCACATAGAGCAGTGTCCATTTATTACCACTCTCTGCTGTCTCCCACTCAACCAGCTATCTATGTTTGAAGTGAAAATTAGTCTTAACAGTACCTCAACTTGTTGTGTATATCCATATATATTTTGTATAAAAAAGTGCATGTTCACACGTCAATTTGCATGTTGTGTCAACTGAAAAACCTGGACTAACTGCAAAGAGAACTACTTCCTCTGCCTGAGACTGACTAACGACAGCCTTGATTGATGATAGGTTTATCTCTCCAGTGATCAATGGAAATTGAAGACCTCTTCAAATGAGTGGCAATTAGTGATGTATTATACTGACTAAAGTGCCATGGGAGTGACAGCTAGCAGTCTGTCAAACTGGGAACTATTAAAAAAATCTATATATTCTTAAGTCAAGAATGGCTAACAGAATACTGCTTTCAATAGAACATCAGTTTGTTAATTAAGAATAAATACAAATTTAGCATAAAATATTTTGATTGTTCTGTTTATAAACAACAATCTAAACATTATTTAGTGCTGACTGATTTGGGTTATGTCGATATAACAATGATGTACAAATCAAGAAATTCTGTGCAATCCATCATTAATTAAGAAATTGCCCGTGTTGTTAGAGCCCAGTAAAACTTTTATGCCTTTTAAGGTAGCAGTAGTAGTAGTGGTATGTGATGCAAGAAAGCATGTGTATGAGCTTATGCAGCATCAGCCAAAAAAAAAAAAAAAAGAAAATCACATCATTCCCTCCAAATGCCTGTCCAGTTCCTCCTTAAATTTATTCAACCTATCAACTTCCACATCGACAGATGGAAATTTGTTCCAGCAATTAACCACCCGCTGGCTAAAGGCAAATTTCCGCAAATCTATTCCACATATCTGTCTTTTCTTAATTTGAAATTATGCCCCCTTAGATTCATAATCTGAACAAGTGGAGGATCCCATCAGAATTCAGCGTACTCAACCCATTCAAGGCCTTATATACCTCAATCAGATCACCGTGCAGGTGCTTAGTCTCCAGCCACTGCAATTTGCAGAACTTAAGCCTCTCTTGGTAAGAGGATCCCTTCATTCCCCTCACCAACCTTGTTGTCCTTCTCTGTACACGCTCAAGTAAATCTACATCCTTCCTAAAATGAGGCCTCCAGACCTGTACACAGTACTCAAAGGCGTGGCCTGACCATTGCCTTATACAGAGGGATAATCACCTCCTTTTCCCTGCTAGCAAAATTCCTATATATCATTGAGAAAATCCCATGACCTGCCCTGGCAGCCTATCTACATTGCTCAGAGAACTTCATATCTGACTGCACAATTACTCCCAGGTCTTTTTCATTTTCTACCACCTTAAGTGTAGTACCACACAGTTGGTACGTTTCTCTGGGGTTACTTCTACCCATATGCAGTACTTTGCATTTGTCAAGGTTAAACTTCAGTTGCCACTTCTTAGCCCATCTGCCCAAATTATCTAGATCCTGTTGCAGTAGCACACTGCCATTACTGTCATTAACAACCCTGCCAACCTTTGTATCATCTGCAAACTTCTACATTAAGCTTGATATACCTTCATCAATATCATTGATAAATATACAAAACAACAGTGGACCCAACACCGAACCCTGTGGGACTCCACTAATAACATTAGTCCACGAAGAGCAGCACCCATTGATTACCACCCTCTGTCTTCTCCCACTTAACCATCCTTTTATCCATTGTAGCAACTTACCCTTAATACCATTCTGCTCTAATTTGTACAATAGTCTTTCATGTGCAACAGTGTCAAAAGCTTTCCTGAAATCCAAATAGATGATATCAAAATTATTTTTTGCATCCAGTTCCTTTGTAACCACATCATAGGTGAAATCTACACATTGCACAAACATCTCTGCTGCACTGCTTGGGTAAAATAATCAACCTGAAAACTAAATTTGCAGATTCTTGGGTGGCACAAGATAATGGAATTACATTCACAAGCATCAAATATCCAGATAACTTATGCCAAATTATTTGAATTTGCCAATATAAGAATAAATAATGAGCATAATAACATTTCTGATATTTTGCTACACTTTTCTCAATTAGCAGCACAGTTGAACTGCAGTGCTCAAATCCAACTCATTCCACTCAAATATTTTCAGTGAGATTCCGGTCTAGGCCAATTATTTGATATAATTTTCCCTGACTCAGTTATCACCAAGTCTAGCTTTGGACTTGGAGCATTAGCATATAAATGATTATTATGCTATATAGAATGGAGCTGTACAGTGCAGTAGTACATAGCTGTGAGGATTCTAGGTGTTACAAATAACAACTTCATCCAAATGATTAATAGTGGCTCTACCTCACATTATTTCTTCTAATTCTACATTCCCCTTATTTCAACTTCCCTTTAAGGTTATGAGCTGATAGGAGATTGTCACAGGAGAATCTGAATAGTTTTTAGAATATAGTGAATGTGTAGGCAACCTTTCAAGAAGTGATGTTCTCGATTCATTCTGGCCTGGGAAATCAGGTGCAATCCCTCTGAGATATGGTGTTCGAGGTTCATTCTAGTTTGGAAAAATCAGGTGCCTTGTGTACTCTGTTATTAGGGGAGGGAGTTTCCGGTGCCCTGGTGAATTTCTGACATCTGCAGGTCTATTTATAAGGAAATTATCTTCCATTATTTTGCAAAAATGGGTGCACTCAAGATAAGTAGGGGTCTTTGAAATACACTGTGTATGGGAGGGAATCTATTTTGAAATTTAACTGGAACACAAGCATGTCTATCAGTCTCTATGTGTGGATGGCAACTGGAATGATTATAATTAAATGGTATCATTCAAGGTAGTCTTGGGCCCTGCCTCACAAGGGCCATACACTGACAACCCCTGATACAGTACATTTTGGCAAATAGTACAGTGTATAAAGTTGAGTCAATAAATAAAATGGATGACAACACAACTTTTTGCTGTCACATCTGAAAATAAGATGAAGTTTTATTCTTCTTTACAGATATAAATACCTATTATGCCACATGGCCTTATAATTCGTCTAGACAAGACTGCAGTAATAATTCAGACACAGCATGTGTTTGCTAAGGGGAAGTCTTATCTGACCAATTTGATTGGAATTATCTGCCATTTCACAAAGGAACAGGATGCAAAAAATAATTTTGATATCATATACAGCAGATTCTCAATTTACAGCGATCGGTTTAACCGGGACACTTCAAGACTCCAAATAAAAAAACCAGTCAGAATAGGTATAAACAGATGTTTTGCAAGTCGTAAATAAGCAACAAGCAGGGCGTTATAAAGTCGTCATTGAGATATTATTATCTTGCAACCCCCACGCTCAAGAAGAAAAAAAAAAAATGTTCAGTTTGTTTTAGTGCATCGCTTCAATTGTTCTGTTTCGTTGTACTGCAAAGAGAAAAATTGTTTTGTTATTTATGTCAGAGATAACGAAAAAAATTTTTTTTTTTTTTTGGTTAGAAATCGTGAAAATGATGGGTAACCGCAAACAAGTTACGCTTTCAATTAAACAAAAACTCGAAATTATTCAAAAGTTTGAAAACGGTGCATCGGTTAAATCTCTAAAGAACCATTATGGTGTTGGTGACCAAACCATACGCAACATTGTAAAAAATAAATGGAAGCATGGTAGAGTATTGTGCGGTAAGTTTTTTATCTATCATCATATTTTTTACGTAGGTTGCTCAACTTTTTTGGATATACTGTACTGTAGTAAGTCCCCAAATTACGTAACTTCGAAATTACGTATTTATTTATTTTTTCTTTTTCTTGATTGTAAAATTTAAAACAGAATAATAAGCAATCAATAAAGACGATCACGGCAAGTGGGATTTGGAGTCACAAGCTTAAAAATAGGAATGAAGAAAAGATTTTTAAGATTTATTTAGGTTTTTTTTATATGGCTGAAGTTTTCAGTGAAGGGGACACAATTTCACCAAAATAACATAAACTCCCACAGAATTCCAGCCATCAGTATTATTGCAAATGCAATACAATCGAGTTTACTACCCTTTTATAATGAATTGAAGTACCAGAAAAGCCCAATAACCCGGAATGTGCAAATCGTTTTGTGAAAGTGACCTCCAGAAAGGTGTTTTAGTGAAATGTGAGCTCTCATGGGGTGATAATAGTGAGTTTTTGCCTTAACCCTGTGAAATTCTTTACATAAAATTTCATTTTGACCGTTATCATGGTGCCGACTAAGAGAATAAGTGACATCGGTACTAGTAAATCTATCAAAAAAAAAAAAAGGAAAGCAGTCGATTCGGATCAGAAAATTAAAATAAGGATTTTTGAAAATGGTCAAACATGAACAAGTATCGCGCGGAATTTAGATTTGTCAGTGTCAACTGTGAACACAATAATAAAGGAAAAAGACAGAATACGAGAAGCAGTGAAGGATGAAGTCAAATATGATAACCAAGGCTACGAAATACATATCAGTATTTACTGTACAATTTCTTCCTCTAATGTTTTCTTTTCTTATGTGCCACTCCAGCAACTTCACAGCTGTCCCCAGATAAAGTTTTTAATTGAACTAATTAAAAATATATAACTATTTTTCTTCATTCTTCTGAGGATATTATGTGGTTTTTGCAATTTTGGCATATCATGGATATAGGAGCAATATTTTATTAGTCATTCCCTTAGTTATGTAAAACTCGACTTACGTAAGAAGTTCTGGAACGTACATCGGGGACTTACAATATTTTTGGATTAACCGGGATTTTTATTTTACCATCTATCCCGGAAAATCGAGAGTCTACTGTACTTGGATTTCAGGAAAGCTCTTGATACTGTTGCACATGGAAGACTACTGTACAAACTGGAGCAGTAAGGCATTAAGGGCAAATTGCTACAATGGATAAAAGGACGGTTGAGTGGGAGAAGACAGAGAGTGGTAATCAATGGACACTGCTATTCGTGGACTAATGTTATTAGTGGAGTCCCCCCAAGGTTTGGTGTTGGGCCCATTGTTGTTTTGTATATTTATCAATGATATTGATGAATCTATGTCAGGCTTAATGTCGAAGTTTTCAGATGATACATAGGTTCGCAGGGATGTTAATGAAAATAATGAGAGTATGCCACTACAACAGGAGCTAAAAAAGTTGGGCAGATGGGATAAGTGGCAACTGAAGTTTGACGTTGACAAATTCAAAGTACTGAATAACCTCAAAGTAACCCCTGAGAAATGTACCAACTGTGTAGTGTTACACTCAGGGTAGTGGTGAATTCAAGAGACCTGGGGGTAATTGTGCAGTCAGATAGCATTAGCATTAGCAAAGGCACATGATGCAAGAAAGCAAGCTGCTTATATAGCATCAGCCAAAAAAAACCAAAAAAAAAACCTTATTTCACCCATCCAATCGCTCCAAATGTTTGTCAATTTCTGCCCTGAATCTATTTAAGCTGTCAACTTCTACAATGACAGATGGAAGTTTGTTCCAGCACTGAACCATCCGCTAGCTAAAGGCTAGCGGATGGTTCTGCATGTCTATCCTACAACAGTCTTTCCTCAACTTGAATTTATACCCTCTCAGGTGATTATTCTGAGCAAGAGGAAGAATCCCATCAGCATTGAGTATGCTCAAACCATTCAAGGCTTTATACACCTCAATCAGATCACCTCGCAGGGGCCTAGCCTCCGGATGCTGTAATTTGCAAAACTTAAGCCTTTCTTCTTAAGAGCAACCCTTTGTTCCATTCACTAATCTTGTTGCCCTTCTCTGTATTCGTTCCAACAGCTCACCATCTTTCTTAAAATGAGGCATCCCGACCTGTATACAGTACTCAAGGTGTCGCCTGACTATTGCCTTATACAAGAGGATAATCACCTCCTTATCCCTGCTAGAAAAATTCCTGTATATCATTGACAAGACACCATGAGCTACTCTTGCAGACCGTCTGCACTGCTCAGAAAACTTCATATCTGCCTGCACAATTACCCCCAGGTCCTTTTCATTCTCTACCACTGTTAGTGTGGTACAACAGTGTTGATAAGTTACTCTGGGATTACTACTTCCCATATGTAGTACTTTATATTTGTCAATGTTAAACTTCATTTGCCACCTCTCAGCCCATCTGCTCAACTTTTCTAGATCCTGTTGCAGCAGTGTACTGTCATTAGTGTCATTAACAACCTGCCAACCTTCATATCGTCTGCAAACTTGGACACGATATACCATGATCAATATCATTTATAAATACAGAAAACAACAAGGGACCCAACACTGAACCCTGAGGGGCTCCACTAATAACATTAGTCCATGAAGAGCAGTGTCCATTGATTACCACTCGCTGTCTTCTCCCACTCAACCATCTCTTTATCCATAGCAGCAATTTGCCTCCAATGCCACAGTGCTCCAATTTGTGCATGAAGATGTGCAACAGTATCAAAGGCTTTTCTAAGATCTAAATATATGATTTAAAAGTTATTCTCTGTATCCAGTTCCTTTGTGACTACATCATAGTATCCAATTAAATTAGTCAGACAAGACTTCCCTTAACAGGCGCCTCCGTAGCCAGGTGGGAAGGAGCAGCAGTGCGTAGCACACGCTTCTTGATTAGACCGGAGTTCGAGCCCGTCACCACCAAATACGGAGGATGCGGAAAGGTCAAGGAATGACCACCGCATATCCCGGAGCAATATGGCCTTAGTTGCTAATGCTCCTAAAAACCAAATAACAAACAACAAACAACTTCCCTTAACAAACACATGCTGTGTCCGATCTATAACTGAAGTTTTGTTTAGATGATCCTACAGTGCTTCTTTAACCAGTACCTCCATTAATTTCCCTGGAACAGAAGTTAAACTAACAGATCTGTAATTAACTGTGTCTCCCTTTGATCCTCCTTTGTGGATTGGGGTCACATTTGCACATCTCTAGTCTATGGGTACTTCTCCTGAGTCAAGGGAAGCTCTCATAATTATGGATAAGGGTTTGCTTACTTCCTTTGCTGCCTCCTTTAATATAACTGGATAGATTCCATCCACCCCAGGTGCCTTTCTTGTGTTTATCTTCAACAATTTCTGCTCCACTTACTCTCAGTTATTACAAAATCATCTAGCTCGCTGCCAGAGTTCAACTCACCTCTGGCATTCCACTTCCTGAATAACTCCTCATGTTTAAATGTAGATGCAAAATATTCATGTAGTTTGTTAGCTACCTGAGCAGGATCGTCAACAGTTGAACTATCAATATCAAGTGGACCAATCTGATTCATCCCCTTCCTTCTAGAGTTTACATAAGTAAAGAACTCTTTGCTGTTTTTCTTTGCATCCTTTGCCAAAGATTTCTCGAATCTGCCTTCGCCTGTCTAACCTCCTTTATAACTTGGTTATAGACCAGCTTATATCTATCATAGGCTTCTGTGTCACCTGTTAATTTATTTGTATCCTATGCATTTTTCTTCTCTGTCACAACCCAGGGTCATGAGCTGGATATCATCATTCTTCTCTTTCTTGGTGATTCCCTTCTACTTTCTCTCTCCCCCCCACTCTCTCTCCCTCTCTCTCTCTCTCTCTCAGAGTGAGAGAGAGAATTTTTTTTTTTTTTTTTTTTGGCTGGTGCAGCATAAGCCTCAGGCTTCCTTGCACCATATGGCTAATAATAATAATAATAACACATGCAAGTTTTTCTTTGAGCAATCAACCACCTGCTGGTTATAGACAAACTTGCACACATCTATTCTGTAAATATCCTTCCTAAATTTGAATTTGTGCCCCGTCATGTGTGTAGTCTGAGCAAGAGGAAGAATCCCATTGCACTCAGCTTGCTCAATCCATTCAAAGCCTTAAACACCTCACTCAGATCACCTTGCAGGTGACTAGTCTCCAGATTCTTCAATTTGCAGAAAAGCCTTTCTTGGTAAAATACTCCTTTGTTTTCCTCTCCAATCTTGTTGCCCTTCTCTGTATGTGTTCCAGCAGCTCTGCATCTTTTCTAAAATGAGGCCTCCAGATCTGTATGCAGTACTCAAGATATGCCCCGACCATAGCCTTATACAATGGAATAATCACTTCCTTATCTCTGCTAATTCAATTGCCATTTCTCAGCCCATCTGCTTAACTTTTATAGATCCTGGTGCAATATTATACCATCATTTCTGTCATTAACCACCCTGCCAACCTTTGTATCATCTGCAAACTTTGACATTACACAAGTAACTACAGACCTGTTAGTTTAACTTGTGTTCCGGGAAAAATAATGGAATCACTGGTTAAAGAAGCATTGCAGGATCATCTAGACAAGACTGTAGTAATAGTTAAGACACAGCATGGGTTTGTTAAAGGGAGGTCTTGTCTGACCAATTTGATTGGATACTATGATGTGGTCACAAAAGAACTGAATGCCAAAAATAATTTTGATATCATATACTTGGATTTCAGGAAAGCTTTTGATACTGTTGCACATGGAAAGACTGCTGTACAAATTGGAGAGGTATGGCATTAAGGGTAAGTTGTTACAATGGATAAAGGGATGGTTGAGTGGGAGATGACAGAGAGTGGTAATCAGTGGACACTGCTCTTCATGGACAAATGTTATTAGTGGAGTTCCCCAGGTTTCAGTGTTGGACCCATTGTTAATTTCAGTATTTATGAATGATATTGATGAAGGTATATCAGGTTTAATGTCCAAGTTTTCAGATGATACAAAGGTTGGCAGGGTTGTTAATGACAGTAAAGGCAGTATGCTACTCCAACTGGATCTAGATAAGTTGGGAAAATGGGCTGAGCAGTGGCAACTGAAGTTTACATTGACAAATGCAAACTACTGCATATGGGTAGCAATAACCGAAGAGAAACTTACCAACTGTGTGGTACTGCACTCAGGGAAATGGAAAGTGAAAAAGACCTGGGGTAATTGTGCAGTCAAATATGAAGTTCGCTGAGCAGTGCAGATGGGTGCCAGGGTAGGTCATGGAGTCTTGTCAATGATATACAGGAATTTTGCTAGAAGGGACAGGGAGGTGATTATCCCGTTATACAAGGCAATGGTCAGGCCACACCTAGAGTACTGTGTACAGGTTTGGAGGCCTCATTTTAGGAAGGATGTAGGGTTGCTAGAACAAGTACAAAGAAGGGCAACAAGATTGGTGGGGGAAACAAAGGGGTGCTCTTACGAAGAAAGGCTTAAGTTCTGTAAATTGCAGTGCCTGGAGAGTAGGCACCTGCAAGGTGATCTGATTGAAGTGTATAAGGCCTTGAATGGGTTGAGCAAGCTGAATGCTGATGGGATTCTTCCTCTTGCTCAGACTAAAAACCTCAGGGGGCACAGTTTCAAACTGAGGAAAGATAGTTGTAGAATAGATGTGCAGAAATTTTCCTCTAGCCAGAGGGTAGTTGATTGGTGGAACAGGCTTCCATCTTTTGTTGTGGAAGCTAATAGCCTAAATAAATTTAAGGCTGAGCTGGACAGGCATTTGGAACGAATGGAGGGGTTTTTTTTTTTTTGGCTGATGCTGCATAAGCTCGCTTTCTTGCATCTAATGCTAATTAAGCCAGATATACCTTCATCAATATCATTGATAAATATAGAACACAACAATGGTCCTAACAGCAAACCCTGGGGACTACACTAATAACATTAGTCTGTGAACAGCAGTGTCCATCGATTACCACTCTCTGTCTTCTCCCACTTGACCATCCTTTTATCCATAGCAGCAACTTACCCTAAAAGCCACACACTGCTGAAATTTGTACAGCAGTCTTTTTTATCCAATGGTATGAAATGCTTTCTAGAAATCCAAGTATATGATATCAAAATTTTTTGCATCCAGCTCCTTTGTGACCACATGATAATATCCAGTCAGACTGGTCAGACAATATTTCCCCTTAACGAACTCATGCTGCGACTGAAGTATAATTGCAGGCTTGTCTAGATGATCATGATCCTACCTTACTTCTGTTACCAGTAACTCCATTATTTTCCCTGGAACAGAAGTTAAACTAAGAGGTCTGTAATTACTTATGTCACCCTGTGATCATCCTTTGTGAATTGGGGATACATTTGCACATCTCCAGTTCATCGGGACATCCTCTTAATCCAAGACAGATCTAAAACCACTGTGGTCACCTTTATGAAAACAAAATCTTTCATTTACGCTTGTTGATAGTTGCATCTTTAAATAAATCCCAAATACATGAGCAGTAAAGGAATACTATTATTATTAAATTAATAAGGACAAGCAAATGTAAAATGGAATAAAAGAAATAAACAAACAAACTCATGCTAATTAAAATTACCTTTCTTCTTCAAGGTTTTTCATTTTCATCTTTTGGATTTTTTCCTTTATATTGCATAGCTCCTATAAACAAAGTAGTCATTTTAGTGATTAAAAATGTTTGGGATACAGTAATGAAAAAATAATTAGATGTGAAAGAATCATGATTTCAGCACACACTTTCACTTGTTGTGTGTTTTATATGTTGTGTAGATTGCAAAACCCAAATAACTAATGGGGCTACTCCTTCCAACTCATATCAACTAATTACGGCTTTGATTGAAGAGGCCTTAAAAATTCTTCCAGATTTCACTGGCATTTGATCTGACACCTCTCCAAACAAGTGACAAATGGTAAAACCACTATACCTTCATAGAAGAAAAGTAATCTGCACATTAATTGTTTGTGTTTGGACTGTGGTTCAATCACCAACATTAGTCATTTATTTAATTTATTTATTTTGTTTATTACAGTTGAAGTAGCCATATTTACCAACATATTTATAAACACTAAGGTGTAGAACACTGTAAATATGTTTATGTTGTATTATTAATACAAGGTATGATTAAAAATTTCAAAGACTGACATTCTCTTGAAATTAAGGGTTTTAGCATGTAGCAAAATGTTTGTTGTCTCCTCTAGACTTAGTAACACACAAATTACTCATTTATCTATAGTCATGTCCGAATGGCGTAAATAAAACAGAAGGTATTTTATGTGTATTGTCACACTTTTAAATGAGTGAATTGAATTTGCATCAAATCTGGTTTCAAATTAGGGTAAAGTACAACTCACAAAATTATAAAACCAGCTTTCAGAGATTAGCATTAGCAGCGGTATATGATGCAAAAAAGCAAGCTTATATAGCATCTGCAAAAAGAAAAAAAACACACAACACACACTTCCCATTTCACCCATCCAGCCACTCCAAAAGTTTGTCCAGTTCTTCCTTGAATTTATTTAAGCTATCAACTGCCACAACAGATGCAAGTCTGTTCCAGCAATCAACTACCCACTGGCTAAAGGCAAATTTCCACACATCTATTCTACAACTCTCCTTCTTCAATTTGAATTTATGGCCCCCTCAGCTTCGTAATCTGAGCAAGAGGAAGAATCCTATTAGCATTGAGCCTGCTTAAACCATTCAAGGTGCCTAGTCTCCAGACACTGCAATTTGCAGAACTTAAGCCTTTTTTTTGGTAAAAACACCCCTTTGTTCTCCTTCTCTATACACTCTCTCTCTAACAACTCTACACCCTTCCTAAAATGAGGCCCCCAGACCTGTATGCAGTACTCATAGAGTGACCTGACCATTGCCTTATACAAAGGGATAATCATATCCTTATCCCTGCTAGCAAAATTCCTGTATATCATTGACAATGCCCCATGACCTGCTCTGGCAGCCTGTCTACACTGCTCAGAAAACTTCATATCTCACTGCAAAATTACCTCCAGGTCTTTTTCATTCTCCACTACCCTGAGTGTAGTACCACACATTTGGTACATTTCTCTGGGTTACTGCTACCCATATGCATTCTTCATTTGGCATGAGATGATGCTGTTTGTCATTCAAATACCTTTCATTAATGGTTCTCAGTAAATACTTAGTTTTGGATGTTGAAAATTATCCTTTTTTCCTATGCCCTTCAACTTCAAATGGTGTTTGATTTGTGTTCATGATTTAATAGTGACCTGTATTCATGAACTAATCAATCAATGTTTAAGTATCTAAAAAGTTGCTAGTGAAATCAGTATTTCTTATGGGACACATCAATCAATTTTAACATAATTTGGGAATTCTACACGTTTCAACAAAATTTGTGCCCTGATCTTCACTAATGATCAGTGAAAATGCAGGGTACAAAGTCAATGATCTAGAGAGTATTAGTAGAGGGAAAATGATGCAAGGAAGCAAACTTTAAAAAACCACCAGCCAAAAAAAAAAAAAAAAAAAAATAATCTTCCCAAATCACCTGTCGATCCCGTCAATTTATTCAAACTACACACTTACAGAACAACTGATGGAAGTTTGTTCTAACAATCAATCACTCAATCACCTGCTGGCTGAAGGTAAAACTTCTCACATCTATCCTGCAACCATTCTTTCTCAATTTGAATTTACACTCCCCTCATGTATGTAGTCTGAGCAAAAGGAAGAATGCCATCATTGCTAAGCTTTCTCAATCCATACAAAGTCATAAACACCTTAATCAAATAACCTTGCAGGTGCCTAGTCTTCAGGTGAGGGAGTTCGTAAAACTGAACACTTTATTGGAAAGGCCCATTTTTTTTTTTTTTTTTCCCTTCACAAATCTTATTAACCTTCTCTGCACTTTTAACTTATTAACCTTCTCTGCAAACCAGCATTCTTCCTAAAATGATGTCTTCAGACCTGTATACAGTACTCAAGATGCAGCCTAACCATTGCATTGTATAATGGGATAATTACCTCCTTATCCCTGTTAGCAAAGGTCCTGTAAAAAAACTCCATGAGCTGTACTGGCAGCCTGTCTGCACTGCTTGAAGAACTACATATCTGACTGCACAATTACCCCCAAAACGTTTTCCAGTACCATGAGGTACTGAACACTTGGTTGTTAATTCTGGAATTACTGCTACCAAAATTTTAAAGATCATGTTGTAGTAGCTCTTTGATTACTATCATTAACCACCCTGCCAACCTTTGTATCATCTGCAGACTTAGACATTAAACTGACATACCTTCATCAATATCATTAATAAACAGAAAATAACAATGGGCCCAGCACTGAACCCTGGGATATTCCATTAATAATATTAATAACTACTCTCTGTCTTCGCTTCACTGAAATATTTTTTTATCTCTTGCCGTAACTTACCTTTAATGTGCAACAGTATCTTTCCTGAAATTCAAGTATATGATATCAGAATTATTTTTTCCATCCAGTTCATTTGTTACTGCACTATAGTATCCAATCAGATTGGTCAGACAAGATTACAACTTAAAAAATCCATGTTGTGACTACAGTGTAATTGTATTCCTGTTTACATGGTCCTGCATTACTTCTTTAGCATTAGCATAATGAAACAACAAACAAAAATAGCAAAATCATTCTGAAATTCTGGAAATAAACTTTAAATTCTAAATCACATTAATTGTAACCACAATAATAAAGTAAAAATAAAATTATAACGTTAAAAAATTTGTTTCCTTGCTTTAAAATGTGTAAATTTATTAATTATTTAATTTATGTTTATTTTTTCCAAAAGATCATTTTCTATTGAAATTATTGCCAAATTAGAGAGTCGTTGTTGAGACGTCAATCGTAACTAATTTGATTAATTTTAATTTTGAAAAACTCAATTCACCTGAGGCAACAACATCATACACCATCAGGCATCTCTCATATTGTGGAGTTATACTTCATAACTGTTTTACCATCATTGCAAAATGATGTGGTAAAGTTAAAAAAATTCTTAAAGCAACTGCTAAATTTGGAAAAGTATCTGTAAAAAGCATTTTTAAAAATATATTGCAAAACTTCAAATGGAGTAATATTGTGTATATATATATAAGTATAGTGCAAAGGCATCAATAATACATAGCCAAATCTGAATGTACAGAATATTAGCAAAGCGGCATCGTTTTAAGTTATATCTCATATTGTGAATACCTTCACAATTAGTTGCCATGATATTACACTACTTCGAATAAGTAATGCTTCACCTGAGGAGAAGACTAATGTTACTTATTCTCAGATGGATACCACCGCCACCCAGACGGCACCGTTTCAGGGCTATTTGGCCCTTCTTCGGTGGGTGGGTACGTAGGTACCCGAGTGATGCAATGAAATAGCCCTGAAACGGTGCCGTCTGGGTGGTGGTATCCATCTAAGAATAAGTAACATTAGTCTTCTCCTCAGGTGAAGCGTTACTTATTCGAAGTAGTGCAATATCATGGCAACTCGTTGTGAAGGTATTCACAATATAAGGTATAACTTAAAACAATGCCGCTTTGCTAATATTCTGTTCATTCAGATTTGGCTATGTATTATTGATGCTTTTGCACTATACTTATACATAGTCTAGACTTTTCCATAGCATGAGGCTTTGGCCCTAAACACTTTATAGTCTAAATACATCATACACCATCAGGCATCTCTCATATTGTGGAGTTATACTTCATAACAGTTTTGCCATCATTGCATCACTTGGGTGCCTACCCACCCACTGAAGAAGGGCCAAATAGCCCTGAAACGGTGCCGCCAGGGGGAGCCTGATGATGTCCGGAGTTTCCAAGAATAGGTAACAACAGCCTTCTCCACTGGGGAAGCGTTGCCTATTCGAGGAGTTTATGAGTTTTTGAGTGGTGTGAGTTGAAGGAGTTATTGTCCCTTTCATTCTTCTACACCGTTTCTTTTCCTCTTCCACTCCTACTATTACTTTCCCTCTACCTTTTTGCTTTTCTAAGTCTAATAGGGACAAGTGGATATTCGAGTAGATATTCACATACATACATAAATAGCCCTGAAACGGTGCTGCCAGGGGGAGCCTGATGATGTCCGGAGTTTCCAAGAATAGGTAACAACAGTCTTCTCCACTGGGGAAGCGTTGCCTATTCGATGAGTTTTTGAGTGGTGTGAGTTGAAGGAGTTATTGTCCCTTTCATTCTTCTACACCGTTTCTTTTCCTCTTCCACTCCTACTATAACTTTCCCTCTACTTTTTGCTTTTCTAAGTCTAATAGGGACAAGTGGATAGTCGAGTTATTATCCCACACATATACAAAATAGCCCTGAAACGGCACCAGGGGGAGAGCCTGATGATGTCCGAAGTTTACAAGAATAGACAACAACAGCCTTCTCCACTGGGGAAGCGTTGCCTATTCGAGGAGTTTATGAGTTTTTGAGTAGTGTGAGTTGAAGGAGTTACTGTCCCTTTCATTCTTCTACACCGTTTCTTTTCCTCTTCCACTCCTACTATTACTTTCCCGCTACCTTTTTGCTTTTCTAAGTCTAATAGGGACAAGTGGATAGTCGAGTTATTATCCCACACATATACAAAATATGCCCTGAAACGGCACCAGGGGGAGCCAGATGATGTCCGGAGTTTCCAAGAATAGGTAACAACAGCCTTATCCACCAGGGAAGCGTTGCCTATTCGAGGAGTTTTTGAGTGGTGTGAGTTGAAGGAGTTACTGTCCCTTTCATTCTTCTTCACCGTTTCTTTTCCACTCCTACTATTACTTTCCCTCTACCTTTTTGCTTTTCTAAGTCTAATAGAGACAAGTGGATAGTCGAGTTATTATCCCACACAAATACAAAATTAACATTTCTCTTTCAGAAAGTCGCTCGACGAGGTTGTGCCGTTTCAAGATCTTTCTAGATATCGTAAGTTCTAATATTAAGTTTTCGTTGCTGACCCTGCGAAAGTTCCCAGGGTGGGATTAGTGCCTGTGGGCACCATTGTTGTTGTTTTTTTTTTTTTTTTTCTCTTCAAAATGAGTTTTTATTTACGTGAGAGGACCTTGGAATTCACTCTGGATGCAGAGTATAAACCAAGACAAGTGATTGAGGGTTTAGCGAAATGCATAAATTTATCCAGATTGCAGCAATTTCCTCTCCTGCCCTTGAGGAAATACCAGATAATTTGTAAAGACTGTGTGACAAGAGACACATTGCTGAGGGGCTTCCCTTTTGAAATCCAAGTGATACACCCTCATTTGGTGGGTAGTATCAGGAAATATATCACTATAGAGCGGTATCCAGTCAAAATGCCGAATACACATCTAAAAACTTCATTAGAAGCATATGGTAAAATCTCGAGAATAGAAATGCATGCATGGGAAGGCTTTCCAGAGTTGTATACGGGAAAAGTTACAATGCAAATGGAAATGAGAAAGCTGGTTCCAAATATTATCTATGTTATGGGGAATTGACTACTTTTGAATTAATGAGAAGAAATGCTTGAAATACGGTAGCTTGGATCATTTAGGTGTGAACTGCACAAAAGGGCGTTGTTTTAATTGCAAAGAAGTGGGGCACGTTAGTAGTGACTGCTCCAAAGCATGCAATACATGTGGGGAGAAAAGCCACAAAGTGGGCAGCTGCTCAGTTAGATCATATGCAGATGCCATCAGAGGAGGGGAAGAAAAAGGAGGCAAAGAGAATTCGAAAAAGGGAAACATGGTCATTTTAAGGCCACAGGGAGCCATAAAAAAGATATTGTCTACAGAAACAGAGGAGGGGAAAGGGGCTACAGATATAAGACAAGATACCCTCACTTTAATGGAAACAGAGGAAATAGCAAGAGGTCGAAAGAGGGGAGAAAACAAGGATGAAAAAAGTCTAGGGGGAGAAGGAAAAAGAAAGAGGAAAATTGTAGAAAAGAGAAAGGCCATAATACAAGATCTGAATGAGTTAAGTTCAGACGACTCCGAAACAGAAGGTGCATTAGGTGAGTGAAGTGACAAGTTACTGGGGGTGGAGCATTTAAAGAAACGTGCCAGTAGGATTGGAAACTTTAACTGTTAAGTTAGCAGAATGGGAGCAGTGGCTAGGGAAGCCTAGAATAGTGTTAAATCATACCCAGGAAGGCAAAGTAGGCAACATTCAATTCATGTGGAGGGACATATTTTTTGGAAATTTGGTGGGATAGACGTTAATGGGAATAGTTCAGCAGCTAAACAATTCCTGAATTTCATGGTTATTAGGACATGAACAAGAGTTAGGCAGGACCTTGTATGCTTTAAGCATATCTCTGACACAATAGAAAAAAATTTCTAGGGTTAAACGAATTGTATCTACATGGTAATCATTGGCACTTGGAATATACGAGGCTTTGCTCAAGGGCAGGCTCAGCATCATGTATGGAGAAGCATGTTGTTACTAGGTATAAAGATTTTATTCATTCAAGGAAGTAACTTTTTTAACAGTGTCCAAGTGCGAAATTTCCAGAACAGTTACAAATGTCTAAGTTTCTGGAGTTTTGGCTCAAGGAAAGCCAAGGGGGTAGGCATCATAGTCTTACCGCCAATTATAGGAAAATTCTGCAATCTTCAAAGGGACATAGAAGGGAGAATAATCTGCATTGACTGGAGACTAGGGTTGCACACAATAAGACTGATGAATGTATATGCACCAAACACCACTCCAGAGCAGAGGCAGATATTTCGTAGCTTAAATCTTTTTATGTTGGGGGCCCGATTGAATATACTAGGAAGAGACTGGAATTGTGTGTTAGACCCAGTTAAGGACAAGACAGGTATGAGGGATCCAACAAGAGGCACAGGGGGCTCCTTGGAGTTCAACAGTTTGTGCTTAAAGCACGACCTGATAGATATATGGAGAAAGAAATATCCCATAATCATGGTGCAACCTGGTCTAGGGGAATGGTAGGGACCCGCATTGACTGGTTCTATGTCCCAAGCAAGATGGCAGACAAGGTAAATCGGGTAAGACATATTAACATTTCGGGACCCCCCACAATAACAGATCACAAATTAGTCATAATGGACTTTCCATTAAGCTTAACTGTAGAACTGGGGAAGGACACCTGGAGGTTAAACCCGGTGCTCTTGCAGGGTGACCCACAGGACTTTAAAGGATTAACGCAGCATTTGAGAAATTCCAATTACTAGACAGGAGGAAGCTGGGAAAACTACAAAAATGCAATAAAAACAGCTTTTCAAAAACTAAAAGGGAAAAGAACATGGAAAGTAGGAGGGAGCTAAGGAATCTCGATGAAGTTCGGAGACTCCTAAAATCTTGTCAGGATGGAGTGGAAGAAAGGGAAATAGAAAATGAAATTCTCTCGCTATTAGAGAGGCAGGCAGAAAACGAAGCTGTCCATGCTATAGAAAAGCAGATAAGTCATCTGCTTTCTTTTTCAAGCAACTCAACAGATCACACAGAGGCAGCAGTCTAATCCATCAAATACAGCAAGGCCCACACCAATATCAGAACACTAGTGACATTGTTAAGTGTTTTTCACATGTTTATAAGCAAATGTATACAGCATTTAGAATTTCGGCGAAGTCCAGACGGTCTGTGACAGCCAAATCCTCTGCTTGCACCTTCACGATGGTGGGACTGTTTAGTAATCCTGGGTATAACCTCCATGCACAAGTACATGGTGGGTGACCACACAGGTGTGAACCAACGCAAGCAGGGGTCGGATGTGTGGCCCCGACACCACATGGAGGAATGCCACCCCTCTATGTTACCAGGCAGTACTAGTTGGTAGATGACTCTCATCAACCGGTGAAATACCACCACTTTGCTTATTGGAGGCTTGAAGTGGTGGAACCCATATTTAGTCTCTAGAGCTAAGTTCCGGTCAACCCTTCCCTATCTCTTCCATCATGCAGTATGATTGATGACTATTGAGGTTATGATGAACATCGTGGCGAGATCCAATATTCCTTACATTTTGAGGGTACAGCTCTAAAACTGTGTTCGCAGGCCAGCTGCTAGTTAGTACACCGGACCAAAACTATTGGTAACTCTCTAGAAGGCTTCCAGATCAGCTAGTGTATAATCTTGCTACCTCTACTCTGCCAGATAGTGACTGGAGGGAGTCCGAGTAGTGTGTATGCAGGGAGCATTGTCAAGGCCACGTTAAGTCAAGGATCTGGGTATATTCTTACCACGTGTACGCCATATCCAAAAATTTCATTACTTCATACAGCATGTCCCACCAACTTTTTCTTACTATTGAATACACCATGAATTGTCAAACTAATAGAGCAAGCTTATCTGCGAAAAGATCTAAACCTCCCAAACACTTCATAGTTCATTTCACAAATATACGTGGTCTCAATTCTAATCTCAACGATGTCCATTTCCACTTGCAGTCTGCCAAACCCCATGTATTTTTTCTGACAGAATCTCAGTTATCGGTTGATTCAACTGCTGCTCATCTCAGACGTTCAAATTATTCACTGTATGATTCCTTTCGCCTCAAAGGTGGTACTTGTGCATATGTCCGTTCTGATATTCCCTGTCAGAGACTTGGAAATTTGGAATCTCCTCTCTTTGATCTTCTCTGGCTTAAAATCTCTCTACCTCATTGTGTCAAATTCATCTGTTGTCTCTACCGTTCTCCCAACTCCACTAATTACTTGGAGCTCTTTGACTTCCTCTCTTTGCAACTTGACTTTCTCCAGTCCAACTTTCTTAACAGTGAGGTGATTTTAATGTTCATAACTCCAGCTGGCTTCCGTTTTCTAGTCACACTGACCCAGCAGGTTGAGATGCTGAGGCTTTTGCAATTACTAATGACCTTGCACAGATTGCTCATTTACCTACAAGAATACCGGACAATCCTAATCATACAGCCAATACGCTTGATCTTTTTCTCACAAACAACCCTTCTAAGTACACAGTCGAAGTGAGAGGTCCTTTAGGCACTTCAGATCACAACTTGGTGATTGTCTCTTCTCCAATGGAACCTTTATCTCATGGCTATTCCCAACCTCGTGTTGTTTGGCATTACAAGAATGCAAAATGGGATGACCTGCGAGACTTCTTTTCTTCTTTTCCTTGGTCGGATTACTGTTTCAAAACTTCTGATGTCAATGTTTGCTCAGATCGGGTCAGTGAAATTATTCTTGCAGGAATGGAATCCTTTATCCCACACTCCACTTTAAAATCTCATCCTTTATCTAAACCTTGGGTTTTCCCATAAATGTGCTAATGCTGTTCAAGAGAAGAATGTTGCATATCGTAATTGGCTTGTTTCTAATTCTTCAGTTTCATTTTCTGCCTACACCAAAGCTCGCAACAATTGTAAACTAAAAAAAACTAAAGTGCAGCCATTATCAACCCACTGCAGGATGGAAGCCTCCTCAACAATTCATGCTGAGGGAAATGGACCATAATCTGCCACGCTGATCCAGTGCGTGTTGGCAGATCGACCGTATTCAGCAGTCAGGGGCTTGAACCCCGGTCTACTCAAAGAGCGTGTGCTACTGCACTCCCGCTCCTGCCCACTCGGCTACGGAGGCCTCCATCCTAATCAGTTCAAACTAGAGTTTGAACACGCTAAGAGTCGAAAACTTGCTTCTTGCCCTAATGGTAACCGAGCATTCTGGTCTCTTGCCAAAGCTACTGGCCGCAACTTTTGCCCATCTCTGCTCCCACCTCTGTCCAAACCAGATGGTTTTATTATCACTTCAGCCAAGGATAAAGCTGACCTGCTAGCATCCCATTTTTCTTCCAGCTCATGTATTGATGATCTTGGTAAAACACCTCCCACCATTCCCAACACGCTCCATTCAATGCCTCCTGTGGTCTTCCGTCAAAAGGATATCAGAAGGATTTTGATGAATCTTGATGCTAAGAAAGCTACAGGTCCTGATGGTATTTCTCCACTTGTTCTCAAAACTTGTGCTCCTGAACTTACTCCTATTCGTTGCCACCTTTTTTCACTCTCTTATTCCAAAGGTGTTTTTCCTTTTTGGAAATTTGCTCATATCCAGCCAGTCTCTAAAAAGGATGACAAATCCCTCCCATCCAATTATCGTCCCATTGCAATTACTTCTACTCTTTCTAAAGTAATGGAGAAATCAATTTACCGCCAACTCTTAAACTACCTAGAAACCTTCCGTCTGATCAACGATCGCCAGTATGGATTCCATCAGTCGATCCACTGGTGATATTCTGGCTTATGTTACCCATTTATAGACTAATTCAATGGAAAGGTTCGGTGAAACACAAGTAGTTGCTCGTGACATCTCAAAGGCTTTTGATCGTGTTTGGCATAAAGTTCTTCTAAATAAGCTTCCATCTTATGGTTTGCCAACTGTTTTTAGTAATTGGTTATCCAGTTTTCTCTCTGATCGCTCACTAAGGGTGATGGTAGATGGCTCTCTCTCTGTCTTCTAACTTCTCCACTAATGCCGGTGTCCCCCAAGGTTCAGTTCTTTCCCCCACTCTTTTCCTCTTGTATATTAATGACCTTCTTCCATTGACTGGAAATCCTATCCATAGTTTTGCTGATGATAGCACATTGCATTCCACTTTCCATTTTGAGAAACCTTGTCCTGCTCAATCAGCTTCAACTTCTCGAAAATCTGCTACCAATTCCTTAAATGCCGATCTTCAGTGGGGCAAAGACAACTTAGGATACAAAAAGGATTCTTCTGCTCCTATGCTTATCTTTAGTGACACTACAATTTTTAGGCAAAATGATATATCTCTTTTGGGGATTACCCTGACTTGTAATCTCTCTTGGCACAAGCACATTACAAATATTGCTTCCTCCGCATCTAAAAAACTTGGTTTTCTCTTTCGCTCTCGGCGTTACTTTTCTTCATAACAGCTGCTCACTCTGTATAAATCGCAAATCTGCCCTGCCATGGAATATTGTTCCCACATCTGGGGTGGTGCCCCCAAAACCTCTCTCAGGCTTCTAGATTCCATTCAGAAGAGGGCAGTTAGGTTAATTAATGATTCATCTCTAACAGAGTCTCTCCACTCCCTTTCTCATAGACGTACTGTTTCTGCTGCATGCCTCTTCTACAGATACTTCCATGGGCACTGTTCTTCTGAATTGTCTTCTATAATTCCCGCTTTCTCTCTTTCAGAACAGTCTGAACACGTGCTGCCACCAGCCGACATCCATTTACTGTCCAACTTCAAACCCACACAACCAACTTTTCATCTTCCTCATTTATTCATTCAACTGCCGTTTTCTGGAACAACCTTCCTTCATACGTATTTCCTGAACAGAAGTTCAAGTCCAATGTCAACAAATATCTTCTTTCGTCTTCTCAGCCTCCAACCCAAGCACGGTACTAAGTACTATAGGTTCTAATACCTCTCGTGTTTGGGGTTCACATAAAAAAATAAAATAAAATATCTTGGCAACTCATTGTGAAGGTATTCACAATATGAGATATAACTAAAAACGATGCCGCTTTGCTAATATTCTGTTCATTCAGATTTGGCTATGTGTTATTGATGCTTTTGCACTATACTTATACATAGTCTAGACTGGCCCTAAACACTTTATAGTCTAAATACATCATACACCATCAAGCATCTCTCATATTGTGGAGTTATACTTCATAACTGTTTTGCCATCATTGCATCACTCAGCTATCTACCCACCGAAGAAGGGCCAAATAGCCCTGAAATGGCACCAGGGGGAGCCTGATGATGTTCGGAGTTTCCAAGAATAGGTAACGAAAGCCTTCTCAACTGGGGAAGTGTTGCCTATTCGAGGAGTTTGAGTTTTTGAATGGTGTGAGTTGTGTCCCTTTCACTCTTCTACACCGTTTCTTTTCCTCTTCCACTCCTACTATTACTTTCCCTCTACCTTTTTGCTTTTCTAAGTCTAATAGGGACAAGTGGATAGTCGAGTTATTATACCACACATATATAAAATAGCCCTGAAACGGTGCCGTCTGGGGGAGCTGATGGTCACTGAGTTTCCTCGAATAGGTAACAACAATCTTGTCTACTGGGGAAGCGTTGCCTATTCGAGGAATATATGAGCTTTGTGTGTGAGTCAAAGGAGCTGAGTTTCCTCGAATAGGTAAAAACAGTCTTCTCTACTGGGGAAGCATTGCCTATTCAAGGAATATATGAGCTTTGAGCATGAGTTGAAGGAGCAACTGTCCCTTTCTTCTTTCTACGGCATTTCCTTCCTCTACCTTTGCTAGTATCACCTTCCTACATCTTTACCTCTTTTCTAAGTCTAATAGGGATAGTATGGGGATAACCGAGAACTTTATCCCATACCATATTTCAAAATGGTGCCGTCTGGGTGATAGTATCCATCTGAGAATAAGTAACATTAGTCTTCTCCTCAGGTGAAGCGTTACTTATTCGAAGTAGTGCAATATCTTGGCAACTTATTGTGAAGGTATTCACAATATGAGATATAACTTAAAACGATGCCGCTTTGCTAATATTCTGTTCATTCAGATTTGGCTATGTATTTTTGATGCTTTTTCACTATACTTATACATAGTCTAGACTTTTCCATAGCTTGAGGCTTTGGCCCTAAACGCTTTATAGTGTAATATTGTGTTTAATATAAATTTGAAGTACTTTAAGTTCTTCAGATAATGCTATACCATCAATATTTGACTCATTACGATCATTGTCACTTAACTTAATATGTAAATCTTTGAAAGGATTTAATAAATTGTCATCTGACCATTTTTTAAATTCAGAAATATTATATAACATTTTAAATATTTCTCCATGTTCTTTCATTTTTATAAACCTTTCAGTTAAGGAGAAAATTGTTTTGTCATTTGAAAGAAAAAATTAATTTTGAAAATCTGCAGAGCCTGAATTGAATCTCTACTTTCGTAATTGAAATGATTGTTTTTCAGTCTTTTCCTTAAGTGCTTGCTTACTTCTGGAAACAATGCTTCAATGCCAATGATAGCCATATTTTTTGGACTTTTTGTGGGCTGCTTCCTCTGTTCTATTTTCTTTAAAAATTCTGTGATATTTGGTAGACATTCAAGACCTTCATGTACATCAGAATCCTTTTTTTTTTTTGCAGCATTTTACCTACTGGATTAATTTTATTTAAAATATAATCCAAATTATAATTAAACAAAGAAACTTATAAGATGTTATTTTTAAGGCTATTGAGTTAGCATGATTCCTTGTATCCATATCTTTATTTTCGTCTTCAGTGATTATAACAAAATCATAGCAAAATATTTAGCTTCTCTAGTCATTTCTAGTATTTTAGTATTATTCTGTGAAATTATTTCAATAATTTCATTTTGTATTTGATCACCCAAATAATGCACAATATTTTTTGATTCAGATTTCTGAATACAGCAAATATTTTCTGCCATAACTGAATCAAATTTAGCAATTCTTTCACTAAGTTCTAAAAAGCTAACATTATCATTTTCATATAAATATTTTGAAGATCCCCTGAATGCTTATACATTGCCTTGTTAAAAATAGTATCATATATATTATTCTGGCTGAACTGCAGAACGTGGGTATCTGTTGTGGGTGTGGCTGAAGAACGGAGTGATTGTCCGGTCGAGTTCTATGATTGTCTGCTTTTTGGAATGCGTAATTTACATAATTTGGCATTTCTGATTGTTTGATTGGATGCAAATTCGCTTCTGATTTTAGTGGGAAATGCAAAATCATAGTGCTGTTGTTCCATTTGAAAAAGGATGGATGTTAGACTGTAATTGAATGGTGCATGAATGTGAATTTGATAGCTTCGGAATACAAGTGTTTTCAGTGTGGATGTTTGATGAAGTGTACCTGCAGACATGCGAGGACTGATGACGCGAGTTTTTTTTTTTTTTTCAAGTTGTTTCTTGACGATTTGGTGTTTTTTGCAATAATTGTACGAGTTATTAGTATCAGGTTCTCTTTATATTAGCGGGGGTGTTGGAAGGCATCTGGGTGCAGACAAAACCCCCTCAATTAAAGTGCAAAGTAGGACAAAACCCCCTCGGACAAATAATAACATGAAATGTTTAAGTTTGAGTTCGAGTTGTTTGGATTTTAGGAGCATTAGCAACTAAGGTGCTTGCTCAAACAATTAAAGGCCTTATACACCTCAATCAGATCACCTTGCTGATGCCTAGTCTCCAGACGCTAATTTGCATATTGCTCCGGGGATATGCGGTGGTCATTCCCTGACCTTTCCGCATCCTCCGTATTTGGTAGTCACAGGCTCGAACCCCAGTCTAATCAAGAAGCATGTGCTAAGCACTGCTGCTCCTGCCCACCTGGCTACGGAGGCGCCACGAAATGTTTAAACCATAATTTTTATTCTTATTATTTGTAGTTATTTAAGAATGAACACTTAAAGAACACTTTTCTAAGATGAAAAAATTACATTCATTATATAATAAGTCTGCAATAAGGAAGGCATTATAAGTATTGTACTGTAGCATACATTAACACTTGCATTATTAATTTACAGTTCACTGTTTTACAGGGAAAACAAATTATTTATGCACTCACAAAAATGAACATAACAAAAGGAATATCACACCGTATCTATGAAAAATCAAACAAATAAAGCACAATATTGAAAATCTCATTAAGCGTTTGGTTTATTTTTTGTTCATTAAGGTTAATTAAGAAATTCATCAGTTTTTGTGGTTGTATACAATCAGGGTTATATGTAGTGTTAATTTTTGTTAGCTGTTTTAAAAAAAAATTGTCGTTTCTTTTTCTTCATTTCAGCTCCGAAGCATTGTGTTTCACATGACATACCTCCCCCCCCCCCGACAACATGCAGGCTACGAGGAGATGGGGAAAGCAGTGAGTGGAAGGCACCTTCACGTCCTATCACTGCCTTCTTTCTCGCTGAATTCCCCATGTCGCCGGTGTTATATTCATGTTTTGGATATAACTCTGAAAATATAAATATGAAACACAGATTCAGATAATAAGCAAATTAACATACATCTGCAATTTCATGTACTGTATTTGCTTAAAATGAAATATTTTCCTGCCACGTTGAATACTGGTAAACGTTAAACAATCAGATGAATATTGCGACTTCTGGGTATGAGGGACAGGTGGTTGGATAGGTTTTACGAGTACCATTAAGTTGCAGACATGAATTAAGATCCAAGGGATTTTAATTCATGTTTAGTAGCAGCACTAATTGCTTGAAGGCCAGAGGTGTAAACAAAGCGTTTCCAGTTAAGTCTCTCGTAATCTGTTTGTTATATGAAAATTTTCTTTGGTCTACAAAAACTATTTTAAATGTAATTACCAAGGGGAATTAAAAAAAATATCGCTAAACAGAAAATTTTGCTAAAGAAGAAGTTTGTTAAACAGTGGTCTGAATTGCATAGGTCAAAAATTTTTTGGCACCATCCTGAACAGCCGCCCATAAGCGACGCTTACCTCGCCTACTCACTTGTGGCAGCCCTGAGCATTAGTAGAGGCATATGATGCAAGAAAGCAAGCTATAGCATCAGACAAAAAAAAAAAAAAAACCGCAAACACTTCCCATTTTTCCCATCCATTCATTCCAAATGTTTGTCTAGTTCTGCATTGAAATTATTTAAGTTGTTGACCTGCTCTACAACAGATGAAAGTTTGTTCCAAATATCAACCACCCACTGGCTAAAGGTGAATTTCCACACACACCTATTCTACAATTGACTTTCCTCAATATGGATTTATGTGTCCTCAGGTGAGAAATCTGAGCAAGAGGGAGAATTCCATCAGCATTGAGCTTGCACAAACAATTTAAGGCCTTATACACCTCAATCAGATCACCTTGCTGGTGCCTACTCTCCAGACACTAATTTGTAAAACTTAAGCCTTTCTTCGTAAGAGCAACCCTTTGTTCTATTCACTAATCTTGTTGCCCTTCTCTGTACTCGTTCCAGCAGCTCTACATCCTTCTTGAAATGAGGCCTCCAGACCTGTATACAGTACTCAAGGTGTGGCCTGACCATTGCCTTATACAAGGGAATAATCACATCCTTATCTCTGCTAAAAAAATTCCTGTATATCATTGACAAGACACCACATGAGCTACTTTTGCAACCCGTCTGCACTGCTCAGAGAACTTCATATCTGCCTGCACAATTACCCCCAGGTCCTTTTCATTCTCTACCGCTGTCAGCATAGTACCACAGAGTTGATACGTTGCTCTGGGGGTGCTGTTTCCCATATGTAGTACTTTACATTTGTAAATGTTAAACTTCATTTGCCACCTTTCAGCCCATCTGCTCAACTTTTCCAGATCCTGTAGCAGCAATGTCAGTAATTGTTGTTGTTATTTAGTTTTTAGGAGCATTAGCAACTAAGGCCATATTGCTCCGGGATATGCGGTGGTCATTCTCTGACTTTTCTGCATCCTCCATATTTGGTGGTGACGGGCTGGCAATGTCAGTAGTGTCCTTAACAACCCTGCCAACCTTTGTATTGTCTGCAACTTGGACATTAAGCTTGATATACCATCATCAATATCCTTTATAAATACAGAAAACAATAATGTTGACTGGCTTCACTTCCTTAGATTTTATGTGTTTCTTAACTAATAGCATAACCCCTCCTCCCTTCCTATCCTGTCTATCCTTTCTGTACACATTGTACTCCCCAAATTCCAGTTCTGCATTCCTTATATCTGTGTGACACAATGTCTCTGATATCCCAACAATATCTGCCTTTGATATTTTGAGCAATACCTCAAATTCATCAAATTTATTTAATAAACTCCTAGCATTGGTGTACACGCAAGTAAACATGCACCTGTTCCTATTCTTAGCTACCCTAACACAACCCATGTGTTTACTTGTACTGCAATGACTCCCTGCAGTCTCTGAAATATTCTGCATCTTGTTTTCCAGGCTGCTGCTCATTCCAGTAGAAGCAGTGCAAGAATCTCTTTCACCTCTGCCAGTGGCTACTGTTAATCTATTAGTCCTTGTATCCCCCCAAGCTAGCAGTTTTCCGACCCACCTAACACTGCCTCGATAGCATCAGCAAATATTCTTGCACCCTTTCTATTTAAGTGTATCCCATCCCTATAGAAGCAGTCTCTCCTGTTAACAAGTACACACCAGGCTAAAAAAAATTCTACCCCTTGAGCCTTGCACAATCTTTCTAGGACTGAATTGATCGACAAGGCTCTCATCATATACTTCCTTCTATCGTGTCTCGGCAGAATTGCAGACACTTTCAAATTCAACCCTAATTCATGGCTTTTTTTCAACAGTGACCTGTACTTGTTAAGTAATTCTGCCGGTCTCCTACTCTTAATGTCATTAGTGCGAATGTGTACAACTATATCAGCTTTTGTGCCCTTAAAAGATGATATCCGGTCTACAATGTCATCAACCTTTGCCCCTGGCAGACATACCCTGGTCCTGTTCCACCTATCCTTTTTACAAAGCATGTGGAGGCGCCTCTGTAGCCATTTGGACAGGAGCATCAGTGCATAGCACATGCTTCTTGATTAGACCGGGGTTCGAGCCCATGACCACCAAATACGGAGGATGCGGAAAGGTCAAGGAATGACCACCCCATATCCCCGGAGCAATATGGCCTTAGTTGCTAATGCTCCTAAAAACCAAATAATAAATACAAAGCATGTTCCCCTTTAGTTAGTTAGTTATTTGGTTTTTAGGAGCATTAGCAACTAAGGCCATATTGCTCCGGGAATATGCGGTGGTCATTCCCTGACCTTTCCGCATTCTCCGTATTTGGTGGTGACTCCTTCCGACCTACCTACGGAGGCGCCTTATGTTTCCCATTTCCCTCACAATAGAGTCACCAACAACTGCTAGTTTCTGTGGGACCAGCGCATTCTGCCTTAGGGGGTTGCCGCAGTGTTGTGTGATGATCAAGTGCAAGCTCTGGCGCTGATGTGGGCAACTGAGAGCTTGATGGGCCCTCAATTTAGATTCTTCGAGGGCATCCACCCTGTCCTTCAAGCTCTCAAATAGGCCCATAACAACGCTGAGTTGTCGCCTGATTTTCTTACACTCCTTACATCGCACACACACACACACACACACAAAGACATCCCCCATGGCAATATCATGTCCCTTACCCGATTGCTCCACAAACATCATGCAAGCAGTGCATTTTAATAGGCTGTGATTCAGGGGGCAACTGTCCCCCTCAGTTCTCCCCTGAGTCACAGCACTCCCATTAGCTTGAGCCTTTTGCTTTGCTTCTCTGGTCTGTCATGATTTCGATTTAATTTCAATAAAATTTCAGTTTCAGTACAAAATTATAACCCTAAACTTGTATCCCAACACAGTTATAACGCTATATATGTTTTTCAGATCAAGTATTATCTACGAGTTCCGTTCATATAACTTCCGTATCAAGTGATGTATTAATTAATTATGTTACGTTTGTAATCTCAATTCGTTATATGTATTTAGTTAAAAAGTACAATTTAATTGACAATGAAGTTTAACAAGATAAATAGATTTTACTGATTAATTAACAATATTATATTATATACTATATTAAGCTTACACTATCTAGTTCGGAATATAATGTCGTATCGTATAATAATGGCGGCAAGTTACGAACGGTAAATCTATGGACACTTAAGTATTAATTGACTTCCAAATCTCGCTGGCTCAATTCAGAATACACTAAGGATCCTGACTAGGTCTATAAGCTACTTATAGAAAATAATTTAATATAACAATTGGTCAATAAAGCGGCTAAATATGGCTAAAAAACTTCTCGTTTAGCAGAGCTGCAACTTGTAACGCGTGGATTTGATACCCTTACCGATACTAAGTAATACCTATAAAATCTCTTTCTAAGTTAAACTTTAAACTAAGTATCTTAACTAGGAATATAAAGCTACTCTAGAAAATAAGTTAATATGCCAATTTAAGCTAATAAAACAGAAAAAAACTTCTCTATTCCAGGAGCAGTAAAAAAATTGCAACTGAGTTGTCTTTCAAAATCAACTGAGTTGTCTTTGCCCAACTGGAGAAATTTACCTGGAGATCAGCATTTAAGGAATTGGTAGCGGATATTCGAGAAGTTGAAGCTGATTGAGCAGGCCAAGGTTTCTCAAAATGGAAAGTGGAATGCAATGTGCTATCATCGGCAAAACTATGGATAGGATTTCCAGTCAATGGAAGAAGGTCATTAATATACAACAGGAAAAGAGTGTGGGAAAGAACTGAACCTTGGGAGACACCAGCATTAGTGGAGAAGTTAGAAAACAGAGAGCCATCTACTATCACCCTCAGTGAGTGATCAGACAGAAAACTGGATAACCAATTACAAAAAACAGTTGGCAAAACATAAGATGGAAGCTTGTTTAGAAGACTTGTGTTTCACCGAACTTTTCCATTGAATTTGTCCATAAATGGGTAACATAACCCAGAATATCACCAGCGGATTAACACTGACGGAATTCATACTGGCAATCGTTGATCAGACGGAAGGTTTCTAGGTAGTTTAAGATTTGGTTGTTAATTGATTTCTCCATTACCTTAGAAAAAGTAAAAGTAATTTCAACGGGACGATAATTGGATGGGATGGAATTGTCACCCTTTTTAGGTACTGGCTGGATATGAGCAAATTTCCAAGCAGAAGGAAAAACACCTTTGGAATAAGAAAGTGAAAAAAGGCGGCAAAGAATAGGAGTAAGTTCAGGAGCACAGGTTTTGAGAACAAGTGGAGAAATACCATCGGGACCTGGAGCTTTCTTAGCATCAAGATTTGACAAAATCCTTCTGACATCCTTTTGACGGAAGACCACGGGAGGCATTGAATGGAGCATGTTGGGAATGGTGGGAGGTGTTTTATCAAGATCATTAATACAGGAGTTGGAAGAAAAATGGGAGGCTAGCAGGCCAGCTTTATCCTTGGCTGAAGTGACAATAGAACCATCTGGTTTTGACAGAGGTGGGAGCAGAGATGGGCAAAAGCTGCAGCCACAGTTTTGGCAAGAGACAAGAATGCTCAGCTATCATTATGACAAGCAAGTTTTCTACTCTTAGCCTGTTCAAAATCTACTTTGGACTGATTAGTAACTGCTTTACAATTATTGCGAGCTTTGGTGTAGGCAGAAAATGAAACTGAAGAATTGGAAACAAGCCGATTACGATATGGAATGTTCTTCTCTTGAATAGCCTTAACACATTTATTGGAAAACCAATGTTTAGTTAGATAAAGGACGAGATTTTAAAGTGGATTGTGGAATAAAGGATTCCATTACTACAAGAATAATTTCACTGACACGATCTGAGCAAAGTTACATCAGAAGTTTTTAAACAGTAATCCGATCAAGGAAAAGAAGAAAAGAAATCTCACAGGTCATCCCATTTTGCATTCTTTTAATGCCAAACAATACTAGGTTGAGAATAGCAATTAGATAAAGGCTGCATTGCAGAAGAGACAATCACCAAGGTGTGATCTGAGGTGCCTAAAGGATCACTCACTTCGACCGTGTACTTAGCAGGGTTGTTTGTGAGAAAAACATCAAGCGTATTGGCTGTATGGTTAGGATTGTCTGATATTCTTGTAGGTAAATGAACAATCTGTGCGAGGTCATTAGTAATTGCAAAAGCTTCAGCATCCCGACCGGCTGGGTCAGTGTGACTAGAGAATAGAAACCAGCTGGAGTTGTGAACATTAAAATCACCAAGGAAAATTACCTCACTGTTAGGAAAGTTGGACTGGAGGTAGTCAAGTTGCAAAGAGAAGGAGTCAGAGCTCCAAGTGATTAGTGGAGTTGGGAGAACAGTAGAGACACCAGATGAATTTGACACAATGAGGTTGGTTGTTGTTGGTTGTTGGGTTTTATTGGCGCATTAGCAACTAAGGCTATAATGCACCACACAATGAGGTAGAGAGATTTTAAGACATAGAAGATCGAAAAGAGGAGATTCCAAATTACCAAGTCTCTGACAGGGAATATCGGAATGGACATATGCACAAGTACCACCTTTGAGGTGAAAGGAATCATACAGCGAATAATTTGAACATCTGAGATGAGCAGTAGTTGAATCAACCGATAACTGAGATTCTGTCAGAAAAAGTACATGGGGGTTTGGCAGACTGCAAGTGGAAATGGACATCATTGAGATTAGAACTGAGACCACGTATATTTGTGAAATGAACTAAGAACTGTTTGGGAGGTTTAGATCTTTTCGCAGATAAGCTTACTTTATAAATTTGACAATTCAAAGCGTACTCAATAGAAAAAGTGGGGGAGGGGGGAACATGCTGTATGAAGTAATGAAATTTTTGGATATGACATACACATGGTAAGAATATACCCAGATCCTTGACATAACGTGGCCTCGACAATGGTCCTCGCATACACACTACTCGGACTCCCTCCAGTCACTATCTGGCAGAGTAGCGATAGCAAGATTATACACTTTCTGATCTGGAAGCTACCTATCGGTAGCTTCCAGAACTTGCGAACACCGATTTAGAGCTGTACCCACGAAATGTAAGAAAGATTGGATCTCGCCATGATGTTCACAAGATGCAAAATACTCATTTAGTTTGTCAGCTACCTGAGCAGAATCCTCAACAATCGAACTATTGATATCAAGTGGACCAATCTGATTCATCCCCTTCCTTCTAGAGCTTACATAAGTAAAGAGGTCTTTGCTGTTTTTCTTTGCATCCTTTGCCAAAGATTCTCATAATTTGCTTGCCTAATGACTCTGACTGATTAAATGAGATTTTTCTGAGGTATTGTTTTCTGCATCACTCTCTTCTTCCTCCAAAGTAGTAGCAGTAATATTTTCTGCCATTTCTTCCTCTGTTAGAATCTGCTCACCTGGATTTGCATCCATCCATCAACATCCTGAATTTCTGCATTCCTTTTCTTTGCCAATAACATAGTGTCTAAATCATAGTGTCTAAATTTCAGCCTAAATGTCTTAGGCTGAAATTTATCATCTTTATCAAAAAAGAATAGCCTGTGTCAGCCATTTTTAAGAATTTACAGTTTAACCTGGTTCCAGAAATTTTTCCAGTTACATACACCAGAACTGAATCTCATTTTTATCTTCCAGCATTACCACAGCTATACGATGATGCCTTTATCCATGGATTTGAGAAGTGGTGGGAGCTAAAACAATGCACCTAATTTTTTAATTCTTATTGCACAGCTCTTCTATATTAAGATGAGAAAGAATATTGTAAATGCTCTATCAGATAGTGGTTCTAGATCTTATCTGATGTTTCTGACTTCCTTAATGAAACAGTGATAAAACCAGTTGGTGATGATGATGTCCTGCAAGCAAACCAAGAACTGTCAAATGCAGACTCAGTCTATGACATAAATCAGTTCACAACAGCTTTCTCAATACTGTTTTTTGCAATATGTCCTTAGTCACCAAGAACATAGTGCAAAATATGCTTATTTATGGTATCTCAGAAATAATAGGGAAGTTATTTTAATTGTTTTTTTTTTATTATTGGTTGTACAACAACCAGTAGTCACTACAATTTTTATTTACAAAACAAATAAAATTTATTACAACAGTTGTTCAAAGTGCTCTCCATTCAATATAAATACATTTTTCAGCTCCTTTTTTTTTTACAAAGTAGCACTTGCCCTACTACTTCTGGTACACTCTGTATTGTTAATTGCAGTAAAGATGTAAAGATGAGATCCCCTCCAAATACAGAGATGAAATCACCTGCATTTCATCTGAAGCACTTCAATTTTTTTTTTAACTTTTTTAAAAATTTTATTTTTTTTGATTTCCAAATATTCCACCTGCAACAATTATTTTATTACGTATAGGGAATATACTGTATATTTATAATAGAATAAAATTAATAGTTTGCAATAAAAATTAAAAATATACAAAGATAAATGAAATATTTAAAATTCATAATATAATAGATAATATTCATAAAATACCAAGTATAAAACCTAAGGGGTAAAGAAGTATTTACAATTGTATTATGGATATTTAAACACTGAATAAATGTAAAAAAAATTCCTTTATAAAAATATGTAGCTATAAAAAATAATGAAAATGTTCACAACATAATTTTACTAAAAAAAGTAAAGTTATAGGCCATTTAAATCCCTAGTAATAAATTAAATATTTAAATAGTTGTGAAAAAAAGGACAGAAGTTATCTTTCCCCTTTTATCCCTTTCTATCTCTTTTACCCCTTTCCATCTCTCTGTCAATTTCTCTCTCTCTCTCTCTCACATATATGAACTTCCTGTTATTGATCCTTGCTGTGCTTTAGTGGGTAAAATTAATTATTTCATTTTTTATATCAGTGCATTCCAAGAAAACATCAACATTTATATTGAATGGATTCAAAAATTTGAAGGTTCTATTAAAAAAGGCCATACTTTAAGTAATTTGTCCTTAATATGTGTAAAACAAATAACTTATGCTTCCTTAGTTGTGTAGATGGATACCCAACATTTATCAAATCGAGTAATTCAAGAGTATCCAGTTTTCCAATGATGAGTAAGGGACAAACTTGCAGACTGAAGAAACTGTGCCACTCATCATAAGATTTTATTTCTAAATTTAATTAGATTTAAAAACTAAGAACCTGATCAGTGATCTCTGAACCTGTGCCAGCTATTTAATTTGATTTTTATTACTTGGAACCATACTTGGGAGGCATATTCCAGTATAGTGTTAACTGTCATGATGAAAGCCCTGTTTATTGATAGTGTTTTCTTAAAACCAAAAAACCTTCAGAAATTTATGGAAAATTTTCTTGTCATAAATGCATACATTGTAATGGAGTTAGCTTACATTTGTCTGGAATTGGTTATCCAGATAACCCTCCCTCCCTTCCCTCAAGTCCCAAGGATGCTGTCTAGAAAATCTGATACATGTTAAATAGGGTTCTGTAAAAAAAATCAAGGTTTATCTGTCATTCACTGTTATGCTATCAATGATTGTATATTCCACACAACTTTTTAACAGCGAGTGGCTTTAAAAGTGATTGTAGTATATTATTGTAAAGAAGGCAAGTCTCCCAAGGAAAGAGAGACTTGCCTTCTTTTGGGAGGTTACCAGAGGACAGGATGCTAAATTCTGATTGCAAATGAATAAAAAAAAAATGGAACTGATAATGAAAGACAAATGAATAAATACTGCATTGATAACCACTGAAACTGCATACCAGAACATTTTATTTATGATAAACTAAGAATTTCAAAGTTTGTTCTTGTTGTCCCAACACGTTGATCAAAGATTTGTTTGTTTGTTATTTGGTTTTTAGGAGCATTAGCAACTAAGGCCATATTGCTCCAGGAATATGCGATAGCCATTCCCTTGACCTTTCCGCATCCTCCGTATTTGGTGGTTCGAGCCTGTCTTGATTAGACGGGCTCGAACCCCGGCCTAATCAAGAAGCATGTGCTACGCACTGCTGCTCCTTCCAACCTGGCTATGGAGGCACCCCGTTTTTGATCAAAGAGAATCAGGCAATAATTTCACTGAGAAATTCTGAACATTTAAAAAAAAAAAAAGAAAACACTGGATAGAAAGCCTGGATCCATTATTGAGATCCAACAACAGAACTCTCACAAAAGCACAAAGGGTTTCCTTCCCCAAAGGAGTTCAAAAGTCAGTCTGATGGTAAGATCATGGCAGCATTTTTCTGAGATTCAAAGGGAATTGTTCTTATTAGTTTGATGCCACAAAAGACTAGTCTCCAAATGAAGTTTATGCTTTCACATCACTCAGGCTGCACAATTTCATAAAGAGGAATCAACCTGGAATGCTTATTAACAGTATTCTGTCTTCACAATAATGCGATAAATCACAAGTGACATGTTGCAATTTCTTCTTTGAAAGAAAGTGAATTCAAAAATTTTTCTCATTAACCCATTGTTCAGATTTTGCTCTTAGCAACAATTCTTTGTTTGGAAACTTAAAAAGAACACTTCATGGATATAATTTTTTCCAGTGACAATGAAGTTGAAGGGTCCTACTTCTCAGTGGACCAAAGCCTAACTCTTTGGAAACAGAATGGGATAGGTGCATTGGATCAAGGTATATTATATTGAGAGAGAGAGAAATAAAAATTACCTACTTCCTTGTGTAAACCATACCAAAGCAACCTTTTCTAAGTGTCCCTTGTATCATTGAAATCTGGAAAAAATATATGCATGCTCACATTTACAAAGTCTTCTATATTATCTTCTTCACAGACACCAAAATTTAAATTTAGGGAAGACAATGCATGAAAGTCAGTGTTTCTAAATGCTCTTCCAGGATTACCACAGAATGTCTGATCAGATGATGGGCTGCCTGCATAGTCTTCTCCAAGGAAGGTAATGCCTATGCAAGAAGTGGAAAAAAAGAAAAGAAGTGGATTCAATCAGAAGTAGGTAATTTCAGAATGTCTAGTTTTTAATCATTTATATCAACAAAGAGAAAAAAAATTTTAAATGGGCCTAAAATGAACATATAAAAAATACTTTTCTAAACTTCTTTTATTTAAAAAGATTAACGAACACATGCAGTTATACTTTAAATGCCATTTTTTAAAATTATAATTTTTCTTTTAAACTTAATTCAAGTATATTTAAAGGACAATTTTTTAAGGAGTAAAGTTTTCACATAAAAGAAAAATCAAATCAAATCAGTACAATAAATTGAACATGCTATTTCTCTGATATTCCCATCCTACTCATGACTACCTAGTGAGAAAATATTTGTGCTAACCTCAAAAGCTAAAATAGCAATCACATTAATCGGAAAAAAATGTAATTATAAATGACAAATTCATGCTTAAGGCCAGCCATGAGTATACATTCTTGGAGCCAAATATTGTACATAGTAGTAGTAGTGGCATGTGATGCAAGAAAGCAAGTGAATGAGCTTATGCAGCATCAGCCAAAAAAAAAAAAAAAAAAAAAATTACACCATTCCTTAATGTAGATGCAAAATACTCATTCAGTTTGTTTGCTGTCTGACCACTATCATCAACAGTTGAACCATCGATATCAAGTTGACCAATCACATTCATCCCCTTCCTTTTAGAGTTTATATAAGTAAAGAAATCCTTGCTGTTTTTCTTAGCATCTTTTGCCAAAGATTTTTCATAATCTGCCTTTGCCTGCCTAACCTCCTTTGTGACCTGATTACAGACTAGCTTATATCTGCCATAGGCTTCTGAGTCGCTTGATAATTTATATGCATCCCATGCATTTTTCTTCTCAGTCACGAGTCTCATTAGTTCATTTGATAACCATTTAGGCCTAAACCTTGAACAATATTTCTTAATAGGTATGAAACTTTTAGTAGCATTCACGATTAATTCCTTGAATGCTTCCCACTTAGAATTTACTGTTGATAACATTGTCAGTTGATCCCACTGTACAGAATTTAAAAACTGTCTGAGACCACATTTAAAAACTGTCATAGAAGCCTTTTGTCTCATGACTCACCCCCCCCCCCTCATACAACTACACAGTTTGTTAAGTATTGTTAAGAAACAAAGGTTTTCATCTTTGTTTCTTAACAGACTCTTTCTTAACTCTATGAAAGGAATCTTAAAGTAACTATTTATATCAAACACTACTAAAGAAACAGTGTACAGCATTTAAAATTAATTAATGACTAACCAACAAGAGAAAACAATCAGTCAGATCTTGTCCCAGCTTTCCTAGTGATCCTATTTCACTCACCTGCACCAAAGTGGCCCAAATTATGGAGTCTGATGCCACACAGCTTCCGAGATATTAGATACAGGAAAATGCCTCGAAGCTATCACATGGTCTTATTACATGGTTATTCTATGGTCTTCACTTAAAAATTGTGATGTTCTGTGTAACCACGATTGCAGGGTATGTTACATCAAAGATCATATTGATTTTTGAAAGATCAACAGCATGTGGCCCTTGTCCTTTTGGATTTGAGTAAGGTTCTTGTCTTGGAGCAGTCTACTCTAAGACAAGGACCTGCTTCAACTACTATCAAGCAATCTGTGGAAGCAACTGAAAAGGAAAGGCTACTCTACTTCCTCCTTAGCACAGTCCTGAAGGTTGGTTGGAGTTCATCATCAGGAACAGCATGGTGCAAAACCATGCTGTGCCTGATGGCACCCCTCTGTGTTACCAGGCAATACTAGGTGGTAGATGACTCTCAACCGGTGCAATACCGCCACTTTGCTTATTGGAGGACTGAAGTAGTGGAACCCATGTTTAGTCTCCAGAACCAAGTTCCAGTCAAACCTTCCCCATCTCTTCCATCATGCAGTATGACTGATGTCTTTTGGGATTATGATGGACATCATGGCAAGAGCCAAACTTTCTTACATTTCGAAGGTACAGCTCTAAAATGGTGTTCACAGGCTGGCCGCTAGTTAGTATACTGGACCGAACCTATTGGTAACTCTCTAGGAGGCTTCCGGATCAGCTAGTGCTACCTCTACTCTGCCAGATAGTCATTGGAGGGAGTCCGAATAGTGTGTATGTGGGGGCATTGTCGAGGCCACGTTATGTCAAGGATCTGGGTATATTCTAATGTGTACGCCATATCCAAAAATTTCATTACTTCATACAGCATGTCCCTCCCACTTTTTTTACTATTGAATACACCATGAATTGTCAAACTAAATAGAGTAAGCTTATCTGCAAAAAGATCTAAACCTCCCGAACACTTCCTAGTCCATTTCACAAATATACGTGGTCTCGGTTCTAAGCACTTGTAGAAAAAAACCTTAAAAATAGTGAAATCCAGTTATAGCTACCAAAGTGATTTCTCTTTGTTTACTTACTGCTTCTTCAAAATAACACAAACAAATCTTACAAACTGACCCTGGAATACGATGCAACAATACTACTCTAGGACATGCATAGCAGGATTTGAAATAGCACTTTTAAAAACATTTGGCAGTGGCAGGATGAGGTTTTAGCTAGGTTGGAAGGGGTGTAAGGGTTAATGAATTTAATGGTGTAAATTTGTATGGGTTCACAGTTCTGAATAGCTTCATCTGACTGAAAAAGGCGCATTTTTTAAATAACTACCTTACGTGCAAAAATACCTTCTCCTGGTTCCGTAATTTGGTGAAGTTTAATTCCCAGAATTCAATGCTGTGATTGCCATTTTGTTGCCAATGTTTATGAAGGAAGGTTTTCTCTTCCAAGAAATCAGGAGGATTATTTAAATGGAAACAAACTGACTTTACTCTCGTTACCCAACAAATTATAGTTCTAGCTTTCATATGCATGAAATTGAGAACGTGAAGAGTCAATATGAGCTTCTTCTCAATACTTTTTTGGATTATTTTGAATCCATGTGGATAGATGCCATAATACTGAAAAGCATTCTATATGCAAAATTTCCCATTTAAACTTGTCAAGAATTTGTTAGACCTCTTGACAACTTATCTTAAACAATGAAATTAAGGCTGGCATACAGGATTCACATACTGAATTGCAGCAGGGTAGCTGATTGCTTGAACAAACTTCCATCGGTTGTTGTTGTGGAATTTGATAGCTTAAATAAATTCAAGGCAGAACTAGACAAATATTTGGAATGAATGGATCGGTAAAATGGGAAGGGTTTTTTTTGGTGATGCTGTATAAGCTTGCTTTCTTGCATCATGTGCCTCTACTAATGCTAATCTCTGTCTTATAGACATTAAGTTTCTGCTGCATGCCTATTCTATAGTTACTTCTATGTGTGCTGTTTTTCTCAGTTGGCCCACTCTCTTCGAAACCAGTCTGAATGTGCTGCAACCAGTCAGAATTCATTCACTATCCAATTCCAACTTACATAATTAATTTTTTCTCTTCCTCATTTATCCCTTCTTCTGTTTTCTGGAACAACCTTCCTTCACATGAATTTTCTGAAATTACAATCTACAGAAATTCAAGTCTGATGTGTCTTCTGTCTTCTCAACCTAAAACCCATACACCATACTATAAGTTCTAATACTTTTCAAGATTCTGGTTTGGTTTAAAAAAAAAAAAAAAACCGCCTTCCCTACAAATATTTAAAAAAAATTAATATTTCCATTTATAAGATCTAAAAATTACAAAAGATACTCAATATAATTTTTTAAAGGAGAGAGTCAAATTTGGTCTTGTTTGTTTAAATATTTTTGTAAATGCTTAAATAAAAGAATTGAAAAATTACAAAAACAGTGTGATATATATAAAATTAATAAATATAAAAATAAAGTAACTTTTTTCCCTTTTATTTTAGTATTTATTTAAAATTTTCTGTGGGCAGCTTTAATGGAAGAGATTCTTAAATGGGCAAAGTGGTGAGAGTTTACTACAGAAAGCTTTGGCCATATAATCTGACATCAAGGTAATTTAATTCTTTCTGATTCTTGCACTTCTTCTACCGGAATGAGCAGCAACCTGGAAAACAAGATGCAGGGTATTTCAGAGACTGCTGGGAGTCATTGCGGAACAAGTAAACACATGGGTTGTGTTAGGGTAGCTAAAAATAGGAACAGGTGCATGTATACTTGCGTGTACACCAATGCTAGGAGTTTAGTAAATAAATTTGATGAATTTGAGGTATTGCTCAAAACATCAAAGGCAGATATTGTTGGGATATCAGAGATGTGGTGTCACCCAGGTATAAGGAATGCAGAACTGAAATTTGGGGAGTACAATGTGTACAGGAAGTATAGACAGGATAGGAAGGGAGGAGGGGGTTATGCTATTAGTTAAGAAACACATAAAATCCAAGGAAGTCAAGCCAGTCAACATTGCTGGACAGTGCAATGTCGAGTCAGTTTGGTGTGACATAAGCATTGGGAGATCAAAATTGAGAGTAGGAGTGTGTTACAGGCCTAATGACTCTAATGAGTATAATAAACAACTGTACAGGGAAATAGAGTGGGCCAGTAAATCAGAGAGTCTTATAACGGGAATTTTAATTTCCCAGACATTGACTGGAATTTGTGGGTTGGTCACACACTAGCAAGGTTTTGTGGATTTATTGGATGATTGTTTTCTACAGCAGCATGTTCGGGAGGCAACTAGAGGGAGTAATACTCTTGATCTGATTATCAGTAGTGATTCTTCATGCATCAAGAATCTGCAGATAAAGGAACCACTAGGTGGCAGTGAACACAGTGTGCTGAAGTGAGATTTACTCAAAGAGGTAACTACCATCAGGGGTAAAGGGAAGGGTTTTTACTTTTGTAAAGGCAACTATGGTGGTCTGAGACAGTAAATTCTATATGGTGGGACCAACTGATGATGTTACCAACAGCAAATTCAAAATGGGAAGCATTCAAAGAATTTATCTTGGAAGCTACTAGGCTTTACATACCAACTAAGAAATATTGTTCAAGGTTTAGGCCTAAATGGATGACAGATGAACTAATGAGACATATGGCAGAGAAGAAAAATGCATGGGATACTTACAAATTAACACATGACACAGAAGCCTATGATAGATACAAGTTGATATGCAACCAAGTTACAAAGGAGGTTAGGCAGGCGAAGGCAGATTATGAGAAATGTTTGGCAAAGGATGCAGAGAAAAACAGCAAAGAGTTCTTTACTTATATAAGCTCTAGAACAAAAGGGATGAATTAGATTGGTCTACTGGATATTGATGGTTTAACTGTTGATGATCCTGCTCAGGTAGCTAACAAACTAAATGAGTATTTTGCATCTACAATCACACATGAGGAGTTATTCAGGAAGTGGAATGCCAGAGGTTATTTAAATTCTGGCAGCGAGCTATATGATTTTGTAATAACTGAGAGGAAAGGAGAAATTGTTGAAGATAAACATAAAAAAGGCACCCGGGGTGGATGGGATCTATCCAGTTATATTAAAGAAGGCAGCAAACAAAGTAAGCAAACCCTTAGCCATTATTATGAGGGCTTCTTTGGACTCAGATGGAGGTATCTATGGACTGGAGATGTGCAAATTTGACCCCAATTCACAAAGGAGGATCAAAGGGTGACACAAGTAATTACAGAAGTTTAATTTCTGTTCCAGGAAAATTAATGGAGGCACTGATTAAAGATGCACCGCAGGATCATCTACACAAGACTTCAGTTATAGCTCGGACACAGCATGGTTTTGTTAAGGGAAGGTCTTGCCTGACGAATTTGATTGGATACTATGATGTGGTCACAAAGGAACTGGATGTAGGGAATAACTCTGATATCATATATTTGGATCTTAGAAAGGCTTTTGATACTGTTGCACAATGAAGACTGCTGAACAAATTGGAGCAGTGTGGTATTGGAGGCAAATTGCTGCTATGGATAAAGGGGTGGTTGAGTGGGAGAAGACAGAAATTGGTAATCAATGGACACTGCTCATCGTGAACTAATGTTATTAGTGGAATCCCTCAGGGTTCAGTGTTGGGCCCATTGTTGTTTTCTGTATTTATAAATGATATTGATGATGGAATATCAAGCTTAATGTCCAAGTTTGCAGATGATACGAAGGTTGGCAAGGTTGTTAAGGACACTAATGACAGTGCGCTGCTGCAACACAATCTAGAAAAGTTGAGCAGATGGGCTGAGAGGTGGCAAATGAAGTTTAACATTGACAAATATAAAGTACTACATATGGGAAGCTTGTTATTGTTATTATTTGGTTTTTAGGAGCATTAGCAACTAAGGCCATATTGCTCCGGGGATATGCGGTGGTCATTCCCTAAACTTTCTGCATCCTCCGTATTTGGTGGTCACAGGGCTCGAACCCCAGTCTAATCAAGAAGCATGTGCTCCTGCCCACCTGGCTACTGAGGCGCCCATATGGGAAGCAGTAACCCCAGACTAACGTATCAACTCTGTGGAACTACACTGATAGTGGTAGAGAAATAAAAGGACCTGGGGGTAATTGTGCAGGCAGATATGAAGTTTTCTGAGCAGTGCAGACAGTCTGCAAAAGTAGCTCATGGTGTCTTGTCAATGATATACAGGAATTTTTCTAGCAGGGATAAGGAGGTGATTATCCTCTTGTATAAGGCAATGGTAAGGCCACACCTTGAGTATTGTATACAGGTCTGGAGGCCTCATTTTAAGAAGGATGTAGAGCTGTTGGAACGAGTACAGAGAAGGCAACAAGATTAGTGAATGGAACAAAGGGTTGCTCTTATGAAGAAAGGCTTAAGTTTTGCGAATTACAGTGTCTGGAGACTAGGCACCTGTGAGGTGATCTGATTGAGGTGTATAAAGCCTTGAATGGTTTGAGCATGCTCAGTGCTGATGGGATTCTTCCTCTTGCTCAGAATAATCACCTGGGAGGGCATAAATTGAAACTGAGGAAAGAGAGATGTAGGATAGATGTGCGGAAGTTTGCCTTCAGCCAGTGGGTAGTTGGTTGGTGGAACAGACTTCCATCCTTTGTTGTGCAAGTTAATAGCCTAAATAAATTTAAGGCTGAGCTTGACAGGTATTTAGAATGAATGGAGGGGTGAAATGGGAGCATTTTTTTTTTGTTTTTTGGCTGATGCTGTATAAGCTTGCTTTCTTGCCTCATACGCAAGAAAGCAAGCTATGCAGCTCTACTAAATCTAATGGCTATTTTTTCAATAATGAACAAGAATTTGAATAGATGGGGATATGGTATGTTAGGCAACCAATTTTAACAAGAAAACATTTAGAGGTTATGGTATGACTGCATATGAATATTTTTTATAATCTTTTTTCCCCTGTAAATCAATTGTGAACTTGGTTTTATTCTCAGAACTTGTACAACTTTTTATACACTGAATGGAATATTACAAACTAGAGTTTACAAAATAAAAAGGCAAAAGTCTTTTCTCTTTCCATTTGGCACTGATCTCTTATGTTGTGAGACTACTCCAATGAATTACCTCAGTATTGCACCGTACTTAGGCAATACTACCCTAAGAGAAAGTATTTTCATTACAAATAGATAATGACATACCTCTCAGATGAATTATCATTTTAGCAATAATTGACACTTCACTGGAAAGATATAGGTGCCTCATCACTTCTGCAGATTAATTACTCAGAAACATTCACAAGATGAGAGCTGATAATAGAGTGTATCTCAAAAATAAATTAGGCAACTACTGAGTGCCGGGCACTCAGGATGAAGGGACCCACCTCACCTGCCAGTCGCTTCCTGGAGTAGCGACTGGCAGATAAGGGCCATGCAGGACTCCACACAGGCACCTCCCCACCACCGCCTCAACACTGGCTCTCTGGATACCTCCTGCCGGGACAATCCAGCTTTGAAAATTGTTAAAAAAAATACTTGTTGTCACAAAATTTATAAATGACCTTTATAGAATTATTAACTAACTATTTAGCAACCTTTTTGTCACCAAAAGGAGAGTTACTTAGTACAAAGAAGCATGCTATCAAAGTACAATAAAAAATTGCTTTTCTTAATTTTAACACAACAAGTAAATGATAGATTTCAATCAGAATAGTTTCCCCTTGATAAGTATCAATTAATGCATAGCTAATGTGATTTTTAAATTTTTAGCTCCATTAGTGATGGAAATAGAGGGGGGGACACGAAAATTACATTTTCCTATCTGGTGCTGCCATTTTTAATTTTTAAAATCTTTTAAAATTATATTTTAAACCTACTTGTTGAGCTCTTTCCAATGGTGTATAATAAGGTATAGGTTGTCGACAACATTTTGTTCCCCCCACATTTCTCAGACAAATTTTTTGTCAACAATGATCAATATGGCCCACATGATGTACCCATTATGTTGGCCCATATGATGTACAAACCGATGTAAAATTTCAAGTCAATAGGTTGAGTGGTTCCAGAGATACAATGCTGTGATTGAAGGACAGACAGACAACCCGAGTGACATTATAAGGGTCCTTCATTAGACTACAGACCCTAAAGAGCAGGTGTAAATAAAATATGGATAAAAAATTCTTTTGAAAGTTTATAAAAATTGGTCATGATGAATAAAACCAAACACAAGCAAAGGTACAGCAAAGAGCAATAATCTTAGTTATTGATATAAATAAGTTATCCTGCAGAGAGAGAAAGAGAGAGAGAGACTTCGCTTTTGTGGGTTGAAAAAGTCTCAAGATAAAGATAAGATGTCTGTGAAGACTCAAAGTGTTCAAGTCTTGGAAATATTGAGTCATTTTTGGAAATATTTAGTAACTAGTGGAGAAATGTTTATTTTTCTCTCACAAACTAGAGGACACATATTAAGGAAGGATAGGCATAGACTGGATGTACATTTTTCTTTTGGCCACAAATTTTTATTATTTTTTGAAGGCTGTTGCCAAATAAGCTTGGCTTTGTTAGATGAATTAATACAGTATGAAATAAAAAATTCTCACTTTGATCTTCATGAACTGTGTTCCTCCTAGAACTTGTAGATAATGGACTTTTGCTATCCTGCAAAAATGATTCTTGTACTGGAGATACGCAAACTGCAGTAGGAGCTATTTGAGAGGCACATCCAATATAAGAATTCTCTTTGGATGGTGATGATGGAAAAGAATTATATGGAGAGCTGCTCTTTGGTATTAGACCATTTACTTTTTTAAAAGCATAATTACCTAAAAAAATAACAAATTAAATGTTATTAACATAAACTTAAAAATAATTAAATACTGAATTGCATTTGTTTCTAACTTGGTTCAATTAATTAACTAGGAGAAAACCCCACATTTCCCACGTTAGGTTGTGGGTAATTGACCAGGGTGCTAAGCAAATGTCCACTTCTCACCTTCACACGATATAACCTATTAGTGTGTGTGTGGGGGGGGGGGGAATTCAGTTACATGGCTACTGAATGAACAAGGATGGGCTGATAAGAAAGTGGACTTAGCCAACGAAATTGAATAAATTACAAGCTGAAACCTTTTTTTTCAGTAAGATAGGTGGACTCAATCAAAACACATACCCAGATTAACATGATCCCCACTTTGATTATCAGGTAATCAAGACACATGGCAAAAAGTGCTACTAGAACATTCATCAAGGTAGGTATGGTAAAAGCTTCATTATCCGGCACGCATCAGAATTAGGCGTTCCGGTTATCTAAGTTTTCCGGTCAGCTAAGCATCCCATAAACCTAGGAAAAAAAAAAACAATGGAAAACGATAGTAAAACTAAAATTTTGGATATGTACCAATGTAAACCATATTTTAACCAATAAAAAGTATGTATAGGAAAATTGAAATAATAAAACTTCCATTCGTTCATAAAATAAGAATGATGTTGTTGTTGTTGTTGTTATTTGGTTTTTAGGAGCATTAGCAACTAAGGCCATATTGCTCCGGGGATATGCGTTGGTCATTCCCTGACCTTTCTGCATCCTCTGTATTTGGTAGTCATGGGCTCGAACCCCGGTCTAATCAAGAAGCATGTGCTACGCACTGCTGCTCCTGCCCACCTGGCTATGGAGGCGCCAATAAGAATGAAATAAGAATTTCACTCGTATTTTAAAGAAATAGCATAAATTCAAACTAATCATTTATTCATTCTCTTGATTAATATCACTAATACTGACATCATTTTTCTTGGATGCGTGAACTTTTCATACAGCATGCAAAACTAAAATTACTAAAAATTACCACCATCAAGTAGTTAGCAATCGTTTTAGTTTTGTGTGTGACATTTTTGAAAAATCAATCATAAGTTTTACATTCTGTAATAAAAGGAAAGTGTTCTGAAGTGAAATAAGAGTTCTGTAATGAAAGGAAATAAGAATCATTTGTACAAATAAATTTTCTTCTGCATTTTTGCAAAATGTACAGAAGTAATTTCTGCTTTATTTTAACTAAACATACACTTTAAATTTAATAATAAATAAATAAAATTATGAAAATATATACTATAAAAGTAAAAATGTTCAGAGACTGTTTTTGAAGTATCTTTATAAGCAAAATACCACAAAACAAAAACATGGCACAGCAGATATAACTTTTTGTTACTTTTCATATATGTCTTATTTTTTATGTTTACCTTTTTGCCAGCATTAATATGGCAATTCAAACTTTAGTGCTACTAACAATATGCAGATACTGAAGGGATAAAAATAAAAAAGCAATCATTCAACAATGTGAAAAATATAATAAAGGGTGTGATAACAAATTCTTCTGCCACATTTTTTAAAACTTTAATTTTTTTTATTTCAAGCAAATGCTTATGTGCTACACAGTGCCATTCATAATTTTTCAAGTACAGTAAAATGTCAGTTATACAGAAGTCAGTTATCCGGAATAATCTGAAAGGCTGATCTCTCTCTTTTTTTTTATTAACAGTAGTACAGTAAGTGCTAGTTATAGTGATCACCTCTGAAAATTCAATTTTGATTCTAATTAGCAAAAGATCAAGTTTCCACCTGTTTATAACAGATTCTAAAAACAAAGAGCCCAATAAACTGAAAATTGCAAATTGTTTCTATTGTTTTACGGTTGTGACCTCTAGAATTCTATGTGATCTTCACATGCAATTCTAGAGGTCACATAGAAACCCCAGTAGTCGCTGTAGAAAAATATCACAGAGACTACTCGGGTTTTCTTGGAAACCATGAGTGAATTTCAGATTAGTTTAGCTCCAGATTTGGTAATAATAATATCGGCCCGAAACTGTGCAATTTATTATTTTTTCTCAATTTTTTACAGTAAAATGTGAATGAAAAGAAAACGCATAGTTTTAACATTGCAACAAAAAAACAGAAATTGTTAATAGAATTAGAAAAGGTGAAAATTTAGGAAATCGCTCCAAAGAGTTTAATGTGGGGACTTCAACAATTTACGACATCAAGAAAAAAGCTATTGCTATAACAGAATTTGTGTCGATTATGGATAGTGAAGGAGGACCTAGCAGGAAAAGGACGATGTCGAAACCTGAAAATGCCGCTTTAGAGAGTGCACTTTATTTGTGGTTTCTTCAGAAGTGAAGTTTAGGTGAACCAGTATCTGCCCAATGTTGTGTGAAAAAGCATTGGATTTTAATCAAAAATTAAGAGGTAATGAAGATTTTAAGGCAAGCACATGTTGGCTGATAAACTTTAAATTGAGACACACGGTATACATGAACTAGATATTCAAGGCAAGAAACTTTCAGAAGACAAATCGGCAGTGGTGTCCTTTAAAAGTAAGTTTGCTTCAGTTATAGCAAATTAAGATAAATAAAGGTTAAAAAGTTGATGAGATGGGCTTATTTTGGAAAGCATTACCGAGAAAAACCCTAGCCACTAAAAGAGAAATGCCTGCGCCAGGTTGCTATGTGTGCAAATGCTACTGGGATGCACAGGTTGTCCGTGTTCATCATCAGTAAGTCAAAAAAACTGAGAGCATTTAAAAATCTTTCTAATTTTCCTGTTTTGTATAAAAATCATAAAAATGATTTTTATACAAATATATATTTTTTATTTAATTAATCTTAATTATTTAATTTAATCATAAGGTAAGATTAAATTTATTTAATCCTAACTTACGTTCCATTATCTGCAAAATTTGGCTATCCAGAAGAGGTCTGACATCAATTATTCCAGATAAATGTAACTTTTCTTCCACTGTAAACCAGTGCATTTTACACATAGATAGATTTTGAAAATAATAAAGGGAAGGTGTTGAATCACATTGGTCCACTTGATGCTGATATTTGAACTGCTGATTATCCTGCTCAGGTTCTGAGATAACTGAATTTTTCATTTAAGGTTGCATTTATCCATCCTATACCATTCCCTGGGCTATAAACCATCCATGGTTTCTTAGAGCTTCATGCATTCCTACCATCTTGGTTTTAAAGTACTTTTATGTTAATTAATTAACACGACACAATCTAAACTCAAAACATAAAGCCACTTACCCCTCATCTAAGGAAGACCCAGCATCGAATTCCTTCCACTTATCTTAATTAAGTGAGTTACCATCCCTGCCATGAGGAGATGGACCATTATTATCAGAGCATAATCTAAATTTCCTTTTAAATACCACATCAACACACTTAGTAAAATAAGCAAACAGGCGTCGATCGGTGAACATAATCCATAACCTTTCCTTCCTCAGAATACGCAATGAAACTTCTAATTCCCTTTTTTTTTTTTTGTTAGTGCATCGGCTTCTGTGGCCATACTGCACCTCCCAAAGTTTTTGCATTTTACTCTGATCCAAGCTCAAGGCGGGATTCGAACCCATGACCTTTGGGTTGCCAGGCAGGCACTTTACCCACCTGGCTAGCCCAGTTGGCCTAATTCCCTTCTTAAGTCCAAATAATTTGGACAATTGAGCATAATGTGCTCTGATGTTTCTAACTTTCCACATTCACATTCACCAGATTCTTTTAAGCCTAGCTGTTGCAATTTATATGCTAAGCCATGACCAGTTAGCAAAAACAGTGTCTTCATTCCAAATTGGAGCCATGGCTTTTTTTTAATGTTGTTTATTTTGACTTTTGGGAAGAATAGGTAAGTTTGTCTTCCTCTGTCAACATTGCTCCAATTAGTCTGCCATAATTTCCTTATCTCTTCCCCATTCTTGGTCTTTTCTAATTTCACATCCACATTAGAGTATGTTCGATTTTCATCTGGGCAAGAGTTAATACCAAATACAGTCTTTCTTATATTCTTCTTAGTATAATATAATAAAGCTGTTTGGGCAACCATTTACTGTATTGGAACTCTGCTGGCAACCACCTGCAAGGCCTCGGAGGAGACCATTCAGCATGCTTGGGTAATACTTAGCAAGACAAACCTTTGCGCTTGCACAAGATATTTTTGTGTTATTACTTTTTCAACTCTATGAGCCCAAGCTCCAGAGGCATAAGTCATGATCGGGATAAATAAACAATCGTAGAGCATATTTAAGGATCTGCCCTTAACTCCCCAATCGACTTGCACCACCCTCCAGAGCCTAGCATAAATTTTAGTCTTCAAATATTTTACATGTTCCTTAAAAAACAGCCTTTCTTCTACACACAGGTCAAAATATTTGTTATCCTCACATTCCGAACTGAATCCCCGCCGAGCCTCAGAGATGGAGCCCGATTCATACTCAATTTGCCCTTCAAGAGCATCTGCACTGTTTTCTCTTTAGAGATTCGGAGTTTATTAACAATACTTCAATTTTGCAATTTTTTTAGTGCAGTTTCAGCTTTACTCTCTAATTGTGATCTGGCATTACCCTGAACAACATGGACCATATCATCTGCATATGCTATATATTCTACATCAGGCACATGCATGTTAAGGAATTCATCCAAGACCATATTCCAGGTGAAAGGGCCAACCAGTGAACCTTGTGGACACCCACATTCAACATTCTTCTCTTCTCAACCATTGTATACATAGTCTTCACAACAATACTCCTGTTCTTAAAGTAATCTTTAAAAACTGAATACAAATTATATGGAAAATTTGCCTTCTGTATCCGAGTAAGGATACACAAGGCAAATTGTGTATCCCACCTCAGCTGGTCGAAGGCTCCTTGAAAATAGACAAAAATCACTCCGCTCAACATTCTGCACCAGGGGATAAATTGCATCCTCTGTAGACATTCCTTTCTTGAAACCAAATTGGTTTCCAGAGGTTAACTTTTTAACTTCATATTTAATCATCAAGCGATTAATTAATAATCATTCATAAATCTTTTCCAGCACAGAAAGCAGAGCAATGAGTAGGTATGAGCCAGTTTCATTTAACAATCTATCAGTTCCCTTAACTATCAATCTTATCCGAGCCCTCTTCCAGCTATGGAAGAGGGCTTGGTTTCTGAGATACCAAATAGTTATTTGGATCTCCATTCACCACATGAGGAATTCTTTGGGGAAAGGGTTGTTAGAAGATTATCAGACAAATAACAGGGAGCCAAATGATTTTGTGATAACGGAGAGGAAAGTGGAACAGAAATCGTTGGAGCTAAACATAAAAAAGGCACATAGGTGGATGGGATCTATCTTTGAATTCAGAGGGGGGTCCCAATGGACTGGAGATGTGTCCCCAATTCAAAAAGTGGAGTTCAAAAAGGTGCTGTAAGTAATTACAGATCTGTTAGCTTAACTGCTATTTCAGGGAAAATTAGGCACATGATGCAAGAAAGCAACTTTATATAGCATCAGCCCAAAAAAAAAAAAAAAAAAAACACACCCTTCTCATTTCACCCATCCACTCACTCCAAATGTTTGTCTAGTTCTGCCTTGAATCTATGTCAGCTATCAACTTCTATGACAGATGGAAGTTTGTTCTAGCAATCAACCATCCACTGGCTAAAGGCAAACTTCCGTACATCCATCCTACAACTGTCTTTCCTCAATTTTAATTTAGGCATTCCCAGGCAATTATTCTGAGCAAGAGAAAGAATCCCATCAGCATTGAGCATGCTCAAACCATTCAAGGCTTTATACACCTCAATCAGATCACCTTGCAGGTGCCTAGTCTCCAGACACTGTAATTTGCAAAACTTAAGCCTTTCTTCATAAGAGCAACCCTTTGTTCCATTCATTAATCTTGTTGCCCTTCTCTGTACTCGTCCCAACAGCTCTACATCCTTCTTAAAATGAAGCCTCCAGACCTGTATACAGTACTCAAGGTGTGGCCTTACCATTGCCTTATACAAGAGGATAATTACCTCCTCATCCTTGCTAGAAAAATTCCTGTATATCATTGACAAGACACCATGAGCTACTCTTGCAGACCATCCCCACTGCTCAGAAAACTTCATATCTGCTTGCACAATTACCCCCAAGTCCTTTTCAATCTCTACCACTGTCAGTGTAGTACCACACAGTTGATACGTTACTCTGGGTTACTGCTTCCCATACACAGTACTTTACATTAGTCAATGTTAAACTTCAGTTGCCACCTCTCAGCCCGCCTGCTCAACTTTTCTAGATCCTGTTGCAGCAGCATACTATCATTAGTGTCATTAACACCCTGCCAATCCTCGTACTATCTGCAAACTTGGACATTAAGCCTGATATACCATCATAAATATCATTAATAAATACAGAAAACAACAATGGACCCAACACTGAACTCTGGGGAATTCCACTAACAACATTAGTCCACAAAGAGCAGTGTCCATTGATTACCACTCTGTTCTTCTCCCACTCAACCATCCCTTTATCCATAGCAGCAATTTACCTCCAATGCCACACTGCTCCAATTTGTGCAGCAGTCTTCCATGTGCAACAGTATCAAAAGCCTTTCTAAGATCCAAATATATGATATCAAATAATGGAGAAAAATTGTTTAAAAAAGTAATGCTGGACATTCTAGTGCAGTTATACTGCATTTTTAAGGGGAGATCTTGTCTGACCAATCTGATTAGATATTATGATGCAATAACAGAGGAACTGGATGCAAAAATCAATTCTGATATCATATACTTAGATTTCAGGAAAGTTTTTGATAGTGTCAAACATAAAAGACTGTTGTATTAATTGGACCAGTATGGTATTAAGTGCAAGTTACTACTTTGAATAAAGAGATGGTTGATAGGGAGAAGAGAAGAAAAAGAGTGGTTATTAATGGACACTGCTCCTGGACTAATGTTATTGGTGGAGTCCGCCAGGGTTCAGTGCTAGGTCCATTGTTGTTTTGTATGTTTATTAATGATATTTATGAAGGTATGTCAAGTTAATGTCTAAGTTTGCAGATGATATAAATGTTGGCAGGGTGGTTAATGACAGTTATCAAGGTAAGCAACTACAATAAGATATAAAAAAATTAGGTAGATGGGCTGAGAAATAACAGTTGCAGTTTAACATTGACACATTCAAGGTACTGCATATGGGTAGCAGTATTCTCAGATTAACTTGCCACATCATTTGCATTTATGCGTAACTTATAACCTATTTCAATAAACTCAAGTTTGCCATACCAAGTATTTGCATTATTCATATATTCCCTGACATACAAGCTATTTTTTCTATTAAACAATTTCATAATTAGCAATTTCTCTAAGAAGTTGTGAACTGCATTTTTAAGCAAATCCATGCTTTTTCAACTGTAGTCATGATTCCTTCAAACTGCTTGAATTTAACTTATCTGTAGCCCAATAATAAATTTTGAGTTCCACATCACATAAACTTTGAAACTAATTACAAAAATACCTATAGGAATTACGAGGGCTTGATAAACGTGCACATGGTGACTAAAGAAATCCAGCTTGGCAACTAGATTTTACTGGTCAGCCTTGCAACTGTAGGTTCAACTGACAGTTGCAAGACTGACCAGATTCCTATCTTGGAATCTTGATTCCAGGATCTCTGCATTCAGATTCTAGAAGACTCTAATCTCTCAATAATTCATTTAACTCATTTTCTATGAACTTTTATGACTTGCATGCAGTTTTTTGCTTTCTCTGTCACTATATAAATTAAATTCAAAATCAGATGATGAAACAGGTCTTTATAGCCAGCAGTAGATTCAGATGAGAAATGTCCCTTTAATTTTTTAGTATAGCCTGTTTTAGATAAGTAAAAATAACAATCATTTCTGTGACTTCTCATTTTCATGCCAAGACCATGGAATAGCAAAAGGTAAAAACATTTTCTTATCTTGAAGCCATTTTCCACACTTGTATTTCTTAAGTGTGAGAAACTTTGTGTGAAGCCTGTGGTTTATTGTTGTTAACAAGTTTCATCCTGCAATACACAGCACAGCACACTTTTCTAACATTTTTTCTTGTGTTTTGCTATAACAATGCTACCATAAATATAATTATGATGTGTAAAATTTATTTATACAGTCTTTTGCTCAAATTTGAAAGTTTTATAGTGCCAGATTACACTACAAAACTTGCAAATATGATTTTACTTATATTTCTTCATGAACTAAAACAGCACAATTATGCTTCCTAGATCCATTGCTGTTCACTTATATACTAATGTTATTTGATAATTCAAAACTAATGTGATGTTTGCAATCATACTAGAAAAGTCAGTAACAAGTGTTTGCCAACTTTTTAATAATAAAAAATGCAATGATGTATTTCATAAAACAGTGATATTTTTACAAAAAAATCCATATGTGATGAAGAAAAATAAATGTAATTTTTGAATTAAACTTACACAAAATTATTGAAGGACACACGATCAGTGATTAATGAAAACAGTTAATGTGTCTAAAAGAGTAGGCTTCATTTTAAATAGTGTATGATCAGCAAAAAAAGATTACTTACCACACCAAACATCTGGTTGAATATCAGTTATTTCAGAACTTGAACTCTCTTGCAATTCCATTCTGGATGCTGGGCAGCTTGGTGTATGAGAGGGTGTTGATACAGAATGTCCATCCAGAATTTCTAACTGAGGAAGTGCCTTTCTAACTGCACTACAATAGTCAAAGTCTGACTGAACATGAAAATATATTTTAGAGAAAAAAAACCAATTATTTAGTTTCTAAATATAAAAGTTTAAAAGACAGGAAGACAGTAATATGAATTCAATAATAAGCTGTCCCTTAAATATTTTTTTAAATCATATTTTTCAAATGAAAGAAATAGATGTTTATTTACTTGAAAAATATTGTTTATTATATCATCATAAAATAAAGTCAACGTAAGTTTTAATTCAATACTTTGGTGTGGCTGCTTTTAGCTTTTAACAGAGTCTCTTCTCATTATTTCATTTAAAGTATTTTATAAATGAAATAATCACAATGTTCTTTCATTGTGTCATCATGGTACCATATCTTTATTAACCTCTTCATGAGGTTTACAGTATTTGGTACTTCAGTTTTGTTCATCTTATTCTTTATAATATAAAAATTTCCTCAGTAGGGTTTATTTCAAGGCTTTTCCCTGACCACGGGAGGACTTTGATAACCTTAGTTTCAAAATAATTCTCTGCCAGCTTGATGAGGCCATTATCTTGTTGAAGGTGCCTCCATAGCTAGGTGGGCAGGATCAGCAGTGCGTAGCACACACACTTCTTGATTAGACCGGGGTTCGAGCCCGTGACCACCAAATATGGAAGATGTGGAAAGGTCAGGGAATAACCACTGCATATCCCCAGAACAATATGGCCTTAGTTGCTAATGCTCCTAAAAACCAAATAACAATAACAATCTTGTTGAAAAATTGTTCCATTTGGAAACCACTCTTTATTCTATGATTTGAGATGTCTATCCAGAACACTAAATATTTTTTTGTATTCATCATGCCTTGCACAATTTAAAGAGAGCCTAGCTTGTTCCTGCAAGCAACGTACAGCTCCATCATTACAGCTCCATAATAATAAATTATCTATCACTCTTAAATTCCCCTCCAGGTCTTCTGAAAACATCCTGCACCCTTTCATCTAATATTTTGATGCTGCTTTCATCTGAAAATACCACCAGTATCAACAGAAAAAAATATGAAATATTGAATTTTTATTATAAATACTAAATTTGAAGATTAATATGAAAGAGACTATTCTAAGATTTAAAAAAATAAAAAAAAAAAAAAAACAGTATTTTATCCCATCTTAGAACAGCCTTTTTCATGTTTGTCTTCAATGTTAATATTTATAAAAATTTTAAAAATGTTTTCTCTAGTATAATACAGTACAAAAATTAGTAAACTATATGACATATTTCATGTAATATTTCATATATTTTTTCTGTTTATGCAGATAGTGTTTTCAGTTGAAAACACCATCAAAATTTTAGCTGAAAGGATGCATCATCTTTTCAGAACACCTGAAATAAATATAAGAGTGAATGTAGAGTATCCACAATTAAACAGCAAAAGTTATCAATGGTGATGCTGCACAAAAGAGGCTTATAAACCAAAATTAATAGCACTACATACATGTTTTAATACCTAAATTTATCATGTAGTCCGTAAAGTATGACATTAATATTCGTAGTGCTTTTAGTATCAGTGATTTCTAGTGGATCATAGTTGTAAATAGGCTGCTCGAAAGTTCGAATAATGTAGATTGGTGACAGATAAATTTATTATCTAATATAACTACTTAGAATATACAAAAGTATTTGTTTGTTATTTGTTATTTTGGTTTTTAGGAGCATTAGCAACTAAGGCCATATTGCTCCGGGAATATGCGGTGGTCATTCCCTGACCGCATCCTCCGTATTTGGTGGTGACGGGCTTGAACCCCAATCTAATCAAGAAGAGTATGCTACGCACTGCTGCTCCTTCCCACCTGGCTTTGGAAGCGCCATACAAAAGTAACGGTATAGTGTAATACACATAACTTAAACAAAAGTAATGGTATAGTGTAATACATATAACTTAAACTTGATAGGAGGTACGAAATACATATAACTTAAACTTGATAGGAGATTTGAAATATGAAATACATATACCATTAACTCAACATTGCAATATATATATATACAGTAGAGCTTCGATAATCCGAACTAATTGGGACCAGAAGTAGTTCACACTTCCGATTTGTTTGGCTTTTCGAACTTATCAGAAACACTGTTCTGGAGACTAAAAAAAAAGGGTTAATGTTAACAAGCGGATATCCCTTCTGATTGATCATTGCGAGTATCAGTGATTGACAGGCCTAACCCACTATGGTTAATTTTATGGTGTTTATCCTCCACTTGCCACTGTTTTAAAATTGGAAAAAGAGTTCCTGATTTTAAAACAGCAGGAGGGGGAGTAAACACCCTAACTAAGACTAACCATAGTGGACTACGCATGTCAATCGCTGCTATTCGCAACGATCAATTGGAAGGGGGTACTCACTTATCAATTTTAACCATATAAGTTTAGTAAGTTTAGAAATAAAAGTACTGGCTTTAAAATCTTTGGGGCCATCTAATTTTTTGTTAAAATCCAGCACCTTTCCACACAACAAAGGTGTGTGGAAACGGTGGGATATGGATTCTCCAAAATTTCGTCTCTGTGTGAACTGCAAATAAACAGCATCTTCGAGGGATGGGTCATTAGCTCTTCTCCTAGTTTTTCTTTTCTTTTTTGCACCATCTGAACAAAGTTTTGATGCAAACCTTAAAATTTTTTCCTTGTTGTTTTTAATGTCTGTTATCGTTGACTTTCCAACTTCATAAAATTTTACTAACAAAGACTCTTTGAAAGTCTGTTTAAAATCTCAATCTTAAATTCAATTATTTAAAATTTCTGCTTCCTTTTAAAAGATGAAAAAAACTATAGTATGGTAAAATAAAACTGTAAAAACTCTGATCAGAATCTTTTTAATCCATATCTCACTTGTGCATATCGTATTAGAATTAACATTAGCAAAGGCACATGATGCAAGAAAGCAAGCTTATATAGCATCAGCCAAAAAAAAAAAAAAAAAAAAAACACCCTTATTTCACCCATCCACTCGCTCCAAATGTTTGCCAAGTTCTGCCTTGAATCTATTTAAGCTATCAACTTCTACAACAACAGATGGAAGTTTGTTCCACCAATCAACCACCTGCTGGCTAAAGGCAAACTTCCACACATCTATCCTACAACCGTATTTCCTCAATTTGAATTTATGCCCTCTCAGGCAAGGTGTGCTGAATAACAGATTTCAAAGTGTTACTATTAGTACTGTACATATATTAATTAAAAATTAATATACATACAGTACTAAAAAAATTAGTATTGTACATATATTAATTAAACTATGTACATAAGCATAAATTGATTTTTCTTTTGCTAACCTGTGGATAATATTCTTCAGATTTTCACAGTATCATTTAATTCTGTTAATTGGTATGGAAAAAAAATGTGTAAATTTGTGCTTTATATCTTCATTTTTATAGCCTGTGGATAATATTCCTCCGATTTTCACTTATTAGAATTGTTGTTTTAATAGAATCAAAATTCAATTCGCAAACTTGATCACGATAACCACAGCTTACTGCAATTATTTTATGGAACCAGCATAAAATATAAATAAATGCTGGCTCGTTTGGATTATTGACATTGGGATTTTCGACACTATGTTATATTCAATATGAAACTCCATAACATAACTGGGGCACAGAGTTATTCTTGCATTAGGATATAAGTCTAGGTAGTATTTTTGATTATATTGAATTTGAACCTAAATCATGCCTCAGACCAGAGCAGCAAAGCAAAAGGCTCAAAGTAATGGGAGTAATAGTAATAGAGGCATGTAATGCAAAAAAGCAAGTGTATGAGCTCATGTAGCATCACCCAAAAAAAAAAAAAAAAAAAATTCGCACAACCATTCGCTCTAAACGTTTGTCCAGTTCCTCCTTGAATTTATTTAAGATATCAACTTCCACAACGACAGATGGAAGTCTATTCCAGCAATTAACCACCTGCTGGCTAAAGGCAAATTTCCACACATCTATTCTACAACTGTCTTTCCTCGATTTGAATTTATGCCCCCTTAGGTTTGTAATTTGAGCAAGTGGAAGAATCCCATCCAAATTCAGCATGCTCAACCCATTCAAGGCCTTATACACCTCAATAAGATCACCTCACAGGTGCCTAGTCTCCAGCCACTGCAATTTGCAGAACTTCAGCCTCTCTTTAAGGTAAGAGGATCCCTTCATTCCCCTTGGGGAGAACAAGGGGATGGTTGTCCTCTGAGTTCACAGCCTTATGAAATGCACTGCTTGTTTGCTGTTTGCAGATCTATCAGGAACTGGTCATGATATTGCCAAATGTCTTTGTGTGTGCTCCATGTAAATAGTGTGAGGATGGTATGCCAACTCAGGATTATTATGGGCCTTTATGAGAGCTAGATGATAACTGATAATTTATTTATCTCTATTTTGTGTTACACTTGTTGGAAGATAACAGCAAGAAGGGAGGAAGAACACATAAGCCAGAGGCTTTTTTTTTAGTTCCCTTTGAAAAAGATATGAATAACAATAAAAACAGATTTGAAATTGTACAGGTGTTATCCAACAGATAAATCATAAATAAATCAGACATATTTCTACATTTCATTACAGAGATCTTCAAAAACCAATCACTGGTTTACAACAGTACTTATAATTACACTGTGAACACTTTTACAATAAGTATGAAAGAAAATATGATGAAATAATTGCCTAGAGTGTTACAAGTTTTTTTTGGCAACTACTTGTTTACATAATTTCCAAATTGGTAATGCATTTGCCTTTAGCCAGCGGGTAGTTGATTTGTGGAACAGACTTCCATCTTTTGTTGTGGAAGTTGATAGCCTAAATAAATTTAAGGCTGAGCTGGACGGGTATTTGGAACGAATTGGAGGATTGAAATGGGAGTGGTTTTTTTTTTTTTTTGACATGCTGCTTTCTTGCATCATATGCCTATGCTAATGCTAATTTCCTCTATGTTATTAAATATAGAGGAAATGCATGGGGAAATGCAAAGTTCAGGAGTTGAGCAGAAGGTGATTTAAATCAGACATCCCTAGTGATGTGTTCAGTTAGGAGCTTCTTGAACTGGTTTAGTGAAATGGCATTTTTGATGTTTTCAGGAAAATTATTCCAGGTTTTAGCACCTCTGTATTTTATATTTTTCTGAGCTATGGCTTTTCTGAAAACGGAACCTTCAGATTGACTTCATTTCTGAAATTATATTTCTTCTTATTCTATTGTTATAAAAAAGGATCTGAAGGGAGGAGGAAAGTTTGTTGTTTTCAAAGCATTGTAGACAAAGATGGCCTCAGATTTCTGTAGCAGTTGGTAGATGCTTAGGGGTCTTGCTTCCTTATATTTCAAAGTCACCAATGCATTTCATGGAAGGCCTAAAATTGAACGAAAGCATCGACTGAAGAATGGAATTGATTCTCGCAAGGTTTTCTTGGCAGGTAGTACCCCATGAAATGATTCCATAGGTGAGGTGAGGTGAGAAATTAAGGAAATGAATACTAATCTGAGAAGGGAAGGAGGCACCCAGACAGAGGCTCAGGCAGGTATTCCAGCTAGTGACGAAGTTTTCTTTCGTAAGGTGATCATTTGTTTATCCAAACTCAGCTTATCATCTAGCCAGATTCCTAGAAAGTTGGTATCATTCACCCTTTTGAGTTGTATTCCTTTATATGTTAATTCGAAATCAATATTTAATTGTTTATTTTTCATCCTAAACACCATATATTCAGATTTTTCTGAATTCGGTATAAGCTGATTCTTTTGAAGCCAACTATGCATAACAGAGAGCAGGGTAGAGATTTTGAAGCTGGTTAGGGTCTTTATCTGTGATCAAAATGGAAATGTCATTGGCATATGCTACTAAGTGGAAGAAGAGAGAGAGAGATGGAAGAAGAGAGAAATTTGTTAATGTAAAGAACAAATAGGATAGGTCCAAGAAGTGAGCCTTGAGGTACTCCCCTGGAGAAATAACAAATGTCTGAATAAGACAGTTGTTTTGATGACAAATGGCCGATCAGTAAGGTAGTCTTCAAAGAGAAGGTTAATTTTTTAAGAAGAAGAATTTTATAATTTATGCAATCAAAAACTTTAGATAGGTCTAGAAACAGTGCTATTGCACAGTGACCCTTTTCAAGACAATCCATGATCCTGGAGCAGAAGTCAGCATTGGCCAGGTCAGTGGATCTTTTTTAACGATAAGCATATTGTTGTTGATGGATAAGCTGATTGACTTCCAGAAAGCCAATCAGCTTTCTGCAAAAACTGAGAGCAGAGCTATTAGATGATAGTTGTTGAGAGAGTTGCAGTGTTCCCCCTTAGGAACAGGGACAATGATTGCTTTTTTTAATTGAGAAGCTAATTTACCAGATTGAAAGGAGATATTGTAAATATAGTTCTGTGGTGTAAGAATTGAGTTAAGGACCTACTTTGGCAGAGCAGGAGATATTTCATCAAAGCCAGGGGCTCACTTTTATTTTAACTGATCACCTTCTTCTAAAATCTCTTGATCTGAGAGAGCAGAGCAAGAAAAAAAAGAGCTCCTCACTGAGTGCTTGGCAGCTTCTCTAGTTTCACTGTCTCTAGAATCAAATTCGTCTTGAAAAAGGTTATTCACACTTGAGATAAAGTGATTACAGAAGGCCGTGGCTTTTTCATGGACATCTGAAATGAGAAGAACAGAGAGTGGATGCCCTTGAGAGCTTGATGGTGGGTCCCTCAAGCTCTCAGCTGCCCACATCAATGCCAGAGCTTGCACTTGATCATCAGGCAACACAGCAACCCCTAATGCAGAATGTCCTGGTCCCATGGGAGCTAGCTGTTTTTGGTGACTCTATTGTCAGGTAAACAGGAAATATATTGTGCAAAAAGGATAAGTGGAATAGGACCGGAGTATGTCTGCCAAGGGCAAAAGTTGACATTGTATTGCAGCAGATATCATCTTTTAAGAGCACAAAAGGTGATATTGTTGCACATGTTGGTACTAATGGCATAAACAATAGGAGATCTGCGGCCCAACTTAACAAGTAGGAGGTTGATCAACATTGGGGCTATCAACATTGGAGGTTGATAGCCTAAATAAGTTTAAGGCTCAGCTGGACAGGTATTTTGAACGAACAGAGGGGTGAAGTGGAAGTGGTTTTTTTTTTTTTTTTTGGCTGATGCTGCATAAGCTTGCTTTCTTGCATCAAATGCCTCTACTAATGCTAATGCTAATGCTAAGTATCTACATTCACACATGAGGTATTCTCTAAGGAAGAGGAGGACACAAGTTTACTAAACTCTAACAGAGAGCTAAATGATTTTGTAATAATGGAGAGCAAAGTGGAGGAAAAATTGTTGAAGTTAAACATAAAAAAAGACACCTGGGGTGGATGGAATCTATCCAGTTATATTGAAGGAGGCAGAGAGGGAAGTTAGCAAACTCTTAGCCATAATTATGAGAGCATCCTTAGATTCAGGGGAGGTCCCCATGGACTGGAGATGTGCAAATGTACCATCAATTCAGAAAGGGGGTTCAAAGAGTGATATAAATAATTATAGACCTGTTAGTTTAACTTCTGTTCCAGGGAAATTAATGGAGGCACTGGTTAAAGAAGCATTGAAGGATCATCCAGACCAGACTGCAGTAATAGTTCAGACACAGAATTGTTTGTTAAGGGGAAGTCTTGTCTCACCAATTTGATTGGATACTACGATGTGGGCACAAAGGAACTGAATGCAAAAAATGATTTTAATATCATATACTTGGATTTCAGGAAAGCTTTTGATACTGTTGCACATGGAAGACCGCTTTACAAATTGGAGCAGTATGGCATTAAGAGCAAGTTGCTGCAATGGATAAAAGGATGGTTGATTGGGAGATGGCAGAGAGTGGTGGTCAATGAGTACTGCTCTATGTGGACTAATGTTATTAGTGATGTCCCTCAGGGTTCTGTGTTGGGCCCATTGTTGTTTTGTGTATTTATCAATGATATCAATGAAGGTATATCAGGCTTAATGTCCAAGTTTGCAGATGATACAAAGGTGGGCAGGGTTATTAATGACAGTAAAGACGTTATGCTACTGCAACAGGATCTAGAAAAGTTAGGCAGATTGGCTGAGAAGTGGTAACTAAAGTTTAACATCGACAAATGCAAAGTACTGCATATGGGTAGCAGTAACCCAAGAGAAACATACCAACTGTGTGGTACCACACTCAAGGAGGTGGAGAGTGAAAAAGACCTGGGGGGTAATTGTGCAGTCAGACATGGAATTCTCTGAGCAGTGCAGATGGGCAGCCAGAGCAGGTCATGGAGTTTTGTCAATGATATATAGGAATTTTACTAGCACAGACAAGGAGGTGATTATCCCCTTGTATAAGGCAATGGTCAGGTCACACCTTGAGTACTGCGTACAGGTCTGGAGCTCTCATTTTAGGAAGGATGTACAGTTGCTAGAATGAGTACAGAGAAGGGCAACAAGATTGGTGAGAGGAACAAGGGGGTGCTCTTTTACCAAGAGAGAGGTGGGTTAAGTTCTGCAAGTTGCAGCATCTGGAGACTACTAGGCACCTGCAAGGTGTATAAGGCCTTGAATGGATTGAACAGTCTCAATGCTGATGGGATACTTCCGCTTGCTCAGACTTAGAACCTGAGGGGGCATAGATTCCAATTGAGGAAAGACAGTTGTAGAATAGATGTTGCAAGTTTGCCTTTAGCCAGCAGATAGTTGATTGCTGGAACAGATTTCCATCTGTTGTTGTGGAAGTTGATAGCTTAAATAAATTTAAGACTAAACTAGACAAACATTTGGGGTGACCAGAATGTTTTTTTTTTTATTATTGGCTGATGCTATATAAAAAAAAGCTCGCTTTCTTGCCTCAAGCTTGGTTTCTTGCATCATATGCCTCAACTAATGCTAATTCTTAAGTACCGGGCAATGTTGAAAAAAAAAAAAAAGTCATCAGTTGGGATTAAATGTGAAAGTATCTGCACTTCTGCCCAGACACGATAGGAGTGAGTGATGTGAGCCTTGTCGATCAATTCGGCCCTGGAGAGATTGTTCAAGGCTAATTTTTTTTGGCATGTAAGACAATTAACTGCTGTGGATATAGTGATAGTTGAATGGCAGGAGAAAGGGGCTGCCTTATAGTTTCAGTATTTATTAACAATACCGATGTAGGCACATCAAGTTTACATCTAATATTTCTAATAATACAACGGTGGGGGCAGTTAACCAAAAACCTGGATAAATGAGGCAGATGACCTGAAAGCAGCAACTGAGGTTTAACGTTGATAAATACAAGGTGCTCCATTTGGGAAATCTCAGAATAACATCAATTGGGTGATATCACAGTCAAGGTAGTAGAGAATGAAAATGTCCTAAAGGTAATTGTACAGTCATATGAAATTTGAGCAGTTTAGACAGGCTGCTAAGATAGCTCAATGATAATGAAAGTGTTCTGTCAAGAGAGAGAGCCAGTAGAGACAAGGTGGTGTTTATCCTCTTATGTAAAGCAGTGATTCATCTGCAACTTGAGTATTGCATGCAGGTCTGGAAGCCTCATTTTAGGAAGGATGAAGACCTGTTCAAATTGGTGCAGAGAGGAGCAACAAAATTATCTGGCCATAAAAAACTGAATATCTGTAAATTGCAGTGTCTGGAACTAGACACCCACAAGGAGACTAGGTTGGAGTGTTTATAGCTTTAAATGAATTGATTAAATTGAACAAACACACACACACACACACACACACACACACACACACACACACACACACACACACACACACACACACACACACACACACACACACACACACACACACAAATGGGTAATAAATTTAAAACTAGAAAAGGATGGTTGCAGGATAGATTTGCAAAAATTTGCTTTAACAAGCAAAGTGAAAATTTCTTTTTAACCTTTCTGGAAGTGAGTAATTTGAATAAATTCAAAGAAGTATTAGACAACATATGAGCATGAACAAATGAAGTGATAAGTTTGGTTTTTTTTTTTTTTTTTTTTTGACTGATGTATAGACTTGCTTCCTTCCACCATTTTTCCACTATTACTATTACTACTACTAATAATAATAATAATAATATAAAACTAATATAGTTCTATCATTTGTGATTCATCCTTTGCTGCTGTGTTTCTTAATTATGGGTAACAGTCCTTGAAATTTTCTTGAAACTGACTTCCGAATTGTCAGCTTTCACGCCAGTTAAACTGGTGATTGTTGGTTTGCTCTACCAACCTTATAGGTTATAATGCCATCACTGTCTATTTTTGATATATTTGCATGGACATGATGGACTTAGTTTTCCATCCTGCATAATTCGATATGCTGTTCCATCTGTAATGAAGATCTCTGTTATATAAAACTCAAGAAAAATACATTCTAAACAAGTGCATAATTATTTTTATTTAATAAAATAAATGTATATATTTATTGGAAATCAAATACATATAACTGTTAAAGAGAACACATCTGATGTTCTCTTTAACATCAGATGTGTTCTGATGGAATGTTAGGAATGTTAACATAGGAATGTTAACTTAAATTAAAAAAATACCATACCTTTTGGTAAGGTGCATAACAAACAGGATTATCTTGTAAAGTGAGAGATGACAATTTTGAACAATGAGTAAGATATCCTACACTTGACATTGTACATATGTGATTCCTATGAATGAAAAATACTTTAAATGATCTAAATTTCCTAAATTTAAATGATCTAAGATTTTCTAGAATGTTAGATAGCTTAATTGTTTATCTTAGTTAGCCAGGTCTTCAAAACATCCTTTTATGACAGGTATTTTCCTTTGGATCAAAGAAAATTCCTGTAGTAAAAGGATGTTTTAAAGTGCAATTTGTAAACACTCCTTCAGCTTATTGCTAATACATCTAACATTTTTGAAAAATATTGTGAACAGCTTTTCAGAGCCCTGCATGGAGGGCTGATGTTTTAATTGCTATACTCTGTTTCTTAAGAAAATTTAAGAAAATGTCAAGGTCTGATAAAATCTGATTTCGGAGCCTACTGGCCACATTCCTGGATTAAGAAGGAAGGGATTTTTATGGTCACAATGTTCTAAGAAAAAGGCAGAGATATATTTGTTTCAAAGTTGTTTAGTTGTTTTATTCTTGTACGCATCCCTATTTTTGTAATATCAAGCTTTGGAATTCAGAAAACATCTTTGGATCAGTGATGCCCTTGGGCTGCCCTGTTACCTTGACTGAAAGTCAGTTCCATGTATGAAACCATTAGTTGATTTTGAACTCTAGCTCATAGTTGCTACCTTGGGTGGGAGATTTGCACTGTGTGTGTGTGTTTCTAGGACTGAGGGAGGAATGTAACTTGCTAGAGGAGGTGACTGCATCATAAATTGGTCTTCAGGATGAGTGCTCACAAACACCTTTTGCTGTAATCTTTCTTATCATCCTGAATCAATTCTCCAGCAGTATTTCTAGATATTGTTAATCCAATATTTTAGTAAGATGTGAGAACTGCTCACATCAAAGGAAGTCATCATTTTGGGGAAGGGACAATGCCTACTATTGATAAAAGATAGACCACCAGAGTGATTACGTTTGCAAGGTTTTTTGGACTTAATGTCCAATGCATTGTAACCATTTTATTGCTTCCCCCCTTCTCCTGCCCATATTATCCAATTTTATTCAGCCCTTTCAATAGGCTTACATCCTGATATGTGTATATTATCTTCACTGCTTTTTGATATCTTATGGTTTCAGCAGGCTACAATTTGAAACATGGCCTGAGTTTTGTGTGGTTTTGTATGTAAACTTCCCTGGATTTCCTCAGATTGAAAATTGAATATTCAGATTGAAAGGCAGCTAGTTGTTTCAGTGGAACCAGTCTCGGTGAATCTAAATAAGTCACTGCTATGTTTAATATGGTTGCAAGCTGAGTTTTTCAATAATTTACATAAGAGACTACTGCATCATCATCACTCCTGTGTTTCAAGACTCTATTGAATGGCTCTAGTGTAAGGCTTAAGGCTTTGATCTGTTGTTTTATCATCTTCCCTTCTGTATGAGATTGTAGTTTTAGTGTGTTACTTGCAGTCCTGTTATGCTTTCTTTATTCTCAACAGGTTTTTAAAGGAGAATCTAAACTAATCAACTGTCATGGTGAACTTTGTTTCCTTGTTTATGTCATGAATTATTTGTACATTTTCATTAACTTCTGCTATTTTGTGCTTTTGTTATTTGATTCCCATATTCTATTTGTGTGATTGCTTCCACTAATGCCTGTGCAGATTTTGAGTGTCATTTCAATGTGATTTATTTGGTTTTCCAGACACTGCAAAGTGTGCTCTTCACTTTATTTTTTAAAAGAGCTAATTTTTTTGGGTGTTACTTGTTTGTGCATGGTCTCTATGAAGATCACTACCCAATTTTGTTTATCATCAAGTTTAGAATTAATTAATTAAACAGCCAATTGGAGTGATTAATATCTAGTATTTTGCATATTTTTCTGAGACACCATATAATAAGCATCTACCTGAGAGCTCACAAAACCATTATCAGCCTATTTTCCTTTCACATTTTACAATTTATTCCCAATAATAAAATATTTGTAATAGTGGGAATAATTAAATATATTTTAATCCAGTATTTGTTTTTATTAATTATTGGAATAACTAATAAAAACAACCTGTATTATTCTTACCCTTCAACATCTAGATAGCATAGATTTTCCAAAAACATACAAGGGAAGAGATCACTTATTTCATTGTGAGCAGCATGAAGCTCTACAAGGCTAAACAAGTTGGATAGTCCCTCGAAATTCTTTAAAGAACATTCTGAAATCTTTAGCACTTTCAGTTCTTTAAGATATGTGCCAAGTATTCTGCAAAAAAGCAAAAATGATGATAGCCACTCAAACAATATGCCTAATAATATATGCTAACAAATAAAAGTAAGAAGTAAAAAGGGGGGAAAAAAACTATTAATAGCAACAAAAAATTTGACAAGTTCTGACCATTCCACCCTTATAATATACTATAAGTGTTTTTAATTGTGTTATATGGAAAAAAACATGTAGATTTATTGAGAATGTCAGTACAATTCTACTAAATGCATTGCAATGTGGACAATATTTATATTCAAATATCTGATTCATACTAATTGCTCAAGGAAGCATTTTCTAGCATTTCACCCTCCGATTTCATTTTTTATTTCTTACATACATTAATTTGTAATTAAAGCATAAATATATCCAAATCAGCTCTTTTTGGCATTTTGTAAATTGCTTTGTCACTTAACCTGGCAGTCATTGCACTCCCAGTCATAAAAAAAATGTTTGAACTAGATTTGACAAGATTTCTGGAAAAGTTTTTTTTTTTTTTTATTCTGCTTGGAGTATACTAATGCATGACCTTTCACTACTGGACTGCATTTATTATTACATGCATGTTTTTAATGAAAAATCTGAAATTTTAAAAATTTTGTGCTTTTTGTACACATTATTTTTACTAAAACAAACTTTTAATGCTAAGCTTAAAATGTTCATTCACAGTTGATACATGCTTGCTTATTTTTTATTATATATTACACCACTGAAAACACAGCCTTTTTTTTTAATTCATACAGTCTACTACTAAGTCTACTCCATTTTCAAGCTAATAAAACCATTATGCATATACACATTTTCAAAATTTGCATGCTTAATAGTTTTATCATTTAAAGATATATATATATATATATATATACACTGGTGTTCAAAGAAAGTGCATCACCTAGGAATTTCACATTTCTAACCCTTTTCTGCAATGGTATGTTACATTAATGAATAGCATCACAAATAGATATATAAACAAAAGATATTTATTAATAGTTAAGGCAAAGCTAAGTAATATTTGACAGGGACTCTAAAAATATTTCAAAATGAGCATTTGCAACCTTTATACAACAGTTTTGGTAAACACGATAATTATGGCTGAAATGTTATCAGAAGCCCTCAATTTGCTTCAGTTTATCATTTTAAATGGAAAACAAAATGGAAGGTTCACCAGATGCAAACTAATATTTAGTTGAACCACCTCTGTCCCTGATAACAGCAACACACCATTGAGGCATTGTCAAGATCAATTTCTGAAGATAATCAACTGATAGTTTGTGGTTCCAAACATGAATTATGGCTTCCTGAAGTTCACAAAGGATCTTTGGTCTCTCTTTCTGAAAACTGCAGATTTCACACGATGCCAACATTTCTCAATAGGATTCGGGTCCAGGCTGTTTCCTGGCCAGCTAACAGTTGTAATGGACCATTCTTCCAACCATTTTTCACTTGTAACAAATGTAAACACATTATTGTCGAACCTCTAATACAGAAATGAAGCTAAAGTAACTACAGAAGTGCCTACTTACACTTTTCACCCGATGACAAGGAGCAGAGTCATCCTGAAAGAAGCAGTTACTTGGCAAGTTGAAATGGTCTCTAATGGCTCGCAGCAATTTGCTTTCCAATATAGCCAGGTATCCACTGGTATTTACGAAACCTTTTATAAACTACAGGTGACTTACTCCGCGATACGAAATGCACCCCCATATCATTTGGCTGGTAGGAAATTTCACTGTAGACACCATACAGTCTGAGTGGTATTCTTCACCATATCTATGGCGACTCGTATGTCTCCCATCAGAGCCATGCAGGTTGAATTTCTTCTCATCCAAGAAAATAACTGACTTCCACTGCTCGAGGGTCCATTTAACATGCTCCTTACACCAAATTAATTGGGCCTTTTTCATTTTTTGTGTGAGGAGGATTTAAATTCAGATCTTTTCCAGCTAGTATGGGGATGATAATTATTATATGAATCGTACAACCCATGAGGGCCCAAGGAGAGTAAGCTCCTGTCCTCTGATGTCAGCACCACATCTAGCAGATGCCACTTTAAATTTTTCTGTATTTTTTTTAAATTTCAAAATAAAATCAGATCCTCCTGTGTATATTTCCCCACCATTATTCTCTAAACAATTATATAATTTCAGTTTTTGTTTCAATATAATATGAATATTTTTGCTTCTCATTTAAAAAATGCAGGCAAGCAGTGGTGTGTATGTTACTTGTACCCAACTCCATACTCATATGATGTCTGAGAGATGCCAGTAAGAGCTGTTTAATCTTTCCATAGTGCTTTGGTTTTGCAGACTTCACAGAAATAAAATGCAAACGGCAGGCAAAATATAGATGGTCACGTGGCATCTCTATTTCAATTCAAAGGATGAGTGACCTTCAAAATTCTAAGAAATATGATAAAAACACTATTGTTATTATTATTATTGGTTTCTCTCATTTATTTTTGTCTGATATTTTACAGTGGAGTTTAGCAAAGCATTATTAAACTGGCAGCAGATGTGTGGGACCTATCAGGTGCTTCGTGAAAAAAAGTTGGGCACTTTAATTGTTAGTTCAAGATTAATTTTCCAAAATTTTCTCTACTTTCCTAAATATTGATCTAATCTTATACAAGTTGATTTTGAAATAGCATTTTTATGTTTTACACAGAGTAATAACATCACAGAACCTGAGGTATCGTACACCTGTTTTTGTGCTTAGTAGATGAGCACATCCATTTGCATTTCATATTTGTATTTCAATTGCCAATAGAATGCTTGTCTTTCTAGTTTGAGGTTACACACACACACACACCAGAAATATGTGTAACCTGGAACTAGAATGTACTTTTTAAATATGGCATTTTCACAGTCTTGAATAAATTATTGCAGGGCTTTTCAAGAATAGCTAGCAGAAAACATGGGAACTCTGAATAGCCTTTGTTCCCTACACTTTATTTTTTTTGTGATTTTCATGAAGTGAATATAAACTGCAATTTTTCAGTTATTTTTTATCAAAACCTATAAAATATTGCTAAGATATTGATAACATATTTATTTTAAATTTTTGTTTTTCAAACAGTATATAAAAACAGAAATTCTAAGTGGAGAAATAATGACAGTATTTACTGTCTAATTTCTTCTGTATAATTTATCTTATCTGTCTATCTACACACACATATATATATACAGTAAGTGCCAGTTATAGTGATCACATTTGCAAATTGAATTTTGATTCTAATAAACAGCGGTTCTAATAAGCAAAAATAAACAAATATTATCTACAGGCTATAAAAATAAAGATATAAAGCACAAATTTACATTTTATTAACAAAGGTTTATTACCAATTAAAAGATACGTAAAAATCGGAATATTCTTCCAATTTTTAAGTTCTGAACAAAATAAAAATAAATTTATCCACAAGTTAGTAAAATAAAAATAAACTTATACTTGCGTACATAGCTTAATTAATATACCTATTAATTAAACATAACACTTTGTAATATGATTATAATTTAAAATAGTCACTTATTTTAGATTGCATTAAATTATCACTACAAAGTCTATTTATAGATTTTAGAATATTGTATAGCAGTCTACATTCATGATCACTTGCACCACTTTCTTCCAACGCTCTCCTCAGGACGGCTATAGTTTCACAAGTTTGCCGTTTTGTAACTGGAATTCATTTTCCTCCTCCTCCTCGGCGAAATTATCAGTAACAGATTGGGCAATTTCTTCACCTGTTAAAGCTATAGTAACTTGTAGATCACCATCTATGTCCACCCAATCATTAAACTTCTGTTTACCCATGTCTTTAGGCTTTTCAATGGAATCAGTATCGTTACTTAGTTGCCCATCATGAATAATTAATCCACATTTTTTGAAACAGTTGCTAATGCAGGTTTCGAAAACTTCATTCCAGGCATTCATTGTGATATGAAGTGCATCTAGAACAGTTATCTGCTTTGCGATATCGGATGATATTCCCAAACCTTCATTTATAGACTGGATGATTCTTCGCCTCATATCTGATCTATAAAAGGTCTTAAAGTTTTTTATTCGGTAATCCTGCACTTTAGTGTCGTGAGTCACGGTCAGCCCGCCAGTCACTGCAACTGTAGTGAATTGTATTCCGACAGACAGTTCCGACTTGACTGAGCATGTGCAACACTCACTCACTCTATCTGCCGGCTGCCGCTGTATCTGCCAATCTGTGCTGGGAATTGTCACGGAGTGCGCAACATTCTCCGTATCTGCTGGTCCATATATTCTGATGGAGAAGTTCCGACTTCACTGAGCATGCATGACACTAACTATATTTGCTGGTCTATGTGCTGAAAATTGTCACAGAGCATGTGTGACACTCACTGTACACTGACAATTTACTATGTATGCGCAGTAATTTTTTGTTTTTCTTTGTCAGAAAGAATAAAGAAACAATTTTCTGACTACATAAAGAAATTTGATGAGAAAAATAAAAGTAGAGAGTGATAAAAACAATAATGAACAAACCTATATACTTTTTTTTTTTGTTTTCAGAAAGATTAAAAAATCAATTTTCTGACTACATAAGAAATTGAATTTAAAAATTAAAGTAGACAGTTATAAAACAATAAAGGAAATAAGTAATTATTGTTAATTTTTAATTACTATTTTCAGGTAATATGTTTTGTTTTGCCTGAAAATAATAATGAGTATATTTTGCGATTATTTGTATATATTTGTAATAATTTGTGCACATTGCAGTGTTACCAATTAACGGATAAGACACACTTTCCTTTCAATCGTAAGATCTGTGTCCTTCTGCGGGTGACACTTACTTTTCTGTCTTAAGATTCCTTCTGAGGGAAAAAACACTTATAACTTTATAATTAAATTTGTACTTTGTACTTAAATTTAATGGGTATACAGGCCCATTAAATTTAAGTTCAAAGGAATAAAAAAATAAAAAAATAAAGTACAGGCATACCTCGGTTAACGTTACCTCTGATAACGAAGCTTCGATATAACGAAGTCGGCAATTTCAAGCCCCATTTAACATAAAAAAAAAATATATTCCAGTTTAATCACCTGAAATCTAAACAAACTGAAGAAATTACGGAAACCTTTGGGGCTTCTCGTGGTTGCTTCGAGAAATTTAAAAAACGGGCCAGGATTCATAGTGTAAAATTAACAGGAGAAGCTGCAAATAAGTTTCCAAAAAAACTAAAGGAAATAATTGAACGTGAAAATTTTCCACCAAATTTGGTGTTCAGTGTTGACGAAAGCGGTTTGTTCTGGAAACGGCTACCAACAAAAAGCTTCATTTCTATTGAAGAAAAATCAGCTGCTGGGTTCAAAGCAGCCAAAGACCGTTTAATGTTACTCTTTGGATCAAATGCCTCTGGCGATTATAAATTAAAATTGTTATTAGTTTACCATTCAGAAAATCCGAGGGCGGTAAAAGGTAACATAAAAATGAATTTACCTGTAATATGGAAAGCAAATAGAAAAGCGTGGTTTACCAAGGAGTTATTTACTGATTGGTTTGTTAACCACTTTTGTCCTGAAGTAAAACGGTATTGTCAAAAAAACAACTTTGAAGAAAAAGCTCTTTTGTTGTTAGACAATGCTCCGGGACATCCTACTGATCTTAACACGTTGGACACATGCATTCCTGTCAAAGTTGTGTTTCTTCCAGCAAACACAACTTCCCTGATTCAACCATTGGATCAGGGAGTAATAGCATCATTTAAAGCTTATTATCTGCGTCGAACATTAAGCAATTTAAATGAACTAGAGGATAAAGAGGAAATGACAGTTAAAACTTTTTGGAAAAACTACACCATTAAAAACGCAATTGAAAACATTGATAGTTCTTGGAAAGAAGTCACTAAGAAATTCTTAAATGGAGTTTGGCGCAAAATATGGCCAGAAGTTGTACTAGAAGAAGAAAATAACATCCAAGAAATTAGAAACGAAGTTATCCAGACGGCTCAAGCAATAGGTTTCGAAAATGTCGATGAAGAGGATGTTAGAAATTTATTGAATGCAGAAGATGATGGTTTTTCAGTGGAAGATTTAGAAAACCTTGTTAGCAATGAAGACGAAGTTAAAGAAGTTCCTGCCGAAAAAGTGTTAACAACCAAAGATTTAAAAAGGTGCTTAAATGACATTGAAAATGTTTTAAATTTTTTTAGTGAAAATGATCCTGATTTAGGAAGAAGTATTATTGTTAAGCGATCAGTGTTAAATGCAATAACTCCGTATAGGCAACTGTTAAATGAAAGAGAAAAAGAGCATAAACAATTACCTTTAGACTCGTATTTTAAAATGTGATTTCACTTTGTATGTGAGTTGACTGTTTATTTAATAAAACTTTTCTTTGTCCGAAAAAAAAAAAGCTTTTCATTTTCTTTACGTAGGAGCGTATCCCTATTCTGGCCATAGTATTTTTACCTCTGAAAACGAAGTTTCGCTTAACGAAGTAATTTCGTGGAACGCATCCTATTCGTTATTCGAGGTATGCCTGTAAATTGTAGCCATTATCAACCCACTGCAGGATGGAAGCCTCCTCAACAATTCATGCTGAGGGAAATTGACCATAATCTGCCACGCTGGTCCAGTGTGGGTTGGCAGATCGATCGTATTCAGCAGTCAGGGGCTTGAACCCAGGTCTACTCAAAGAGCGTGTGCTACTGCACTCCCACTCCTGACCACTCGGCTAATGCTGAAGCAATTCAGCATAGTCAGTTCTGTGTGTAGTGGCATAGTGTTTGGGTCAGATGCCACCTGTGGTCTCCCACATCTGTGCCATCAGTACTCTTGTGATGAATACAGAACTTCTGTAAAAGCCAGAAAAGTGTTGTATGTGTAGTTTTGTGTCAGGTTCTAATCTGGCTTCTTGGCTGCAGAGTCCCTAGTAGAACTCCACATTGTCCGCCTCCTTTGACGTTTTTTACCTCCCTCCTCCCTTTTTACCCCCATCTTTCAGCTATATCCCTCACTAATGCTCTCTCTCTCTCTCTCTCTCTCTCTCTTTTTTTTTTTTTTTTTGTTCTCCATCAGGAAGTTCAGGCGATCCCTGACGGAGAGCAGCCAGAGTACCGTGGACAGTCTGGCTCATCTCCCAGCGGTGGTGGTGGTGGACAACGTGGAGTTCTACTAGGGGATCTGAAAATAATAATTAAAAATTAACAATAATTACTTATTTCCTTTATTGTTTTATAACTGCCTACTTTCATTGGGGGGGACGACGTAGTGACCAGGTGTTACTGCTTCTCACCTGCTAAGATCCAGGCACCGGCCGAAAACAGAAAACATCGTAACGCTTAAACGCCCAACACACTACACACAAATGGGCGGTTTTGGCGTAAGCTTCAACACAAGAAGTACAATAGCGGCTTATGGGTGAAACCCTGGGGTCTACCACAACAACACATGAATATTCCTGAATGAATGAATGTCTACTTTCATTTTTAAAATCAATATCTTATATAGTCAGAAATTTGTTTTTTTATTTTTAAAATCAATTTCTTATGTAGTCAGAAATTTGTTTTTTTATTCTTTCTGAAAACGAAAAAAAAAAATTTATTGCGCGTACATAGTACATTGCCAGTGTATAGTGCCAATTTGCAGCACATAGACCAGCAGATATAGTTAGTGTCGTGCATGCTCAGTAAAGTTAGAACTTCTCCGTCAGAATATATGGACCGGCACATACGGAGAGTGTTGCGCATGCTCTGTGACAATTCCCAGCATAGACTGGCAGATAGAGTGAGTGTTGCACATGCTCAGTCAAGTCGAAACTGCCCGTCAGAATACGATTCAAGACAGTTCCGAGCTGAGTGACTGGATGGCTGACCGTGACTCACGACACTAAAGTGCAGGTTTACCTTTTATTCTTCCCTGGTCAAAAGGTTGAATCAGTGATGTGGTATTTGAAGGTATAAAAATGAATTCAATGTTTTTGAAATCAACTTTGGATGAGTGGGGAAATTGTCCAAAACCAATGCAATTTTTTTGTTTTTCTTATCCAATTTCAAATCCCATTTACGAAGATTATCTTCAAATAAAGCTGTCATCCAAGCATTGGTATTATGGGCATATTCAACAGGCAGCTGTTTTACTCCTTTAAATTATCTAGGCAATTCACTCTTGCCGATAACTAATGACTTCATCTTGATTGTTCCCGTCATGTTGCATGTTAAAAGAACTGTAATCCTTGATCTTCCTTCCTGCAAATGCAGAGGAATTTTTAAAAATCATGCAATGGTCTGGGGTAGCCCTGCAGTACAACCCTGTTTCATCTGTATTAAAAATGTCTTCAGGATTATAAGTGCTTAACACAGTTTGCCAAGAAGTTTTCAACCAGGTGTCAGCTGCAGAACTATCAGAATCCTGTTTTTCTTCGTGAAGTTTTTTGTAAACAATATCATGCCTCTCCTTCCATCTTGTCAGCCATCAGTCCATCGCCTTCAACTCTTCATGTAGTTTTTCAGCAAAATCATTAGCTTTAATGAAGAAGAATGCTACGATTGATTGGTGCATTAAATTCAAGCTGGCCTGTTTGAACCAAATGAACAGAGCTTTATCTATTGTTTGGCATTTCCCTTCAAGCTTCCTTTTTCTGATTTCACTAATCACATTAGTGTTTAATGTGTGAAATGATTTTAACAATTTTGATAAAGATGACTAAGGGATTTCTAATTTTACTGCCACTTTGCTTTGAGACATATTGCCTAAGTTTAATTTATCATACGTTTCTATAATTCGTAACTTATCTTTTACACTCAAATTCACTCTCTCTCTGTTCACTGACATTTTTTTGGTAGTAAAATTTAAAACATGGTAAAAAAGATAAGTGTCCATCAATAACAAAGCACACGGCGCACACACAAATTGAAACTAACACGATACACGCAAGTGAGACGAAGTTTAGATATAGAAATGAAGAGCAGATTTCAGCGAAGGGAAAACACATTTCACCATAATAATGTGAAAACACAGAATTTCAGCTATCGGCATTATCGCAAATGAATAAGATCGAGTTTACTACCTGTTTATTGCACTAACAGAAAAGCCCAATAAATCGGAAACTACAAATTGTTGTTTTATGGTTGCAACCTCTAGAAATGTGCTTTAGAAAAATACCACAGACGCGATCAAAATTGATTCTTATAACCGAAAATGTGATTCTAGTAAATGATGAAAGTACTGTATAGTGCATTTTACTGATTTCGATCAGTCCTTTGAAATTTGATTCTATTGAGTGGCTGATTCTAATAATCACTATAACCGGTGCTTCTGATAACGTTTACATACATGGAGGTGAAAATTACACACACAATGTGCCAAGGACTAGAAGGGTAAGGTTAGTAGAAAACAGAAGAAATGTACATTTGAAAAAGGTGAATGTTAATATCCTAAAAGTTATGATGAATTAAGAAAACTATGGGCTGAATTGCAAAGCCAATTTGGAGGTGAAGGAACTGTAATTAAAAGCTTGTTCACCTTATTAATACCAAATGATTAAACAAATAAAATAAAGGTGGTAAAGCTGTCATCAGATATGGGTGGGCAAATTTAGTTATAGGTTGAATACAGGAAAGGCAAAAATGCAAAGTCTGATGTCAGCAAAAGTAAAGTAAATACATAGTTAGGTATTTCATTAGGGGAGTACACTAACCATGTACCAGGAACTGCATTTCAATGCTTGTCCATAACAGTAGAAGAAAAGTTAAATAAATCCAAAAAGCAAAAAAAAAAAAAAAAAAATTAGCACATTCTTTTACAGTTGTTGTTATTTGGTTTTTAGGAGCATTAGCAACTAAGGCCATATTGCTCCGGGGATATGCGGTGGTCATTCCCTGACCTTTCTGCATCCTCTGTATTTGGTAGTCACGGGCTCGAACCCTGGTCTAATCAAGAAGAGTGTGCTACGCACTGCTGCTCCTACACCTGGCTACGGAGGTGCCTTCTTTTACAGTATAGACAAGTTAGTCCCAATGCAGTGTCAATGAAATGAAAATTATTAAGGCAAAAATAATGATAAGGCAAAAAAATATATAATTAAGTGTTTTCAGAGTGGGAAAAAGGTTTTTAAATATATGTAGATTTTTGAGTAAATTTGGAATTTTTTTTTTTTTTTTTATGAAACCCCCAAACACGAGAGGTATTAGAACCTATAGTACTTAGGACCATACTTGGGCTGGAGATTGAGAAGATGAAAGAAGATATTTGCTGACGTTAGACTTGAACTTCTGTTGACTAATTTTCAGGAAATACATATAAAGGAAGGTTTTTCCAGAAAACGGCAGTTGAATGAATAAACGAGGAAGATGAAAAGTTGGTTCTGTGAGTTTGAAGTTGGAGAGTAAATGAATATTAGCGGCACGTGTTTAGACTGTTTTGAAAGAGAGAGCGGGAATTATAGAAGCCAATTCAGAAGAACGGTGCCCATAGAAGTATCTGTAGAAAAGGCATGCAGCAGAAAAAGTACATCTATGAGACAGTGAGTGGAAAGACTCTGTTAGAGATAAGTCATTAATTAACCTAACTGCCCTCTTCTGAATGGAATCTAGATGTCTGAGAGAGAGGTTTTGGGGGCATCGGCCAGATGTAAAAACAATATTCCATGGTAGGGCAGATTTGCGATTTGTACAGAGTGAACAGCTGTTTGGAAGAAAAGTAAAGACAAGAGAAAAACAGAAAACAATGTTTTTTAGATGCAGAGGAAGCAATATTTGTAATTTGCTTGTGCCAAGAGAGATTAGAAGTTAGGGTAATCCACAAAAGAGATATATCATCTTGCCTAGAAATCGGAGGGTCATCAAAGATAAGCAGAAGAGCAGAAGAATTCTTTTTGTGAGACATAAGACAAGACCGAGTTTTAGAAGGATTGAAATCAACTAAGTTGTCTTTGCCCCACTCCGGAGATATGCGGTGGTCTGGAGAATTACCTGGAGATTGGCATTTAAGGAATTGGTAGCAGATATTCGAGAAGTTGAAGCTGATTGAGCAGGGCAAGGTTTCTCAAAATGTAAAGTGGAATGCAATGTGCTATCATCGGCAAAACTATGGATAGGATTTCCAGTCAATGGAAGAAGGTCATTAATATACAAGAGGAAAAGAGTAGGGGAAGGAAATGAACCTTGGGGGATTGTTTTTTTGTTATTTGATTTTTAGGAGCATTAGCAACTAAGGCCATATTGCTCCAGGATATGCGGTGGTCATTCCCTGACCTTTCTGCATCCTCCGTATTTGGTGGTGACGGGCTTGAACCACGGCCTAATCAAGAAGCGTGTGCTAAGCACTGTTGCTCCTTCCCACCTGGCTGTGGAAGCGGCAACCTTAGGGGACACCAGCATTAGTGGAGAAGTCAGACAACAGAGAGCTATCTACCATCACCCTCAGAGAGAAAACTGGATTAACAATTACAAAAAACAGTTTGCAAACCATAAGATGGAAGCTTGTTTAGAAGACCTTTATGCCAAACACGATCGAAAGCCTTTGAGATGTCAAGAGCAACTGCTTGTGTTTCACCAAACTTTTCCATTGAATTTGTGCATAAATGGGTAACATAAGCCAGAATATCACCAGTGGATCAACACTGATGGAATCCATACTGGCGATCGTTGATCAGACAGAAAGTTTCTAGGTAGTTTAACAGTTGGCGGTAATTGATTTCTCTATTATTTTAGAAAGAGTAGAAGTAATTGCATTGTGACGATAATTAATGGGAGGGATTTGTCACCCTTTTTTAGGAGCTGGATATGAGCAAACTTCCAAGCAGAAGGAAAAACACCTTTGGAATAGGAAAGTGAAAAAAAGGCAGCAAAGAACAGGAGTAAGTTCAGGAGCACAGGTTTTGAGGACAAGTGGAGAAATACCATCAGGATCTGGAGCTTTCTTAGCATCAAGATTCATCCAAAATCCTTCTGATATCCTTTTGACAGAAGACCACAGGAAGTATTGAATGGAGTGTGTTGGGAATGGTGGGAAGTGTTTTACCAAGGTCATTAATACATGAGTTGGAAGAAAAATGGGATGTCAGCATGTCAGCTTTATCCTTGGCTGAAGTGACAACAGAACTATCTGGTTTTGACAGAGGTGGGAGCAGAGATGTGCAAAAGTCGTGGCCAATTGCTTTGGCAAAAGACCAGAATGCTTGGCTACCATTAGGGCAAGAAGCAAGTTTTCTACTCTTAGCCTGTTCAAAATCTAGTTTGGACTGATTAATAACTGCCTTAGAGTTGTTGCGAGTTTTGGTGCAGGCAGAAAATGAAACTGAAGAATTGGAAACAAGCCAATTGCGATATGCAACATTCTTCTCTTGAATAGCCTTACAGGGCTGCTGCGACCCTATGTGCCGCTAGTAAGCAAAATTTGCTGCCCCAGAATATTTCGATTAAAAATAAAATAAGGCGTAAATAATTATTATTAATTTATTGAAAAAGAAAAGAATTACAACAAATCTCACATATATAATATAATGAAACAACAAACAAAAATAACAAAATCTAAATTCACAGTAATTGTACTCTATCGCAATAATAAAATAAAAGTGAAAATTATACAAATTTATGTTTCCTTGCTTTAAGAGATGCGAATTTATTAATTATTTCATTTATGTTTATTTGTTCCAAAAGATCATTTTCTATTGAAATTGTTGCAAAATTAGAGAGTCGTTGTTGAGACATTGTCAATCGTAAATAATTTTTGAATAATTTTGAAAAATTTGTTCTCCTGAGGCAACTGAAACACTAAAAAAAAAATCATAGTATAACTGAAACCGGTAAAGTCAGAAAGGGTATTAATATTAGTAGTGGCATATGAGGCCAGAAAGCAGGCTTATACAGCATCAATCAAAAAAAAGGGGGGGGGAGAACCATTTCCCATTCACCTCTCCATCCACTCCAAAAGTTTCTCCAGTTCTTCCTTGAATTTATTTAAGCTATCAACTTCCACAATGACAGATGGAAGTTTGTTCCAGAAATCAACCACCCGCTGGCTAAATGCAAATTTCTGAACTATTCTATTCTACAACTGTCTTTCCTCAATTTGAATATATGCACGCTCAGGTTCGTAATCTGAGCAAGAGGAAGAATCCCATCAGAATTGAGCCTGCTCAACCCATTCAAGGCCTTATACACCTCAATCCGATCACCTCACAGGCGTCTAGTCTCCTGATGCTGCAATTTGCAGAACTTAAGCCTTTCTTGGTAAGACCACCCCTTTATTCCCCTCATTTGCATAAATTCATAATGCAATTTCTACATTTGGAAAAGTATCTTTAAACTTGTTTTTAAAAATATATTGTAACACTTCAGATGGAGTAATATTGCCTTTAATATAAATTTGAAGTACTCTTAAGTTCTTCATTAATGCTAAACCATCAATATCAGACTCATTATGATCAATGTCACTTAATTTAATATATAAACCTTTTCAAAGATTTAAGAAATCATTATATGACCATTTTTTTCAATTCAGATATATAAAATATTTTAAATATTTCTACATGTTCTTATGGCGCCTCCATAGCCAGGTGGGTAGAAGCAGCAGTGCGTAGCACATGTTTCTTAATTAGACCGGGGTTCGAGTCCGTGACCACCAAATACGGAGGATGCGGAAAGGTCAGGGAATGACCACCGCATATCCCCGGAGCAATATGGCCTTAGTTGCTAGTGCTCCTAAAACCCAAATAACAACAACATAACAACATGCTCTTTCATATTTCTGAACCTTTCACAGTTAACGAGAAAATTGTTGTGTCCATAATTTGAAAGAAAAAAATAATTTTGAAATTGTTTCGGATCTGAATAGCTTCCTCTACTTTCATAATCGAAATGATGTCTTTTCAATCTTTTTCTTACAGTGGTTACTTCTGGAAACTAAGCGGCAATGCCAATGATAGTAACCATATTATTAGCCAAATCAAGTATTTTTTGGAATGCTTCCTCTGTTCTGTTTTCTTGAAAATATTCCATGATTTCCCATTGGTAGGGAGTGTAGGGCAAGGATGTTCTGTGTCCCCCCATACTATTTGATTTATATGCAGAAGCAATGGCAAAAGAATTCAAAGAGCTGAAAGGAGGTGTAAAAATAGGAGGGGAGAAGATAAAGACAATAAAATTTGCAGATGACTAGATATTGATTGCTAATAATGAAGAATTACAGAGCTCCTTGTTCTCTATAAGTAATAATGTGAAGAATATGGAGTAATATATGAAGATTAACAGCAATAAAACCAAGATAATGTTAATTTCAAAGAGGCCAGGAAGAAGCAATGTAACATTAGATGGAATAATATTGGAACAGGTTAACAGATACAGGTACTTGGGAAGCATAATGAGAGAAAATGGAAAAAGCCTGGAAGAAATAAAAACAAGAACTGCAATGGGCAAAGAGCCATTTAGTAATAGAAAAGAACTATTGAGAAGAAATTTCAAGGAGGAATTAAGAAAGCAAATGGTGAAAACATTAATATGGGCTGTTGTACTATATGGCTCTGACACATGGACACTGGGAAAGAGGAGATTAGATGCCTAGAAGCTTTCGAGATGTGGGTGTAGAGGAGAATGGAAAGGGTGAAATGGGTGGACAGAGTGAGTAATGAGATTTTGAGGAAAGTAGAAGAGAGAACATTAGTAAAGAATTAAGGAGACAAAATAACTTTACAGGACATAAATTCCAAATAGCAAATGCTTAATGTACGGTACTCACCTTATACAATCTGCAATAGTTTAGGGTGAAATGATGGCTAAATTTTGGGTTGAATAATTTAAATTAGTAAATTAAAAATGATTTAATTTACTAATTTAAATTATTCAACCCAAAATTTAGCCATCATTTCACCCTAAACTATTGCAGATTGTATAAGGTGGGTACTGTACATTAAGCATTTGCTATTTGTAATTTAGTCTAACAATCACGGTATTTCAAGAACTCTATAATTTCCCATATTGTCTTTACAGGACATGTATTGAGAAGAGAAAGCATGTAGAGGAAAGGAACTGAGGGGTAGATGTGTGGGAGGAAAAATGATGGGGAGGAGGAGAATTGGAATGATGGATTGGATGATAAGAGAAAATTATGCAGGAATTAAAAGTATAGCACAAAAATAAGATTTTATAACTGCAAAATATAAATAATGAAACACAGAAAGCAACTTAACATATCTGCAATTTCATGTACTGTATTTATCTCAAATGAATTTTTGCCTGCCATGTTGAATAATGGTAAATGATGGAAGTCGCGTTGATCATCTGATTGTATAAAACTAATCAGATGACTATCGAAATAGCTGGGTATGTGGGACAGGCGGTTGGTTAGGTTTCAAGAGTAACACTAGATTACAGAATTGTAATTCCTTTGGCTCTTAATTCGAGGTTAGAAGCACACTAATTGACTCAATTGCCTGAAGGCCAGAGGTTATACGTTCCCAGTAAAGTCTCTCGTAATCTGTTCATTATATTGAAATTTTCTTCATTCTACTGAAACTATTATACATATAATTTACCCGGGGGAATATTAAAAAAATTGCTGAATATAAAATTTCTCTATAAAGAAGTTCGTTAAACAGAGGTCCGACTTGTGTATGTCAAAAAATTTTTTTGCGCCCTCCTGAACTGTCACCCATAAGCAACGCTTACCTCGCCTACCCACTTGCAGCAGCCCTGCAGCCTTAGCACATTTATTGGAAAACCAAGGTTGAGAAAAAGGACGAGATTTTAAAGTGGAGTGTGGGATAAAGGATTGCATTCCTACAAGAATAATTTCACTGACACGATCTGAACAAAAGTTGACATCAGAAGTTTTGAAACAGTAATCCGACCAAGGAAAAGAAGAAAAGAAATCTTGCAGGTCATCCCATTTTGCATTCTTGTAATGCCAAACAATACGAGGTTGGGAATAGCAATGAGATAAAGGCTCCATTGAAGAAGAGACAATCACCAAGGTGTGATCTGAGGTGCCTAAAGGATCACTCACTTCGACCGTGTACTTAGAAGGGTTGTTTGTGAGAAAAAGATCAAGCGTATTGGCTTATGATTAGGATTGTCTGGTATTCTTGTAGGTAAATGAACAATCTATGCGAAGTCATTAGTAATTGTAAAAGCTTCAGCATCCCGACCAGCTGGGTCAGTGTGACTAGAGAATAGAACCCAGCTGGAGTTGTGAACATTAAAATCACCAAGGAAAATTACCTCAGTTAGGAAAGTTGGACTGGAGAAAGTCAAGTTGCAAAGAGAGGAAGTCAAAGAGCTCCAAGTGATTAGTGGAGTTGGGAGAACAGTAGAGACAACAGATGAATTTGACACAATGAGGTAGAGAGATTTTAAGCCAGAGAAGATCAAATAGAGGAGATTCTTTTTTTTTTTTTTTTGATTTGGTAGTTGTTGGCGCATCGGCTTCTATGGCCATATTGCACCTCCGAAGGTTTTTGCAGTACTTTGATCCAAGCCCGAGGCGGGAATCGAACCCGTGACCTTTGGGTTGCCGGGCAGGTACTTTACCCACTCGTCTAGCCCAGTCGGCTTGAGGAGATTCCAAATTACTAAGTCTCTCAGAGGGAATCCTTTCACCTCAAAGGTGATACACAAGTATCACCTTTGAGGTGAAAGGAATCATACAGCGAATAATATGGGCAACCAAAATGAGCAGTAGTTGAATCAATCGATAACTGAGATTCTGTCAGAAAAAGTACATGGGGTTTGGCAGACTGCAATTGGAAATGGGTATCATTGAGATTAGAATTGAGGCCACGTATATTTGTGAAATGAACTAGGAAGTGTTTGGAGGTTTAGATCTTTTCGCAGATAAGCTTACTCTATTAGTTTGACAATTCATGGTGTATTCAATAGTAAGAAAAAGTGGAGGGGGTCATGCTGTATGAAGTAATAAAATTTTTGGATATGGTGTATACATGGTAAGAATAGCATTAGCATTAGTAGAGGCATTTGATGGAAGAAAGCAAGCTTATGCAGCATCAGCCAAAAAAAAAATAAATAAATAAAAAATAACCACTTCCACTTCACCCCTCTGTTCGTTCCAAATACCTGTCCAGCTGAGCCTTAAACTTATTTAGGCTATCAACTTCCACGACAAGGGATGGAAATCAATGGACACTGCTCATCGTGGACTAATGTTATTAGTGGAGTCCCTCAGGGCTCAGTGTTGGGTCCATTATTGTTTTCTGTATTTATAAATTATATTGATGATGGTATATCAAGCTTAATGTCCAAGTTTGCAGATGATACAAAGGTTGGCAGGGTTGTCAAGGACACTACTGACACTATGCTACTGCAACAGGATCTGGAAAGGTTGAGCAGATGGGCTGAGAGGTGGCAAATGAAGTTTAACATTGACAAATGTCAAGTACTACACATGGGAAACAGCAACCCCAGAGCAACGTATCAACTCTGTGGTACTACACTGACAGTGGTAGAGAATGAAAGGGACTTGGGGGTGGTTGTGCAGGCAGATATGAAGTTCTCTGATCAGTGCAGACGGGCTGCACTGATCAGTAGCTCGTGGAGTATTGTCAATGATATACAGGAATTTTTCCAGCAGGGATAAGGAAGTGATTATTCCCTTGTATAATGCAATGGTCAGGCCACACATAGAGCACTGTATACAGGTCTGGAGGCCTCATTTCAAGAAGGATGTAGAGCTGCTGGAACGAGTACAGAGAAGGGCAACAAGGTTAGTGAATGGAACAAAGGGGTGCTCTTACGAAGAAAGGCTTAAGTATTGCAAATTACAGTGTCTGGAGACTAGGCACCAGCGAGGTGATCTGATAGAGGTGTATAAAGCCTTGAATGGTTTAAGCATGCTCAATGCTGATGGGATTCTTCCTCTAGCTCAGAAAAATCACCTAAGAGGGCATAAATTCAAATTGAGGAAAGACAGATGTAGGATAGACGTGCGGAAATTTGCCTTTAGCCAGCGGGTGGTTGGTTGGTTGGTGGAACAGACTTCCATCCCTTGTCGTGGAGGTTGATAGCCTAAATAAGTTTAAGGCTCAGCTGGACAGGTATTTTGAACGAACGGAGGGGTGAAGTGGAAATGGGTTTTTTTTTTTTTTTTTTTTTTGGCTGATGCTGCATATGCTTGCTTTCTTGCATCAAATGCCTCTACTAATGCTAAAGTCTGTTCCACCAACCAACCACCCGCTGGCTAAAGGCAAATTTCCTCACATCTATCCTACATATATGTAGATCTGTGATATAACGTGGCCTCGACAACGCTCCCCCGCACACACACTACTCGGACTCTTTCCAGTCACTATCTGGCACAGTAGAGATAGCAAGATTATACACTAGCTGATACCGAAGCCTCCAAAAGCGTTACTAATAGGTTCGGTCCAGTGTACTAACTAGCTGCCAGCCTGTGAACACCGTTTTAGAGCTGTACCCTCGAAATGTAAGGAAGATTGGATCTCGCCATGATGTCCATTATAATCTCAAAAGTCATCAGTCATACTGCATGATTGAAGAGACATGGAAGGGTTGACCGGAACTTAGCTCTAGAGACTAAACATAGGTTTCACCACTTCAAGCGTCCAATAAGCGAAGTGGTGGTATTGCACCGGTTGTGAGAGTCATCTACCATACAGTATCGACTGTTAACACAGAGGGAAGGCATTCCACCATGTGGTGTGAGTGTCACACCTCAACCCCTGTTTATGTTGGTTCACACCTGGGTGGTCAGCCACAGTGTGCTTGTGCATGGGGGTTATACCCAGGATTACTAACAGTCCCACCATCGTGAAGGTGCCAGCAGAGGATTTAGCTGTCACAGACCATCCAGACTTTGCCGAAATTGGGTCCACTTGACTTGAGTGTCACCTGAATATAAGTTCCATCAGCGTTTCAGACTCCCAGATAGCAAGTACAGCTTGTCTGCAATATCTCAGAGAATGTCTGTGACAACCTCGAGGACCAAATATTTTAGTGTTGAAATTTTGTGGAGATTAGAAGAATTAAAATAATTTAGTGTTGGAATTTTGTGGAGATTAGAATAATTAAATAAATAGCATCAAGTACATGGTATAGGGAGAGGTACTAAATTGAGGATGGCATGAGTTATTAAATTAAATCGAGGATAAAAGCATTGAAAATAAAGACAAAAATAGTGATAGAATGAGGAGAGCTGGAACGTTCGTATCACCTCGTATTGCACTAATAGATCTATGAATGGGAAAAAAGGTAGAATTAGAAAGTGAAAAGGTAAAAAAGTATAGTAAAAGTTATTAAAACATACTGAGCCAGTTGGGGTTGCAAGGCCCGACCTTTTAGTAAGGGAACTAGCTTTGTAAGAGTTAGTATAAAAAGGAAATAAATACCAAATGCTTGTACTGCAGTGAAAAAAAGCAGACGAAAAAATATGTAAGTTAAAACAGGCCTAGAAATGAACTAGATGAATTCATAGGGAATAATACCTGGAGTTTTCAAGTAGTACGTAGTGGAAGGAAGACTGTGGGAAAATAAAGTGCACATATTTAGTAGAGCAGATGAATGTATCTAAAGCAAAACTATATTAGTGATTTAGCTACAGAATAAAGCAATTTATAGCAGCATAACAGACTTGATAGAGAGCTGTGAAGAAGTGTAAATAAATATGGAAATAGTGACTCTATATTCGTATTTTGAATAAGAGTGTAGAGATACATAAGATTAGTGTTGGAAAAGAGAGAGTATATTTATAACATAGAAATGTGGTTGGAATAAAAGGACTTTACCGATATTAGCATTAGTAGAGGCACATGATGTAAGAAAGCAAGCTTATGCAGCACCAGCCAATACAAAAAAAACTCTCCCATTTCACCCCTCCGTTCATTCCAAATACTTGTCCAACACAGCTAAAATTTATTTAGGCTATCAACTTCCACAAAAGGGATGGACGTCTGTTCCACCAACCAACTACCCGTTGGTTGTTAAAGGCAAACTTCCACACATCTATCCTACAACTGTCTTTCGTCAATTTGAATTTATGCCCTCTCAGGTGATTATTCTGAGCAAGAGGAAGAATCCCATCAACATTAAGCATGCTCAAACCGTTCAAGGCTTTATACACCTCAATCAGATCACCTCGCAGCTGCATAATCTCCAGACACTGTAATTTGCAAAACTTAAGCCTTTCTTCATAAGAGCAACCCTTTGTTCCATTTACTAATCTTGTTTCCCTTCTCTGCATTCGTTCTAACAGCTCTACAAAATACAACAGCTCTTCTTAAAATGAGGCCTCCAGACCTGTATACAGTACTCAAGGTGTGGCCTTATACAAGGGGATAATCACCTCTTTATCCCTGCTAGAAAAATTCCTGTATATCATTGACAAGACACCATGAGCTACTCTTGAAGACCATCTGCACTGATCAGAAAAATTATGCAGGCAGATCTTCATATCTGCCTGCATAATTACCCCCAGGTCCTTTTCGTTCTCTACCATTGTCAGTGTAGTACCACAGAATTTATATGTTACTCTGGAGTTACTGCTTCCCATATGTAGTATTTTACATTTGTCAATGTTAAACTTCATTTGCCACCTCTCAGCCCATCTGCTCAACTCTTCTAGATCCTGTTGCAGCAGTGCACTGTCATTAGTGTCATTAACAACCCTGCCAACCTTCGTATCGTCTGCAAACTTGGACATTAAGCTTGATATACCATCATCAATATCATTTATAAATACAGAAAACAACAATGAACCCAACACTGAACCCTGAGGGGGCTCCACTAATAACATTAGTCCACGATAAGCAGTGACCACTGATTACCACTCTCTGTCTTCTCCCACTCAACCATCCCTTTATCTACAGCAGCAATTTGCCTCCAATGCTACACTGCTCCAATTTGTTCAGCTGTCTTCCATGTGCAACAGTATCAAAAGCCTTTCTAATATCCAAATATATGATATCAAAGTTATTCCCTACATCCAGTTCCTTTGTGACCAAATTGGTCAGGCAAGACTTTCCCTTCACAAAACCATGCTGTGTCCGAGCTATAACTGAAGTCTTGTCTAGATGATCCTGCAGTGCTTCATTTACCTGCGCCTCCATTAATTTTCCTGGAACAGAAGTTAAACTAACAGGTCTATAATTACTTGTGTCGCTCTTTGATCCTCCTTTGTGAATTGGGGTCACATTTGCACATCTCCGGTCCATGGGTATCCCTTAGTCCAGAGAAGCTCTCATAATTATGGCTAAGGGTTTGCTTACTTCCTTTGCTTGCCTCTGTAGCCATGTAGGCAGGAGCAGCAGTGCATAGCACACGCTTCTTGATTAGACGGGGGTTTGAGCCCGTGCCCACCAAATACGGACAATGCGGAAAGGTCATGGAATGAACACTGCATATCCCCGGAGCAATATAGCCTTAGTTGCTAATGCTCCTAAAAACCAAATAACAAACAAACAAACAAACTTCTTTTGCTGCCTCCTTTAATATAACTGAATATAAAGTAACAAGATATATAAAAATACAACAGTTCGTAGATAAATAAAAAGTATTGAACATAGCCATAATAAAATGAAGAGAAAGTTGATCAAGTGATATGGTTATTTTGGTTTTTTTTAGGAGCATTAGCAACTAAGTCCATATTGCTCCAGGGATATGCGATGGTCATTCCCTGACCTTTCCACATCCTCTGCATTTGGTGGTGACGGACTCGAACCCCGGTCTAATTAAGAAGCATGTGCTACGCACTGCTGCTCTTTCCCACCTGGCTACGGAGGCACCAGTGATATGGCTACTATATACTTAACAAAAAAAGGATGTTATGTAATCCTAGTATATAAATCGAAAGTATACCAATTGGGGGGGGGTATAGCTTACAAATAAAAATTTTTAATATCCAGGAAATGAGTAATTACATATGTAAGCATAAATAGCAGGAAATATGTAAAGAATAACATAAAATTCTGAGACGGAGAGGCCAGATTAAGACTTAAGGATTATAACCTGTAGTTGAAAATGGAGTGAAACAAATCTAAAGTCATATCAGTAATCATTTCTGTAAAAATAAATAAATCTATTGCTGAGAGAGTAGCATAAATCCAAAGGTAAAAGGGTGTAATAAGAATCCATTTTTGATGAGGAAATCTAGTTTAAAACCAGTGATGAAAGAATAAAAAATAATTCCGAGGATGCATATTAACTAGATGACTGCAATGGTGGGGTAATTAGGCACCAAATCCTCAGGAGACTGCAGAAAATAAAAATTTTTGTAATATAAATTGACACAAAGATCCATGGAGTTGAAGAATCCAAAAATGAACAAGTACTGCATAAAATTTCAGTAGTAATGAATATGCACAATAGTGAATGAAAACAGTACACATCTAGAGCAAATAAATCCAAAGGATGATATTCAAGAGTAAAGTTGAAAGGTATCAAAACTTTTTGGATACCTTAAAGTAGCTTTAATACTTGAAAGATCCAAATAATGCAATCTACAATATAAATATACTCTCTCTTTTCTAACGCTATCTTATATATCCTTATGCTCTTATTTGTTCAAAATACAACTATAGAGGTCACTATTTCCATATCTATTTACACTTCTTCACAGCTCTCTATAAAGTCCATTATGCCGCTACAAATTGCTTTACTCTATAGTTAAGTCACTAATATAGTTTTGCTTTAGATACATTCATGTACTCCACTAAATATGTGCACTTTATTTTCCCGCCGTCTTCCTTCTGCTACGTACTACTTGAAAACTCCAGGTATCATTCCCTTTCTTATTATACTTTTGATTTTGGTTTGTTTCTAGGCCTGTTTTGACTTACATATTTTTTCATCTGCTTTTTACCCTGTAGTACAAGCATTTGGTATTCATCTCCTTTTTATACTAACTCTTACAAAGCCAGAACCCTTACTAAAAGGTTGGGCCTTGCAACCCCAGCTAACTCAGTATGTTTTAATAACTTTTTCTATACTTTTTACCTTTTTACTTTCTAATTCTACCTTTCTTCCCATTCATAGATCTATTAGTGCAATACCAGAGTGATACAAATGTTCCACCTGTCCTCATTCTATCGCTATTTTTGTCTTTATTTTGTATGCCTTTATCCCTTCCCCATTCTCAATTTAATACCTCTCCCTATACTATGTGCTTGATACTATTTATTTTAATTCTTCTAATCTCCACAAAATTCCAATACTAAAAAATTTTTCCAAATTTGCTCAAAAATGTACATATATTTAAAAACCTTTTTCCCACTCTGAAAACACTTAATTATATATTTTTTCCTTATTTTTACCTTACTAATTTTCATTTCATTGATACTGCATTGGGACTACCTTGTCCATACTGTAAAAGAATGTGCTAATATTTTTTTTTTTTTCTTTTTGCTTTATTTAACTTTTTTTTTACTGTTATGGACAAGTATTGAAACAGCTCTTGATACAGTCAGTCCTCATATAGCACGATAGTTGCGTTCCTAGAAACCCTCGTGCAATGCAAAATCGTGCAATATAAACAACAGGCCCTATGGGAAAAATGGGGTTAGGTGCCGACCACCCAGGATTCAACACACATTTGTAACCAAAACATTACCAAACACAATAAATTATCATAATAAAATACTTATGCATTTTATTACGACTATTACGTAATAAAATATTGCTAATGCTTTTATTTCTATCGTAAGCAAACTTGTTTTTTGTTTGATTTTCTATCCAAACAGATAACAGGCATTCCATCTCTTCCAGTTCTTTGCATCTTAATCTAATGGATTTTAATTACACTTTGAGTTGTTCCTGCTATGAAAGTTGTTTTTATTTTCTCTGCATTCTTTCTAATTCCTGGCGTTGCCTCATTTAGGTCTGTAGCACGTGCAATATCACATGGTCTTTCATTTCGCTCAAAGCGTTTCACAATTTCATATTTTTTCTCTATTGACAGAGACAGACTGGCCATAAGCCTTACCCGGGAAACCCTGGTGGGCCGGAGGCCGGTGTGATCTTGGCCAAAGTATGAGGCCACTATAAATTTTCCCGGGTAAGAATTTTTGACCCAGTCCGCCTCTGTTTATCGATATTGCTTTTCTTTTTCTCTCTGAATCTGCAGTGTCTTCACCAGGACGCTTCCTTTTTGCACCTTTTAAGTATTTTATTAATTTTTAGGGAACAAAGCACAATTACAAAATGAGGAGGCACGCTTGATACACATAAACAAAGCTGCGCGTGTGTAGCAATTGAATAAACAAGACCGTAAAGGCTGGGATTAACACCTCACATTTTACTAAAGCACATTTCTAGGGGTTAATACCATAAAACAATAAAAACAATTTCCAGTTGTGTTTCTGCTAGTGGAATCTGTTTATAAACTGGTAGTAAACTCGATCTAATTGCATTTGCGATTATACCGATAGCTGGAATTGTGTTGGTTTTTAAGTTATTATGGTGAAATGTGTTTCCCCTTCACGGATATAAAACACATAAATACATTTTCAGAATCTTCTCTTCATTCCTATCGTGTTGCGTTCGTTTGGAGTGATTCCGTGTTTGACTGCCATTTCTTGTAAACACAAAGGCGAATCGTGCATAAGCGAATTCGGTTCGTGTTATATAAGATATCGTTCCCCTATTTATAAATCGTGTATGATCGAATTTGTGTAGTGTAAACACGTATTATATGAGGACTGACTGTACATGGTTAGATGTAGTCCCCCTGATGGAATACCTAACCATGTATCAATATACTTCTGCTGACATCAGACTCTGCATGCATTTTTGCCTTCCCTGTATTCGACCTATAACTAAATTTGCCCACCCATATTTGATGACAGCTTTAATATCTTTATTTTATTTTACTTTATTTTGTTTAATCATTTGGTATTAACAATTTTACTTTACAGTTCCTTCACCTCCAAATTGGCTTTGCAATTCAGCCCATAATTTTCTTAATTCATCATAACTTTTAGGATATTAACATTCTTTCACCTTTTTCAAATCTACATTACTTCTTTTTTCTACTATTCTTACCCTTCTAGTCCTTGGCACTTTGTGTGTAATTGTAACCTCCATCTATGCAAACTTTCACACTTATTTATTCTTACATGTTTATATACTTTTGCATCCTTTACTGCTGCTTTGCACATTTTGGTGCATTTTTCATACCTTGCTTATTCATTTTTTGTTTTTTATTTTTATTTTTCATCAACTGTAACTTGGACCTTAAATTACATTTAATATATATATACACACAGTCGATTCCGGTTATTTTCGACACATCGGGACTAGTGCATTTTGGCCCGATTAAGCGGCCGCCCCAAGTTTCACATAAAAAAAGTTAAAAATACAATGGACCCCCACTTTACAATTGGTTTTCACTATTCAATCAAATCACATTACAATGGAGTCACCATAGTAAAGTACTGTTCACTATACGACGTGTAGTAAGCGCCGGTCATTGCGATCACGTTTGTGAATTGAATTTTAATTCTATTAAACAGCAATTCTAATTAGCGAAAATAGGAGGAATATTATCCACAAGTTATAGAAGTAAAGATATATTAAGCACAAATTTATCCTTTAGTATCTTACCAATTAAAAATTTAAATGATACGTGAAAATCGGAAGAATATACGTGATAATCGGAATAATTAATACGTACATACTAACTAGTTGACATTTGTGGGTGGGGGTTAAAATTTAAAACAGTAAAAAGATAAGCAATCAATAACAAAGAACACGGCACACACAAACTGCAAGTAACATGATACGTGCAAGTGAGAATGAAGTAACAAGTTACGAAGCTTTAAAAATAAGAATGAAGAGAAGATTCTGAAAATTAATTTTTTTATATGATTGAAGATTCCATGGAAGTGTAAACACATTTCACCATAATAACCCACAGAATTCCAGCTGTCGGTATTATCGCAAATTCAATAAGATCGAGTTTACTATTGTTTATGATAGATAAACTAACAGAAAACCGAAACAGGTGACTGCTGATTGTTTTTATTGTTTTATGGTTGTGACCTCCAGAAATCCGACAGAACCACGTGGTATGGTCGAAGACAATCGTAGGATAATTTCCAATGCTGCGGTCTCTTGCCCCGATTAAACAGCATGTTGTCCCAATTAAGCAAAGTAAATACTTGATATAGCTAGAAGAAAGGGGTTGAATCAGATTGGGCCATGTTGATGGTTCAACTATTGATGATCCTGCTCAGATAGCTGAAAAACTGAACAAATATTTTGCAATCACATGAGGAATTCTGTAAGGAAGAGGACAGAAGATTACTGAACTCTAAATAGGGAACTAGATAGTTTTGTAATAATGGAGAGCAAAGTGGAGGAGAAATTGTTGAAGTTAAACATAAAACAGGCACCTGGGGTGGATGGATCTATCTAGTTATAGTATGGCTGTTTATTGGCGCATTAGCTGCTATGGCTATAGTGGTCTATCTAGTTATATTGAAGGAGGCAGAGAGGGAAGTAAGCAAACCCTTAGCCATAATTATGAAAGCATCCTTAGATTCATGGGAGTTCCCCATGGACTGGAGATGTGCAAATATATCTCCAATTCACAAAGGGAGTTCAAAGGTGACTAAATAATTATAGACCTGTTAGTTTCACTTCTGTTCCAGGGAAAATAATGGAGTCACTGGTTAAGGAAGTGATGCAGGATCACCTAGACAAGACTGCAGTAATAGTTCAGACACAGCAGGGGTTTGTTAAGGGGAAGTCTTATCTGACCAATTTGATTGGATACTACGATGTGGTCACAAAGGAACTGGATGCAAAACATAATTTTGATATCATATACTTGGATTTCAGGAAATCTTTTGATACTATTGCACATGGAAGACTGCTGTACAAATGGGAGCAGTATGGCATTAAGGGCAAGTTGCTGCAATGGATAAAGGGATGGTTGAGTGGGAGATGACAGAGATTGGTAATGAATGGACACACTCTACGTGGACTAATGTTATTAGTGGAGTCCCCCAGGGTTCGAGTGTTGGGCCCATTGTTGTTTTGTGTATTTATCAATGATATCGATGAAGGTATATCAGGCTTAATGTCCAAGTCTGTAGATGATACAAAGGTTGGCAGGGTTATTAATGACAGTAAAGGCATTATGATACTGCAACAGGTTCTAGAAAAAGTTAGACAGATGGACTGAGAAATGGCAACTAAAGTTTAACATTGACAAATGCAAAGTACTGCATATGGGTAGCAGTAACCCAAGAGAAATGTACCAATTGTTTGGTACTACACGCAGGGAGGTGGAGAGTGAAAAAGACCTGGAGGTAATTGTGCAGTCAGATACGAAATTCTCTGAGCAGTGCAGATGGGCTGCCAGAGCATGGATGGAGTTTTCTCAATGATATATAGAAATTTTACTAGCAGGGACAAGGTGATTATCCCCTTGTATAAAGCAATGGTGAGGCCCCACCTTGAGTGCTGTGTACAGATCTGGAGGCCTCATTTTAGGAAGGATGTAGAGTTGCTAGAACTAGTACAGAGAAAGACAAGATTGGTGAGAGGAACAAAGGGGTGCTCTTACCAAGAGAGGCTTAAGTTCTGCAAGTTGCACCATCTGGAGACTAGGCACCTGTGAAATGATCTCACTGAGGTGTATAAGGTTTTAAATGGTTTGAGCAGGCTCAATGCTGATGGGATACTTCCACTTGCTCAGACTAAGAACCTGAGGGGGGCATAGATTCAAATTGAGGAAAGACAGTTGTAGAATAGGTGTGCAAAAAACCTTCTCAAAAAAATGAATGTTTTTTGGGAAAAAACCTTCCTTTGGGAAAAACCTTCCCAAATTTATTTAAGCTATCAGTTTCCACAAAAACAGATGGAAGTCTGTTCCAGAAATCAACTACCCACTGGCTAAAGGCAAACATACAGTTGTAGAATAGGTGTAAGTTTGCCTTTAGCCAGTGGGTAGTTGATTTCTGGAACAGACTTCCATCTGTTTTTGTGGAAACTGATAGCTTAAATAAATTTGGTAAGGTTTTTTTTTTTTTTTTTTGGCTGATGCTATATTTCACCTCAGGGGCTCACATGTGGTGAGTATGGGCTTGGCACACCCAGGGTCCTCAGCTGGATATCATCATTCTTCTCTTTCTTGGTAATTCCTCTGTCTCTCAGGGTAACTCAGAAATTTTTTTTGGCTGTTGCAGCAGAAGCCTCAAGCTTGCTTGCACTATATGGCTAAAGTAATAATAATAAGGTTGCTCTCTTACATCATATTCCTCAACTAATGCTATACAGCTTTTTTTTTTAAATTTTGAGCAGAATTAATAAAATTTGGTACATATTTCTCATTTTATACATAATATAAAAGCAGAAATAAAAGCACAGTTGTAATTTTTTAATTTTGCGCATATAATAATTTCATCAACTCTGCAGTACATAATCATATTGTACAGCACTATAGATGATATAAAATGAAAGGGCCTAATAGTATTGCTTTTATACTTTATGTAGTTTTTTTTTTTTGTTTTGTTTTGTTTTTGTTTTCAGTAGAAACAATTTCTGCATATTTCTGCTTCTACATGTACGCTGGGTAGACAGAAATCACGGGATACCTACCTAGTAATGTGTAGGCCCACATTTCACCCAGATAAGGGCAGTCACATGGCAAGGCATTGAGTCCAGTAATTTACGAAAGTGTTCCACGGATATTTCCATCCATGCTTGCTACACCGCTGTCCATAATAATACCATCACAATCCATGGGTGGAGAATCCAAAGCTCGAACGGACCTTTCCACCGCATCTCAAAGATGCTCCAAAAGGTTCATATCTGGTGAATGGGGAGGCCATTCCATGGTGGTAAAATCTGCAGCATGCTCTTCGAACCAGGTTCTAGTCACCACAACTCTGTGGGGTATTGTCCTGCTAAAAGAGTGCATTGCCCCGTGAGTGCAAGATGACCATGAAGGGATTCAAATGGTCTGTAAGATGGACACGTAACCTGGACTGTTCAGAGATGCATCTAGACATACCAACGTGTGCCAGTTGAACATGCCCCAGACCATTACTGACTGTCCACCTGTCTGAACAGTTCCTTGTTGACATGACTGGTGCATAGCTTTGTGCATTTTCTGCCAGATATGCACCCTCCACCCACCCAGTTGAGGTGTAGAGTCCTGTGTCATGGTGTTAGCAGTGGGACACTGGTGGGTCAGCAGCTACCATAACCCACTGCAGCTAATGATTGCCTGATGGTCTTGGTGGATTTTTTTTTTTATTTTTTATTTTTTTTTTTATTTGGTAGTTGTTGGCGCATCGGCTTCTGTGGCCATAATGCACCTCCCAAGGTTTTTGCAGTACTTTGATCCAAGCCCAAGGCAGGATTCGAACCCGAAACCTTTGGGTTGCTAGGCAGACACTTTACCCACCCAGCTAGCCCGGTCGGCGGTCTTGGTGGAGACGTTTCTGGCATCTCCCTTGTTCAAGTTGGTGGTGATTTGTGCCACTGTCGCTCTCCAGTTGGCTGAAGCAATGCGAGACAAACGTTGACACACCACATTCATTCATCACCTTTCCCCGCCCACAGCGCTGTCCACGTGATGAGATGTTATTCCGGAAATGCCATATTCCCAATATACTCTTGATACTGTCGAACGGGGATAGTGCAATTTCTGTACCACTTCCACAATAGAGTGACCCATGTCAGGCACCCACTATCATCCCTCTTTCAAAGTTGGTTAACTCATGATATGGACCTGCCCATCGAGTCAAAAAAATAATTGGAAATTGGACTCATCGAACCAGGAGACCCATCTTCAATCATCCAATGTCGAAATTCTTTTACCCAGTTGAGGCGTATCATCCTGTGTCATGGTGTTAGCAATGGGACTTTGGTGGGCCAGCGGCTCCCATAACCTATTGCGACTAACAATCGCCTGATGGTCTTGTTGGAGACATTTCTGGCACCTTCATCGTTGAAGTCGGTGGTGATTTGTGCCAGTGTCGCTCTCTGGTTGGCTGAAACAATGGGAGACAGATGCTGACATGCCATGTTCATCCATCACCTTTCTCTGCCCACAGCGCTGTCCACGATGTGATGTTATTCCAGAAAAGACGTATTCCCAATATACACATGATACTGTCGAATGGGGGATAGTGCAATTTCTGTAGAACCTCTGCGATAGAGTGACCCATGCATCGGGCACCCACTATCAGCCCTCTTTCAAAGTTGGTTAACGTGCAATGTTTATCCATACTGACATTGAATTACCGTCTACATGAACGCAGTGTACCTGTATACTTGCCAAGGGTGGGTTCATCCACTAGCAAGAGGGGTGACAGTGTTGCATTGCCCAGGAACCCTATGAATTTTGTCCTTTTAGTGTATATCTTTTTGTTACAGTGCAGAATATCACCTAACTCGTGAATACCACCTAACTCATGGTGAGGTATCATTGATAACACAATCTTCATATTTAAATCATTCATTTTGTTTCTGATATGACTGGTAATAATTCCTTAAATTGCAAAAATGAGATAAATAAATTTGATAAAATTTGTACCTTATCATACCTTAAAGATGGCATGTAGCTATGAGAAAGTGTGAGAGATTTCACTTTGGGCATATGTGCACATACATCGTTTAATAAACCGTCATCCACAGAAATATGCAAATTTAAATTATCTACTGCTTCAAAATTATTTGATCCTGTAAGTGTTACCTGAAAATAAATTTTGGAAATGAAGTTAGTTAAAAATAGGGTATATTTTGATATAGACTTTTTACATAAGGTACCAACTGCTAATTTGTTTGGTTTTGATTTTAGGATATTTTGTACAGAGCATTCATATTATTACTTTTCCAAGATTTAAGCTATTTAGTCAAAACTGTTACAATGTAAATGGGTATAATTTTCTGATTTCAAACTTTACAATTTTTCTAATCAACTGATTTTTTTTTAAATGATAAATTTTTTCCTCATTGCTTATTTAGTAGAAGAACATCAATAAGACACTACTCTACATGGTTTTCATATGTTTGTAAACTAATTGCTGTTTTTAACTCAGTTTTTTATGATGATTTCAGAAATGTTATTTGTTTTTTTCTATCACTTACCATTTTTCCACAAATCACTTAAAGTGATATCATGAGTTGTATTACAGAATGCATTAACTTAGGAGTAAATTCTGGGAATTTGTAAACCAAGTCTTCACATGTTGACAACACTGCATTCAATTATTTGTTTCTCAAAGCAGCAGTGTTTTTCACTGTGAGCTCAGTTTATTTTTGAGATTATTGTGTCAAACCTGTGCTGAAAAGTGGTTAAAATGTTGTCATACAAAGTGTTTGAACAATCTCAACTTCTTTTGTTATATTTGTGGAAGTTATGTAGCCTTCAAGCAAAGATAAGATATTACAGAATTTGTAAAAAAATGTGTATCATGCTTATTTTGGAGTGAAGCTCGATGACCAAGATTATTGATAGGCTCCACATAAATTTTACTGAGCCAGTGTTGAAGCATTAAGATTGTGGAAAAATGATAAAAAGAAGACTAAGCCATTTGCAATTCCCATGATTTGGTACAACCCTACAAACCACTGTGATGACTCTTTACTTCTGCTTAGTTAATGCAGGGGGATACAGTGCAAAAAGTAAGAAAGCATTGTGTATCCTAATATTCCATCTGCCATTAGACCAGTCCCATGGAGATGATCTGCCGATTCTTTGCCTTCCACTTATATTGGAGAAAGTCGCAGCAGAGAGTGCTGAAAGTGAAACTTATGAATATGAACCTGAAGGCTACGACAAACCTGGAGATAAGATATTGAGTCAAACCATCAACTGCAAAAACAATTGAGGGTTTAAATTTACCAAAGGAATCTTTAGAACTCCTCAGTTCTAGACTTAAGTCAGAAAACCTGCTAGCACATTGGACTTTTTCTCATGGTGCAGACACAAGGGAATGAGAACTAGTCTCTTACTTTTCTGAGGACGATTCTATGGGTTTTTTTTTTTTTTTGCAATTACATTTAGCAATTACTTAGTCCTATGCAGTGGAGAGTTTTCACTGTCACCAAAGAGGAGTCTCAAAGGAATGTTACTATGCAATGGAAATAAATATGGATCAATTCCAGTAGCCCACTCTGTGCATTTTAAAGGGGCGCCTCCGTAGCCAGGTGGGAAGGAGCAGCAGTGCGTAGCACACGCTTCTTGATTAGACCGGGGTTCGAGCCCGTCACCACCAAATACGGAGGATGCGGAAAGGTTAAGGAATGACCACCGCATATCCTGGAGCAATATGGCCTTAGTTGCTAATGCTCCTAAAAACCAAACAACAGCATTTTAAATAAATGAGAACTTGAAGAAGTTGTTGACAAATATTAAGTACAAATTTGTATGAATAACATGTTTAGTTGATCTGTACTGCCTTTAAAGTGATAGGCAGGTTACTTGGACATCAATCTGACTACACAAAATGCCTTTTTTTTGTATGAGTGGGACAGCTGGACAAAGAAGTAAGCACTGGGATATCAAGGTCTGGTCAAAGATGGGCAGTTTGTTGCACCAATAAAAGAACATAATTCAAAAACCACAGGAGGACATAAAACTGTCTTCCTTCCACCCTTGCAGATCAAACTGGGTTTGATGAAACAGTTCGTGAAAGCTTTACCTCAGAAAGGTCCCTGCTTGAACTACCTTTGTACTAAATTCCCATTGATCACCCAAGAGAAGCTAAAAGGTGTTTTTGTTAGAAATCAAATTTGCAAACTGATGAGGGATCGAGATTTTGAGATCGAGGGAACTATAAATAAAAGGGAAAATGAAAATCAGTATGGATTAACTTCAGGTCTGTTGTTGAGCACTTCTCAGGGAACAACAAGGATCCATATTACAAAAATAAGTATAGTTGAAAATATGTTGGCGAACTTCAAGAAGCTGGGCTGTAGCATACCCCCAGGGGGCTCACATCTGGCGAGTAAGGGCTTGGCACACCCAGGTCCTGAGCTCGATATCATCATTCTTCTCTTTCTTGGTGATTCCCTTCTCTCTCTCTCTCTCTCTCTCTCTCTCTCTCTCTCTCTCTCTCTCTCTCTCAGGGTAATTCAGAATTTTTTTTTTTTTGCCTGGTGCAGCATAAGCCTCAGGCTTTCTTGCACCATATGGCTAATAATAATAATAATGATTGTCAAGGTACATTTTTTACACTCTCATATCGACTACTTCACAGAAAAAATAAAATATTAGTGAAGAACAAGGTGAGATTTCACCAGGGCATTAAAGCCATGGAGATCAGGCAATCAGGAGAGGTGGAATGTCAACATTATGGCTGACTATTGCTGGATGCTGAAGAGCGACTGTAAAGTAGAAGGAGCTACAAGAAAATCAAAGAAATGAAAATTTGACCCATTATAGATCAGTTTTTAAAATTAGAGGTGAGTGTTTAGTGGACTTTCTATCATACTGCCCTTTTAGTAGTGTTTTTAACATATATTTAAATATAAAAGTCTGGTAAAATTTTCAAAACATAGAGTGGTGTAATTTATTTTCAAATCCTTTCTGAAACAAGCTTTTTTCAATCAAAAATAAATGTAACTCCCAAATCAAAGTTGTGTATTATATCATATGTCAGAAAAATAACTATTAACTGGTAATTGTGACAAACATCTGCTGAAATTTGATGCTCATTTTACAGAAATAAAAAAAATAAAAAAATTAAAAAATTCTGATTGTATATAGATGCATATTATATTCACACAGTAGTTAATAGGTAGGGTAGTAATAATTCTTGTTATTATTAATTCTGTTTATGAATCTTGGTTTCATCTCCTATACAGCCGCCTGGATAGAAGGGTGTATATAAAAATTTAACAGATTACACAAGTATTTACAAATAAATAACTTAAATTTAGCATATTTGTCAAACTTGGTTATAATGAGCATCAAGGGACTGACAAAATTTTCTCATTATAACCATTACTCACTATATCAGTGATGAGTTAAATTTACCTTCTATTTTTTTTAATTCTCAATAGGGGCTCACATCTGGTGAGTATGGGCTTGGACTCCCAGTGTTCAGAGCTGGATATCATCATTCTTCTTTTTCTTGGTGATTTCCTTCTACTTCTCTCTCTCTCTCTCTCTCTCTCTCTCTCTCTCAGGGTAACTCAGAAATTTTTTTTGGCTGGTGCAGCATAAGCCTCAGGCTTCCTTGCACCATATGGCTAATAATAATAATAATAACTTGATAAAAAGATAGATTCAAAACACAAAAGAAATATTAGAGAGAAAAAAATAATATTAGTATATACCTAAATATTATTTGCATTAATATGATTGTATTCGGTTTTTAAATTGATCCAGCCAACTGTTGTTACATACAAAATCGTCTTGTCCAAATTGTTTAGCAAATTTTTCTGCTTGAGTCTTCAAAATTCGGACCGTCTGTTGAAAATCCAGCACTTCTTTATGTAGTGAACCATTGAAGCAGTGCTTAATTGAGATTTGTAACCTCACACTTTCTAAATTTTTTTCTTCAGCTATGTTCTTTTCCAATGCTGTTGTTGTTATTTGGTTTTTAGGAGCATTAGCAACTAAGGCCATATTGCTTCTGGGATATCCTTTGTAAAAAGGATAGGTGGAACAGGACCAGGGTATGTCTGCCAGGGGCAAAGGTTGATGACGTTGTAGAGCGGATATCATCTTTCAAGGGCACAAAAGGTGATATAGTTGTACACGTTGGCACTAATGATATTAAGAGTAGGAGACCGGCAGAATTACTCAACAAGTACAGGTCACTGTTGAAAAAAAGCCGTGAAATAGGGTTGAATTTGAAAGTGTCTGCAATTCTGCCCAGACACGATAGGAGGGAGTACATGATGAGAGCCTTGTCGATCAATTCGGCCCTGGAAGGATTGTGCAAGGCTCAAGGGGTAGAATTTTTTTCAGCCTGGACTGTACTTGTTAACAGGAGAGATTGCTTCTACAGGGATGGGATACACTTAAATAGAAAGGGTGCAAGAATATTTGCTGATGCTATCGAGGCAGTGTTAGGTGGGTCGGAAAACTGCTAGTTTGGGGGGATACAAAGACTAATAGTTTAACAGTAACCGCAGGCAGAGGTGAAGGTGATTCTTGCACAACTTCTATTAGAATAAGAAGCGACCTGGAGCGAGGGGTGTTGGGGGTTTCAGGGACGGATGGCAGTCATCATGGAATAGTTGGGTATATGGGATGTGTTAGGGTAACCAGGAATAGACATAGGAGCATGTATGCTTGCATGTATACCAATGCTAGAAGTATAGTAAATAAATTTGATGAATTTGAAGTGTTGGTCAAGACATCAAAGGCGGATATTGTTGGGATAGCAGAGACGTGGTGTCACAAAGATATAAGGAATGCAGAACTGGAATTTGGGGAGTACAATGTGTACAGAAAGGATAGACAGGACAGAAAGGGAGGGGGTGTTATGCTGTTAATTAAGAAAAACATAAAATCAAAGGAAGTGCACCCAGTTAATATAGATGAACAGTGCTCTGTTGAGTCAGTTTGGTGCGAGATAAGCACTGCGAAAGGAAAAATAAGGGTAGGAGTGTGTTATAGGCCTAATGACTTGAATGAGTACAATGAACAATTGTACAGAGAAATAGAGTGGGCCAGTAAATCTGAATGTCTTATAATGGGGGATTTTAACTTCCCAGATATTGACTGGAACTTGTGGGTTGGTCACTCACACACCAGTCAGACTTTTGTGGATTTATTGGATGATTGTTTTCTGCAGCAGCATGTTCGAGAGGCAACCAGAGAAAGTAATACTCTTGATCTGGTTATCAGCAGTGATCATTCGTGTATTAAGAATTTGCAGATAAAGGAACCACTAGGTGGCAGTGATCACAGTGTGCTGAAGTGGGATTTACTCAAAGAGGTAACTACCTTCAGGGGTAAAGGAAAGGGTTTTTGCTTCCGTAAAGGGGAGTACAGTGGTCTCAGACAGTTTTTAAATTCTGTACAGTGGGATCAACTGACGATGTTACCAACAGTAAATTCTAAGTGGGAAGCATTCAAGGAATTAATCGTGGAAGCTACAAGACTTTATATACCGATTAAGAAATATTGTTCAAGGTTTAGGCCTAAATGGTTATCAAATGAACTAATGAGACTCGTGACAGAGAAGAAAAATGCATGGGATGCATATAAATTATCAGGTGACGCAGAAGCCTGTGGCAGATATAAGCTAGTCTGTAATCAGGTCACAAAGGAGGTTCGGCAGGCGAAGGCGGATTACGAGAAATCTTTGGCAAAGGATGCTAAGAAAAACAGCAAGGATTTCTTTACTTATATAAACTCTAAAAGGAAGGGGATGAATATGATTGGTCCACTTGACATCGATGGTTCGACTGTTGATGATCCTGCTCAGATAGCAAACAAACTGAATGAGTATTTTGCATCTACATTCACACGTGAGGAATTATTACAGTTTGAAAATGGAAGAAGGTTAACAAATTGTAGCAGTGTGCTTAATGATTTTGTAATAACTGAGAGCAAAGTGGAGGAGAAATTGTTGAAGTTAAACATAAGAAAGGCACCTGGGGTGGATGGGATCTATCCAGTTATTTTAAAGGAGGCGGCAAAGCAACTAAGCAAACCCTTAGCCATAATTATGAGAGCATCCTTGGACTCAGGGGAGGTTCCCACGGACTGGAGATGTGCAAATGTGTCCCCAATTCACAAAGGTGGATCGAAGGGTGACACGAGTAATTACAGACCAGTTAGTTTAACTTCTGTTCCGGGTAAAATAATGGAGTCACTGGTTAAAGATGCATTGCAGGATCATCTAGACAAGACTGCAGCAATAATTCAAACACAGCATGGGTTTGTTAAGGGAAAGTCTTGTCTGACAAATTTGATTGGTTATTATGATGTGGTCACAAAGGAACTGGATGCGAAAAATAATTTTGATATCATATACTTGGATTTCAGGAAAGCTTTTGACACTGTTGCGCATGGAAGACTACTGTACAAATTGGAGCAGAATGGTATTAAGGGTAAGTTGCTACAATGGGTAAAAGGATGGTTAAGTGGGAGAAGACAGAGGGTGGTAATCAATGGGTGCTGCTCTTCATGGACTAATGTTATTAGTGGAGTCCCACAGGGTTCGGTGTTGGGTCCACTGTTGTTTTGTGTATTTATCAATGATATTGATGAAGGTATATCAGGCTTAATGTCGAAGTTTGCAGATGACACAAAGGTTGGCAGGGTTGTTAATGACAGTAATGGCAGTGTGCTACTGCAACAGGATCTAGATAATTTGGGCAGATGGGCTAAGAAGTGGCAACTGAAGTTCAACCTTGACAAATGCAAAGTACTGCATATGGGTAGAAGTAACCCCAGAGAAACGTACCAACTGTGTGGTACTACACTTAAGGTGGTAGAAAATGAAAAAGACCTGGGAGTAATTGTGCAGTCAGATATGAAGTTTTCTGAGCAATGCAGACAGGCTGCTAGGGCAGGTCATGGGGTTTTGTCAATGATATATAGGAATTTTGCTAGCAGGGAAAAGGAGGTGATTGTCCCTCTGTATAAGGCAATGGTCAGGCCACGCCTTGAGTACTGCGTACAGGTCTGGAGGCCTCATTTTAGGAAGGATGTAGATTTGCTTGAGCGTGTACAGAGAAGAGCAACACGATTGGTGAGGGGAATGAAGGGATTCTCTTACCAAGAGAGGCTTAAGTTCTGCAAATTGCAGTGGCTGGAGACTAGGCACCTGCGCGGTGATCTGATTGAGGTCTATAAGGCCTTGAATGGGTTGAGCACGCTGAATTCTGATGGGATCCTTCCACTTGTTCAGATTACGAACCTACGGGGACATAAGTTCAAATTAAGAAAGGACAGATGTAGAATAGATGTGCGGAAATTTGCCTTTAGCCAGCGGGTGGTTAATTGCTGGAACAAACTTCCATCTGTCGTTGTGGAAGTTGATAGGTTAAATAAATTTAAGGAGGAACTGGACAGGCATTTGGAGGGAATGGTGTGATGATTTTTTTTTTTTTTTTTTTTGGCTGATGCTGCATAAGCTCCTACACTTGCTTTCTTGCATCATGTGCCACTACTACTACTACTACTACTACTACTACTATATGCGGTGGTCATTCCCTGACCTTTCCGCATCCTCATTATTTGGTGGCTCATGGGCTCGAATCCCGGCCTAATCAAGAAGCGTGTGTTACGCACTGCTGCTCCTGCCCACCTGGCTACGGAGGCACCGTTTCCAATGCAAATATGCAAACATGTTTATTCTTCCACAATATCGATACTATTGAAGAGGACATAGAAAACTTTTTACAAACTTTGTTTAAGTTTGTAAAGTGATCACAAAGTTCTTAGAAGTCCCGAAATAAATTTATGGTTCAGTGAATACAAGACAATCTGTAAAAAGCGTAATGCGACAAGCAGAACACCAATACATTATTATATAGGCAGTGGTGGGATTCAGCCGGTTCGCACCGGTTCGGCAGAACCGATACCTAATTTTTTGTTGAGTTAGGCAAACCGGTTGTTAAAATGGCACTTATGATCAGGGTTCTCTCTAAGGTGGGCGCCTGGTATTCTATGCCATTTATTAATTCAGCAAGAAATTTTCGTTTAGTATCGATAAAATGAAGAAAATGTATGTTCTAACTGATGTTTATCAATGGTATAAGCATAGTGCTTTGTTTATAAAAGTTTATGATATGCCCACACGTGGACAGAACCAGTAAAAATATTCAAATATATTGGTACATATCCGCTCCTGCTCTATAATATATTAAAATAAAACATTTTTAAAATTTTTGGCAGTAGCCCTTAAAAGGATGAAAAAGCAACAGAGTTTGATAGATTTTTTCAATAAGAAACCAAAATCAGAATTTGTTGTATTAGAATTGGCCTTGGATTCAGTTACATCACCAACAATTTTCATTGAACTAGTTGAATTGGAAAAACAAGATGCAGAGACAATATGTTCTTCAGTTATGGAAAGTTTAAATAATGTTGGGCTTACTAAGAATTACCTAGAAAAAAATTTAATAGGATTTTGCTCCGATGGTGCCAGCGTTATGCCTGGGAGAAAATCTGGAGTGAGCACTAGGATTGCAAAAGATTTTCCAAACATATAATATGGTACTGTTTAAATCATCGCCTCCATCTTGTTTTAGATGATTCGATAAAGGAAACAAAGCAAGTAAATCATTTTAAAATATTTATTGATAAGATATATACTAATTTTCATCAATCCAATAAGAACCAAATTGAACTTTCCAAAATATCCGAACAACTTGGAATTGAAATTATAAAGATTGGTAGAGTTTTGGGACCAAGATGGGCTGCCTGTAGTTTAAGGTCAACCCTAGCTGTGTGGCGTGCTTATCCAGCGCTACATCACTATTTTTATTCAAATAAAAAGTACTTAGGTATGGCTGCCCGTCTTGAAAATATATATTTTATAACTGATTTGGCATTGATGATTGATATTTTAAATGAAATTTCTCTTCTTTCAAATGCACTGCAAGCAAGAAATATAGACATAATAAAGGCTGAAAAACTCATGATAAGATCTATTAAAGCATTTCAAATGCTTGGAAAGGAAAAGGGTCCATACGAAAAAAAAGTTGATGAATTAATTACTTCAGAAACCTTCAAAAATATAAAATTTGTAGAAAATCATCGATTTGTCTCGAACTTCCTCGAGAAAGACTTTTAGAAAACATCATAACAAATTTGAAAAAAAAAAAAAACTAATGGATTGTGAACATTTAAAAGCAAGTTGTAACCAGTTTCAAGATAGGAGTAAATTACAATTTCTCAATTTTTTGGAGCCAGATTACTGGAATATTGAAGAAGTACTAGTTCCATGGAAAGCAGCTGAAGAACAATTGCTCGTATTTAATGACATTTTTAATTACCAAATTGATATTAATGATTATCGATATTTCTTGGAAAACGTTTTAAAAAATTCCCAGAATTATGCAATTCCTGAAAGTGTTCAAAGAGCTAAAAATATTGTCAGAACAATTGTTGTAAGTTCAGCAGAAGCGGAAAGGGGTTTTTCAAAGATGAACATAATATGTTCAGAGAAGAGAAGTCGCGTAACTGTTTCTAATATATCAAACACAATGACTATTAGTCTAATCGGCCTATCTTTAAAGGAATGGGATCCTACTCCTACAGTGAAAAGATGGTGAAGGATAAATCACTCAACAGATGATGCTCGGATAAAAGTGAAGAAAATTGCAAGTGAAGACGCCAATCAAGAAGCAATATGGAAATATCTTAAATAACAGTTTTAGTCTTTTAGTATTAGTATTAGTATTAGTAACGGCCGCATGGTGCAAGAAAGCCTATGGCTTATGCTGCACCAGCCAAAAAAAAAAAAAAAAATTAAAAAAAATAAATCCGAACAAAACAATGATAAAAACAAAAAAATAAATAACTAAATAATAATAATTAATAAAATAAAAAATAAATAAAAAGGAAATTAAACCTATCATCCTATGTGCTTCCCTTACCCGAAAGTACTATCCAGATGACCTTTGAATTTCCCCAAACTGTCGGCCTCTACCACCCATGAAGGCAACTTATTCCAGTAATTTATAACTCGCTGGCTAAAATAGAACTTCCTGCAATCCAATCTAAACATTTCCCCCCGTAACTTGAATTTATGTCCCCTAGTTCTAGCATCATTTATAATCTTGAAAATTTTGTCCTCATTCATTTTACTGATGCCTCTCAGAGCCTTAAACACCTCAATCAAATCTCCTCTAAGGTGTCTAGTTTCCAAACTCTGCAACCCACATATTCAAAGTCTTTCTTCATAAGGACGCCCTTTTGCCGATCTCACCAGGCGAGTTACCCTTCTTTGCACCCTTTCAAGAAGCTCGATGTCTTTCTTCAGGTGCGGTCTCCATACTTGAACACAGTATTCCAAGTGTGGTCTAACATAAGCCTTATATAATGGGATTATCACGTCCCTATCTCTACTTGCAAAAGTTCGATAGATCATTGATAGGACACCATGGGCCTTCCTTGCAACCTGTTTACAATGCTCAGAGAATTTCATGTCTGACCGTATCGTAACACCCAAGTCCCTTTCCTCCAGTACTGGCTTTAGTTGAACTCCACCAAGTGAATAAGTTTTTTTGGGATTACTGTTTCCCAGGTGTAATACCTTACACTTTGTTGGATTAAAGCACAGCTGCCATTTTTCTGACCATTCCTGAAGTCTATCTAGGTCTCTCTGAAGAAGCTCAGCTTGACAGTGATCATTAACTACTCTCCCAATTTTAACATCATCTGCAAATTTAGACATCACGCCCTCTATCCCTTCATCAATGTCGTTTATGAAAATTAAAAACAACAGTGGTCCTAATACTGATCCTTGGGGAACCCCACTTCTTACATCAACCCAATCTGAGGAATAGCCATTTATCACAACCCTCTGCCTCCTGCCCTGAAGCCATCCTTCTATCCATCTAAGGATTTTCCCAGTGATTCCAACCTGTTCCAGCTTATAAAGCAACCGCTCATGTGGGACTGAGTCAAAAGCTTTGCTGAAATCTAAATAAACAATGTCGAAATTATTCCCTAAATCCAGCTCGTGAGTGACCCTTTCGAAATAGCGAACCAGATTTGTTAAACATGATTTTCCCTTTACGAAACCATGCTGAGTATCCTTGAGAATTTCAATTCGATCCAAATGATCCTGAATTCCACCCTTGATCATTGCCTCCATGATTTTCCCTACTACTGAAGTCAGACTGACAGGTCGATAATTTCCAACTTCACTTTTAGAGCCACCCTTATGTATGGGAGATACATTTGCACTTTTCCAATCCAAGGGAATCTCCCCAGAGTCTAATGATGCTCGCATAATTAGCCTCAATGGTTCAATGCACTCGCTTGCCGCCTCTCTTAAGATTATAGGGTATATTCCATCAACTCCAGGAGCCTTACTGGTCTGTAGGCTCGAAAGTTTTTTCATTAAATAATCTTGCGAAATTTCAATATCATTAATTACATATTTTTTAACTTCGCTCCCACAATTTCCCTTTGCCACAAAAGGCTTTTCATTTGTAAATATCGATGCAAAATAACTGTTGAGTTCATCTGCAACGGCAGCTGGTGTATTTATTACTATCCCCTTTCCCTTACATAAAGGTACGATCTGGTTTGTCCTGCTCTTCTTGGCATTTATATATGTGAAGAATTCTTTATCCCCCCTCTTTGCTCTGTTTGCTAGTGATTTCTCATAAACTGCCTTTGCCTGTCGAACCTTTTCTGTGGCTCTATTACACATCACCTTGTAGCTGTTATAGGCTTCAGTACTTTTTGTTGTTCTGTAACCTTTCCATGCCACCTTTTTCTGCTCAAGGTATTATCTTTTTTGTCAGGTATTATTTAATATTTTTTCATTAATATTTTAAAACTCTTTCTTATAACATAATCTAGTTTTGTGGACCTCTTTTATTGTTCTTATTTAAGTATTAACTGCATGAAATAATAAACTACCTTTCGGTATATAGTTTTTTTATACTTAGAACAGTCATTAGGGCAGTGAACCGGTTGTTAAATTATTTGAATCCCACCACTGTATATAGGCCCTTAGTTTCTTCATTTCAACTTGGTTTCTTCATTATGTTTTAATTTACAGTATTATTTTTGTAATTTATGTTAAACATTTTTATTTAGTCATTTATTACTAAATAAAAATATTTTTTTAAACACTAAACTGTATAACAAATACATCAACTTCTTGGTGCAGTTAAGGTTGAATTTGGCAAGGTGCAATTCTGCTCCTGTGTACCAAGTCACCTAATATTCAGAATGAAATAAAATTTCATTTTACTTTTTTTTCCATTAGAATGGCCATTAATGAAAAACCATTTTTAGGCATGTTCGTGCACATACATTTATTTTAATGAAATATGGAATGGCTTGACAAATTATTTAGTCATTTATGTTTGATTTTTGAAGCTCAGCTCACACAAGAGATATTTACAGAGATATTATATCAAGGTGCAAAAGAGATGCACCTTGATATTCTTGAAACACGATTGAAACAAAGAAAAAGGAAATGAACAGATTGAAGAATATGTTCATTACTGGAGTTGGGTTAAAAATCAGAAAGAGCTAAAGCAGGTGTTGGTGTTCTAGTAGGTAAGAGACTAGAAGGATTTGTTATGGGCAATGATCAAATTAATGAAAGATTCATTAAAGTCAATTTCAACCTACACGGCCAGGAAATGGTTACATTGGGTGTATATGCACCTGATGCTGAAAAGGATAAGTTCTACCATATGTTCCACCTCAATCAGATCGCCTCACAGGTGCCTAGTCTCCTCTATGAACAAATGGATTTGGTTAAGAAAAATCAACAAATAGTTTTGAGAGGAAATCTAAATGGACAAGTAGGATCAAAAAGGAATGACGATGTAGTGGGTTGCTTTGGAGAAGGGACTTACCAATTTCTGTAAACAGTACCACCTGAAAATTCTTAACACCTTTTTTCAACACAAAAACATCCATAGCAGCGACCATCATTCCAGCAGAAATCAATTATAGACTTTATAATTACTCACCAGAAGTCAGTATTGACAACAAAAGACCACAGGTTAATGAGGAGTGCCAAGGATGGGTCGGATCATTACCTGGTGATTAGCATTCGCAAAGGCACATGATGCAAGAAAGCAAGCCTATACAGCATCAGCAAAAAAACAAAACAAAAAAAAATCCCTTCCTATTTCACTGATCCATTCATTCCAAATGTTTGGCTAGTTCTGCCTTGAATTTATTTAAGCTATCAACTTCCACAACAATAGATGGAAGTTTGTTCCAGCAATCAACTACACACTGGCTAAAGGCAAACTTCTGCACATCTATTCTACAACTGGCTTTCCTCAGTTTGAATCTATGCACCCTCAGGTTTGTAACCTGAGGAAGAGAAAGAATCCCCTCAACATTAAGCCTGCTCAATCCATTCAAGGCCTTATACACCTCACTCAGATCACCTCACAGGTGCCTAGTCTCCAAAAGCTGCAATTTGCAGACCTTAAGCCTTTCTTCATAAGAGCACCCCTTTGTTCCCTTCATCAGTCTTGTTGCCCTTCTCTGTACTCGTTCCAGCAATTCTACATCCTTCCTAAAATGAGACTTCCATACCGGTAAGCAGTACTCAAGGTGTGGCCATTGCCTTATACAAGGGGATAATCATCTCCTGATCCCTGATAGCAAAATTCCTATATATCATTGACAAAACCCCATGACCTGCCCTGGAACTGCTCAGAAAACTTCATATCTGACTGCACAATTACCCCCAGGTCTCTTTCATTCTCCACTACCCTGAGTGTAACACCACATAGTTGGTACATTTCTTTGGGGTTACTGCTACCCATATGCAATAATTTGCATTTGTCAATGTTAAACTTCAGTTGCCACTTCTCAGCCCATCTAACCAACTTTTCCAAATCCTGTTGCAGCTCAGGATACTGTCATTACTGTTATTAACAACCCTGTCAACCTTTGTATCATCTGCAAACTTTGACATTAAGCTTTATATACCTTCGTCAATATCATTGATAAATATACAAAACAACAATGGGCCCAACACCGAACCCTGAGGGGCACCACTAATAACATTAGTCCACATAGAGCAGTACCCATTGATCACCACTCTCTATCTTCTCCCACTCAACATTCCTTTTATCCATTGTAGCAACTTGCCCTTAATGCCATACTGGTCCAATTTGTATAGTAGTCTTCCATGTGCAACAGTATCAAAAGCTTTTCTGAAATCCAAGTAGATGATATCAAAATTATTTTTTGCATCCAGTTCCTTTGTGACGACATCGTAGTATCAAATCGAACTGGTCAGACAAGACTTCCCCTTAACAAACCCATGCTGTGTCTGAGCTATTACTGCTGTCTTGTCTAGGTGATCCTGTATCACCTCTTTAACCAGTGACTCCATTATTTTCCTCATAACAGAAAAAATTGTTTTGGGGTGGTTTATCAATTGAGGTGGTTTATAATTTATTATAGTTGAAACTTGAGTCGCATTAATTGACATGATTAGCAGGCAAAGCAATAAAATAGAAGAAACATTTTACCCCCTTTTATAGCACATTTCGGAATAACAGTGCCGAACACCAAAATCCAACCCTGGGTGGGTGGGTGTAAGTACTTTATTGCTATTAACTTGCTATAAGAAATTTAAGTTCCTAACAACAAAACATGATTCAAGATTAAACTGTTTTAATTAATTAATCTAATTTTCTCAATGAACATTTAACTGCTGAAAATAAATACATACTAATTTTTCCTTTGTCTTGCCTTGCATATCACAATCTTCTTGCTGTACATATTTGGTATGACTATTACTTGAATCAGCTTTTTCTCCTGTGTCCTCCATCTAACCTTCTGCATTGGTATAACTTCTAATAAAACATGAATAAAAGTAAGTAGTATTAGTAACAGCAAATGATGCAAGTAAGGAAGGATCCTTACTATATAAGCTTGCTTCCTTGTATAACAAAAGCCCCCCTGCCAAAAAAACCATGCTACCCACCTCATCTATCCATCACTTCAGACAATGTCTAATTCTGCCTTAAATTTATTCAACATACCATTTCCACAACACAAGATGGAAGTATGTTCTAACAATCAATCACTCTCTGGCCAAAAGCAAATTTTTACACATCTATCTCACAGCTATCCTTTTTCAATTTAAATTTATGTCCCCTTATGTGTGTGTCATTGGACAAGATTTACTCACGTCGTTTGGAGCCTAAAAAACTTCCATCAATACTCCTTGCAGGTGCCTAGTTTTCAGATGCTGCAATTTTCAGAACTTGAAGTCTTTTATGATAAGAGAACCTGTTTGTGTCTTTGGCTAATCCTGCTACACTCATTCCAACAGATCCACATCCTTTCTAAATATTGCCCCATACAATGAGACAACTACCTCCTTATCCCTGCTAGCAAAATCCCTGTATATGATTGAGAGAACCCCATGAGTTATCCTAGCAGCCTGTCTATCTGCTCAGAAAACTGCATGTCACACCATACAATTATCACTAGGTCATTTTATTTCTCCACTAACTTGAGTGTGGTACCATACAATTGATATTTTTTTCTGTGATTACTGTTTTCCATACCTTGCATTTTTCAATGCTAAACAGTTGTTACTTCTGAGCCCATATGGCTAATCTTTCTAGATCTTGTTGCAGACCTGATTTCTCTAATTAACCACCCTGCCAACCTTCATAGCATCTGCAGACTTTAACATTAAACTTGGTATGTCTTCATCAATACTGAAACTAAACAATCATAATAAATATTGTAAACAGTAAAGGGGAGAGTACCAAACTCTATGGAACTCCAATAATAATATTATTCAACAAAGAGCAGGTGCCCATTAATAATCACTCTCTACCTTTTGCCTCTCAACCATTCCTTTATTCATAGCAGTAACTCGTAAACTTGGCCTAATGCCTCACTACTCCAATTTGTACAGCAGAATTTCATGTGGAACACAAAAGCTTTTCTGAAACCTAAGTATATGTCAAAATGATTTTTTCCATCGTGTTCTTTTGTTACTACATCTCAATAGCCAATCAGCTTGGTCAGACAAGATCCTTCCTTAACAAATCTATGCATACTGTCATATAACTGTATTCCTGTCACACTACTTCTTTTCTCACTGACTCGTTTATTTTCCCTGAATCAGAAGTCAAGCTGACAGGTTTATAAGTATTCAGTTCTCCCTTTAATTCCCTTTTAAGAATAAGTGAGACATTCACACATCAAATAGGGACCTCCTCAAGAATTCAAGGGTGCTTTCATAATTATTATTAAAAGTTTACTTATATGTCTTTTTCTGCTTCTTTTCATATTGGATAGATTCAGTCAACCACAAATGCCTTATTTACATTTAGCCTCAACAATTTCTCTCCTATTTTCCCCTCAGTTATCACATTTATCTCCCAGTTATAAGTTTATACACTTCTAGTATGCTCATCCCTAAACACTTCTTCATGTGTAAATGTAGATGCAAAATATATATTCAGTTTGTCAGCAACCAAATCATCAATAGTTAACATAAACAAAAAATGGCGAAGGTAAAGAAAGTCAAGATGAGAACCGTGGCAAACTTTGGGAAACTTAACGGACAAACTCGTTTCCCGCAACTGCAGTTTCTCTCTGCATTCTCGGTAAACAGATGGAGCACATTATCAGTAGTTGCAGTAGAAGTCGATAACGATGTATTGATTAGTTTTTTCTCATTATTAAAGGCAGATTATTGGAGTTCATGAGTGGGCTGAAATTTACTTACGGGTACACACCCTCCAGACTGCCTCAGTCTTAGGGTGTTTATCCTCTCCTTTCCGCTGTTTTAAAATAGGAAAACTACTTCTACAGATGATGCGTGTTATGGGTAGTGGCAATAGAAGTTGTTTTTCTATTTTAAAACAGTGGGAAGGGGGGGATAAACACACTGAGGCAGTCTGGAGGGTGTGTACCCATAAGTAAATTTCAACCCACTCATGAACTCCAATAATCTGCTTTTAATAATGAGGAAAAACTAATCAATACATCGTTATCGACTTCTACTGCTGCTACCAATAACATGCACCATCTGTTTACTAAGAATGCAGGGAGAAACTGCGGTAGCAGAAAACATGTTTGTCCGGTAAGTTTCCTGAAGTTTGCCATGGTTCTGGTGTTGGCTTTCTTTACCTTAGCCCAAAAAACCCTTTGAATCTTTTCTTTGCATTCCTAGCCATTGGATTTCTTGTAATGTGCCTTAGCCTGGGTTGTACTTACTGTATGTTTCTGTGTCTCCTGATAACACTAGTCAACATGTAAAACGTTATGAAAATGAAAATATCCAATCGTGAATAATTTTATGCTGCTGAACACGAAAATCACATTAAAATTTGTCGATTGGTTCTTGTTTTCGAATTACAGTTGGGTCTCATATTAGCAAGTTACTGTACATTATCAACTATGGCTCTGGGTGAAACGCTTGGCAGCCCTGCAGTTTCAGTACCACCTGCTCTTATCACATGATTGGCAACTCTCACCTTGCTCTGTATCATGTGATAAGTTGTTGCCTCAAATGTGTCTTCGACTCTGCTGCAGTAATCCTCGAATACGGCTAGGTACTGGGTGATTTGTTCTCAGTTAACAGTTCTCTGTGAGATATCTACTTTTTTTGCAGTATTTGTGTGGTGTAAGATTAATATGCTCTGTAATTGCATGAACAGTCCGGATGACTTCTGTTACGTAAGTGGAGAGTGTCACATTAGGTTCAAGAAAGCATCCCTTAACTCAATCCATAAAAATGGCCTACTTCTTGAACTTTGGGTGTAAAGTAGGCAACCAGAACAAAAATAGGGCTCCAAACATATGTTGCATTACCTGTTCATCAAAACTCAACATGCGGGTGAATCAAAAGGGATGTTTTATGCCTTTCATAGTGCCCATGATGTGGAGCGAGCCAACAAATTATGTCACAGACTGTTACTTCTGTATGGTGCCTCCTATTAGAAAAGGGATGACAATGAAGGGACAGTGATGTACTCAAATATACTATCTGCCATTTGTTCCATGCCTCACAATGAAGTACTTACCTATTCCTGAACCACCTGACTGTTTTTCTGTATGCTCTGATTAATATGAAGACACTGATGAACATAAACTTGTTATACATAAAGAAGTATAGCAGACATCTACATCAAGGGATCCACCATTTTGTCCAAACCTTTATCCTTCTGAAACACAAGATTACAGAAAGTGAGCTTAATGACCTCATCAGCAATCTCGAACTGGAGAAGAATAAAACAGCGCTTTTGGCCTTTAGGCTACAACAGTGGAATCTTCTAGATCATTCTGTGAAAGTGACAACATTTTGTACAATAGAGACTATGATAAATTCTATCAAACAGAAAGTGAACTCACTGTTTGTAAGGATGTTGATGGTCTAATGGCAACAATGAATATGAAGCACGTTTATATAGAATGGAGACTATTTATAGATGCTTCTAAGGTTAGCCTTAAGGCTGTGTTATTACACAATGGAAATAAGCTGCCTTCAATACCTCTTGCTTATGCCGTCCGGAAAAAAGAATCATATGCAAACATGGAGAACATCCTCTTAGGTATACACTGTCAGAAGTATAAGTGGCAGATATGTGGTGACTTAAAAGTAATCACCATTTTATTAGGACTAAAAAAGTGTTACACTAAGTATTGTTGCTTTCTCTGCGAGTGGGACAGTTGTGTCAAAGATATGCGCTACGAGAAGAGTAGGTGGCCTCAATGAAAATCATTAACACCTAGAATGAAGAATGTAGCATTTAAACCTCTGGTAGATCCAAATAAAGTTTTGCTTCCACCACACCACATCAAACTGGGGCACATGAAAAATTTCATGAAAGCTTTGGAAGTGAATGGTCCTGCATTCACATGTAAGAGAAATTCCCAAGACTGAGTACAGAGAAGATCAAGGCAGGCATTTCATTGGTCCACATGTAAGGCAACTTTTCAAAGATGAACAGTTCGAATGTGTCCTTAGTGATGGCGAGAAATCAGCATGGAAAGCCTTTCGAAATGTTTCGACTAGTTTTCTAGGAAATGTTAAAGCCAGAAACTACAAGCATCTTGAGGAAGAGCTTACAAAAAACTGGGGTGCAACACGTCAATTGAAAATGCATTTCTTACACTCACATCTGGATTTCTTCCTGCCAAACTGTGGTGCCGTCAGCAACAAACATGGTAAGCAATTCCATCAAGCTATCGCAGTGATGGAACAAAGACACAAAAGCAAATGGAGTGCTGCCATATTTGCTGATTATTGTTGGATGGTGAAAAGGGATCCTCCCAAGTTAAATATAAGTGAAAGGCAAAAAAGTCCCGTGTTTGATACAGGTATTTTCGTAGCTACATCTTACTACCATACAGGTAAAAAATACCTTCTATAAATATAAAACACTATTTTTATATATGGCGCCTCCATAGCGTGGTGGGCAGGAGCAGCAGCAGTGCATAGCATACGCTTCTTGATTAGACGCCGCCTCCGTAGCCAGGTGGGAAGGAGCAGCAGTGCGTAGCTCGAACCCCGGTCTAATTTGATTAGACCGGGGTTCGAGCCCATGACCACCAAATACGGAGGTTGCAGAAAGGTCAGGGAATGACCACCACATATCCCCGGAGCAATATGGCCTTAGTTGCTAATGCTCCTAAAAACCAAATAACAACAACTAATTTTATTGAAAACAAGAGTCAATCTGCCATTTTAAGCACTATTTCCATGTTTAGCATCCCAGAAACTATAAAGTAAACTTATTTTCATGCCCTTAACAAGGGCATGAAAGTAAGGGTAAGTAAAAAGGGCATGAAAATTTGTTGTTCAGTGTAATTTTTAATCATCCCATGCATTTTCAGTAATTTCATCAGTTCATCTGTCATTCATATACCCTAAACTTTGAATAGTATCTCTTAGTTGGTATTTCTTACTTCTCTCAGTGCTTCCCATTTAGAGAGATGTTGGTTTACCTTCTGTTCTGGTAAAAGTAATGGAGTCACTAGTTAAAGAATCAATGCAAGTTCATCTAGAAAGACTGCAGCTATAGTACAGACACAGCAAGGGTTTGTTAAGGGGAAATGTTGCCTGACCAATTTGATTGAATACTACAATGTGGTCACAAAGGAACTGAATGCAAAAAATAATTTTGATATCATATTCTTGGATTTCAGGAAAGCCTTTGATACTGTTGCACATAGAGAGCTGCCGTACAAATTGGAGCAGTATAGCATTAAACGAAAGTTGCTGCTATGGATAAAAAGATGGTTGAGCGGGAGAAGACAGAGTGGTAATCAATGGACACTGCTTGTTGTGCACAAATGTTATTAGTGGAGTCCCCCAGGGTTCAGTATTGGGATCATTGTTCTTTTCTATATTTATCAGTGATATTGATGAAGGTATAACAGGCTTAATGCCCAAGTTTGCAGATGATACAAAGTTTGGCAGGGTTGTTAGTGACATGTATGTGGCTGTAACAGGATTAAGAAAAGTTGTGAAAATGGGCTGAGAAGTGGCAATTGAAGTTTAACAAATGAATTGTACAAATGCAAAGTACTACATATGGGTAGTAGTAACCCCAGAATAATGCACTGTGTGGTACTACACTCAGAGTAGTGGAGAATGAAAAACTGGGGATAATTGTGCCGTCAGATATGAAATTTTCATAGCAGCTCATAGGTCTTGTCAATGATATACAGTACAGGAATTGTGCTAGCAGGCAATACAAGGTAATTATCCCCTTGTATAAGGCAATTCAAGCAGCTCTTATCAAGAAAGGCTTAATTTCTGCAAATTGCAGCATCTGGTGACTAGGCACCTGCGAGATGATCGTATTGAGGTGTATGAGACTTTAAATGGTTTGAGCAAGCTCAGTGTTGATGGGATTCTTCCCCATGCTCAGATTATGCACTTAAAAGGGGCATGAATTCAAATTGAGGAAAGACAGTTGCAGAATAGATGTGTGGAAATTTGCCTTTATCAACCCAGCGAGTGGTTGATTTCTGGAACAAACTTCCATCTGTTGTTGTTGTTGTGGAAGTTGATAGCTTAAATAAATTCAAAGAAGCACTGGACAAACTTTTGGAGCAAACGGAGAGGTGAATGGGAAGTGGTTTTTTTTGGCTGATGCTGTATAACCTTGCTTTCTTGCCACTACTAATGCTAATGCTAATATAGTCACACTGTTAAATGTTATGAGAAAGGACTAAATATTCTTGTGTATGCAATTCTGACCAGGCATAATAAAATGGAATACATGATCAATGCCTTGTAGGTTAACTCTAGATTTCAGAGTCTTCAAGGCTTAAGTGGGGGGATTTTTCACAGCATGGCCTGCCCAAAAATAAAAGAAATGTTTTGTGAAGATAAAATGGAATTTATTTCAAAAGAGGTGCATGGGTTTTTGTGGTCATTGGGGACAGTTTATTTGTTCAGGAATACTATAATAATTAATAGTATAATTATTAATACTTAATAGTATAGTAATTAATACTTAATAGTATAATTATTAATAATTAATAGTAAAACTATAACAATAAAACCCATAATTACCATATGGACAGAAAAACATGTTGAAATTGGCACAAAACAATCAGCACTCACATAACCACCAGTTAAAATGTTTTAAATCAGCTACAAGGGATTTAACCACATATGAGTCAGGGTTATAAAAAAGCCAAAAGACAAAATATTTTAATTATATAGCAGTTAATTATATAGTAGGTGGCAAGAGTTGTAAATAAATAAAATGAATTTTGAGCTTTTGATTATTATATTTGTATCATATGAGCATCAACAAATTATGAGAGCATCCTTGGATTCAAGGGAAGTCCTCGCAGACTGGAGATGTGTGAATGTATACCCAGTTCTGGAGATGTATACCCAGTTCACAAAGGAAGATCAAAGAGTGACATCTTTAATCTTCAGGTGTGATAAGGCCTTGAATGGGTTGAGCACGCTGAATTCTGATGGGATATTTCCACTTGTTCAGATTACAAACCTAAGGGGGCATAAATTCAAATTAAGAAAAGACAGATGTAGATTAGATGTGCAGAAATTTGCCTTTAGCCAGCGAGTGGTTAATTGCTGGAACAAACTTCCATCTGTCGTTGTGGAAGTTGATAGGTTGAATAAATTTAAGGAGGAACTGGACAGGCATTTGGAGGGAATGGTGTGTTTTTGTTTTTTTTTTGGCTAATGCTGCATAAGCTCATACACTTGCTTTCTTGCATCAAATGCCACTGCTACTACTACTACTACTACTACTACATAAGTAATTACAGACCTTTTAGATTAACTTCTGTTCCAGGGAAAATAATGGGAGTCACTGGTTAATTATTATTATTATTATTATTGGCCATATAGTGCAAGGAAGCCTAAGGCTTAGGCTGCCCCAGCCAAAAAAAAAAAAAAAATTCTGAATTACCTTGAGAGAGAGAGAAAAAAACAAGAGTCAGAAGTAGAAAGGAATCACCAAGAAAGAGAAGAATGATGATATCCAGCTCAGGACCCTGGGTGTGCCAAGCCCATACTCACCAGATGTGAGCCCCTGGGTTAAAGAAGTAGTGCAGGACCATCCAGTCAGGAATGCAGTTATGCTTCAATCACAGCATTGTTTTGTCAAGGGGTGAGCTTGTCTGACCAGTCTGATTTGATACTATGATGCAGTAACAAAGGAACTGGGTGCAAAATTTAATTCTGATATAATATACTCAGATTTCAGAAAAGAATTTTAAAAAACTGTTGTGCATAATATTGATTGCTGAACAATTTGGAGCAGTGTGGCATTAAGAACAAGTTACTGCGATGGATAAAGGAATAGTTGAGTGGGAAAAGGCAGAGAGCTGTTATCAATGGACACTGCTCTTCATGGACTAATGTTATCAGTGCGGGGTCCCCCACGGTTCAGTGCTGGGCCAGTTGTTGTTTACTGTATTTATTAATGATATTGATGAAGGTAAAGCAGGCTAAATGTCTAAGTTTATAGATAATATGAAGCTTTTCATTTTTCAGCCCCAGGGTTGGCTGGATATGGAGCCAGGTGTAAACATTGAATGCAGGGGTCTCTTCTTATTATTATTAATAGTATCTTTCCTTCCTGTCGCATGACAGCCCATGGTAGGCCAAGGCTAACAGTACTTAAGTGCAAAGGCACTTAAGTACTCCCACTAGCATACTGTAAGGTTTGCTATATCAGGAAGGGCCTTTACGGCAGGGATGACCAATCTCACGCCTGGCCCTAGAGGGAAGGGAAGATAACGTGCAGGTCATGGGCCTGTTTTTCATAGGTATTCATCTGGGGAGACCGGGAGAAACCACAAAAAACTCCAGTCAGAGTGGCTGGCCTGGAATCGAACCCACGATCAGCCATCTTAGATCTATGCCTTAAACTGCATGGCCCCAGACAGTATTATTTTTGTTGTTTATTATTATTATTATACAGGCCCAGCTGGGGCTGTGCAAGTGAGGCAATTGGCTGACACAGACACTGCTAGATGAGCTACTGCATATATATGCTTGTTGAGATACAATATGAATTAGGTGCCAACAAATTTTTGCCTCAGGTGCCACAAATACTAGTGCCGTTTCTGGGTATAGATTTTAGAAGAATGAGGTACCGAATAAAAAGTAAATACAATAATTTATATTTACTTTATTTATATTAAATAATGGATAAAGTATTTACATATGAACTCATATTTAATATTTAACAAAAATGAATTATTGTATTTATGTAATTTTTCTAGTATGCTTTGTGGCAAAATCATCAATTATATCATTAAAATCTAATTGATTGGCAATTTCGCTTTTAATTGATATTAAAGATAACTGTTAACCATTCTTGTGAAATAGATGACCTTAAACAGTTTTTTTTTATTATTTTTAATGTAGAAAATGATAGCCATATTAATGGTTACAGGGTTTGTTAATAATATTCTTAATTCACATTGGGATATATTTCTGACAAATTGTGACAATATACAAATTTTAAGGCTTCTAAACTTGAGTTAGGAGGAGCAAATTTTTCTGAACGTATCAATTTCTTCATACAAGAAATTTTATCCATTTTATCCAAATCTGATTCTAAACGTAAACATAATTTTTCATTGTACTTTTGAAATTTTTCTGCAGGTACATCTTTTAATTTATTAAACTCATATGAAAAACAAAACATGCTTTTGTTTTACGTACAATTCAAAACGCTTTTTAAAAGATTGAATTGCAGTATCAATAATTTGGTGAAAAGAATTTATTTCAAAATTTTCCTCTGCATCTAAAAATTGAGTATCACAAAATTCGTAACAAAAATGTTTTCCTTGAATTCTAAATGAAAATTTAATTTATTTGCAATTTCTCTTGCCTTATTCAAGGAAGGTGAAAAAAATCAGAATTTCTGTAACATTCAACTACAAGTTCTTTTAAGTGCTTAATTGCTATGTCTGTATGCACAGATTTTTCTTGCATTAATTTACTTACTAAGTCCACTTTTGTTAGAAGATCATACCATATGATTAGAGTATGTACAAATTCAATGGAAAACAACTGTTCATATATGGAATTTATTTCAGACTCAACTTGAATATCAGAAACTGTTTCAAAATTTCCTTTAGTGCTTCTATAAATTCTGGTATTTGAAAAGGTCCCGAGCGCGGAGTCAGGAGTGGTCGCACCTGCTTCAAGCTGGCCCTGATCAGTCTAATGCAGTTGGGCTGAGAAATGGCAGTTGAAGTCTTGCAAGATACTGCATGTGGGTAGCAGTAATCCTAGATTAACATAACCAACTGTGTGGTACTTCACTCAGCATAGTGGAAAATTAAAGACTGGGGTACAGTCAGATATGTTCTCTGAGCAGTGCAAACATGCTGCCAGAACAGCTCATGGGGCTTTGTCAATGATATATAGGACTTTTGGTAGCAGGTATAAGGAGGTGATTATCCCTTTGTATAAGACCATGGTTAGGCCACATCTTGAGCACTCTATACAGGTCTGCTGGTCTCGTTTTAGGAAGGATATAGATCTGCTGGAACAGGTACAGAGAAGAGCAACCAGACTGGTGAAGGGAACAAACAGTGTTCTCATCAAGTAAAACTTCAGTTCATTAAATTGCAGCATCTGGAAATTAGGCACCCACAAGGCAATCTAACCGAGGTATTTAAGGCTTTGAATGGATTGAGCAAGCTCAATGCTGATGGTTCTTCCTCCTGCTCAGACTATGCACACAAGGGACATAAATTCGAATTAAGGAAGGGCGGAAGATTGCCATTAGCCAATGGGTGGTTGATTGTTTGAACAAACTTCCATCTTATTTGTGGAAGGGGATAGCTTGAATAAATTCAAGGAAGAACTATACAAACTGTTGGAGGAGATGGATAGATGAAATGGGAAGTAGTATTTTTGGCTAACTCCATTATTTGGGTATCACTTGTCTCCGTGCAGTGGGCGTGGTCATAGAACGAAGTGACTGTACGGTCGAGTAGGGTGTTTAACCCCTCTCATCCTGCTGTTTTAAAATCAGAAAACAAGTTCCCAATTTAAAAACAGTGGCAAGTGGGGGAGGAACACCCTAGTCCAGGGGTTTTCAACCAGGGTGCCCGGCAACAACATTCCAGGGGTCCCATGTAAACTTATTATTTTTTTTAATTTATATGTTTATTTCATTATAAAAAGGTGTATAGTATCTTTTAAATTTGGTGGTGATCATAATTGATGTTTACTTAGTACCTCAATATAAATAATAAAATTATTATATACTGTATATATATAATTTGCATTATGAAATGTAATTTTTATAATTATATTATTGTAACAACTATCATATATATATACACACACAGAGAGAGAATCGGATCTAACAGACAGAAAATTGAGTACATTCAGTAGGGGTGTCGCAAAATAAAATAAATTACTTAGGGGTGCCGTTAAAAAAAAAGTTTGAAAACCACTGCCCTAGGAATCAACCAATATCAACCTAGGAATACAGTGGACCGGGAAATTGTGGGTGGCACTTGCCAATCACTGCTTTGTACCTGTCCGTTTGTCGAAATCTGACAAAATATGGACTAAAACCCAAGATCTGAAGTTTTACCGTAGTTAATAATAATAATAAATAAAAAAACTGACTGTTTTTAAATCATATCCATAGATGAAGGGGTTTTCTTTGCTGGTGATATCAATCAATAAATGAGCCACACAACACGCACCACTATAGAAAGTTACGCAAATCGGATTAAAGTCGTAGTGTTAATCGCTCATTTCTTGATAACTGTACTCATTTTGATAAATATTTATACAGAAAACAGTGCATCCATTACCAATAATTTATACAGATTAAAATTCTGCCTTAGCTTAAATTATGCAATCATATTATCTCTTATTTAGGAATACTTTCAAACATTTTTAATTCGGCTGCTTTCCACGTGCTTACAGTTATCTTAAATACTCATTTTCGTCGAATACCAAAGTATACACGAGGAATATCGTTTCAAAAAAAAAAAAAATTAACGTTACTAATTAATTAATTTTAAAAATATATTTATTTAAATATACGCATATAAGGTATCGCCACACCTTATACTTAAGGGAACCAATGTGCATCTCATATTTTTTAGGTTTTGGGGATTTATCATCTGGTCGAATAGCATAAAAACTGCGGTTCACTAGAAAAAACAGTACTCGCTGGTGATCACGTTAATTTCGAGAGGTAAGTTTTTCAAGATTTATTGTTTCTTCTATCATTTCACGAAGCAAAAATATGTAAAATGCGCACAGAAGGACAGAGTTTTAATTTTATTTATTTTTCTTCTTCTTAGAAACGTGAAAGGGAAAAATTTGAAGGTTTGAAATAGTTTTGTCTACCTATGGTCCATGACAGGGCATATGCCCCCTTAACCAAAAAAAAAAAAAATAATGAAATTAAAGAAGCAGGAGGCGTTCTAAAAAAAAAAAACTCAAAATCCTGGTCGCCATGCCTCCCACTTACGAAGTTACCTGGACCTGGTTGCCATCCCCCCCCTTACGATGATACCTAGCTACCTTTTTAGATAATTTAGATACCAAAAAGGTATCAAGATACCTTGATACCTTTTTATTGTTGTTGTATATACACAACACCGGGAAGAGAACAATGCAGTAATTACCGCAATTATCCCTTCCTTTACGCATATCATTGGTTATATTTGTTTTAAATTTTCAATTTGATCTTAAAATTGTACCAGATATCACCATTCCGACTTATTGCGAGATTTTCAGTCCAGACATCATTCAGTTCTCCCCGTGAATACAATAACTGGAGTAACATGATCAAAATACACCATTCAAACATGATCAAAATACACCATTCACTAAGAAAATACAACAAACTGATTTGCGCTTTCTGACTTTAATTTCCCTTAAGGAACTACATTCCTCCAGATCGAAAATCCTCCGTTCTTCTCTAGTTGAAAAGTTGTTCCCAAATCAGTTTAGTCTTTAGTCTACAACGTAGACTCTGCGTTATATTGCTGAAAGCATTATAACGTATATGCCTATACCTGACACTTACATGGTAGGTGTCAGGTATAGGGCATAAAAACAACTACGCTCACTCTAGAAGTAAGCGGAACAAAGAGATACAGTAGATACGTTCAGGTGTTGAGCTTAGAAACTTCCATATTAACAAACATTATGTGTCGGTCACAGTCGATCATAGCATTTCCATTTTGTGTCAGTCACAGTCGATCTAGGGTGGTGCAGCAAAGCTCCACCACCCTAGATCGACTGTGACTGACACAAAATGGAAATGCTATGATTCTAATACAACAGGAAACGTTTGGGTAGACCATAGACATTGACGGAAAGAGAATGAATGGCGTTCGGAAGAATGGTATATAGATTACATTTTGTTATTGTTATGCCGAGAGAAAAAACCGTGCTATCACGCCTGATACCAAATTATTATTATTATATTAGGGTCGCCCGTAATTGATTACACCTACCCATGCGTATTGTGTCTGTAAATTGCATGTGTTCTCTGTTCGATTTGCCTATTTTGCCGAATGAAAAAAAACCCGGTTTCTGAGGGAAAAACCTTGCTATCTACGCCTGAGACCGACTAACTCAGCCACGGAGTGGAAAAACCCCATTAAAGTTCCTCGCGTCATCGACGGGATTCGAACCCGGGCCTTTTCCACCCAGGTGGGGAGGACGGTGACGATACCACTATGCTACCGCGGACTCTATTATGCCGAGAGAAAAAAATCGTACTGTCCCGCCTGTTACCGACTAACTCGGCCACGTTGTGTAAAGGGACCATAAAGTTTCTTTCGAATCATTGACGGTATTTGAATGCAGGTCTTTTCTACCCACTGTGGGGTGGACAGAGATTATATCAGCTGCGCTACCAGCTAGGGCTCCGTATTGAAAACCGTCAATAGGAGTTCGGGGATGCCACAGACACTGCATGGCATTGTATTTTACTGAAGAGCTGCAGTACACAAAGCAGAGGTCAGATTATGCTAAGCACAGCATGTCCTTGGAATATTGGAAGGTTGGTTTATAGAATGTCGAATCAGAACACAGTTTCCGATCTGATGGTTTTGGGTCTGGAAGATGCTCAGAAATCATTATTTAACAGAGCATGTCATCATAGCTGTGAAGTTTTCTAGAGAGGAACATGCATTGGCATCTGCCTTCTGTATGGACAGTTGGTCTTGAGAAACCAGTTTCTTTTACATATATATAAAAGAAATAGTTGATCATGTATCAACTTTTATTTTTATTTTCCCTGACATCGAATTTAAATGTATTTTTGTTCTATTTCCCCTTTTTGAACTAAAGCTAAATTTGTCTATCATTATCTGATGCCAGTTACCGTTATTTTATTTTATTTTATTTTATTTTACAAGTCACTTCTTTTAATTAATTAATTTATTTTACATGTCACTTTCCTTAAAATATTTCTTTTATGTTTCGGCTATTACTTCTTTTTGGCTTTTGGCTTTTCGTGTAACTCATATCTACATTTTTATATTAATTATATATTAATTTATATATTTATATTAATTAATTAATTATAACATGCATATATATAAAAAGTATTACGAATAAAAGTAAAATGAAATACAAATGGTATATTCGATATACCATTTGTATTTCATTTTACAAATGGTCGTAAATTGACCATTTGTAAAATGGTCAATTTACGACCAATTTATGACCATTTGTAAAAATATACAAATTGACCATTCGACAAATGGTCAATTTGTATATTCGAATGGTGGTATTTCCACTACTTTGGAAAGTGATTACACCTTATGACTTCTATTGGAATGATGTTCGTGTTATTTTACTCTCCAAGTTATTCTTTTCATTTTTTAATTTGTTCTATTTTATTTATTAATATTACTAGTAATTACTTATAATCAATCCTGCTTTCTCTATTTTACTTTGACTACAGAGGGCTCCTATTGTTCTTCTCTTCTGAGCCACCGTCGTTGTTATAGTTCTCCCTCTCTTTATATTTACATTCCATTCTTTAATCATGTTCGCATAATTGTATCTTCATTTCTTAATTTTATTATATTCTAACCAATTTGATGCTGCTAAATACTATACGTATTTAATTTTTCTTCCTTTTCATTAGTCTTTCTCCCGATATTTTATATCATATATTTTATACATGTAACACTCAAAATATACACTACAAGCTAGCGGTATTAATTTCCACTTCTACTAACACTCTCACAGCCAAGGCCTCTCTATGAGGTTGTGTACTTACACACCTAAACTCTTTTCCTTCTCTTTACATCTTTCTACTTTCTGCTCTTCTTTCTTCCGTCCGTTGAACTATTAGTGCAATACGAGGGTGATTCGGACATTCTCCAATTACCGTTATTTTATTTTATTATTCACTTTTCTTATTCTCACTATCTTCGCCTCTACATTTTTAATATCTTTTCCCACCCTTACCTTGCATTACTTCCTTTTTCTATGCCTTGTTTTGCTTTTAACTTACATACTTTCCTTTTTTACATACTTTTAACTTACATACTTTCGACTTAATTTATTAATCTAAACACACTGTGTTGTTACTCATGTTTCTGGAGATCAATTTTTATTTATTATTTTTATTTATTTTAATAGTTTCTCCATCAGGGACTGTCTTACTTGATTTTTTTTTTTTTTTTTATAATTATCAGTTGTACATGATCAGTTGTAGTCCCCTGATGAAATACCTGATCTATGTACCATTTTTTTAATTTTTAATAACTTTTATTTATATCTTTATTACCTTCCTCTCACTTTCAGTCATTTCCTTTTCAGCTTTTGTACATATGATTTGCCTGTTAATTCAGCATTAATTCAGCCTTAATTCTACTTGATTTTTTTTTTTTTAGGTTCTTAACATTCTTTCTCTCTTATTTTCTTCATCTAGGCCTGGCATTTTATGGTTACTAACTTCTCCATCTATATTTTCTTCTTCTATTTCATTTTACTTTTATTTGTAATACTTATTTATATACTTGTATCCTGTTTTGCCGCTTGGTGCACTCAGGTACATGTACCAGTTCTTTTTTTTTTTTTTTTTTTTTTGTACCATTTAAGAAACACCCGATGCGTCTCATCCAGCGCACAACCTTGCCGTCTGGGGTTGTTTCTTGTAGTTTTAACTTGAGTCATTGGTATTATTTTAATGAATGCTATGCAGTTTTAGTTGTATTAGTATAATAATGTCTGCATTCAAGAAAGCATACTTTTTCTACATCCGACAAAAATAAGGGGGGAAAATTCTATTATTCGTACCTCCCCCGTCGCCAAAAAAGAGGCTGACCAGTTCCGCTTTGAACTTTACTAGACCACTGTAGAAAACATTCATTCCGATGATCAGCAATAACACACTACCTGAAAGTAAACTTCATGAGATGCAAAATTTTGTTTTTTGTCTCCTGGTTCTACCATTGAAAGTATAGCTCCCTCGTTCATTTTTCTTATACCCCATCAGGGTCTTATACAAATAAAGAATCTTTATTACAGATTTAGCGAGATTGTATTGTTTATAGAATAACGTATAATTAGAAAATTTTATTTTATTTTTCTTATTACTTCTTGTAATAAAAAAAAGAAAATAAAAAGCAAGGTAATATAAATAAAATGATATGCAAATAATTATCAGAGTAGTTCACTTCAGACAGCTGGATAGGATCAGGTCAGAACTTTATGTGATCACGTCCTTCGCCAACAAGACCTCTAGCTGTCAAGCTTTACAGTCCGAACCTCCTAAGCTGTTCTTCATATGGAGAACGATTAGCACTCCTTAACGATATTTAATTTCTCATCTTTGCTCTTTTTAGACGTTTTATGTTGTTCTTACAGTGTCCTCCGGGACTCAACACAATATTCCAAATGTGATATCGCCATCGTCTTTTATGTTGTTGCAGTAGGGTTTCAGGAGTATCGGCAAGTAAGACCGTATTGCTCCCCCACAACAGACATGTTGTGGGGGTTTGTTTTTGTCTCCCCTTTTCTCAGACCTCCACCCTACTGAAGTCTCAAACAGCCCATAAAACGCAAATCTAACTGCAATTCACAGAAAATTCTAGATTTTAGGGTGTGTAAAGCGGGTGCTAGCAGAACATTAAAGACACATTTTTTCAATAAAAATCTCAAACCTTTAATGAACATTATATACAGCATTTACATAAAAAAACATAATAATAATGACATACAAACATACCAATTTCCATATAGTTGAACCATACTACAGTACAATACACTATCTCTTCCTCATCAATTATTCTCAATGCCGTTCCCCTTTCGTTACAAATTATTAACATCAGTTTATATCAGTTGTATCTTACGTATTATAAATCGTCAATGATTACTCATTCTCTTCCATTACCAATTTTTATCACTTACATCAGTAAAACTCATTACTCTTTCTATATGTTTTTTTTTTTTTCTAACCTTTAACACATGAAATGTATTACAACAAGCACCCTCTTACATCAATAATATTCGCTGTAGATCACCCATTCTACCTTAGTTACTCTAGTTATCATCTTAGTCATCCCTCTTTACTCACGAGGTTTCTCTATTAATAAAATTTCTTTCTCTTTACACCTCATCTGATATGTTATCTTGTATTGGCACCTGGTCTAAATTAATGATATAGGTTAACATATCCTTACAGTACTATCCCTATAAATATAATTTCTTTATTAATTCCTTTATGCTATTACTCTCTTTTTATTACAATTTATCTCAACCTCAGAAACTAACTTGCCCATTACAAACGAAATTTTCTTTAGAAAGAACTATCAATGAATTTCTTACAGAGTTTAGATAGAGTCCATGAGTTCGGGGTTCAATAAAAAAATAGGAACAGACTTATGTTCTGAAATGGCCGCTACTTCCAATTTCCGTGCGTTCAGACTTCCTTCATGGCAGACAGGCTTTCTTCCATTTCTTGGGCACTCTGCTTTCCTTAGGGTCGGACAGGCTTTCTTTCTTTTCTTGGCTCATATATCTGCGCAACTGGCTATTTCTCAACGGGCCGGACCCTGGACACAAGTGTTACACGACATAACTTCGGAGGTACAGCTTGCGATTTCGTTGCTGGGCGCAAAAGGAAGAAAGCCTGTCCACCGTGGAAGGCAGTCATCGGGTATCTGCCTTCCATGGCAGACAGGCTTTCTTTCTTTCCTTGCACGTTTATCTTAACCTTAAACGTTAAACGCACATATTTCCCGCTCTTCTATACTTCTAAAAACATCATCACTTTCAGTCCGCATGTACTCGCGTCCTCTATGCCTCACTACCCATTTCTTTCACTACCCTTTTTTTTTTCTTTTTCTTCTTCATCTTGATACCGCGATTTGTGAACTCCGATCACCAAAAAATTTACTTCCATTTCAACCCACAAACTCTCTCCTAGACAAAACTCTCCCTTCGAACTTTTCTTTTTTCCCTCAAGTTTGGAACGCCTACCCCAAGGACTCGCACCAAATCCCCATACTCTGCTTAAATTTTCATTCCTTTTTATTTGCTAAAACATCTGACCATAATCCTCTCCCTTGTGCACAAACCATTCAGTAATTTTCTTATTTTTTTTTTTTTTTTTCACACGGCAGTACGATCATTTCATGTTTGCCAGTCACTTCTAAAAACCTAGTTGTGTGTTCACACTTTCTCTGCTAAATATTGCGAATTAACCCAAATATCAGTCACCCTGATGCCGTTTTTTTTTTTTTGACGCGAACACTGGACGTCCACTCATTTCCTGTTTACTTCCTAACTGTGGCTTAGATCAAAGAGGACGCTTCATAACCCAGTTTCACGGCCCTATTGTTCTTGCCCTTAGTAACCCCTTTCTCTACCGTTCGCAAATGGCACCCCTTCCATAGTCTCTACTGCTGTCCCTGTTCGCTCTCTTATATTATTTGTAATTTCTTGTTTCCATTTAGCCGCTATATAACACATGCGTCTATAACTTCCCCATCTCCAACTTGAATCTTTATTATATTCAAACTAAATATTCAATCTTAATACTTAATATTTTTCAAACTTAATACTCCTTTTCCATCGCTCATCCTGGATTTATTCTAGCTAAAATAAATATTTCTATTATAGTTGTAAGGTCTTACAGTGTAAATTGAGTGTGTTCTGGGGCCGATTTTCAGTTTGCTGGACGAAAAAACCACGAGTTTCCGGGAGAAAAAAAACACGCTTCCTTCGTCTGAGACCAATTAACTCTCTGAGAGTGAGCCTGGAGTGCTTGGTTCTATAGGAAGTCCCTAAACTTATTCATGGGTATCATTCTCGAACCGAAAAGGTCGTTCTCTAACAAGAACTGGTTAATGTACAAAGCAAATAATATTACTAACTTCCACATCAGAACACGTTCTAACATTAGCGCGCAACAATTAGAGTATCTCAATAAGCTTAGTAAAGAAGACAACATTATTCAAAAAGCTGACAAGGGCGACACCACTGTAATCTTAGACAAATCCCCGTATACGGAGAAATTTTGAGAAATTCTTTCGAACAAAACACGTACAATATTGATAATAAATACACAATATACAGATTGAAAAATCAGTCTACTCAGGCAACCCCAGGGGCTCACATCTGGTGGGTATGGGCTTGGCATACCCAGGGTCCTGAGCTAGATATCATCATTCTTCTCTTTCTTGGTGATTCTCTTCTCTCTCTCTCTCTCTCTCTCTCTCTCTCTCTCTCTCTCTCTCTCTCTCTCTCTCTCTCTCTCTCTCAGGGTAACTTGGGAATTTTTTTTGGCTGGTCCAGCATAAGCCTCCTTGCACCATCATAAACCTCCTTGCACCATCTTGCACCAGCTTCCTCGCACCATATAGCTAATAATAATAATTAAAAAAAACTCAGCTACGTTGTGAAAAAGGCTCATCAAAATTCCTCCCTTAATCGACAGGACTCGAACGCAGGACTTTTCCACCCCGTGTCGGGAGGACAGCGATCCTACTAACTGCGCTACCCACGAGGACGCGTCTTATTTAAACGGACAATTACATTCTGTTGCAAAGATTTTATTTATCACAGACAGGATACCATATGTCTTCCTAGCCTCCTGTTTGCACTTCATAGAAAATTTCATGCCTGCCTGAACTGTAACTTCTAAGTCTTTTGCCATCTGAACTTTTACTCCCTTTTACTACTTTTAACTCCAGTCTCTTTTTTTTTTTTTTTATTTTAACTTGCAAGTAACACCCACCAATGACGAACCTGCATGGCTTGGATGGGAAGCGATATGTCAGAAGATGAAAATCGGAGCCATACCATCCTGACTGCATAACACCGACTGTAACGTTCCCTGTCAGTCAAATGGTCTGGGGATGCATAAAAAGCAAATGGGTGGGGCGAATTAAGTTTATTAACGGAACAGTGAATGCAGAAACCTACACTGCTATCTTGGGGAGTGCCTGAAACCCGTTATTAGGGATCGCCACACAAACATCCAAAACTGCATTTTTCAACAGGACTCAGCACTTTGCCACACAGCAAAATTGGTAAGTTTTATGCTATTTAGACTTAATGATGAGTTGGTCTTGTCTCACAAGGCTTAAAACATACTTACACCAATGTTTTCCCTCTTTTTTTTTTTTTTTTTTTTTTCCCCTTAAGGTGCAGTTATACCTCAGAAATGCTGGCATTACACTGTTGGACTGGCCCAGCAACAGCAGATTTCAACCCTATTGAAAATTGCTTGAACATAATGTCGTCTAGCCGACCGGGCTAGCCAGGTGGTTAAAGTGCCTGTCTGGCAATCCAAAGGGTCGCGGGTTCGAATCCCGCCTCGGGTTTGGATCACAGTAAAATGCAAAAACTTTGGGAGGTTGCATTATGGCCACAGAAGCCGATGCACTAGCAACTAACAAAAAAAAAAAAAAAAAAAAAAAGAGAAGTCGTCTAAAATTGTTCAGAAGCAGCCAACAAGTAAGATTCAGCTGCAGGAGAGCATTGTAAAGGTGTGGTACCACGAAATTGGGCAACCTTATATCCAGAAATTAGTTAACTCTATGCCAGATCGTTGCAAGGCAGTTCAAGGAGGAACAACAAAATATTGAGGACTTATTTTGCTGATTTGCAGTACATAATACTATTACGTTAACTTGTCATTTCAGTTTGAACACGTAAATGCAATAAAATGTACGTTTGGTTGTCATGATTTATCATATTTCCATTAATTACGCATTTTACCCTTTAGGAAGATATTTATGGCAATTAGGTTTTTTTTTTTTTTTTTTTGGATTTCATTCACATAGATACACTGGTGTTCAAAGAAAGTGCATCATCCCTTAAAATTGTAATTGTCGTCCGAATAACGTAAGTATGTCGGAATATTTCTTACAGATTGCATCTGATAAGATTGACATACGTAGGTGATGACGTAATATTGCATCAGCTGTTACTTTCAGCTAACCACCCTCTGCGAAAGTTGCGGTCATTCCTTGCTTGTGTCAGGATGGCGAGTTACATGCAATTGACGGCACGAAGAAAGAGTGCTTTCCTTTATATTGCTTATAGAGTGTCTTGTAATCAGTCGACAGTGAGTAGATTTCTTTCCAAACTAAAGAATACTGGTTCTGCTGAAAGGAAAAAAGGAACCGGACGCAAACGAGTCTCTACGCCAAAATAGTGCCGCATTTTGAAGCGCTTATGCCTTAAAAACCGTAAAGCTTCTTCGTCTGAGCTGAAAAGAGAATGGGAAGAACACAGAGGAGTGGTAGCAAGTGCAGTAACAATCAAAAGACGCCTCTTCAAAAATGTATTTGTAGCCCGTCGTCCTAAGAAGAAGCCCCTTATCACACAAAAAAAAAAATGAAAAAGGCTCGATTAATTTGGTGTAAGGAGCATGTCAAATGGATCCCGGAGCAGTGAAAGTCAGTTATTTTCTCGGATGAGAAGAAATTCAACCTGCATGGCTCTGATAGGAGAAAACGATTCGCCGTAGACGTGGTGAAGAATACCATCCAGACTTTATGGTGTTTACAGTGAAATTCCCTACCAGCCAAATTATATGGGGGGGGGTCATTTCGTATCGCGGAGTAGGTCACCTGCAATTTATAAAAGCTTCCGTAAATGCCAATGGATACCTGGCTATATTGGAAGGCAAATTGCTGCCAACCATTAGAGACCATTTCAACCTGCCAAGTAACTGCATCCTTCAGGACGACTCTGCTCCTTGCTATCGGGCAAAAAGTGTAAGTAGGCACTTCTGTAGTTACTTTAGCTTCATTTCTGCATTAGATGTTTGACAGTAATGTCTTTACATTTGTTACAGGTGAAAAAATGGTTGGAAGAACGGTATATTACAACTGTTAGCTGGCCAGGAAACAGCCCAGACTTGAATCCTATAGAGAACTGTTAGCATCGTATGGAATCTGCAGTTGCCAGAAAGAAACCAAAGACCCTTCGTGAACTTCAGGATGCCGTAATTCTTGTTTCAAACCACGAACTATCAGTTGATTATCTTCAGAAATTGATCTTGACAATGCCTCGATGGTGTGCTGCTGTCATGAGGGTCAGAGGCTGTTCAATAAATATTAGTTTGCACCTGGTGAACTTGTTTTCATTTTGTTTTCAATTTAAAATGATAAACTGAAGCAAATTGAGGGCTTCTGATAACATTTCAACCATAATTGTCGTGTTTACCAAAACTGCTGTATAAAGATTGCAAATACTCATTTTGGAATATTTTGAGAGCACCTGTCAAATATTACTTAGATTTGCCTTAACTATTAATAAATATCTTTTGTTTATATTTCTATTTGTGATGCCAGTCATTAATGTAACATACCATCGCGAAAAAGGTTTAGAAATGTGAAATTCCTTGGTGATACACTTTCTTTGAACACCAGTGTATATATTCCATCTAACAAATGCATTTCGACATTTCTGCAACTCACAATGCAGTGCAAAACACATTATTTGCAAAATTCTCGATGGTGCAGTTTTTTGTCCGCTACTGTATGTAAAAGTGAATGTGTTCTGTGGTCGATTTACCCGTTTGCTGTATGAAATCCCCAGTTTCCGAGAAAACTGATGAGGTTGAATAACTGAGCCTCTTTGTGAAAAAGATCCATAAAATTCTTCGTCATCGACGGGATTCGAACTGAGGTTTTTTTCAGCCAGTGTGGGGGTGAAAAAGATCTCAGTTCCCGAGTTCCCCCTGGCAACTCGGGTTCTTCGTCCAGCGAAACATGCAAATCGACCATAGAACGCACGCAATTTACGGACATAATACATAGGCCGGCGTAGCCGAGTGGTGAGGTGCGGGCTCGTAAGTACACGTGCGCCTTGAGTGTTCGGGATTAAAAGCTCGTGACTGCTGAATACGGTGCTGTTTCTTGTATTCTGTCTGTCTTTGAACTCCTCTGACCGTTTGGTCGTCCCGGAGTATAAACAGAAAATTTATTTTTTCTAATGAACGGCAGATGAATAAAAAATATTCGGGTGGCCTAATGTAATAGTTTTTTTCTTTTTTTTTTTTTAACAGGAGCAGAACGGTACCTTTCATTGCTTACAAATTAACAGTATTAATTTTCTGTATTTATTTATTTCGTGTTTTAAATATTGCCCTGTTTTAATAATTTATGGCTTTCTGTTTCCTAGATTCAAAACCTACATGCAATTTAGAAGCATTAAATTTCGGTGCAACTCTTCAGATCGTACTCCAACCAATAGATTATTTTTTATGCAACACGGCCTAGTTGTGGTTGTTAAACATTCTTTTTACTTTTAAATGATTGACAAACTATGACAGCTTCCCCGTACTCAAGTGTGAGTACAGGGAAGACTAGAGGAAGATAGAAACAGAAGGAAAGCCAAGAACTGGCCCCTGAAGGACTCCAGTTGCTAGTCAACCGTGAAAAATGCTCACACTGTTGCCTATTCTTTAAATCGGGGACAGATGATAGGTTTAGTCAGGACAGTCATAGTTAGTCTTCCTTGATCCAATGAATTAATATCAGTTTGTTCCAGTTCATATAATAGCTTTCCTGTATATCATTGACAAAACCCAATGAGCTGCCCTGGCAACACATCTGCACTTCTCAGGTAATTTCATATCTGTCTGTTTAATTACTCCCAGGTCTTCATTTTCTACTACCCTGAGTGTAGTTCCGCACAGTTGATAAGTTACTCCGAGATTACTGCTACTCATATTCAGTACCGTGCATGTGTCAATGCTAAACTTCAACTGCCATTTCTCAGCCCATCGGCCTAGTTTTTCTAAATCTTGTTGCAGTAGCATACCGTCATTACTATCGTTAACCGCTGTCAACCTCTTTATCATCTGCAAACGTAGACATTAAGCCTGATATACCTTCATCAATATTATCGATAAATATTGAAAACAACAATGTACCTAGCATTTAACCCTTTGAACTTCACTATTAACAATAGTCCACAAAGAGTAGTGTCCAGTGATAACTACTATCTGTCTTCTTCCACTTAACCATCCCTTTTTCCATAGCAGTAACATGCCCTTAATGCCACATTGCTCCAGTTTATACAGCAGTCTTTTACATGTGCAACAGTATCAAAAGCCGTCCTGAAGTCCAAGTCAAAATTATTTTTTGCATCCAGTTCCTTGGTCATTGCATCAAAATAACCTATCAGATTGGTTTGACAAACCGCCCTTAACAAATGGCAACTGAAGTATAATTGCTTTCCTGTCCAGATGGTCCTGTATTTAACCAGTGATTTCATTATTTTCCCTGGAACAGATGTTACACTGACAAGTCCGTACTGTCTCAGGCGTAGATAGTAAGGTTTTTGCGAAAAAACCTTGATATCTACGCATATGTCGTAATAACAAGGAAAACCTTGCTATTATGAAAAAAAAAAAAAAAAACAGTTTCCCCAGAAACGAGTTTTTTCGTCCAACAAACAGGCAAATCGACCAGAGAACACACGCAATTTACGGCCAAAATAAATATATGGGGTAGATGTAATCATTTACAGGGGTCCCTAACATCATAATTTTTTTTATTATTATTTGTTTTTGACAGGTCTGTACATAGTCATGTCATCTTTATGAATTGGGGACATATTCGCACATCTGCAGTCCATAGGGACCTGTACTGAATCCAAGGATGCCCTCATAATTATGGCTGCTAAGGATTTGGTCAACTCATTTGCTGCCTCATTTAATATGATTGGATAGATCCCATCCACCCAGGTGCCTTTTGTTTAATGTTCAGCTTCAACAATTTCTCTTCCACTTTCCTTTCAGTTTATCACTTTGTGATAAGTGAAAGGAAACAGCTATCACATAGACAAATATAGGACCATGCTGGAGGAATATAGAACCATTCTGTCCAGGCACGATAGGAGGGATTATACTTGAAAGCCTTGTGGATTAACTCAAGACTTGGCCTGTGAATTAACTCAGCTTGGCTTGCAATTGTAGGTAGAAGGAATCTGTTTTGGAAGCACAGGATACAATTAAACAAAGATGGCGCAAGAGTTTTACCAGTATCATTGAGGATACCTCAGTGCCGGATTACGGTACGAGCCAGCAGGCCCTTTCTCGGGGCACCAATAACGGAAGAACAGAAGAAAAGAATATACTTATCCTTAGTAAAGATGCGCCGAAAAATATTTCTGCCTGGGATGCGGAAATACCTTGGTTTGGCGCTGGGATACCTTAAAGGTTCAGGAAAACGGCTAGTTCGGGCAGACAAGGGTAATATAGATAGTCGTTTATCTGATAATATTGGTCAAAGTAACTTTCTTGTTTGTTACCGAAACAGATTATTCACTGGTGTGCAAAACTTAAGGACCAGTCAGGTTTCCACCTGTAGCTTCTCATAGGAGTGGCCTGGATATGGGAAAAGCATACCAAAGGAACCTCGTGAGGAACAGAAATGATGAAGGAAACAACACCGACACAATAACGGAAACAAAACGGTACAGAGGGACTTTATTCAAAAATGGCGACATAGCACTGGCTGCCATGATACAGATGCATCACTGCCAAAGATGGAACAAAGGGAAGAGGTGGTCCTCAGTAGGAGATATGGCCATCCCTAATGTCGATGCAGGCTTTGCACCGCCTTACTTAGAACAATGTTGTTGATAAGTTCTTGCGGGAACATCGTCCATTCCTCTGTCAGCGCCATCAGCTGGTGAACGTTTTCTGGTGAGTGTGGACGTCCATGATGGCAGCAATAATGTTAACATGGAACATGTAAGTCTGAATTTTAATGATCCGACCACATGGAACTTTAATACCCTCAAAAACAGATCTCTTATGGTGCAAGTGGTCCCGAACATATTGTCTTAAATACGTATTCCGTCACTAACGGCCGATGTTTGAATAATTCGTGGAAATGCAAAAATGAAGGTATTGAAATAAAAAAAAAAAAAAAGAGAGGGAATGGTTATTTTATTGCAAAAACAAAGATGCAATATATTGTTTTCCGTGCCTCTTATTTGTATCTGGCACAAATAATGTTTCATTTTGCAGCTCAGATGTATTTCACAAGGAAACATCTAAATCCTATTCTAACAATTTCACAAAATGGCAATTATTAGAATAGGTTCTTCAAAAAGGTGGACTAAGTGATGACGCTGCACAGCAGCACTAAGAAGCGAAATTTCAAAATGGCGTCATATATTGAAATATATATTCTGTGCTGAAAATAATTTGGCATTACATGCTAGTAATATCGATACCGAAGAAAACAATGTGGCGTATTTTTAAACTTGATAAAATTTGTCATCCAATTTGACGTTGGTATGAAAAATGCTCTGGAATCGCACATTAAACACCACACTAATTATTAATCTCCAGAAATTCAGAATGAATTTATTAATTTGTTAGCAACAAAAGTACGAAGTAAAATAATTTAAAATAACTAAATGCAACAAGGCATAATATGTTAAGAGTAAGAGTTATAAATCTATATAATATCGGTGTGGATACACCATAGATAACTCTTAAGAAAAAACTACGATAGTAGTGTGGGAGGCATAATTTCCTCTGTATCTCATATTGCGCTCGATGATACACCAATAGCTTTGAAACGGTGCCGTTTCACTTCCACCAAACAACAGATGGCCGCTTGTTGGGATAAAGGAAAACCAATCTCTTCTAAATCTCTAACAGGGTGCTTACCATGGAACGTTGACCAGAGCCTAATATCCGAATGTTTAATACACCTTGGTCTGCCCACTGGCTATGGCGATGGATACAGAGAAAGTAGTTGACCAGCTCAATTTCTCGGTATGTGGGACAGGTAGTTGGATAGGTTTTACGGTTCCCACTGAGTTGCAGATGGTAATGTCTTTATCTTTTAATTTGGGCGTAACAACAGCACTATTGCTTGCTGGAAGACCATAGGTGCGAACGATGTGTACCCAGTTAAGTCTCGTAATGCAGTCGTTATATGGAAAATTTTCATTTCCATAAAACGAAAAATAAAAAAATTCTAAAAAAATTGGGCTAAGAATAAAATTCTATTTAGCGAATTCTAAAATAATTTGGTAAAAATAAAACATTTATCTCTAAATAGAAACATTCGCTATAAAGAAGTTTGTTAAATAGAGGTCCCACTGTAGTTATTTATTATTTCACCAATTATCGAAATAAGGCGCGTAGCCACGAATTTGCCAAGGGCGCCGTAAATCTAGCTATGCCTCTGGCTGTGTCAATCAGATAGACAGTTTTTTTCTTCTTGTCCACAAGAGTTATGTCCTGTCTGTTGTGCGGGATTGTCTTATCGTTATTATGGCGCGATGCCAGTACAGCTTGTGGTTTGTGGTCTCTAGTACTGCCTGGGGGTTCGTACGTGTAGTACGGTACACTTTCTCTGATCAACTGGTATTTCCTTGCTACTCCATAGAAACTGGGATTTTTCGTCCAGAAGAACAAACAAATCGACCATAGAACACACGCAATTAACAGACGTAAGATACATAGCACAGCAGATGAATTCGGGTGGCCGAAAAATAATGTATTTCCTTGCTAGCTTGCTAGCTTCTGATGTATTATCCTGGCTGCCTGGTCGTGTCTACGAGTGTACTCAGTCTTGGGTGATCACCTTGCATCCCGCAGTGATGTGTTGGATTGTTTCATCTGACACTCCGGGCTCCTTGGGATGTATATTCTATAGTTTCTGGTGTTAATTACCTAATCTTGGATGGCTAGCATGAATCCTTCGGTCTCGGGAGAGAGTCTTACGCTCGTGAGCCATGCATTGGAAGTTATTTTAACTATGTGATCTTGATGGAGGTCACTGTAGTGTCTCCCATCGAATGTTTTCTTTGCCCATCTTTCTAGCTTCGTTTTTGCCGTCTGGATGGGAAAAGACTCCTGGCTTAGGTTGAGTTGGATATACCGCTCGTCAGTCTTCCTTATGGCCTGTTGGAGTGCCATTGTGTGTTTCTGGAAGTAATCCTTCAGTTTAGCAATTGCTGTTATCTGTTGCTCGTTGAGGTCTATCATGCCCCGTCCTTCTTCTTTTCGAGCTATTGTCAGTCCTGCCACGGCTGACTTTGGGTGGTGTTGGCGGCCCTTGGTCATCATTGTCCTTGTCTTTCGCATGATATCCTCTAGCTCGGTGTTAGTCCAATCTATGACCCTGAAGCGGTATATTAGCACTCGGACTGCATATGTGTTTATGGCTTTAGCTTTAGTTATGGGTTTTGCTTTAGTTTTTGCATTATCACCTAGTGGTTCAACTAATGCAAAAGCTAATAAACGTAACAGTGCAAAAGCTTTGATTTTGCACTGTCACATAGTAGTTCCTTTATCTGGAAATTCTTAATGCGTGAATAATCACTACTGATAATGAGATCAAGAGTATTACTTCCTCTGCTTGCCACTCGAACATGCTGCTCTAGAAAGCAATCTTATAATAAATTCACACAAAAGTCTCGCTAGCGTGCGAGTGACCAACTTACTAAATATCTGGAAAGTTAAAATACCCCATTACAAGACATTCTAATTTACTGACCCACTCTGTTTCTCTGCACAACTGTTCGTTGTACTCATTAGAGTCATTAGGCTTATACCACACTCCCACTCTCATTTTCTCTTTCCCAGCTTTTGTGTCACACCAAACAGACTCAACATTGCACTGTCTACCCATGTCAACTGGCTACAAGTCCTTAGATTTTACATGTTTCTTAACTAACAGCATAACCCCTTCTCCCTTTCTATCCTGTCTATCCTTTCTGTACAAATTGAACCCCCCCCCCAAATTCCAATGCTGCACTAATTATATCTGTGTGACACCATGTCTCTGATATCCCAACAATATCCGCCTTTGATGCCTTCATCAGCACTTCAAATTCATCAAATTTATTATTTATTATATTTCTAGCATTGGTGTAGCATTAGCATTAGTAGAGGTATATGATGCAAGAAAGCAAGCTTATGCAGCACCAGCCAAAAAAAAAAAAAAAAAAACTTCCAGTTCACCCCTCCGTTCGTTCGAAATACCTGTCCAGCTGAGCTTTAAATTTATTTAGGCTATCAACTTCCACAAAAGGGATGGAAGTCTGTTCCACCAACCAACTACCCACAGGCTAAAGGTAAATTTCCGCACATCTATCCTACATCTGTCTTTCCTCAATTTGAATTTATGCCCTCTCAGGTGATTATTCTGAGCAAGAGGAAGAATCCCTTATACACCTCTATCAGATCACCTCCAGACACTGTAATTTGCAAAACTTAAGCCTCTATTCGTAAGAGCAACCCTTTGTTCCATTCACTAATCTTGTTGCCTTTCTCTGTACTCGTTTCAGCAGCTCCACATCCTTCTTGAAATGAGACCTCCAGACCTGTTAAGGTGTGACCTGACCATTGCCTTAAACAAGGGATTAATCACCTCTTTATCCCTGCTAGAAAAATTCCTGTATATTATTCACAAGACACTATGAGCTACTCTTGCAGCCCGTCTGAACTGCTCAGAGAACTTCATATCTGCCTCCACAATTACCCCCATGTCCTTTTCATTCTCTACCACCAGTGTAGTACCACAGAGTTGATACGTTGCTCTGGGGTTGCTGTTTCCCATATGTCTTTACATTCATTTGTCAATGTTAAACTTCATTTTCCACCTCTCAGCCCATCTGCTCAACCTTTCCAGATCCTGTTGCAGCAGCATAGCGTCGGTAGTGTCCTTAACAACCCTGCCAACCTTTGTATTGTCTGCAAACTTGGATATTAAGCTTGATATACCATCATCAATATTATTTATAAATAGAGAAAACAATAATGGACCCAACACTGAACCCTGAGGGACTCCACTAATAACAATAGTCCACGATCAGCAGTGTCCATTGATTACCACCTCTGTCTTCTCCCCCTCAACCACCCCTTTATCCATAGCAGCAATTTGCCACCAATGCCACACTTCTCCAATTTGTGCAGCAGTCTTCCATGTGCAACAGTATCAAAAGCCTTTCTAAGATCCAAGTATATAATATCAAAGTTATTCCCTGCATCCGGCTCTTTTGTGACTGCATCATAGTATCCAATCAAATTGGTCAGGCAAGACTTCCCCTTAACAAATCCATGCTGTGTCTGAGCTATAACTGAAGTCTTGTCTAGATGATCCTGCAGTACTTCTTTAACCAGTGCCTCCAGTAATTTTCCTGGAACAGAAGTTAAGCTCACAGGTCTATAATTACTTGTGTCAGCCTTTGTCCTCCTTTGTGAATTGGGGTCACATTTGCACATCGCCAGTCTATGGGTCTAAGCTCCCTTGAGTCCAAGGAAGCTCTCATAATTATGGTTAAGGGTTTGCTTACTTCCTTTGCTGCCTCCTTTAATATAACTGGATAGATCCAATACACCCCAGGTGCTTTTCTTCTGTTTATCTTCAAAAATGCTCCTCCACTTTACTCTCAGTTATTACAAGATTATCTAGCTTACTGCCAGAGTTGAATACACCTCTGGCATTCCCCTCACTGAATAACTCCTCATGTGTGAATGTCGATGCAAAATATTCATTTAGTTTGTTAGCTACCTGAGCAGGATCATCAACAGTTGAACCATGGATATCAAGTGGACCAATCTGATTCATCCCCTTCCTTCTAGAGTTTACATAAGTAAAGAACTCTTTGCTGTTTTTCTTTGCATCCTTTGCCAAAGGGTTCTCATAATCTGCCTTTGCCTGCCTAACGTCCTTTGTGACTTGGTTACAGACCAGCTTATATCTATCATAGGCTTCGGTGTCACGTGTTAATTTATATGTATCCCATGCATTTTTCTTCTCTGCCATGTGGCTCATTAGTTCATCTGATCCATTTAGGTCTAACCCTTGAACAATATTTCTTAGTTGGTATGTAAAGCCTAGTAGCTTCCAAGATAAGTTCTTCGAATGCTTCCCATTTTGAATTTGCTGTTGGTAACATCATCAGTTGGTCCCACTGTATAGAATTTAAATACTGTCTCAGACCATCGTAGTCGCCTTTACGAAAGCAATAACCCTTCCCTTTACCCCTGATGGTAGTTATCTCTTTGAATAAATCCCACTTCAGCACACTGTAATCACTGCCACCTAGTGGTTCCTTTATCTGCAGATTGTTAATGCATGAAGAATCACTACCGATAATCAAATCAAGTATATTACTCCCTCTAATTGCCTCCCGGACATGCTGATATAGAAAACAATCATCCAATAAATCCACAAAAGCTTTGCTAGTGTGTGAGTGACCAACCCACAAATTCCAATCAATATCTGGGAAATTAAAATCCCCCATTATAAGACTCTCTGATTTACTGGCCCACTTTATTTCCCTGTACATTTTCTTATTATACTCATCAGAGTCATTAGGCCTATAGCACACTCCTACTCTCAATTTTGATCTCCCAATGCTTATGTCACACCAAACTGACTTGACACTGCACTCCAGCGATGTCAACTGGCTTCACTTCCTTGGATTTAATGTGTTTCTTAACTAATAGCATAACCCCTCCTCCCTTCCTATCCTGTCTATCCTTTCTGTAGACGTTGTACTCCCCAAATTCCAGTTCTGCATTCCTTATGTCTGTGTGACACCACGTCTCTGATATCCGAACAATATCCGCCTTTGATGCTTTGAGCAATACCTCAAATTCATCAAATTTATTTCCCAAACTCCTAGCATTGGTGTACACGCAAGTATACATGCACCTCTTCCTATTCTTAGCTACCCTAACACAACCCATGTGTTTACTTGTACTGCAATGACTCCCAGCAGTCTCTGAAACATCCTGCAACTTGTTTTCCAGGCTTCTGCTCATTCCAATAGAAGCAGTGCAAGAATCACTTTCACCTTTCCAGTGACTACTGTTAATCTATTAGTCCTTGTATTCCCCCCAAGCTAGCAGTTTTCCGACCCACCTAACACTGCCTCGATAGCGTCAGCAAATATTCTTGCACCCTTTCTATTTAAGTGTATCCCATCCCTGTAGAAGCAGTCTCTCCTGTTAACAAGTACAGAGTAGGCAGAAAAAATTCTACCCCCACAATCTTTCCAGGGCCGAATTGATCGACAAGGCTGTCATCATATATTCCCTCCTATCGTGTCTGGGCAGAATTGCAGACACTTTCAAATTCAACCCTAATTCACAGCTTTTTTTTTAAAGTGACCTGTACTTGTGTACTTACAAGTATACATGCAGCTCTACTTACTCTTAGTTACCCTAACACAGCCCATGTATTTACATGTTCCATGATGATTCCCAGATGATTCTGAAGAAATTAATTTCATATTACTTGCTTCGAGGGCATCTATCCTACACCTCAACGTCAGATGTCCATCAGAACGTTGAGTTACCGCCTAATCCCAACAACTTGCTTTCTAGGCTGCTGCTCGTTACAATATAAGCAGTGCATGGATCACTTTCGCCTCTACCTGTGGTTACTGTTAATCTTTTAGTCTGTGAATCCCTCTCCCCACAAGCTAGCAGTTTTCCGACTCACCTAACATTGTCTCGATAGCATCGGCAAATATTCTTATAGCCTTTCTATTTAAGTGTATCCCATCCCTGTGGAAGCAGTCTCGCCTGTTAGCAAGCACAGACCGCGCTGAAAAAATTCTGCCCGGTGAGTTTGCACAATCGCTCCAGGGCCAAATTACATCATATACTCCCCCCCTGTCATGTCTGGGCAGAATTGCAGACAATTTCAAATTTAACCGTAACTCGCGACTTTTTTTTTTTTCAGCATTCACCTGAACTTGTTAAGTAAATCTGCAGATCTCTTAATCTTAAGGTCATGAGTGCCAACGTGTACAACAATATCACCATATCACCTTTTGTGCCCTTAACAGATGATATCGGTCCTAAACATCAACAACTTTTTCCCCCCTGGCAGACACACCCTGGTCCTGTTCCACCTATCCTTTTTACATATATTCTCCATCTCCCTGCAAATAGTCACCAACAATAACTACTTCCTGTGGGACCAGCGCATTCTTCCTTGGAGATTGCTGCTGTGTTTCCTGATGCACAGAACTGAGCTCTGACGTTGAGTTGGGCAGCTGAGAGCTTAATGTGTCCCTCATATTAATTTCTTCGAGAGCATATACCCTTCACCTGAAACTCTCATAGATGCCCATCAGAACGCTGAGTTGGCGCATAATTTCTTCAAAGTCTCAGAAAGATAACCTCTCACAGTTAGAAAGAGAAGACATTCTCCTTGGCTAGATCATTTCCTGTTCTAGAGAGTCTGCAAACATTTCTCATTTCGCACATTTTTTCAGACTGTGATGCGTAGGAGAATCGCCCCCTTTGGTTCTCCCGCGAGCCACAGTACTACCGCTACTTTGTGCCCATTGCTTTGTTGCTCTATTCTGGGCCATGATTCTGTTTAAATATAATTTAATTAACAATGAAATTTAATAAAATTAATAAATTTTACTGATTAATAGATTATACTATACTATTGGCTGAAAATTTTGAATCTGCTAAAAAATTTGAAAATGTTTTATCTTGCTAGTGTAGTACTACCATGCTATTCTGAATTAAGAATCTTCAGGTCTTTAATTCTTTTGTTCATTTCCTTTTCTTCAAATTACTAATGAGGCAATTATTTAAATGATTGGCTTAATTCTTGATTTGCTATTACCTCTTAATGAATACATTATCCTTTTCATCCAGTTTTGTCCGTCATCCACACTTCTCTTCTCCGGTCTTGCTCTGAGTGGACTGTATTACTCAACACTTCATCTGTATCCTAATTCTTCCTTTTGACTGTTTGCACTCAATCTTATCTTCCAAAATAATGTTCACACAAAGTCATTATGCTTTAGCCACGGTGGGTTTTTTTCAATTCTTTCAAATGTTAATGCTTATATATTAGTATTAATAAAAGCGGACTGAATAAGCACCACATTTCACTGCGTTTATGGTGTACACACACACACACACATGAGGTGTGATCATAAATTTCAATGGCTTACTTTGTATCTTGAAACTGCACCATTATAGCGCGTTGTGACTCGTCACACATTTGGTGACCCATCTAGACGTAGTGATGCATAAATTGCTCATTTATCTATAGTCAGTATAGCACAAGTTGAATAGAAAGTGCTTTTATCACTTTAAAATGAATGATTTTACTGAGCAGTGAATTTGTATCACATTTTGTTTCAAATTAGGAGAAACACGAAACAGAAAGACATAAAATGTTAAAAAAATCGGCGTTAGCTGCATGGAGCCGAAGGTGGATCCGTGAATAACGTTTGCCTTTAATTTTTAATTGATCTTGCTCCCGTTTACGCTTACGACTCTCTCTCTCTCTCTTTTGTTCCGCCGCCGACTTTGGTGCTTGCTTTTCAACGTTAGATTTGTGATTTTGTCGAAATCTTTGAACACGGTTAGTTGATGTAACTTTCGGCATCGTCATAACTTAACTAAATGAAACACAACCGCACTGCTCGACAAATGCGAAGTAACTGAACGAAGTAGTTACTTTAACAAGTTGTTCAACTCTCGAAAACTAAAAAACCCGATTTGAAATCTAGTTATATATCCTTGTAGAGCTCTCAAAGGGTTCCACCGCGCATAGTGCAGACACTCGGACAGAGCTTCTTGTTTGGAAGCAGAGAATCTTGCCACTGATATTCCTGTGATTGTAACTCGAGATTTTAATATGCCTAGCCCAAGACACGATCATGCTAAAGAACACCTCGATGCAGGCCTCCAGAACTTAGGACTGACCACACTGGGTACGCTTCCGACTAGAGGAGAGCAGCATTTGGATTTATTATACCATAATATGACTAATATAAAAAACGTCATCCCTCAAATTAAATTCCAGTCAGATCACTGCCCAATATGTTGTGAAATTTCTCCATCGAATTGTGCAAAAATTTCTCCATCGTGCAAACTCGACAGACCAAGAAAATATACTCCCTTAAGTTTATTAGATCTGAAATTATTTTATAACATCTAAAAACCTACAACTGGATTGATCTGTACAATAAACAAGTGGATGAAGCTACCAACTTTATTGAAAAAGAGCTCTTACTTATTGCTGATCTGGGTGCCTCGAAGGAGGTAAGAATCACGGACAAATCTTAATCGTAGTTCTTTTTTTCACAAAACTCTCTTCCTGCTAGTCATCCTCTATGCCTCGGTGGTCTGGTAGAAGAAAGCAACTACCGCAACTAATAAAATGAAACTAGAAACCATACAGAGAGAACCATACAATCATACAAACCATACAACCAAACTAGAAACCGTACATCTTGCTATCTCACGAGCTTGCAACACAGTGAGTACACATGCGCTCCAGATGCTCACCGGTGCTCAGATACTCAGGCCCTTGGATCTGGAAGTGATACGCAGTGGACTCCTCTACAGCCTTTCCAGAGGCATGCCGGATATCTGCCTAAATTTCATATTAAATGTAACCAGCGACCCGAAAATAGAGAAAAGAAGATTAACTGTACATCTTCGGCAAACACGGTGGCAAAATTCAACAAAAAGGCAAAAACGCGAAAATTCCTCCCAACTGTCTCGGCCGTATACCCAAAATACCCAAGCTGGTTCTCCCCAGGATTGCTGGCCACGTACCTCCTAACTTGCCATGGCGCCATCAGATTCAAATTGATAACTTTTGGACTGAGCAATACCCCTCTGTCATTGTGGCTTAATGGAAACGTGGGAGCATTTAATGCACCACTGCAAACTTTATGAAGACATCCGATGCCGGCTAATTACATTATATACCGGAGAATCAAGAGGAACGCTTACTGGAGGAGGAGCACAGCTACAAACCACTGGAAAACTTTGTATAAGATGTTTTTGACAGAAAGCATGCTCTTCCAGCCCCACAGCCACAATAGCGATTCCCAGGCCCACAATATATGATTTTGCAAACAACCATTAAGGTGCACAGACCATGCAATGACCATCAAGACAATCCATAAAGGGACTGCTTCCCATGCAGAAACAATAAACAGAACCTGTTAACTCAACCATAGGAATGGACAATTTCAGTAGTAACATTGCTATAAACAAAAACCATCGAAAGGATCCTGGAAAAATACCAGGATCCAGCAACTAAAGACTTCGACCCAAGCATAAACTTAAGTAACCACGAATTGGACTAAACACCCACAACCGTAGACCCGACTAATGGACCTGTCCTGGTGCTAAGTGACAACTATGGACAGGATCCTACACACAGACTCGACAAACTCGGATCCAACAAATGGACCCAGGATCCAACAACTAATGACCATGACTCCATACAGAGACATAAGTAACCACGGACTGGACTAAATACCCCCAACTACGGACCTAACTAAGGGATCTGTCGTGCTGCCAAGTGATAACCACAGAAAGCAACCTACACCCGGATTGGACAAACTCGGACCCAACCAAGGACTTGACTCAAGCAGGCATGCAGCTGCCAGGACATATGGTCACCTGTGCTGGCTCCCTTGCCAGGAACACTTTCCTCCCTCCCCTGGCAGAGGGGGAGCAACAGCTCTCTTTTTTTGTCTTCCCCCTGCCACCCCACATCTTTCTCTTTGGTGGGGCATGGGCATGCCTCACTGACACATGCTGGGGTCGTCTACTTTATTAACCCCAGTCCTTCCTAGCTATTCTCCCCAACCTTCAGCCTCCTCCCCTCTCTATCTGTACACCAGTGCAAGACCCACACCAAAATTCTAGCTTCTCTAAATTATTTCGCCCGCTCCTCGGCCATTAAATTCTCAAACACAACCCGTTAAAATCAGGAAACATGTATGTGATCAGCATACAATGTGCAAAAATTATTTTTTTTTCATTTTTTTATTATTATTATTTTTTCATTTTATTATTATTATTATTTTTTCATGTTTTTATTATTATTATTTTTTTTTTTTTCATTTTTTATTATTATTTTTTTAGGTCCTCGCCACTGAAATCTCAGTAAAATAGGTGGCAGGACCTGCCAGAGTAAATGCAGACTACTAGGTACCTGGTCTGCCTCCACGGGGCGAAAATGGGGCAATATCAGGCCTCAGCAGGGGCCTGGCGGCTAAATTGCAAGAAGAACAACGGTACACGACACCACACGTTTCGAGATTCATACACTTTTAAATCTCTGGCTTTTACAGTGAACTGTGTCACCACACAAAGTAAACTTCTAGGGGAGATGGGGGAACCCCTAGTGCCGTTTGACCCTAAATACACTTTACCTAAACATCATTGCTGACCAGGTACATCCTTTCGTGGCAACGGTCTTTCCTTCTGCCGATGCCGTCTTTCAGCAGAATAATGTGCCATGCCACACCGTCCGGATTGTTCGAGACTGGTTCGCGGAACATAAGAAAGATTTCCAGGTATTGTCCTGGCCTCTAAATTCCCAACACATCAATCCCTTCGAATATATGTAGTTTGTGTAGGAACAGCAACTATATACTGAAGCATCTCAGCTGCGGACCTTACAGGATCCACTGGTTAAGTGTTGGTATTAGATACCACAAGACACATTTAGAAATCTTGTAGCGTTCATGCCTCGCTGGGTACGAGCTGTTTTGGCTGAAGTGGAGGACCAACATCATATTAGGTAGGTGGTCATAATGTTTTGTCTTATCGGCGTATATATATGTATTTAATCTATTAGGAAACATTGGAATAGATGTAAAGGTATGTCAAATCAGATTAATATCATTAATTGTAGAGTGAACATTACATCAATCTGTAATCTAATTACTATTGTAAGAGTATAAATGGTGCTATATAGGTATTCAAAGTGTATTAAAACATTGGCATAAAAGTACTCAGCGGGCCATACGACCAAGAACCTATAAAGTCTAAGATAGCCCGTGTTGGTTTACATTGCTATACCCTAGAAATAAACATATGATTAGCAATAAAATAAAATAAAAATATAATGACTGCAGCTAATTATTGATAATCGGATACATTGAATGACACTTTTTCGAGAGCTAACACCATTTAATATATCCCACCAATAATTAGCAAAGCTATCTGTTTCTAATTGTTATCTTCCTGTTTAACTAGGTCCAGATAATTAAACATAAAGGTAATACTGTATATACTAAACTTTAAATTTAACAGCAAACCCGATAGATAGCTTTAAAACGAATGTACAGAATATAATACAGAAAAAGAGTGCCAACCATAATTTTCACTTCATATGTGGTGTTTTTTTTTATTTATTTTATACATGTGCAAAAGAAAGCTTAAGCTAACTTAAGGAGAAAGGAGGTAAGAATAATTATAGTAACAGTACCTCAGTTCCCCTCGAATTTCTCTAATAGATCTTAGAGTTAGAAAGTAAAAAGTGAAAAGCAAAGAAAATAGCTTTTTATGATGATACTTCGGATATACCGGGAGCATAACTGCCCGACCCTTTAGTAAGGGATCCTGGTATAACCATAAAGGGTTAAAGGATTGTATTTAATGGACAAAAACAGGATTACAATAATGAAGAAATGTAGAATAACGAAATAAAAGAAATAACTATTACCAAATGTATGAATATTTAAATAAAATTGACATTTATAAGAATTTAATAATAATTAAAATAATTCATCCTATCTGATATAGTAATAATTTGCAGACATTCATTACTGAACAGTTAAATTAAATTAAAAATAACCAATTACAACAAAAAGAATAAATAGGAATATGCAGCTTGCCATCCTATTCTGTACTGAGTATAAAGAATGAATTATTTGAGTACATGTTCCCTATTATAAAACAAATAGTGAAATAGTACATGTTCCCTATTATAAAAGGCATAGTGAAAACAGCGCCCTCTCGGTTCAGTAACTGCAAGACGAACTAAATAAATTATTAATTTCTAAAAACCAAAGAAAGCAGCGCCCTCTGAATTTCGTGTGACTTCAAGACTAACTAATAGACTGAAATTAATGACTAATTTTACAGCTGAAATCTTGAAGTACGGTTGATTATCTATTAAGGTTCTTAGCAAAGCTTATTATGTACTCACCTCTAAATCCGTATTGGTTAGGGTTAAATTTACATAAAGGAAAGTAAAGAGAGTAAAATTAAAAGTTTCCAATTACATTAATAGATTAATTAATTTAAAAACATGTCTTTAGGAAGAGGAAGTGCACCACTTTTTCCTGGTTGTCATTTATAAAATTATATGAAGAAGATTCGCGTGTTTGAAAAACCAAGAGCTGGACGAGAACGTTTTAATGTCGTCGTCATCAGTTGGTGAATGACATGAGTTGTAAGTGTTGATTTATAATATCGTAGTACTCAGGATGCATTACGTTAAACACGTGGAAATTTGATTCGTGTGAGCTGCATTATTGGTGATAGATTCGTGGGTAATTTAGTGTTTAAAATTTCATTGAAAACCAAATACTTAAACCCTTTCCTTCTAAGATTAAATTATTCATGCGATATGCAGATGACATGTTAATTATAAGCAATAAAACCACCATCGATGAACTCCTACAAAAATTTAATTTCAACCACAACAGACTAAAATATACTTTTAAACTAGAAGAAGATAATAGTATTAATTTTTTTTAAATCTGACCATATATAAATCCGATAACAAACTCAAAACGCGAACATACAGGAAAAAGACACATACAGGGAATTCCTACATTTTCATTCCAACCACCCCTACAACACAAAAAAATCAGTATTATACAACTAAATCTACAATGGGATTAAATACAATCATTCACAGGAAGATTTGACTACAGAACTGCTATACCGAACAAAAACCTTTATAGCTAGAAAATACCCCAAAAACTTAATGCAAGAAACCATATTAGCTGTAAAAGAAAAAAAATAATAATCATCGCATTGATAACATTAGTACTGATCATACACAAAATACATAATCACACTTCCGTATCATAGTCAACTTGCACCTCAGCTCCGGAATATTTTTAGAGGGACAAACATTACACTGATTTTTTCATCATATAATAAACTAAGTACTTTTTTCAGCAAATACAGGGAAACATATAAATACAATATTCAAGACATAAATATAATATACCTTATAAAATGCCAATCTGGATGTAATGCATGCTATATAGTTAGCACCACCACAAAATATGAAAATTCCAGAACAGCCAATACGAGAGCATACTATCATTATAATAGTTTGAAATCAGACCAACCAGGAACTGAACTCAGTCAGCATGTACACTCTTTTAATCATGATCCATTAATAGATAACGCAATTACACTAATTAAACTTAAATCGAATTATAAGATATATTCCAGTACGAAGCCCTAGCTTTAGAATGGTTTCCCGCCAAAATAGATCATACGAAATTTTAAACACTAAACAAAGACCAATAGATTGACAGCAGCCACTGGCAGAGGTGAAAGAGGTTCTTGCACTGCTTCTATTAGAATGAGCAGAAGCCTGAAAAACAAGATGCATGATACTTCAGAGACTGCTGGGAGCCATTGCGGTACAAGTAAACACATGGGTTGTGTTAGGGTAGCTAAGAATAAAAACAGGTGCAGGTATACTTGCGTGTACACCAATGCTAGGAGTTTAGTAAATAAATTTGATGAATTTGAGGTATTGCTCAAAACATCAAATGCAGATATTGTTGGGATATCAGAGACGTGGTGTCACACCGATATAAGGGATGCAGAACTGGAATTTGGGGAGTACAACGTCTACAGAAAGGATAGACAGGATAGGAAGGGGGGAGGGGTTATGCTATTAGTTAAGAAACACATAAAAACCAAGGAAGTGAAGCCAGTCGACATCGCTGGACAGTGCAGTGTTGAGTCAGTTTGGTGTGACATAGGCATTGGGAGATCAAAATTGAGAGTAGGAGTGTGCTATAGGCCTAATGACTCTGATGAGTATAATAAGAAACTGTACAGGGAAATAGAGTGGGCCAGTAAATCAGAGAGTCTTATAATGGGAGATTTTAATTTCCCAGATATTGACTGGAATTTTGGGGCTGGTCACTCACACACTAGCAGGGCTTTTGTGGATTTATTGGATGATTGTTTTCTACATCAGCATGTTCAGGAGGCAACTAGAGGGAGTAATACTCTTAATTTGATTATCAGCAGTGATTCTTCATGCATTAAGAATCTGCAGATAAATGAACCACTACGTGGCAGTGATCACAGTGTGCTGAAGTGGGATTTACTCAAAGAGATAACTACCATTAGGGGTAAAGAGAAGGGTTATTGCTTCCGTAAATGTGACTACGATGGACTGAAACAGTATTTAAATTCTATACAGTGGGACCAACTGATGATGTTACCAACAGCAAATTCAAAATGGGAAGCATTCAAAGAACTTATCTTGGAAGCTACTAGGCTTTACATACCAACTAAGAAATATTGTTCAAGGTTTAGGCCAAAATGGATGTCAGATGAATTAATGAGGCATATGGCAGAGAAGAAAAATGCATGCGATACTTACAAATTAACACACGACACAGAAGCCTATGATAGATAAAAGTTGATATGCAACCAAGTTACAAAGGAGGTTAGGCAGACGAAGGCAAATTACGAGAAATCCTTGGCAAGGGATGCAAAGAAAAACAGCAAAAAGTTCTTTACTTATGTAAACTCTAGAAGGAAGGGGATGAATCAGATTGGTCCACTTGATATCCATGGTTCAACTGTTGATGATCCTGCTCAGGTAGCTAACAAACTAAATGAATATTTTGCATCGACGTTCACACATGAGGAGTTATTCAGCGAGGGGAATGCCAGAGGTGTATTCAACTTTAGCAGTAAGCTACAGAATCTTGAAATAACTGGGAGTCAAGTGGAGGAGAAATTGTTGAAGATAAACACAAGAAATTCACCCGGGGTGGATGGGATCTATCCAGTTATATTAAAGGAGGCAGCAAAGGAAGTAAGCAAACCATTAGCCATAATTATGAGAGCTTCCTTGGACTCAGGGGAGGTACCCATAGACTGGAGATGTGCAAATGTGACCCCAATTCACAAAGGAGGATCAAAGGCTGACACAAGTAATTATAGACCTGTGAGCTTAACTTCTGTTCCAGGAAAATTAATGGAGGCACTGGTTAAAGAAGCACTGCAGGATCATTTAGACAAGACTTCAGTTATAGCTCGGACACAGCATGGTTTTGTTAAGGGGAAGTCTTGCCTGACCAATTTGATTGGATACTATGATGCAGTCACAAAAGAACTGGATGCAGGGAATAGCTTTGATATTATATACTTGGATCTTAGAAAGGCTTTTGATACTGTTGCACATGGAAGACTACTACACAAATTGGAGCAGTGTGACATTGGAGGCAAATTGCTGCTATGGATAAAGCGGTGGTTGAGGGGGAGAAGACAGAGAGTGGTAATCAATGGACACTGCTCATCGTGGACTAATGTTATTAGTGGAGTCCCTCAGGGCTCAGTGTTGGGTGCATTATTGTTTTCTGTATTTATAAATGATATTGATGATGTTATATCAAGCTTAATGTCCAAGTTTGCAGACGATACGAAGGTTGGCAGGGTTGTCAAGGACACTACTGACACTATGCTGCTGCAACAGGATCTGGAAAGGTTGAGCAGATGGGCTGAGAGGTGGCAAATGAAGTTTAACTTTGACAAATGTAAAGTACTACACATGGGAAACAGCAACCCCAGAGCAACGTATCAACTCTGTGGTACTACACTAACAGTGGTAGAGAATGAAAGGGACTTGGGGGTGGTTGTGCAGGCAGATATGATGGTTGTGACATTGGAGGCAAATTGCTGCTATGGATAAAGCGGTGGTTGAGGGGGAGAAGACAGAGAGTGGTAATCAATGGACACTGCTCGTCGTGGACTAATGTTATTAGTGGAGTCCCTCAGGGCTCAGTGTTGGGTGCATTATTGTTTTCTGTATTTATAAATGATATTGATGATGGTATATCAAGCTTAATGTCCAAGTTTGCAGACGATACAAAGGTTGGCAGGGTTGTCAAGGACACTACTGACACTATGCTGCTGCAAGAGGATCTGGAAAGGTTGAGCAGATGGGCTGAGAGGTGGCAAATGAAGTTTAGCATTGACAAATGTAAAGTACTACACATGGGAAACAGCAACCCCAGAGCAACGTATCAACTCTGTGGTACTACACTGACAGTGGTAGAGAATGAAAGGGACTTGGGGGGGGTGGTTGTGCAGGCAGATATGAAGTTCTCTGAGCAGTGCAGACGGGCTGCAAGAGTAGCTCATGGAGTATTGTCAATGATATACAGGAATTTTTCCAGCAGGGATAAGGAGATGATTATTCCCTTGTATAAGGCAATGGTCAGGCCACACTAGCGTACTGTATACAGGTCTGGAGGCCTCATTTCAAGAAGGATATAGAGCTGCTGGAACGAGTACAGAGAAGGGCAACAAGATTAGTGAATGGAACAAAGGGGTGCTCTTACGAAGAAAGGCTTAAGTTTTGCAAATTACAGTGTCTGGAGACTAGGCACCAGCGAGGTGATCTGATAGAGGTGTATAAAGCCTTGAATGGTTTGAGCATGCTCAATGCTGATGGGATTCTTCCTCTAGCTCAGAATAATCACCTGAGAGGGCATAAATTCAAATTGAGGAAAGGCAGATGTAGGTTTGTTTGTTATTTGGTTTTTAGGAGCATTAGCAACTAAGGCCATATTACTCCGGGGATATGCGGTGGTCATTCCCTGACCTTTCCGCATCCTCCGTATTTGGTGGTGACGGGCTCGAACCCCGGTCTAAATCAAGAAGCGTATGCTACGCACTGCTGCTCCTTCCCACCTGGCTACGGAGGCGCCACAGATGTCGGATAGACGTGCGGAAATTTGCCTTTAGCCAGCGTGTGGTTGGTTGGTGGAACAGACTTCCATCCCTTGTCGTGGAGGTTGATAGCCTAAATAAGTTTAAGGCTCAGCTGGACAGGTATTTTGAACGAACAGAGGGGTGAAGTGGAAGTGGTTTTTTTTTTTTTTTTTTGCCTGATGCTGCATAAGCTTGCTTTCTTGCATCAAATGCCTCTACTAATGCTAATGCTAATGCTAAATTACCCACGAATCTATTACCAATATGGCAACTCACACGAATCAACTTTCCACGTGTTTAACGTAATTCATCCTGGGTACTACGATACTATAAATCAACACTTACAACTCATGTCATTCACAAACTGATGACGACGACATCGAAAGCTTCTCGTCCAGCTCTTGGTTTTTCAAACATGGGAATCTTCTTCATATAATTTTATAAATGACAACCAGGAAAAAGTGGTGCACTTCCTCTTCCTAGAGACATGTTTTTAAATTAATTAATCTATTAATATAATTGGAGCCTGTGACCACCAAATACGGAGAATGCGGAAAGGTCAGGAAATGACTACCGCAAATCCCCGGAACAATATGGCCTTGGTTGTTAATGCTCCTAAAAACCAAATAACAACAATATAATTGGAAACTTTTAATTTTACTCTCTTTACTTTCTTTTATGTAAATTTAACCCTAACCAATTCGGATCTAGAGGTGAGTACTAAGATAATAAGCTTTGCTAAGAATCTTAATAGACTGAAATTATAGTTCATAGTACACTATAAATTTGAACTTTATACAGATAATGTCCTATGAAAATAAATAGTTCGCTCTCAGTTTTTTAGAATAACAGGTAACAAGACAAACTGAAACGAAATACCTTTAAAAAATATTTTACCAAGTAGAAATGAAATTCCTTTGTGAACTTCGTTTCTTTAAGAACAAATATAGGTACAACTTTTTCAATGAGCGTAAGCTATATGTGACGTGCTCTAAAGATAGTGCCTACTCTATACATATGTACGTCCTCAAAATTACTAATGTGATTTTTAAATAGCTATTATATAATGTAATAGCAATTTTTGTGAGCCAGAAGATGATTATAGTGAACATTGAGCTAGTAGAACTGAAATACTTATTTAGAAGATACTTTAGTTACGATGTAATTTGGATTTAATTTATTATTGTGCCATTTATTAATGGCAATAAAAATTGCTTTGTGAAGATGTTTATCGATAAAATTGGCTGGAAATAATAAGTTTAGACGTCAAGTCTATAAGCGATTCAATGATATTATTGGCATTACTACATATTTCCAGGCGCCTCCGTAGCCAGGTGGGAAGGAGGAGCAGCAGCAGTGCATAATACACTCTTCTTGATTAGACCGGGGTTCGAGCCCGTCATCACCAAATACGGAGAATACGGAAAGGTCAGGGAATGACCACCGCATATTCTCGAGCAATATGGCCTTAGTTGCTAATGCTCCTAAAAACCAAATAACAAACAAACATATTTTTATATGTAATAAAAATATTTTGTTCTCTGCAGTTTGAAGTCCTTACTTACCCTGCTGTCTGAAAAACGAAATTCACAAATGTCACTCAAATTATCAACTACCCTTAATGCACAATGCACAGCTGTGAAAAATGCTATGCTGCTTTCTGCCTTTGCACCTTCTGTAATCCAATTTTCTAGAATGGCAATACCTCTGATGCTGAGAACGAACTAAAGTCTCTTCGGCTTTCTTGCGATTCTTTTTTTATTACGATGCCTTTCAATACCACTTAATTTGGCTGTGAGTGTGCATTTACAATATTTTCTAAACGTATGTAAAAACAAAAAATAAAGTCATTGTTTCAGGTTTCACAGGAGCCCTGCTATAAATAAATAAGCTTTTAAATAAGTTTTAAAGCTTTAAAATCAATTCTTTAACTAAACTTAAAATTTTCTTTTTTTTTTTCTTCTCTCTTTTTTTCTTTTCCTTTATCTCTGTTTTTCATCTATTCTTTGTTCCTTTTTTCGTTTAATTTTAATTTTTCTGCCACGCACGCGGTCCGATCGGCCTAAGGCCGGCCCTGTTTTTTGCTTTGTACGTAATAATGGTCATAATTGTGAACGCTTATGAACATTAATGGTCATAATGGTTAAGCGTTCACCATTATGACCATTATCAGTACTATCTGTTCAGGAAATATTATCTCATGCCGTCACTTAAAGCATGCTTTGTTCAGAGTTTTAGTTTATAATTCTAGAGAGAGCTTCTTGAGAGAAATGAAAGTGTCTGTCCAATATATATATTATTTTTTGTTTATTTATTTATTTTATTATTATTTTTTTATTTTATTTATTATTTTTTTTTGTTGTTGTTCATAATGAAAGCATCTGTTGACTGCCATTAATACTGTAACCTGATAGCTTTTTCCACTGGGTTCCAACGAACAGCATAAAAAATTATGAAGGAGCTGTTGGGGGAGAGAGATGATACACTGTTTTATGAAAGAGTTCTCTCTCTCTAGATGTAAAGGGTTGTGTAGTTTACATTGCTCGTTATAGTGAAACTCTAGATGTATATGACGTCATTAAAGAGAAATGCCAGCCGCATTAAGTAATCGGTTATGCATGTAGAAACAATTCTCCAGGAACAAATTAAATAGAACTGAAATTCAGAGGAAATCCAGCTATCCTACACTCCATTCGTCCAGAAAGCTCATGCAGCAGTTTAAAAATCATATACTAAAAAATAAATAAATCTTTAAATCTTTATTTGTCCGACCAAATACAAAATATAAGTGTATATTGGTAAGTGACAAATTCCCTTCACGGCAGAAAATGCCAGGGGATTACCATAAAATGAAAATAAAAGAAAGGCTAAAATATACAAGAAAGGTAAAATACACACGAAAAGATGAAATATAAACTGCATCACTCATCACTACATTTCTGTGTAGAGTCCTGGAAATTGTAATACAAAAGTTCATCTTAACATCACATCCACTGAATCAATTGTGCGAGATATACACTATTCAATTGCCTACACACAGTTCTTGACAGAAATTCACACAACTACTAGCAACAGCAGCCTCAACGAACCGCACTGCGGTGTGTTTCCTATATTTCGGATCCTCTATGAGTCTTAGTAGGTCAATTCTGATATGTGTTGGGCACTGAATTGATTCTAATGCACTGGCGGATATAAACCTGCCGGCCATCTTCAGTCCGTTGGTCTTTATTCTCAAAGATTTAGTGCCTCTTAATGCAGATGGCGGAATGTGCCACTCACAAAGCTGCCAGAAGCATGGTGATGATATCGTGCCAGTCATCATTTTGATTGTGGTTATTAATCATTTCCAGGCAATGATGTCTGGTAAACGCTGCAGTTTAAGCTGTTCAGAAAGCTGTGTGGTCCTTAACTGTTGAGGGAGATTGTGGTTATGGTTTTCACACTTCAGCAGCCAGAATTCGCTCGCATATATTCTCCTAATGTGGGTAGGGATGGCTGACGTCCACAATTCGGCGCCATATAAAATGGTCGAATACACTGTGGTTCTTAAATATCGTTCGGTTGTAGTAGTCTGTTTCACGTGCAAGAGGTGCTGTTTTGTTGCCCAACGTAAGCAGTTCATTTTCTTTACAATCAGGCCAATATGCGACTTGAACGTTCACCAACCTCGTGCACGTTGAATGTCAGTTTAGTATCAAATGTTACTCCGAGATGTCTATGCTTCTCAACAACTGGGATAGGTTTGCCATTAAGTTTCGGGTGTACGAGCGTATGCGATTTTTTGAGCGAGTACATCATGATTACAGTCTTCTGCGGATTTAGGACCAAGCCAAATTTATCTAAGTACACGAATAAGTTCAGAAGCTTATAATTAATCTGGTCACACAATGCACTATTGGTTATGGACGGTTGGATGGGTGTTAGGATCTTAATATCGTCTGCATAAGTGCACACATCATCCCTACCTTTGCAGAACGGGATCATCACGGTAAATAGGAATCCAGATAAGATTCCACCCTGTGGAACTCCTGCATGGAGTTGGCGTTGGAGTATCTGACTATCTGTACGGTAATAAATGGACTGACAAGTAAGTAGGGCCTGTGGGAACTACAGCAAATTTCCTTTTATTTGGAAGGCGTGTTGGAGCAGATGAAGTAAGGCATCTGCCTTACTTCATCTGCTCAGTTATTCAACAAGGTACTAATTTATATTAAAAATTTTAACTTTAAAACAATTTCTTAAAAAGTTGAAAAATACCGTGTTTAGTGCTTGCATTACGTCAAAGTGATCACTAGAAGCCGGAGCAGTTTGGGGAAGATTCTCATGAACTAGTAAAAGATTATTTCAATTATACTTATATTATTAGAATGATTTGTTCTATTATGATGAAAAATCATTCGAAAGATTCGTTCAATTATGACAAATGAATGAATGAATTTTCTGTTTGTACTTCAGGACAACCACACGATCAGAGGAAGTTAGCATCAGCCAAAAAAAAAAAAAAAAAAAACCTTCCCATTTCACCCATCTGGTCACTCCAAATGTTTGTCTAGTTCAGCCTTAAACTTAAGCTATCAACTTCGAAAACAACAAATGGAAGTCTGTTCCAGCAATCAACTACCCGCTGGCTAAAGGCAAACTGCCGCACATCGATTCTACAACTGACTTTCCTCAATTTGAATCTATGCCCCTCAGGTTCTTAATTTGAGTAAGCGGAAGTATCCTGTCAGCACTGAGCCTGCTCAAACCATTCAAGACCTTATACACCACGATCAGATCACCTCGCAGGTGCCTAGTCTCCAGATGCTGCAACTTTCAGAACTTAAGCCTTTCTTCGTAAGCGCACCCCTTTGTTCCTCTCACCAATCTTGTTGTCCTCCGTACGAGTTCACAATCATTCGAAGGGTTCATTCGATTATGATAAATTATTCAAATGATATATAGTAGTAGCAGAGGCGGATTTACTGTGAAGCTAATGAAGTTTAAGCTTCAGGGGCCACTTCCAAGGCCCTGGGAGGGAGCCCTAGAAATGTGTTCACATGCTTTTGTAAAATTTGAAAAACTAAGATATTTTAACCACAATCGGTTAAGACTGCTGTCTCTTTCCACTCCGACTTCCCCACGTGTTGGGTTGTGTTCGAGTGGCCCCAACTTTAAGAAAAAGAATACAAAGAAATTTTATATATTTTTTAAATAGCGTAAATTGTATAAACTTCAGGCCCCACAAAACCTGGATCCGCCTCTGAGCAGTAGTAGTAATTACTAATCATTCGATTATGACCACCATTAGCACGAACCCTGTAAAATTATTTGTCGATTATCCAAGTCCCCCCCCCCTCTTGTCAAAATTTAATTTCATAAAATTTCAGACTATTTCACTTGGGACGACCCTTAGCTGCAATTCTTCTCGACCGAGCCCCCTTGTTAACAAATTGGCAGCATCCCTAACTAGAGGAACTGAAGTCTGTCCTTAGTATTTCGATAACGTCAGCCCCAGAGGTTATCGAAACACTATTTCCTTTATTTGCCCGTTGTTGTGCCATAAGCACCTTCTGTGACAATATAGTAGTTTCTCCACTTTTGGAGAGATGTGGGTTCGAGTTCCCGTCATAGACTGGCAGTATTGCTAAAGGCTTCTTCAGTCGGGTCCACAATTAGCCGATCTGAGGTGTAGGGATTAGGGTTTCTCCCGTTAGTTATTCAGGTTTTTCAGTTTGCACAGCATACAATTCGGTCCGTGAATACACACTAATTGCAGCGACATAATACACAACGGCACAATATAGCCTAAATGCATTTAAAACTCCGTAACATATTGTGTCCTAAGCTTTATGCTGAATATATACACATCGGTAGTATAATTTCTTACTCTACTCCTTCCAGATACTGTATTTTAATTTCTCATTTTATATACGATGCTCAAAATTTATGAATTCTTTATTAAGTGGACTTCATTTTATTCTTTCTCTAAATTTACCACTGGGATAACTTTAAGCCGGTAATTTTGTTGTTTGTTGTTTTGGTTTTTAGGAGCATTAGCAACTAAGGCCATATTGCTCCGGGATATGCGGTGGTAATTCCCTGACCTTTCCGCATCCTCCGTATTTGGTGGTGACGGGCTCGAACCCCGGTCTAATCAAGAAGCGTGTGCTACGCACTGCTGCTCCTTCCCACCTGGCTACGGAGGAGCCTTTAAGCCAGTAAAGAAGACACAAACACCATATACAGTATACATATATCTATATATATATTAACTTTCTATACATTAAAAACGTTTTCCTCCTAGTGGTATTTATTCGAGCTAATGGGAGAAGACGGCGGAGAAATTACGTCACTTATTCGAGCCTCCATAACGTTCACCAACCTCGTGCACGTGTTCGCTGTCTAATATATGGCCACGCTAGGCATTTGATGTTCCGTTGTAATATCAGCTTATGAAGGTTTATTAGTTTGCATATTTGTAAATAGTTTAGTATTTTGTAAATATTTTAAATATTTGTGTAGTTTATACCAGTGTGTCTGGAATCCGCGAGGTTTGATTTGCTAATTATACGTACTAACTTAGTATTTAACAGAATGCCTGTTAAATTGCTAGACTGGCAATCGCCGATTCCGAGAGAAAACGACGCCGTCATGTGTCTTCACGGAAATATAGAGCGAAACATGCCAAAAGGTTACGAACTATTACGACGGAGAAAGTGGAAAATCAACGCCTCAGGAAGCGGGTAGCTAAATGGACAAAGAACAGACCGAAACTCAGCTAATCATTAAACGGCTCAGACATAACATAAGATCTTCACAAGATCCTGATAACGAAGAAGCCACTGAAGTATCATATTGCAATTTAGGTGATATGGTAGATGAATGTCAACGTTGCAGCGGATTATCTTTTCACAGCGAACTCGGACACAGCCCCACATTCATGTTGTCACGGAGGGAAGGTATGTTTGCCGAAGGCAGATACCTATCCAGAAACCTTAAAGACTTTGCTGTTTGACAACACGGGAAAACGGAGATACTTCGCAGAAAAGTTTGAGTCTACAACAATATTTACGCCTTCGCGTCTTTTAATGCCGAAAACACGGATTTTCAAGGTGGCAGCGGTTCTTATACGATGCGAATACGAGAAGGTGCCATGGTAAAAGCAACGACGAGTTTAATGTCTGTTAGAGACGTTCTAAAATTCGGCCAAATCTACATTTATCACGACGAAGAAGCTTTGATGGAACGAGCTAAAAAAGTGAAAAGGACTGAAGTCTTGGAAATCATTCAAAGTATAATGAACTTTCACCCGTATGCGAAGATGTTTAAAACCCTTTACGAAGTGTACGAATCTGGCGAAGACAAAGAAATAATTTTGGCATCCTACAGCAATTCTAAAGACCACCCACGAATTTACAACAAACCTACCTGTAATGAACTGGCTGCTATTATAGTGTCGAAGGACGGCGAGTTGTCAGAAAAGATAGACTTGCGAGTCTATCCGAAAAATCAGAGCCGTGCCAAGGGTGAAGCGAACGAGGCTCTTTCCCCAGGTTAAAAGCTGAAAGGGCGCCAAAAGAAAGATTAAATAATTGCCAACGTTGCCGTCATTAACAGTAGGGCGCAATTTTCCATTCTTTCCTCAAGTACAAAAATGACTCGGCACGGCCCTGTAAAAAGCGATCTAGAAAGCAAGATAAAAAATGAGTTTGAAATCTCATTTAGACACAATGTAATTCCCTCTGATGTTTCCCAGCGGAGAAACGGGATGGAGTTACACACTGAAACAGAACGACCATACGGAGAAGAAGGTTACGGCAGTACAGTATTACTTAAACTTTCCGAAAGGACTCGAAATTGAATCAGATGTTATGTTTGCAAAGGCTCGCTCAGCGTCATATCATAACGGCTTATCTGAAAGTAGAGGCCTTACCCCATTGCGCAGCTGTCCAGTCCTCGTGTTCGATGCACTACTGTAAACGGTGTCTTCGATGGGCAGGTGTTAAAAGGACACAGCGTACTGGCCGTCGGGCAAACAGTCCACATTTGTGGAGTCGCCTGGCCACAGTAAACCGCGATATCCTGCGTCCTGTGCTCCTGTGCAATGGTTTGCAATGGATCCCGCTATCTGATGTCGGTCCCTCTTGTCCTGTAGGAGTATATAGCGGTCATCATTGGGCGTAGTTTTTCGTGGACGACCACCAATGGTCCTTCAAACAGCTGTACCTGTCGTTCTAAAGGCCGACTACGCACGTGGGACGATGCTATGGGCGATACCGAACTCCGCAGCCACACTCCTCGCACTTCGAGCTTCCCAATTATTCGACCCCTGGAAAAATCATCCAGATGTTGTCTACTGGCCATTTCACTGTCTGTAGCACTGTATGAAACCAATCGAACGTTGGTAACAATCGTGCTCAGCATTCGGTAATTTGCACTTAACTGTTGAACTGCTGCTTTTATCTGTTTATGTGAGACCCTCTCAGTACGATTCAAATTTTTGTATGTGCACCAGCTTTCTACTGAACGGCCACAGTTATGCAAATTGCCACAGGCTGTTTCGTTTGATTTTGTGGTTGTCACATTTAGAAATAGTGTTGGTCCTTAAGTTTTGCACACCAGTGTATATGTAGCTCTCTCGAAATCCACAAGCAAGGATATGATACAATGGGCCAACAAAGGACCTAAACGTATAAAGGGTTGAATATGAAAGTGTTTGCAATTCTGCCCAGACACGATAGGAGGGAGTATATGATGCGAGCCTTGTCGATCAATTCAGCCCTGGAGAGACTGTGCAAGGTTCAAGGAGTAAAATTTTTTTCAGCCTGGTCTGTGCTTGTTGACAGAAGAGACTGTTACTACAGGGATGGGGTTCACTTAAATAGAAAGGGTGCAAGAATATTTGCTGATGCTATCGAGGCATTAAATAGGAAGGGTGCAAGAATATTTGCTGATGCTATCGAGGCATTAGGTGGGTCGGAAAGGTGCTTGCTTGGGGGGGGATACACAGACTAAAAGTGATGCTTGCACTGCTTCGATTAGAATGAGCAGCAGCCTGGAAAGCAAGGTAATGGAGATTTCCAGGACTGTTGGGAGTCATAGTGGAACAAGTAAATACATGGGCTGTGATAGGTAACCAAGAGTAGGAACAGGTGCACGTATACTTGCATGTACACCAATACTGGGAGTATATTTAATAAATTTGATGAGCTTGAAATGCTAGTCAAGACATCAAAGGCAGATATTGTTGGGATATCATAGACGTGGTGTCACACAGATATAAGCAGTGCAGAATTGGAATTTGGGAAGTACAACGTGTAGAAGAAGGGAAGAGGGGTTATGCTGTTAGCTAAGACACACATAAAATTAACACAATAAAATTCAACACTGCATTGTCCACCAACTGATGTTGGTGGACAATGCAGTGTTGAGTCTGTTTGGTGTGAAATGAGCACTGGGGTGGTCCAGTAAATGAGAGTGTCTTTTAATGGGGGATTTTAATTTCCCAGAGATCGACTGGAATTTGTGGGTTGGTCACGCACACACTATCAAGGCTTTTGTGGATTTATTGGATGATTGTTTTCTACAGAAGCATGTTCGAGAGGCAACCAGAGGGAGTAATACTCTTGATCTGGTTATCAGCAATGATTATTCTTGCATTAAGAATTTGCAGATAAAAGAATCACTGGGTGACAGTGATCACAATGTACTGATGTGGGAATCACTTAAAGATGTAACTACCATCAAGGCTAAAGGGAAGGGCTTTTGCTTTCGTAAAGGTGACTACAGTGGTCTCAGACAGTTTTTAAATTCTGTACAGTGGGATCAACTGATGATGTTACCAACGTTGAATTCTAAATCAGAAGCATTGAGGGACTTAATTTTGGAGGCTATTCGATTTAGAATTGTATTCGAAGTGCATTATGAATTGAGATGAGATCTGTTTTGTAACAATAAAAACTGTATCTCTTAGCGCTAAAGTTTTCTTTCTTAAATCTCTTGATTCCAACTTCCTTGAACTAAAGTGATGTATATAGAGTAAAAGACCTCGGCCTAAGGCCGTGCAAAAGAAACGAGCGCGGGGGATTGGCGAGCGAAGCCCTCTATAGTAATGTATTATATATTATATTTATATACTGTGTGTATATATATATATATATAATTACTACTGTAAGAGTGGGCAGTTCAGCCGTTTTGGGACAACGGTACACGGATTATGTGCTCTTCAATGTGCGATTTTCAAAGTGGTTCAAACTTCAGTTTCTGAGAAAAATCCAAGTCAAAGAGAATCCCTATAGTCTGGTGAGTTGAAACATTATTTTTACAGAAAACTACTTTGGCATTGTCGAGAAATAAAAGTTTTAAATTTTCCCGCTTTGGGTGCTTCTCTCGGATCGTTCATAGTGACGACGCTATATAAGAGTTGCCATTGTTTTTATTCTAATTTTAGAAATTTATTTCACTGTAAATGGAGCGTTATTTTTGACTGATTGTGCTAAAATTAATGGCTTAGTTTATTTGCTACATGCTGGTTTATTTTGCATGTTGAACTGTCAATGCTTTTAGTGATTTTGGGAGACATTCCCTTTTCTCACGGAAAATTCAGTTCAGTTACTTAATTGCGACTATTGCTTCTTCCCCGGCTGGGAGAAATTCCTCTGTCTCAAACAACAGCAAATCACGTGACCCTAAAGGAGAACGGCCGCTGGTAAACTTACTATGGCCTGAAGAAGGTATATTCAAAGCCGTAAGTTTGTACTAATGACTCTTATGTCACCAAGTTATGATAGTGCATTAATTAGACTAATTAATTTGTGTTGTGAACTTTTTTTTTCTTTACTGTGCATGACACATGACTTGCTGACGCTGCAGAACTACTGACGCCCAACGAGGCAGAAGTTTGAACTTATACCAGCTGCAGTTGTAACTAACTTTTCAGTAGACTTTTTTGATAGACCTGATTCTGGAGACCTGTAGAATTTATCTTTGTCTCTAAAATTGCTGTTTTTTTTTTTTAATCGGATATTACAAAAGCAGGTGCCAACTCTGAACTCGAGAGAAGATTCTAGGTCCTCTCCAGAGGAGGATCCTAATCTTTCCCCTTTTAAATCAATCAGCAGAACTTCACCCAGAAAAAAGAAGCGAAAGAGACGACTAAGAGCCGCCCTCTACGCTCCTCTCCATCCCCAGTTGGTGAACATAACAGATCGCCATTTGGGGATCTTGACCAGTCAATTTCCCCCAAACTAGATTTCAGCATCTCAACCTCTGTAGCAGCCTCCATCCTGGAATCACTTGCCTGTGCTGCCTCCTCACCACCCCCAGCTCCTCCACTTGCAGATGCTTTCTTTTCTTTCTCCTCAACTGCCCAGGCTGATGTCCTGCCTCCCATGGCAATACAAACTATAACATCTGCTTTCAATGCACCAACTTACCTTCCACCACCATTCTCGCTTGATCAAACCATTGCCTCAGGAATTCCTGCTACTAGCAGTCTGGCAATTCCGGCTCTTCCAGGCTCCAATGTGCAAGGGAATGAGACCGAATCAACTTCATTCCATCAGATTATTTCACTACTCCATAAAAATATCGTCACATTTCTTAACAATGATAATAACAGATTCACCAAGGCCGCAGAAAATTATATACAAAAGCTATGGGCCAGCCGAGAGACAATCACAACTGCCCTCATTAATTATGAGAAGCCCAAAGCAGTAAATGAAGAGCTAAAGACAAGGACGATAATACTTGAGAAAGTTCTGGACACGTTTTCTAAGCTTCCTCTACCGTAAGAAGAAAACGTGGAACTGGAGAAAGATCCTGGTTCTAGCCCAGCATCTGTTAAAACCTATGCAAGTGTTGTAAGACCCAAAAAATCGATCCAAAAAATCAGCCTAGACCCATCAACCAAATGCAACCAACAAAAGGAGATAAGTCGAAACCACAGCACATTCTTCTGCTACGAACCTCGGAGGGATGTGAACTCAAGACCAGTGAAGAAATCAAAGATCTAGTACAACAAACCCTGAAGACAGATTTTTAAGACTGTGAAAATCAAAACGCTTAGGCCCATCCGGAACCGTAGAGTCTTCATGGAGACGATCTCCAAAGATGATTTAGTGACCATCTCAGCAGCCTTCTTCAGGAATCTGCAATCTTGGAATTTCATCGACTCCCCCAAAACTTAGCTAACCCGTCCATTGTTCTATACGGTATACCGAGAGACCTCACCAATGAAGGAATGTTGGAGGAACTGTTCTTCAAGAATCTTGCCGATTTAGGGCACACCATTGAAGAGGTTCGGATTGAATCGCAGTTAGGTTTAATATCAAAGCCAAATCGGGATCAGTAATGCACTCAGTCATCACACTGCCACCAAACCTGTTCCAGCACTCAAGGAAAATCCTGTGACAGGATTTTCCTTGAGTGCAGCTCCCATAAATTTAGGCCCTTCATTGTGGTGACAAAATGTTTCCTTTGCCTGGGGTTTGGACATACTTCAATGCATTGCACCCACACATCACCAATATGGTGATGTGTGATCACACGAAGCGGTCACGTGCGTGCCGAATGCCCGAGCAAGGATGAGCAGCCAAGCTGCATTAATGGCAAAAGAAAACAACGTGACCATAATCATCCTGTTAGAGATGCAGCCTGCCCGGAATACCAAAAAGCACTAGAACTGGCACGACTTAGGATCGCGGATGGCTGAAACCCTCTGTCTTAGTCCCCAGTCGGCTGACTATCAAACTCTGGATATTCAGCTCACTAATCAACCAACTAACCATCTAAACAGAATATCCCAAACACTTAGGGTCATGCAAATTAAAGGACAACGATCATGTGTGTTGGCGGATGGAATCCGAAAGCAGCTGAAGATAACAAGATCGATATTATTGCAATTCAGGAGCCATGTTCAACCAAAATCCCCGCTAGCAATACCCCTAAAATCACAGGGTACTCAACCCAAGCAAGAATCATACAGCCAATCAATACAGACCAAAAACTTGTATAATTGTTCTAAACGAGAAACTAGATGTTCTGGTGGTTCATAGGCTCTGCATGAGGTTTGCAACCTGCATCCAAATCAGGCGCCACTCAATGTCCTTCTACTTAATGTCCCTCTATTATCCTCCCTCTGGACAGTTCTAGGAATCCTTTAACTATCTTGACAATGCATTAGACTTTTTAGGTTCAAAGAGCATCCTAATTACGGCTGACGTTAATGCGAAGTCCCATTTCTGGCACCGCCCAGTTCTTGATCCTTGAAAACTGCTGCTGGAAAATCTTATCCTCACTAAGAACCTAACCATCCAGAATCTACCAAACCAACTACCTACATATTGCAGTTCAATAGGACAATCAAATATTGATGTAACCATTATTACCAGTGATCTCCAAACACACATAAAGAACTGAACCACCATCCCAGACTGGATGCTTAGTGACCACAGGGTCATATATTTCCACATTACTAATAATTACCAACCGCCAGTCCCTCTCCACGAACAACAGCCTGGCTTTGTCCGATTCTCTATGAAAAAGGTAGATTGGACAACATTTGAAGAATCCATTAAACAGGACTTTCCAGAATCAAACTCCTCCCATCTCTCGGTGCTTTCGCCTGAAGAACTGGCAGAAACCATTCAAATCGCCATAACCAAGGAATCCTATAGGTGAGCAACTAAGAAGAGAGTTTGCACCAGACCCTGTGCTTGGTGGACAACGGAATTGACCAATCTAAAGAGTGATGTCCATAGAGCACGAAAACAAAATCAGACCCACAGAGATTGGCCAACTCCTGATGTTATCCGGCTCTATAGAGACTACATAAATAAGAAAAATACATACACCAGGGAAATAGCAAAAAGAAAGAAAGAGACCTGGTCTAACTGAGGTAATGCAAATCCATGGGAATTACAATACAAGTTAGCACGAGACAAGACTCGCAACTAATACCTTTGGGACCATCAAATCTGGTCAGCAGGAAACCTCTAACTGGGCTGACTCAATCAATGCTATTCTAAACTAACTCTTTCCTGACGATAACCCCCTGAAAGACCTTCCAGAACAGTGCAAACTGGCCCATTCACAAAACCGGAACTTGAAGCAGTTCTTAAGAAGTTTAACCTCAAAAAATGCCCAGGACTAGATATGATGGAATATGCTTTCATCATTACACTACATAAAATTAAACCTCAGCTCCTGCTACTGTTATACAACAAATGTCTCTCTCACTCTTGTTTCCCACAAATATGGAAGACGGCACTACTCCGTCTCATCGCCAAGCCCATTAAACCAATTACAGAGCCGATATCATTCAGACCCATAGCACTTCTGGCCAACTTGGGAAAAATCCTAGAACGGTTAATAGCTCTGCGCATTACAAATCTGTTTCTTTCTCGGAATATGATCTCGTGTGCACAATATGGATTTACCCAAGGTAGGTCTTGTGAGGAGGCCCTGTCAGATCTGGTCCTGCATCTGGAGATGTTCAATTACAAGTACGAAATGGCCTTGTTAATTGATTTTGAGGGGGCCTTCAACAACTGTGGTGGGAAAGCGTCCTGGAACGCCTCGGATCGACAGAATGCCCGCACAATCTCTATTGGCGAATCCGAAGCTACTTTTCAGAGCCATCGATCATCGTAAAATGTAAATACCAACAGATCCACAGGCCTATTTACCGGGGGTGTCCACAGGGGTCGGTCCTGAGACCCCTGGTCTGGAATATGGTGCTTCAAAACTGATTACACAAATCATTTGCACATACTAAAAGTCATTGCATTTGCCGATGATTTGACTGCCATCATCTCAGATCATTCAAGATCGGTCTTTAAACTGAGAGCGCAGAAAGTCCTTGATAGCCTTACCTCCTGGGTGGCAACCAATAAACTTCAGATTAATTCCACCAAAACAAAGATGATGATTTTCAAAACTAAATTTGACATAAGAGGCCCCCAGGTCAAAATTAATGGTATCCAGCTCCCCCTGGCGTACAGACCAGGGTCTGGGGCGTGATAATAGACCATGTTATCATTCCTACCTCACCTACACCTTCGTGAAAAAAACAGGAAGTTTACAGCCTCCATCATTAGAATTTCATGAAATGAGTGGGGCCTGTCCAGGCTCCTCTACTATAAAGTGGTATTCCTTCCCATAGTCTCATTCGCGGCCAGAGCTTGGTTCCACAGAGTGGTAACCGTCAAAATGAAGAAAAAACTCAACTCAATCCAGAGGGCATTGCTACTAGCAACACATCGCATCTGTCGAACGGTGTCCACTGTGGCAATCCTGGTTATTGCAGGGACTCTGCCATTAGACCTTTATGTAATATTTAGAGGATTATGCTTCAGGCTCAAAAAAGGAATACTTACCTCCATCATGGATATAGACCTATCACTGAATGATGACAATAAAAGGGAGAAATCTCGATGCTTTAGCGAGCTAATAAATGTCTGGCAAACAAGGTGGAACAATTCAACTGTTGGCACTGTAACCAAAAATTTCCTACCGGATGTCTCCTTTATGATGTCGAAGAAGGTTAGCTCATGGTTTACAGTTAGTCTGGAAACATCGTATCTTATTACTGGCCATGGGTCCCTTAACGAAAAACTTCACCAGCTAGGCCTGTTAAATACTGACCTCTGTTTCTTTGGAGCAAAAGAAAACCGGCAACATCTTCTCCATGCCGACCGTGCTAGCCAGGTGGGTAACGTGCCTGCCTGGCAACCCAAAGGTCGCGGGTTCGAATCCCGCCTCGGGCTTGGATCAAAGTATTGCAAAAACCTTGGGAGGTGCACTATGGCCACAGATGCGGATGCGCCAACAACTACCAAAAAAATCATTCTCCACGAATGTGCCTGTTATGAAGACATTAGGAATGAGCTGCGAAATGAAGTCCCATCCTTCAGCATAAATCAAGTTGATCAACTTGTTCTAACCCTACATCACTTGTCTGCACTCCAGGCTTTTGCAGCTGCTGTCTTTGCCAGAAGGAAAGATATGCTTACAACTAGTGCAGTAGCAACATAACCTCAAACACCATTCAAAGATCAACCTATTGACCTTTTCAGGCATATTATTATTCTATTTTATTTTTTCCTTTCCTCGCTTTTTGTTTTCTTTTTTTTTCTCTCTTTATTATTATTTTTTTCACTCAAAATCTGCACCACGAGTGGATTTTATGTTTTTTTTTTTTTTTGTTTTTTTTTGCTGATGTCCCTCTGGAATGGGCCCCCAGAGGATCCTGGCCCACATGCTGGCAACACCAGGTAGGTCAGGGTCTCTTTTGAGACGTGATATACTGGGACTGGCCCACCTTCCCCTGGTGTGGACGAGTACCCAGAATCATCTGTCCAGGTGACTGATGCTTCTGGGTAGCCAAGAGGCCAGAACAGCACACACACACACACAAACCTACGTCTTACACATATCTGGCCCATTTGTAGTGATACTGTTCTTCATAGAGATACGAGGCGGAGTTGAACGAATGTTCCAGTTGCCGCCCTTTACATATACATGTACACATGTCCACACATACACTGTAAGAGTGATTGGTACCATGTAGGTTTTCAAAGTGTGGTAAAATTTTAGCATAAAAGTAGTAGGTGGGCCATTGGGTCAAAAGAACCTATAAAGACTAAGGATAGCCTCTGCTGGTTTACTTCGTTAAACCATAGTAATAAACATATCATTAACAATACACTAGCAATTTATATGTTTATTTCTAGGATTAATGAAGTAAACCAGCACAGGCTATCTTAGTCTTTACAGGTTCTTTTGGCCCAATGGCCCATCTAGTAATTTAATGTTAAAGTTTTAACACACTTTGAAAACCTATATGGTACCAATTACACTCTTACAGTAGTAATTAGATTACAGACTGATGTAATGTTTAACCTATAATTGATGGCATTAATCTGATCTGATATACCTTGTACATTCATTTCATAATGATATACCTTTTACATTCATTCGATTATTTCATAATAGTTTAAATAAATATACAGTCGTTCTGCTTAAGATAAGATTAAAGGTAAGAATTTACGTTTTTTCCTAGATCAGTTTTGCCTACCGCTTATAATCAATTGGAGAGTTCAAGTCGAGGTGTTGATATCCGCAAGGCACAATATGAAGTTAACGTGGCCCATTCCTAAATATTGTGCGGCCATGTCGTCAACTTGTTATTCCCCTACCCCAACCCAAGTAAACTATTTTGTGACAAGCTAGTTTACTAAAACATTAATTATGCATTTGAAAATGGTTAATTAATGTTTTTGGGCTCCAAGACAAAAAAGGTTGGATATCCCTCTGCCTTAGTCCAATTAATGAAAACCACTACTGAAATACATTACACAGCCATTGCCTAGTATTTGAAAATTTGAGAGGAAATTCTCTTGCTTAAAATATTCATATCTTATTACTACTTATAATATATATATAATCTCCTTTCGATAAAACCACTTGAACTTGGAGGAGCTCAGAAAATATAGCCCACATGATTTAGGTCTTAGGGAAGCAGGCGTCACTGTCAGTGAAGCCTGTTTCGTGCCTTTTCAATTATTGTGAATAATAATAAAAAAAAAATGTTCTAGTTTATTCAGGCTATGGGGATCCTCAGTAAATAGGAGGAGGCTCTCTAATCGCCTCCGCAGTGATTAGGTTTTTATTCTTTTCAAACAGCAAAAACTTCTGAGTTGAAAACTGAACGTATTTACCTCGACCGTTACTATTTTGCAGTGTCATTGGGAAAAAAAATCGAGCGACACACACGGGTGGCTGATGGTTAAAATCAAACAAAACAATATGTCTGTACGTCAGTAAAAAGATTAGTGTAACATGTTTCATAAGTGTTACAGTTTATTCTTCATTACCCTTTAATTTGGTTAACCATGCCAATCTAAGAACACCTCATTTGCTAATTTTGACTTTAATCTGTTTTTCTATATGGTTTTTATTATTTTATTCGCCGTTCGTTTTATTTTTCGCTTCTTTTATTTTGTTACATTCTTTATTTACTACTTTTGCACAATGTAGTTTTGTGGTATTAATTGACTGTTAACATAAAATATGCAAGCCTTTTATAAAAGGGAGAAAAATAGTGTTCTGAAAAGCATTCTTTCCATAAAAGTGCGTGTTTTCTGTTGAGAAGGTAAAAATGAACAAAATTCTCAATAACATTTCTCTTCCTTTTAGCAGGTGTGCAACCTACAATGCAAATGTTTTTAGGGCGCGCAACTTTACACCTACGTACTATGAAATCATGCAGATTACGTGTTTTGCTTGACAACATTCGATGTTTCGTATATCCCTGAAAGGTCGCTTACGCAAGAGCAGCATGAACGGACGCAAGCGCACGTGATCTTGACGTTTAGTATGGTGTTGTGTTCATAACCCGAAACAACTGAGTTTCGAAAAGTCTGATACGGTACTGTGGTTCTATTCCATTTTATCTCTTCGTGGAACGTTCCAGCATTAATCAAGTTTTTTGCTTGCAGGTAAGAATTTATTGTTATGAAGTAATTTTAACTTCGTCATCTGGAAAATTTTTCCTTCTTTTTATGTGTTTTATTTATTATTTATTTTTTTTTTAAGATTAAAAAAATATGGTGTTTAGCTCACTCGAAATATGGTGTTTAGCTCATTCAGAAATTGTAATAAAAAGTTTTACAAACAAACTTTTTTTTTTTGTAATGCTTAATCGAAAGGGGTACAAATATATCCTTTTATTATGCAAATAGCTCCATAGACATACATGAACGCCAGGGAGAATCATATTCGGTTTCGTAAAAAAATAATAACTTCAACTGCATCAACTAATAATAAATGATATTAATAACAATTTCGCTTCTCTTTATTATCCTGTAATTTATTAATTATATGCTGTGTAATAATATGCTTAGTACCATCTGAACTTTGAAAATCGCAATTAAACGTATGTGCAATTTACATTGGGAAACCAAATAATTCGCCACACCCTTACACTTTCAGCAAACCGCCATTCCTTTAAAGGAAATGAAAGTACTTCTCGGTCAAAGGCTAGTGGAAATAGGTTATAGATCTCGTAATTTACCGCAAGGGCGGGAAAACGCGCGCGCGCGCGTGTTTGTATATGGCGGTTGTGTGTAGCACACTACTTTGACCTGTTGAATAGAGCACACTACTTTGACCTGTTGAACTGATTCCATAAGAGGAAATTAGCACTTTTGAACCGCCTCGCAGCTGGAAATTATTCTGTAATTTTACTGATACTTTTATATTTTGGTGATATATATACTGTGTCATAAATCTTAATCTGTAGCACAAAAAATTGTTTCAATTTATCATTTCTCGCGTAAGAAAGTTTCTGAAAACCGCTGATTTATACGGGACCAACTTTTTCTCCTGGACAAATAAGGTACTTGTGTAGAGTACAGCTCATAATTTGGCCATACCTGTATTAATGGCCAAGTTCTTAGGAAATTGACTTTGTTTGAACTGAGGAGAGCCACTGCTTTAGTTCATAATAAGTATGCTATACGTAGCTGAGTGGTCAGGACTACAAAATACAGTAGTATCGCGTTTGAGTTGGCCATGGTTCGAACCTACCCGACAGCAACAAAAGTTTAAATGAAATAAGGAATGAAGTTGGATTACCCAACTTAATTGTATTTTTTTACAATTGCAGTAGAATTCCTGATTTCCTCAATTTTGATTAACAGAAAGGTTTTTTGTTTCTCTCTCTTCCCCCCTCCTAATTTTATTCAAGAATTAATCAATTTAATAAAACCATGATTTCACAAATATAATAATGCTTCATCAACGAAACAGTGTTTTTAGTGGTCTATTGTGAGAGTCTGCGCAGCAGGACGGTTATTATAACCATCCAGTTTCTCAACAGAATCTCGCGTTGGTCGTTCAGAAAAAAGCATATTGTCCCCGCAATTTATGGATATATTACATATGGACAGATGAGTTGGTTCTCAGGTGGCCCTAATATATAGGTGATGTTTTTTTGTTTTTTTTTTTTACATGTATGTGTGTTCACAGGCTTATTTGCATATTTTTCTTCTTCTGGCGTTAAAACCCAAAATAGGTCTAGCCTTCTCAACAATGTTCCTCCAGTAAGCCCACCCAGAAATCAGACGTCCCCAATTTCTTATTCTAGTGATCTTTTAAGTCCTCTTCTATGTCATCCATCCATCTTTTCCGCGGGCTTTGTCTTGCCCTTCTACCGGTAGGTTTCCATTTCATTATCCTCTTAGTTCTGCTATCATCCATTCTCATAACATGGTCCAACCAGGCAAGTCTCTGGCTATTCACAAATCTGGGGATGTCCGCACCCAAAATAAGATTGTCAAGTTCATGGTTCATTCGGATCCTCCAGCATCCATCAACGTCTTGTACGGGCCCGAAGACTTTTCGCAAAATTCTACGCTCGAACACTTTCAACAGTTGTTCATCTTTACTCGTTAATGTCCAAGCTTCACAACAGTGTGTTACAACTGGTTTAATGAGGCGTTTGTATATTCTTAATTTTAAATGTCTGTTCGGTACTCTTGACTTCTTTAGTTTTTCATGTTCATAGAAGCCGTTTCCACTCAGGATATGGGACTTAATTTCATTAGTAATAGAGTTGGACTGGTTTCTCTGCAAACCTAGATAGACGAAATTTTGAACATGCTCAAACGAGAGGAGAAGCTGCCTGTTCTTAATTTCCGTGTTATCTGCTGTTCTCCAGATTTCCATATATTTTGTCTTCGCGTCATTTATCCTAAGTCCTCTTTGTGCTTCACTATCCAGCCTGGCCACTGTTTCCTGCAGTGCTGGTTTTGGCGCATTATAGCATTAGTTGCTAATGCGTCAATAAAACCCAACAACCAACCAACCGTTTCCTCCAGTGCTCCTTTAGTCCTACTGATAATAGCGACATCATCAGCATATGTACAGACCTATACTGTTTTTGTGCCTGTGTGTCCAGTCACTTCTAATTTTAAGACAGCCGCCGCTAAAACCAAGTTAAATAACACAGTAGAGAGTGCATCGTCCTGTCTAACACCAACGTTAATGTTAAAGGGAGTCAACTCGTTGTCAATTCTCACCACTGCTTGTGCGCTCTAGTGCTCCTGAGAGCTATGCCTGTGGTAGCTAAGCTGCTGGTAGGGCCTCCCAAGCATTGGTGAGATTTGCATATTGTGTAGGCTCAAAAACTCGAAATAACTCGTGGGGAGGAAACCCTACCTCCTCCCCATGAGATCAGCTAACTACAGCCTCAATTGAAGAAACCTTTTAGAAATTTCTTCAGAAATTGACGGACTGAATCCAGCAACCTCTCTATACGATCCATGGCGAAACGACTGTATTGTCGCGGAGAAGAAAGTAGAATGAATTTCATACGTCACTTTTTGCCGAAAAATTATATATATGATCAAATTAATCCAAAAATTAAATAAAGAGATAGAACTTAATTTTCACTCTACTGGTTTGCCATGCTACTGGCAAATATCCTATTTTAATTTAGATTATATATATATATATATATATATATATATATACATACACACACTGAAATAACAGAATTCATGGGGTTCCTGGGCAACGCGATGCTGTCACCGTCTCGCTAGTAGCCGAAACCACTGCTTGGCAGGTATGTAGGTTCACTGCATTCACGTAGACGGTAATTCGATGTCCGTATGGATAAACGTCGTGAGTTGACCGACTTTGAAAGAGGGATTATTGTGGGTGCCTGACGCATGGGTAACTCTATCATGGAGATAGAAAAATTGCACTATTCCCGTTCGACAGTATCAAGGGTGTATCGGGAATACCCCATTTCCAGAATAACATCTCACCGCGTGGACAGCGCTGTGGGTGGAGAAACATAATGGATGAACGTGGTGTGTCGACGTCTGTCTCCCATTGTTTCAGCCAACCGCAGAGTGACAGTGGCACAAATCACTGCAGACTTCGAGGGAGGTTCCAGAAACGTCTCCAACAAGACCATCAGGCAATTATTAGCCACAATAGGTTATGGGAGCCGTCGACCCACCAGAGTCCCATAGCTAACACCATGACACAGAACTATGCTTCAACTGGGTGAAAGAACATCGACATTGGATGATTGAAGACGTGGCTCCTGGTGCGATGAGTCCGATTTCCAGTTATTTCGACCAGATGGGAAAGGGCGTCTGGCGGAAACCACATGAAGCTATGCAACTGTCATGTCAACAAGAAACTCTTCAGGCAGATGGTAGGTGCATTATGGCCTTGCTGTCATGTGCCCTAAAGCCCATAAACAAACAGGCAGATGGATGGATGGTTGGTAATGGTCTGGGGTGTGTACAACTGGCACACTTTGTGACCTCTTGTATGTCTAGACGCATCTAGGGTCCATCCTCTTTTTTTTTATGAGAACCCCCAAACACGAAAGGTATCAAAACCTATAGTACTTAGTACCGTGCATAGGTTGAAGGAGAAGTATGGGGAGAGGGGGATGCCGGAAACTTTGCTCTAGAGACTAAACATGGGTTTCACCACTTCAAGCCTCCAATAAGCAAAGTGGTGGTATTTCACGGTTGATGAAAGTCATCTGTCTTCCCTCATGGTCCTCGTGCACTCACAGGGCAATGGACTCTTCCAGCAGGACAATATTCCTCCGCACAGAGCCATGGTGACAAGAACATGGTTCAAAGAGCATTCTGCAGATTTTACCACCATGGAATGGCCTCCCCATTCACCGGACATGAACCCTGTGGAGCATCTTTGGGATACTGTGGAAAGGTCCGTTCGAGCTTTGGGTCCTCCGTCCAGGAATGCGATGGAATTGTGGACAGCGGTGCAGAAAAAATGGATGGAAATACCTATGGAACGCTTTCGTGGACTCAATGCCTAGCTGTGCGACTGCCTTCATCCAGGCGAAAGGTGGGCTTACCCGTTACTAGATAGGTATTCCATTATTTCTATCTACTTATTGTACGTGCTTACATTCCTAACCTGCTACGAGTGTCAATATCAAAAATACGGTCATTCCCAAAAAGCTGCCATAGAGTATCAGTCTGCTTAAGATGTGGGTCTGGAGAAGGCTCGATGATATATTCCAACACCATCCCTGTAGTTAGGAACTTTTTTTTTTTTTTCTACCAGCCAATAGAGTGGATGCTGTTTACTGACTCACATAAGGGAGATGGATATGCATCCATCTCCTTTGGGAACCTCCCATAGGTTCCGAAACTTTCTTGGTTCACAGCGCCCTTAGTGTCTCAGTAATTTTTTCACGAAGACCCTAGGCCAAAAGAAATACCTAGCAGTTTCGTTTATTAAGTAGTTAGGTCCAAACAATTTAATAAGTAATGTTGAAGCTGTGAACTTCCTCTAGCTAGTAGTTCATGTCTATTTCCATTTTTTATTTACACACACAATTTTATGTACAAGATTTATATACAGTAAAAATAAATCAGCAAAATGAACACAGCCTCTCGAAGACATTCCTTTCTTCATTAAGGAACAAGTCCAAGTGGTGTGTGTGACACCTGTATAGAGGATGGCTCCTAGGCCTAAGCCCATCTGCACCTTGTACGTCTGTGCGGGTGCAGAAACTATGCAGAACTTTGTATTAGTGTATGGTGTGTCAGGCCACCAGGGAGCAGCCAACACCTAGGCTGCCAGTGGCCACCCCGAGGCACAAGGAGCCCGGCCTAGGTCTACTATCACCTTTAGTGCCATGTGCACAAATTCTGCACCCACCGGATATACTGCAATACCGGTGGGTGCCAGCAATCCCGCTTCCAGGTTGCCCAAAACTGGAAGCCAGCAAAAAAAAAAAATGAATAAATAAAACTAGTGGAAAATCTCCAAGCCTCAGTAGATACAAGCCATGAAAATCTCCAATAAACTTAGCGAAGTAAATATTTACATTTGTACAAGATACTAAAATTTTAACTCTAAATCCTAGAAATACAATTAAATTTACATATCTTACAACAAGTTATTCTATTTATACTTAATGGGATACAATGGTGTTGCATAAGTTGCCATGAAACCAATGAGATCAGATAGAGCTCTACAGGGTCATACTGTAGTCCCAAACCTTTCCGCCTACAACACAGAGAATGGTCTTCAGAAGCACGTTCGGAGCATTATATCAGTCCAGAAGGTATGATTTTGTCAGGCAGGCAGCCACAAGGAGACTGCTGCCCAAGGCAAGATCTAAAACTCCCATTTCAATTCTAAATTGATTTCATCTGTAGTAAACACAACACTCGTCTTATAGTGTTGAGAAGAGGACATCATGAGGCCAGAAAGGAATAATAGTTATCATGAGACCATTGTCACTGCGTGATTTCTTCACGCAGTGACACCGTTAGGTTTTTCTATTCTTAATCCTTAGTTTACAAAAAATGAGGCCAGGAGAAACAGTAGTCACAATGAGACTTGCCACTTAGAATATCCAAAAAACACTGCACTTAGGGCGCCTCCGTAGCCAGGTGGGAAGGAGCAGCAGTGCGTAGCACAGTCTTCTTGATTAGACCGGGGTTCGAGCCCGTCACTACCAAATACGGAGGATGCGTATCAGGGAATGACCACCGCATATCCCGGAGCAATGTGGCCTTAGTTGCTAATGCTCCTAAAAACCAAAAAACAACAACAGCAAGTTTCTTCTATTCTTAGTTCTATTAGTCAGTTCAACCTATAGGCTGTAATTTTCACATTAAAATGTTTTACCATAAGTAACAATCAGGTCCATTAGCAACCATCCACAAGTGTAAAATATTATTGACCGATAGCCACAAGGAGACTGCTGTCGTAGGATAATTATAAACTAGGTCGCTTATAAAAGTTCTTGTATTTTTAGTCTTGTATCAGTTATACTTTAACAAAAATCTCAACAGCTTTATGCCAATATAACACTCGAGATAATAAAATATCTTCATTAATGTGATTCTTGTTCACAAGGAAGACCAGAAAACATTTAAGACACGTACTTCCACTAATTGCCTTGTAAAAAATTCTAAATAAACTTTTTATTCCTTTTCAGAAGGTCTTTGACAATTGTTTTGCTTCAATTCTACCCAAAAACTACTGTAAAAAGCATGTTTAAATTTAAAAAACTTTCAGATTAATATGCATTCCAGTAAGAATCTTCATGTCCCATCCAGGATGAAAAGTTGCATAGAGTTTTGTAATTATTTAAGATGGGTTAACCGTAACTCCTACAAATCCACCAAGGGCGATGCAAAATTTAATAAAATGAAGTAATATAAGAATGTTCTTGTGTACTAAGTTTCGGGTGAAAGGGTCCAATAGTAGCTAAGGTATAGACATTTGTCTAAGGTATTTGGGCTTGTTAAAGACAGCCCAAAATAGCCAAATTTCTTAATTTCCCATTTAGTTCAGATATTTATTTGAAACACTATAAACAACTTTATTTGCTATTTTAAAACCATATAAATTGCAGATGACGCTAAAGAACAAAATGGAAGCATTTAATATGCATTCCTCCATTATTATTATTATTATTAACCCCAGAGGTGAGTATGGGCTTGGGAAACCCAGGCTCCTGAGCTGAATATCATCATCCTCTTTCTTGGTGATTCCTTTGTACTTCTCTCTCACTCTCAGGGTAACTTGGGAATTTTTTTTTTTGGCTGGTGCAGCATAAGCACCAGGATTCCTTGCATCATATGGATAATAATTAGCTATGTGGTGCAAGGAAACCTGAAGCTTTTGCTGCACCAGCCAAAAAAAAAAAAAAAAAAATTCCTGAGTTTCCCAGGGAGAGAGGGGAATCACCAAGAAAGAGAAGAATGATGATATCCAGCTCAGGACCCTAGGCATGCCAAGCCCAGATGTGAACCCCTGGGGTTAAATATAAAATGCTCTCCATTTTTGTGAACAGAGACGCCATTTCAAGTATGCAGTCAGCGACACACAAGCTGCTGATTATATCATCTATTTTCTCAAGCAACTCACATTGGGTGCTCTAAAGTGGTGTCTGTTTCCATAATACTAAGATGTTATTTTTCAGATCCGACGAACCAAAACACATATCGACTTCTCAGCTTTTAGATTTCTATTCGAGTTGGCGGTGTCCAACAGATGTCGAATATCGCTGTGTTTCCCCTCGAAAATTTAAAGTATCCCGCGCCGCCCCTGTGATTCGCTGGGGCGCCGCAGCAAATTTACCGCACCACTTTAGAGCATCCTATGTGAGTTGCTTGAGAAAATAGATGATATAATCAGCAGCTTGTCTGTCACTCTAATTGCATTTTGGAAACCGCTGCTGTAGCCCATTCAGTGCATTTAAAAGAAAACGACAGAAATTAAACTTTTTTTGAAAAAAAAAAAAAATGCACAAGAATCAGTTAGTATGTGGAGATTTTAAAGTTATTAGTCTTGATAGAGTGACTTGGTTATACAAAAATGCTTTGCTTTCTGTGCGAGTAGGATAGTCGAACAAGAAGTGAACACTGGGAAATGAAAATGTGGCCACCAAGAGAGTCTGACACCAGGTTCAAAGAACATCCACGCCCTGAATAAAGAAGGAACTATTTAAGTATGTTTACACTAAATGCCCATCTGAAACGTCAAGGCAGGAATTTTTGTTGGATCACAAATCCCCAAACTGCTCTTAAACTCTGTATTTGAAGAATCCACGAACCAAACTGAAAGAGACGGGCTCTAAATGTCAAGTGCAATTTTTTGTGATGTGGGACGAACGTTCGCGACATGCTGAACAGGTTTAGAAAACGGTTTCAATATAATGTGACTTGCACTCTCATCTTAACTACTTCCAGGAAAATGTAGGTAATTTAAGTGAAGAAAATGGGGAAGATTCAGACCGGGATATCAAAGAAATCAAAAAAAGTACAAAGAATGGAATGTCATTATGTTGGCCGACTTAAACGAGGAACACATCCAAAACTAGCTGCTTGAAGTCAACATGATAGAGGCAATTTTAGTTAACTTTCGAAATATCCGTTAAAATTGTAGCTTTTATCAGCAGTAAAACATCAAAACATTTTTCTTAAAATGCAGACCGGTGTTCTCAGCAGCGACTCTACGTGAATTAAGAATTGCCAGGTAAAAGAACCATGAAAAAGTATTTGGGGTGGCAGTGATCATAGTATATTGATGTGGGATTTGCTTACAGATGTAACACTATCAAGAATAAAGGGTAAGTACACACGCTGACACACACACACACAAATAATAATAAAATAAAAATAATAAAATAAATAAATAAAAATACGAACCTTTGTATTAAGACAGTCACAGACAGAAGAAATGCAAATAGATTCAAAGAAAAATGTGACATGGGGGTAATGACATATTGCTTCGTTGAGTACGAAGGCTGCATTAGCTGTTCGACAGCAATAATCTGAAGCCATAATGGGGAAAACACGTGATCAATGAGACTGAAAAGGCTTTATCCATCTCAAAGGCTAAATGTGGCACAAAAACATATTCTAATGAAGCCTGTACGGGAAAATAGGACATCAGTGTGCAGCAAATAATATCTGAATTCAAACACGCATAGAACTGCCCTATTGAACCCCTACCATGCGCAGGGATTTGAAAAACATTGGGTATTGTCAGTTGCTTGCCTATTCGGAAGCCACTTTTTTTTTTTTTTTTTTTTACAGAAAAGCAGTAAAATCCGCTTGCACTGGTGCCTCGTGTTGTGTTTACGCCCGTGTTGTACTCGTAACTTGCGCCCGTGTTGTGTTTACGTTTTAAATCGCTATGTCTCATCATCTAGCAGTCCGATTTCAAAAACTAAAATTTTTTACGTCATTCTCTACCGTATTTCATAAAAAATTTCGACGTCAAAAAATTTATAATTAAACATACCGAATACTAATAGTGAGCGTTGTAAGGCGACCACCGAAACCACCTCCATTGAGTACAAAGGAGAGATCTGTAAAAACTTTGTAATTAACTTGTAAAACAATTGTAATATTATTATTAAATCCGTTTATTATTATATCAAGTGATTGCTTTCACCCCTTATACACAGTCGACCGGCTAGAAGGTGTACAAAAATGCAAGAATGGCAATATTTACAAATCATGTTTACAATATTTACAGAAGTGCGAATCATTTACAGTATTATTTACAGAATGTAATTATCAACAACTTTAGAAGAGGAAATTATTCACAGTACCATTTAAAAGTAGATGTCCAACAGTTATTTTATATTTTGGTCATTCCTTCATTGGAATTTATAAAGTTCAAATTCCAAGCTTTTTCTAGTTCAAGCTTCTTCATAATTCTGTAGTTCAAGCAAGCTGTAAGCTTCAGAGAGGCTTTTCACTCTGTACTGCTTGCCTTCACAGGATCTATTGCCAATGTATTGAAAAGGGGGACTGCGTTGTTTGGAAAGAAGTTCTTCAGACAGCACAGGTTGGATAGTGTAGAATGCAATGGTAAGTAGGGATTGTCATTACTGCGTCCAGCACATGGAGTAGCGATAACTCCGTGAAGACTGGGGGCGTCAATAACACCAATATATTAAACCATTTTAAAATTGAAATAATAAACGTCTCAAAAGATTCCAAAGAAGTTTCATTTAACTTCCACTATATGTGCTTGACACACACGCACACACACATATATATATATATATATATATTTTTTTTTTATATAGGCTTTATGGTGCAACAGCAGCAAGACCATAATGCGCCTAACTATGGTAATGCTAAATACATAGTTTTATCTTCGTATAAATGTTGTTCAAGTTTACGCTGTGTTGTACAGTTGTATCCTTTTGAGGAAATTAAAAATTTTGGCCACGTGTGACGTATCTGCTAGGAGGTCAGTAATACTGAAAGAGGTGTTCGTCGTCGAAAATGAGGTTGCCGATCACTATTGTATTTGGGGCGATCAATGAAAATACGTTGGACAGTGGGTGTTGCAGGTGCCGTGGATCAGTGCCTGCAAGCAGATAAAGATGTGTTAGGTTTGTATGGCCTATTCGTAGTCGGGCTAATACGACTTCTTCCCTGTTCTCACGTATGTTGGATTTCCAAGGTTTGACATCTTTCTTTATACAGAGCAGCTTATTACCGACTTGGCTCTTCCAGATGTGTTGCCATTATTCAAGACATCACTTCTTTATAATTAACTTGTAATCTGAGACTGATATACTAAAAGATTGATCTATAGCAGGGGTGGTTAACGAGTCAATCGCGATCTGCCAGGCGATCACGACGAATTTTAAATATACAGTCATCCCTCGATTTGTGCACCTTGTGCAATGAAATTTTTGAGATGGTAGATCATGGCACATTTTGAAGGAAAAAAGTAGATCGCATCACAAATTAAGTTGGTTGGCCACTCCTGATCTATAGGATCTGTAGCGGTTTTGGCAGCTAGGTCACCATGTTCATTTTCAGCAATTCTAATGTGATCAGGGATTAAAAAAAAAAAAAAAAAAAAAAAAAAAGAACTTGTTGAGAGGTCTCCGAGTGGTCAGGACTGGGAGTGCAGTAGCACACACTATTTCAGTAGTCAGGGTTCAGGCCCCTTACTGCTAAATATGGTCAATCTGCCAACCTGCACTGGACCAACATGGCAGATTATGGACCAAGCTTCCATCCTGCAGTGGACTGATAATGGCTGCAGTTTACTTCTTTTTTTTTTTTTTTTTTTTTGGTATAAGGTATGTTTCCCCAACGATGTGAGTGAAAGGTGGCACAGCAGTATGTGCTGCGTCCAACGTGGGACTGTACGAGAGATAGTAGGCTGTATCATACCAAGGTCAAGTTGCAATCCAGTGAGCGGGGAACAAAGGCGTATTCCTCTTGATGGGCTTGTAGATTGGTAAGCTATGTCAAGATTTTCCCATTTAGGCGAGAAAAGTCCATTCCAAGTAGGGTTGTCCGGTTGGTCTGAGTTTTTCTGCGTAGTTTAACAGAAGCATTTGTCTGCATAGGCACAAGGTAGTTTCATTAGCTTCAGCATATAAGCTTTGAATTGGCGATGTACGGTATGACCCTAGTGCAAGACGAAGAGAACTGTGATGTATGGGATCAAGCCAACTTTGGGCACTTGATTTAGCAGAGCTATAGACCACTGAACCATAGTTTAGACATGATGGTATTAATGTATTGTACAAAGGCAGTAGTGTGTAATGGTCAGCTCTCCATGTTGTGCCAGATAGTGCTCCTAAGATGTTTTAGCTTTTTAAGACAAATAGTGACCAAGAAAAACGTAGTGACAAATAGTGACCAAGACGTATATAAGAAAAACTAGTCTAACTAGTCTAGTATTAGGTTTACTAATCTGGAGCTCTTTTATATGTTCAAGGAAGATAAGTTTTTGGTCAAACCCACACCAAGAAAGCGGACACTACGAACTACCGAGATGGTTTGATTTTCTAGGTGAAGTTCCAGGTTTTAGAGTCGAATACCATTGTTTTGTGACCGTTTAACAATGGTCACAAAACTGGTTGTCTATTCTGACTTGAAATGAGCGATAATGTAGGACAGTTTCTGATGAACTGTTGTAGGTGTCGCGTAGTCCTAGATCATATAGGTTTCACATTATACCATATTTGCAAAAAGGCTTTTTCTATGTCAGAGAACCGTTATATGGTGTTAATTTCATACAAAAGCATCAGGGATGTTTATTTCTGCTCTGAACAGAAGGCCATGGGTGGAATTGCCTTCACGGAAACTGGGTGGGCATTAAATATATTTTTTTCCAGGACCTTGCTCACAGCTCCTGAGTGCAATAGATCGGTAATGTAGTGAAGTTTATAGGAGCTTTTCCTTGTTATGGAAATGCCAAAATATAATGGGATGCCATTTGTCAAGGAAGGTACTGTCTTTGAAAATTCTGTTTTATAGAGGTAACACTGTGTTAAAGGCTAGTTCGGTAAGCTGTGCTATCATGGTGTAATGTATTTCATCTGGTCCTGCTGCACTGAGTTTCGTGGTGGCTAGAGCATTGTGAAATTTTGACATTGTGAAGGGGATTGTGTATGCAGCACTAATGCTAATTCGAAGTTGATGAAATGTTTCTCAGCCTGTGCCTTGTGTACCTGAAAATGTGGTGTGCAAGATGTCACTGCTGAGATTTTCATAAACGATTTGTCCAATATTTTGGCAGTCTCCACTGGTTTTGTATATTACAGTCATTAACACTGAGTACAGGAAGGTTGATGTGTGGATGTTTTGAGTACATATGTTGTATTTTGGCTGATATCGTTTGCGTTTTTGTAGTTCTTTTGGCTGTGAAGACGAGATGCTCCATGCTTTCTTTTTGCTGGTCTGCCTAATTTGTCTTGCTTTTGGTCGAGCCTGTGAAAGAACGGATTTTCAGTTGTTGGGAAATTCTTCTTTCTCTTTTTTTTTTTTTTTTTTTTAGCTGCGCTACATTCAATATTCCACCACAATTTTGAGCATGTTGATATTACAGTAAACCCTCGCTATTCGCGGGGGTTACGTTCTTGAGAAATATCGCGAATACCGAAAACGCGAATACTGAGTTATGGCTCCCATAGTAATAAAGGGGTTCCGTTCCAAAGTATGAAATATATAAGAAAAACTAGTCTAAAATTTTGTCTATGTATATATTATATGTACCTTCATAATATGACTGTACATGACAGTACATAGTGAAATGCAAGCATATGGCATCGAAATGAAAATAAGAAACAATTTAATATTAAATGTAATATTTATTAGAAATTTCAAACAAATCTTTCAAATCTGCGCCTTTGCTAGCAAAAAAAAAACATCCCGCCAGTGCTATCACCAGTTTCGCTAAAGTGTTGATAAAGAAGTTTTGCCTTTTCACGAATGATGAGTGAACTTAACGGAATTTTATTTTGAATTCGGTCTTCTATCCACAGATTTAATGCTTTTTCCATTTTTTCTAATTTAACGTCACGAGTTACAGAGCAAATGTTTGAAGCAATTAGCGCTGTTTCACGGACACTGCGGCAGATTTTTTCTTCCGATTTCGTGATGGATCGTACTGTTGACTCATTGATTTTATAATATTTTGCCACTGAGGAGACACTTTCACTATTAGAAATTTCATCTAATAACTCAATTTTATTCGCTAGTGTCATCACCTTCTTTGATATTTTCAAATTTCTCTTTTTATTCGTAGCCATTTTTTTGTAGGGGTTAGAAAGAACTTGACCACAATAAAGTCACTTTCTTCCGTTAACGCACTCGAAAAAGTCTGTTTTACACTGCAAAACGGTAGAGTTATCATTTTTGTAAGCATATCAATTCATAAATTGATAAATTTATTCAATTTATAAACATTTAAAATAAAACGACGAAACCTTCCATGACTAACACATACTGAACAAGGATTAGCGAGAAACATCCACGCTCCCGATTTTTTCACCCCTCTCCCCCACCCACTGAGCGCTGTTTTGACCGGGAAAGATAATTTTAGCCACGCCCATGTTTTTTATGGGGAAAATGTTCACGGCGTTTTAAAATTCACATTTTTTTAGGTTTCATTTTATATTAAATCGGCGATCGCGAAACCGCGAATTCAGATACCGCGAATAGCGGGGGTTTACTGTATTTTGGATTGTTATTGAATTGCTTGGTTCACTGCCTTTAGTATTTGATTAGATATATATTCTGCACAGCCAAGTTTATTGGTGTTTGTTGGACCTTCTTTTCTTTTTTCTTTTTTTTTTCCAATATTACTAGCTGCTTGTGTAGATCCCATTTTTCTTTGAAAAAGTTCCATTGGGCAGTTCATTTGGAAAATTTGGGAATGCTTGTATCGATCCTGCAAATCACTGGGTAATTGTCACTACCAAGTGGATTGCTATGAATAGTCCATTGAAATAGAGGATATATAGCTGCTGAGCATAGACATCAGTAGCTGAAATGACAGAATTCATGGAATACCTGGTTCTTGGGCAAAGCAATGGTGTCTTCCTAGTAGGCGAACTCGCCACTTGTCAAGTATATAGGTACACTGCATTCATGTAGAAGGTAATTTGAGGTTAGAAAGGATAAACGTCGTGAGTTGTGACCTCCTTTGAAAGAGGGATGATACATGCATGGGTCACTATTGTGGACGAGGTACAGAAATTGAACTGTTCATGTTTGATTGTATCAAGCGCATTGGGAATACGGCTTTTCCCGAATAACATCTCATCATGGACAGCGCTGTGGGTGGAGAAAGGTTGTGGATGAATGTTCCTGTCGACATCTGTCTCGCATTGTTTCAGCCAACTGGAGAGCGACAGTGGCACAAATCACCACAGACTTCAACGAGGGAGGTGGCAGAAATGTCTACACCAAGACCATCAGGCGATCATTAACCACAATAGTGTTGATTATCAACGCTACATCATGTGTCAGATTGTTCAGGTTATAAGAGCTGCCAACCCACCAATGCCATCCCATTGCTAACACCATGACAGGACTCTACACCTCAACTGGGCAAAAGAACATCGGCACTGGACCTTGGATGATTGGAATGGGTCTCCTGGTCCCAATTCTAGTTATTTCGAGCAGCGTGGAGGGTGCGTATCTGGCATAAACCGCACGAAGCTATGCACCCGTCATGTCAACAAGGAACTCTTTAGGCAGGTGGGTGGTCTGGGGTGTGTTCAACTGGCACATGTTGTGACCTCTCATATGTCTAGATGCATCTCTGAACAGTCCAAGTTTCGTGTCCATCCTTGCAGACCATCTGCATTCCTTCCTAGTCATGCACCCACAGGGCAATGGACTCTTCCAGCAGGGCAGCATGCCTTCCCACAGAGCCATGGTGACTAATACGTGGCTCGAAGAGCATTCTGCAGATTTTGCCATGAAATGGCCTTCCTATTTACTGGAATTAACCCTGTGGAGCATCTTTGGGATGCTATGGAAAGGTCCATTCGAGCTTTGGATCCTTCACCCAGGAATGCGACGGAATTATAAACAGTGGTACAGATTTCCATGGATATACCTGTGGAATGCTTTTGTGAACTAGTGAACTCTATGCCTGGCCGTGTGACTACCCTTATCCGGGCGAAAGGTGGGCCTACCTGTTACTTGATAGGTATTCCATGATTTCTGTCCACTCCTTGTATATCCTGTAAGTAAATGTGTATAAGTGTGCACATCATTATGAATATGCCGGTGAAGTAATTTTTTGATAATTTGTCTGCATTTTTGCATGGTTTGATTTCCTCATAATGGATGGTGACTATTGAGGTCCCCTAGGAGTAAGTATGTATTGTCGTCCCCTAAGTATGTTTTGATTAGAGGGTAAGTATAGTGAGGTGATAGTCAAGTCAAAGTTAAAATTGACTCATATTGCAACTGTCTCAAGGTTTGTTTTTTAATGGGATTTGGTTTGGAGGGTATTTGAGTGTTGATTATCAAAGCTACATCATGTGTAAGGTTGTGTGTAATGCAATATTGCCAATTAATTATGTAGTTCCAGAGAGAAACAGTTATGTTGGGTTTGATGCTGCAACAAAATCAGGCTCTGATTGTTTTCACCCTGTAAGGGTTTTGCATCCAGTGGATTTTCCACCCAGTTCATTTCTGGACTTTAGGAACTGTTTGATCCATTATGCCCCAGAAGGGAGAGCTTTCATCTCCAGGTTACCGGCCCAGCCACATTGTGGCCGGAGCAGTGCCAACATTAGTGGGTTAGTAGTTAAAAGGAGAAACCAAGATAAGAAAGAAAGAAGGTTACTTTTCCTTCTGAACTAGTAAAGTGCTTTATTTACTCAATTAATTGAGTGTTAATGAATGCTGAAAACAAGGAAATAATTTTATTTAAAAAAGAGACCCCAAATCTACTGACAAAGACATTTGATCACAAAATCGCTTGGTACCTGGGACAGTGGAACAATGGAGGGACTTCATATGCTCAGACGAATCATGATATACTTAGATTTCCACTGATGGTAAGCAGAGAATGTGGCGAGAACCTCAAGCAGTGGATCCTGCTTATCTTGTTATGACAACCCAAGCATCTGGAGGTGATATCATGGTATGGGGGGATGTTTCATTGGCACAAACTGTGTTCATTGATATCAGTGGATAGCTAATGTCATCCAGGGAACACAGTACTTGAATTTTGTATCAGATTTAATGCACCCTGGCACGTTGCACTTTTATCCCACACTTTATGGATGACAATGCAAGGCTATACTGGTCATGTTTCTCGAAAACATAATCAGTATAGCCTTGATCCTGCACTTGTGTAAATAAAACTTTTTTTTTTTTTTTTTTTTTTTACCCTTGGTGGTGATGATTTTAAAGTCCATTGCATGTTCTGATACTTCTTCTCCAGGTAAAGAAGTATTTGCATCCATCATTACACTCTTCATTGCTTTTGCTGATCAGTGAGGCCGTGTGGCCAACTTTTCCCTAAATCCTCATGCAGAATTTGAGGAATCGTCTCCTCGTTCATATCCAACTCATAAACTATCATTTTGATTGTCAAATGGTGATTTAGGCAATTTCTTTTTCCACAATTTCCTGAACTTTTGACTCTGTCCTCATTTCGAGAGGGTTAGGGATGCCCACTTCTCGGATCATCATGAACATCCTCATATCAGTCTTTGAACCATTAATACCATTGAAACACGCTGCAATTTAACATTTCATACGTTTCTGTTGCAAATTTTTAGTTAAAAGTAAAATCTGATATCTGTTCGTTGTTCAATTGCAAAATCATGACACGGAACGATTTTTCAAGTTAATGCTGCTAATGAAACTGGTTGTTACTTGCAGCCTGTCAGCCTACTGGATAAACTCTCTGCCATCATCTGTTGGAGGAAGTTTGAACTACCACATAACACTTATTTTTTTTTGAAATTCATCAAACATGACCACAACAGCACCAGTCCGGGGATTTTATTGCCACATCTATTATATCAGATAGCACCAATTTTGTGATTACTGAGAGGAAAGTGGAAGAGAAATTGAGGCTAAATATAAATGAGGCAACTGAGGCTGACGGAATTTATCCAGTTATATTAAGATAAGCAGAAAACGAGATGAGCAAACCTTGAGCCATAATTAAGAGTGCACACATTGGTTCAGGGAAGGCTACATACTATATATCTCCAATTGTCTCTCCTATTCAAAGTGCCAAGAGGGATCTAAGTGAAAAGTGAGTAATTATAGACTTGTAATCTTGGCTTCTGTTCCATGGAAAATAATGGAACCAGTAGTGAAATAAAGAAAATGCAGGATCATTTTGACAGGAATGCAGTTATATGGCAATCACAGAACAAGATTTCTTAAGGGGAAATATTGTCTGACTAATCTGATTAGTACTGTGACAGTAACGAAGGAACTAGACCATCAGGTCCATGAAGGCTGCCCATGTTCACAAAATTATATGCAAAAAATAATTTTTACATCCATCTAATCAATTTCAGTAAAGCTTTGATACTTTTTCGCATGAAAGAATGCTGTATAAATTGAAACAGTACTGCATTTGGGGTAAGTGCTGCTGTGTATAAAGTGATTGAGTGTTAGAAGACAGAGAATGGTTAAAATTAAAATTTTGCAAAGACAAACTACAGAAATGTCTATAAATGACAAGTATTGTCATTTGTAAAAGCCTGTTTTAATTGAGCCAAAAAACGTTGGTTTCTTTTCTCTTTTTCCTGTCATTAATTTTCTGTGAATTTGCATCACATTATGAAACATAATTTGATTCAAATTTGCTACTTAGAAAAATCGCTCATTTAAAAATGTAACGAAATGCTAAAAATTCAATGCTTGAGGTGCTTTGTCTACGAGTCAATGAAAATGTTGGCAAGTTGTTACAACATTGCAATTAAAGTTTGGAGACCACTAAACTTATTTACTCTTCTCAGCAATTAATGTCGTTAATTAAAATATTTTGTATGAGTTAAGTGCGATAGCATTATTAATACATAGCCAAATCTGAATTAACAGAATATTTGCAAGGTGGCAATATTCTGTTAATTCAAATTTGGCTATGTATTAATGATGCTATCCCACTTAACTTATACATAGTCTAGACTTTTTCATAGCTTGAGGCTTTAGCCCTAAATGCTTTATAGTTAAAATATTTTGTTAAGGAATAACACTATTGTAGCGTAATTTACACTTTTTAAACAACAGGATCACCAGAAGATCTGGTTTTGTAGTAGGGTTTTAGGAGCATCAGCAAATAAGGCCTTATTGCTCCGTGTATATTGGCTTAAAATTTAAATTGTGTTCTGAGGTTGATTTTCTGTTTGTATGAGAAACCTGAGTTTCAAGGAGAAATAACCATGCTGCCCTTGCCCGAGACAAACAAACTCAGCCACATTGTGTAAAAGCCCATAAAAATTCCTTACATCATCGACAGAACTCGAAATCTGGTCTTTTCCATCCAGTGTGGGGAAGATGTCGATCCTACCAACTGAGTAACTTACGAGGGGCAAAGATTTATGTATACGAAGTCCTGTATTTTACTGTTCTTTAAAGCTTTATAAAAGTTGTTGGGGTGCTTCAGCTGTAACTTGCTACTGAATTAGCTTGTGATTCCAACTGTTATTTGACAGGTCCAGGACGGACCACAAGCATGTTCAACGGGTTCTGTCGAACAGGGCCCAGCGCTCAGATAGTTTAAATAATATCACCTGTGTATTTCCACATTTCTATCAACGAGCCTGTCTGTCTTAATGTCTAGTTACCATATTATCATCACTCCAAAAGTGCTTGTGTGAGTCAACTCGAAAATTGCTGGAAGTAGAGCGCACACTTCATTCTCAATATGTATGTTTCGTTTGATATCAAACATAGGATGTTAATTAAAAATAATTTTTTGTTATACTCACTTTCAATATCTGTAGTTTTTAATTTATGGAGTAGCAAACAGGGCCTGCTAGTAATCCTTGAACAGCTCCCCCATAAATTGTGTGGCTGGCTCTGGATGGAACATGCATGTTGCTTACTCTAGAGACCGAACAATACTGTAGTAATTCAGAAAGAATTTAAAAAAAAAGTTCTTTTATATACATTTAAGTTTTTTGGTTAATCTTTACAATCTGGTACCCCCTTTTCAACAGTGATGAACATGCCTAGCCTGCTATGGTTATTATCATTTTATTTCCACATCAGGGGCACCCCTGGAACAGCCTGGTTCGGGTAGAAGGGCGTATGTGATGCAAATTCCAGTTGATTACAATTCATTGAAATTGCAAGAGATCAAAACAGATTGAAATACACAACAAAATAAAAACCAATACATAAAATAAATAACAAACAATTAAAAAAACAACGGTGAATCCAAGGAAGTCTTTGCAGGGAATTCTTTTCACATAGTGCTTATTGTTCGTGTTTATAGAGTTCTTTCACTATGTCCTGTCTATAGCTCTTCGAGCTGCAAAAAGATAAGGCATCAATTCCCAGGGAGTTATACATTCCAAACCTATTTGCTGGGAACACTGACCTAAGGTATTGCACATTTTGTAGACAAGGTGTTGAACTGCACCGGGTTCATTGTGAGGTCCGAGGGTTTGCAGAAACATCCCAGATGTCAGGGGAATCCATTTGGCTGCATATAAGTTGTGCAAAAGTGTGTAGATTCCTCTTTGACTATGGTTTCCCAGGGTTTCATGCCCAGGTTTGTATAGCGCACGCTCCTAGAGATGGTGAAAGGGTAGCCCATCTTTCTGTTTAACCATCTCAAAAGCCAATATTCAACCCCCAGAAATCTCTTTAGTTGGGTAGAGGAAGCTCCTGACCAGAGTACCGAAGCATAGAGCGGTATGGGTATTAAATTTCTTTGGACGTATTTCAAAAGGAACTGTCGAGTCCTAAGACCAACCAATTCCTACCGGATTTCCCAGTATGCTGCTAGCGTTTTAGCCTGGCCATCTTGAGGTGGTCTTTGAAAGTAAGCCCATGTTCTCATTTCAACCCCAAATCATTGTGGGAATGAACCTTTTTAATGGCGGTCCCATTTATTGTGAGCATAATTTCATTAATAGTCCTTTTTGTGAAAGTCATCTGAGCTGCTTTCTGAGGATTCAGTTTAAGTCCCAGACGTCCTAGATAATCCTGGAGTTCAAACAGTACTATCTGATTTTCATAGGCAACTCCCTCAGCTTTTGCTGGATCATCGGATGTGACCAGCATCTTAAGATCAGCGTATGAAATGAAGTTTGGGTGCTTCGCAAGGAAGGGCTCTAGAGCTGCGGCAAAAAACTATGGTGAAAGAACTGCCCTCGTGGGGATGTCAACAGAGGTCGCAGTGATCCTCTCCAACATGTGGTCATATTTAATAAAGATTTCTGTTGATGAGGAGTTTATGGAGGATAGCAAGAAGATTACCTTCAATTCTGAAATAATACTTCAAAATTTTAACTAGCTCTGTTGTGCTGAGTGTGTCAAAAGCTGCCTGTATGTCTAGAAATAAGATTTAAAGTTGTTTCTTAGAGTTAAGGGCTTTTTTGATTGCCCAGCTGGTCATTAATAGATTTGAAAGCATAGACCACCTAGGAATAAGAGTATGAAGATGCTGTGGACTATCGTTTTTTTTTCAAACACTTTTAGTAGTCCACAGGAAATAGATTGCTCTGTAGTCTCTGGGATCTTTTGGTTTACTAGTTTTTGGGACTGGTAAAGCATGGTAGACATTAGCATTAGTAGAGGCATTTGATGCAAGAAAGCAAGCTTATGCAGCATCAGCCAAAAATAAAAAAATAATAATAAATAAATAAATAAAAAATAATAAAAAAAAAAAACCCACTTCCACTTCACCCCTCTCTTCGTTCAAAATACCTGTCCAGCTGAGCCTTAAACTTATTTAGGCTATCAACCTCCACGACAAGGGATGGAAGTCTGTTCCACCAACCAACCACCCGCTGGCTAAAGGCAAATTTCCGCACGTCTATCCTACATCTGTCTTTCCTCAATTTGAATTTATGCCCTCTCAGGTGATTATTCTGAGCTAGAGGAAGAATCCCATCAGCATTGAGCATGCTCAACCCATTCAAGGCTTTATACACCTCTATCAGATCACCTCGCTGGTGCCTAGTCTCCAGACACTGTAATTTGCAAAACTTAAGCCTTTCTTCGTAAGAGCACCCCTTTGTTCCATTCACTAATCTTGTTGCCCTTCTCTGTACTCGTTCCAGCATCTCTACATCCTTCTTTATTACCTGTATACAGTACTCTAGGTGTGGCCTGACCATTGCCTTATACAATGGAATAATCACCTCCTTATCCCTGCTGGAAAAATTCCTGTATATCATTGACAATACGCCATGAGCTACTCTTGCAGCCCGTCTGAACTGCTCAGAGAACTTCATATCTGCCTCCACAATTACCCCCATGTCCTTTTCATTCTCTACCACCAGTGTAGTACCACAGAGTTGATACGTTGCTCTGGGGTTGCTGTTTCCCATATGTCTTTACATTCATTTGTCAATGTTAAACTTCATTTTCCACCTCTCAGCCCATCTGCTCAACCTTTCCAGATCCTGTTGCAGCAGCATAGTGTCAGTACTGTCCTTGACAACCCTACCAACCTTTGTATCGTCTGCAAACTTGGACATTAAGCTTGATATACCATCATCAATATCATTTATAAATACAGAAAACAATAATGGACCCAACACTGAGCCCTGAGGGACTCCACTAATAACATTAGTCCACGATGAGCAGTGTCCATTGATTACCACTCTCTGTCTTCTCCCCCTCAACCACCCCCTTATCCATAGCAGCAATTTGCCTCCAATGTCACACTGCTCCAATTTGTGTAGCAGTCTTCCATGTGCAACAGTATCAAAAGCCTTTCTAAGATCCAAGTATATAATATCAAAGTTATTCCCTGCATCCAGTTCTTTTGTGACTGCATCATAGTATCCAATCAAGTTGGTCAGGCAAGACTTCCCCTTAACAAAACCATGCTGTGTCTGAGCTATAACTGAAGTTTTGTCTAAATGATCCTGCAGTGCTTCTTTAACCAGTGCCTCCATTAATTTTCCTGGAACAGAAGTTAAGCTCACAGGTCTATAATTACTTGTGTCAGCCTTTGATCCTCCTTTGTGAATTGGGGTCACATTTGCACATTTCCAGTCTATGGGTACCTCCCCTGAGTCCAAGGAAGCTCTCATAATTATGGCTAAGGGTTTGCTTACTTCCTTTGCTGCCTCCTTTAATATAACTGGATAGATCCCATCCACCCCGGGTGCCTTTCTTGTGTTTATCTTCAACAGTTTCTCCTCCACTTTACTCCCAGTTATTTCAAGATTCTGTAGCTTACTGCTAGAGTTGAATACACCTCTGGCATTCCCCTTGCTGAATAACTCCTCATGTGTGAATGTCGATGCAAAATATTCATTTAGTTTGTTAGCTACCTGAGTAGGATCATCAACAGTTGACCCATCAATATCAAGTGGACCAATCTGATTCATCCCCTTCCTTCTAGAGTTTACATAAGTAAAGAACTCTTTGCTGTTTTTCTTTGCATCCCTTGCCAAGGATTTCTCGTAATCTGCCTTCGCCTGCCTAACCTCCTTTGTAACTTGGTTGCATATCAACTTGTATCTATCATAGGCTTCTGTGTCATGTGTTAATTTGTAAGTATCCCATGCATTTTTCTTCTCTGCCATATGCCTCATTAATTCATCTGACATCCATTTTGGCCTAAACCTTGAACAATATTTCTTAGTTGGTATGTAAAGCCTAGTAGCTTCCAAGATAAGTTCTTTGAATGCTTCCCATTTTGAATTTGCTGTTGGTAACATCATCAGTTGGTCCCACTGTATAGAATTTAAATACTGTCTCAGTCCATCGTAGTCGCCTTTACGGAAGCAATAACCCTTCCCTTTACCCCTAATGGTAGTTACCTCTTTGAGTAAATCCCACTTCAGCACACTGTGATCACTGCCACCTAGTGGTTCATTTATCTGCAGATTCTTAATGCATGAAGAATCACTGCTGATAATCAAATCAAGAGTATTACTCCCTCTAATTGCCTCCCGAACATGCTGATGTAGAAAACAATCGTCCAATAAATCCACAAAAGCCCTGCTAGTGTGTGAGTAACCAGCCCCCAAATTCCAGTCAATATCTGGGAAATTAAAATCTCCCATTATAAGACTCTCTGATTTACTGGCCCACTCTATTTCCCTGTACAGTTCCTTATTATACTCATCAGAGTCATTAGGCCTATAGCACACTCCTACTCTCAATTTTGATCTCCCAATGCTTATGTCACACCAAACTGACTCAACACTGCACTGTCCAGCGATGTCGACTGGCTTCACTTCCTTGGTTTTTATGTGTTTCTTAACTAATAGCATAACCCCTCCCCCTTCCTATCCTGTCTATCCTTTCTGTAGACGTTGTACTCCCCAAATTGCAGTTCTGCATCCCTTATATCTGTGTGACACCACGTCTCTGCTATCCCAACAATATCTGCCTTTGATGTTTTGAGCAATACCTCAAATTCATCAAATTTATTTACTAAACTCCTAGCATTGGTGTACACGCAAGTATACCTGCACCTGTTTCTATTCTTAGCTACCCTAACTCATGTTTCTGTGCATAAACATGAGCCTACTGTGCAGTCCCTACCCCATCTCTCTCTCTATTAATTTTTTAATGTAATGTAATCGAGAGAGAAAGATGAAGTAGGGAATTAACAGAAAGTGAAATCAACATCAATGAACTTGTTCTTGAAAATGAAGACTTATTTACTCTTTTTTTTTTTTTTTTTTTTTTTTACTAATGTCCTTAATTTTTTTTTTTTTTTCCCATCATATCGCAAATATTATTATTAGAATGGTATTATTGGTTGCTGGAACAAACTTCCATCTGTCATTATGGAAGTTGATAGCTTAAAAAAAAAAAAAATCCGAACAAAACGATAAAAACAAAAAAAAAAATAAATAAAATAAATAACTAAATAATAATAATTAATAAAAAAAAAAGGAAATTAAACCTATCATCCTATGCGCTTCCCTTACCTGAAAGTACTATCCAGACGACCTTTTGAATTTCCCCAAACTGTCAGCCTCTACCACCCATGTAGGCAACTTATTCCAGTAATTTATAACTCTCTGGCTAAAATAAAACTTCCTGCAGTCTAATCTAAACATTTCCCCCCCGTAACTTGAATTTATGTCCCCTAGTTCTAGCATCATTTATAATCTTGAAAATTTCGTCCTCATTCATTTTGCTGATGCCTCTCAGAACCTTAAACACCTCAATCAAATCTCCTCTAAGGTGTCTAGTTTCCAAACTCTGCAACCCACATATTCTACATTTCTTCACAAGGACGCCCTTTTGCCGATCTCACCAGGTGAGTTACCCGTCTTTGCACCCTTTCAAGAAGCTCGATGTCTTTCTTTAGGTGCGGTCTCCATACTTGAACACAGTATTCCAAGTGTGGTCTAACATAAGCCTTATATAATGGGATTATCACGTCCCTATCTCTACTTGCAAAAGTTCGATAAATCATCGATAGGACACCATGGGCCTTCCTTGCAACCTGTTTACAATGCTCAGAGAATTTCATGTCTGACCGTATCGTAACACCCAAGTCCCTTTCCTCCAGTTCACACATCCAGTTCACACATTTCCTCACACATTCATTCCCCCTGAAGGGGAAATGAATGTGTGAAAATTTTTTTCTTTTTTTTTTTTTTTGCCGATGCTACATGAGCTCTTGCTTTCTGACATCACATGTCTCTACCACTATAATAACAAATTTATGCATGCCTCATGTCTGGTTCTCCTCCCTGCAATTCGTCACATCATGTTTTTGGAGAGGCCTAGATTTGAATCCTGTAGGAGACTAGGAATTCTTAAAGACTCCTTTAATTGGGAATGCAGCTATCTGATCTCGGGTGGAGGAAAAAAGTTCCCTGGATGATTTATTCCTGGTTTTTCAGTCCACACGACATAAAATTCGGCTCAAGAGAGCACACTTGTATAGACATAATACATCATAAAAGATCACATTTAGTACCATATGAATCAGTATGCCTTATGCAGTGTAGCTGATACACCAAGAAATCCTTAACAAGGCCTTGAATGGGTTGAGCACGCTGAATTCTGATGGGATCCTTCCACTTGTTTAGATTACGAACCTAAGGGGGCATAAATTCAAATTACGAAAAGACAGATGTAGAAGATGTGTGGAAATTTGCCTTTAGCCAGCTGGTAGTTAATTGCTGGAACAAACTTCCATCTGTCTTGTGGAAGTTGATAGGTTAAATAAATTTAAGGAGGAACTGGACAGGCATTTGGAGGGAATGGTGTGATATTTTTTTTTTTTTTTTTTTTTTGGCTGATGCTGCATAAGCTCATACTCTTGCTTCCTTGCATCACATGCCACTACTACTACTAACCATCATTTAAGCTGTAAAATTTTAAGAGCACATTTCAAATAATGGATGCTTAATCATTTATCTTAAAAAAATTATCTTTATTGTAAGGCAGAACGTAAGTTCACTAGCCATTTCCATTGGGGTAGGCTACCCCTCCCCTCCCTAAATTGCAGCGCACAGAACACTATATCCTGACACCTTCATTGCCTCGGTGCTTATTGGACAACAATTCAACTCAAACTCAATTTATACCACTTGTTACATCCCGTACTCGTAATTATTCAGTTGATAATCTCAAATACAGAAAAATATGAATTAAGAAATTAATCATAAATAAGCAATTAATCACCAGGTAATAGCCAACGGACGTCTTGCAATGTATGCAGGGCTGGATTTAAACTTGATTTGGTCCTAAGCTATATAACATGTATGAGGCCCTTCTCTCTTACAGTTCATTGACAATAAGAAAACAGGATTTTTTTTTTTTTTTTTTTTTTTTAAAGATGTACGATGCATCTTGTAGCTTGTTCAGCTTATATGTAAATCTGGCCCTGCCGTCTGGGTGGTGGTGCCCATCTGAGAATAAGTAACAATAGTCTTCTCTATCAGAGATGAGTTACTTATTCGAAGTAGTGCAATACCTAGGCAACTCGTTGTGAAAGTATTTACAATATGAGATATAATTAAACGATGCATGCATACTACCTGGGTAGTATAAATGGAGATGCATTACACATGCTTAAACAGCCTTTTTCAAAATTCACACTGATGTAATTCTAGTAGTTGTTTTTTGAACAGAATCGCCAGGTGCATCATCCAGATGGTTAAAAATTAGCTTGTTTCTTTCATTTCACCTTGAATTATTAAACTAAGGGTTCACATAGTCATGGCATTTAAAATGTGGAATTCACAGAATGAATTTGATTAATTTTAATCAAATCAATCAGTGATATGTATCGATCAATAAAAAGTTTATAGAAAGATTTTTGCTTTCCTGCTTCACAAAAAGTGGGATGTAATGTTTGCATTTCTTAATGGGAGGACAGTTGGTAACCTTACCATTATATAATTGGATATCTTGAGTTGCATGCCTAATGTTAGAATAATCCAAAATTTCCAAATCCAATCTTTCCAAAAGAGCTTTGATATCAATGTAAAGCTTCAAACCCCTTGAACGTTTAATAATCACCTTGTATTTTGGCTGCTAAGGGGAGGCCATATCTGCTGTCGTATTCCATATTTTGCAGAATATTTTCTGTTATAAGCTTTCTGATAACTTTTACAAGTTTTCTTGAAAATTTATCTTTTTTATCCTTGTAAAAACAAGGAGTGTTATGTTAAGCAATTTCCATTCATAATTAATTGCATATGTTAAATTTCATGGCTAATTACACTAAAATGAATTTGTTGTTACAGAAATATGCCCTTCAAACCAGCAGAACAAGCCAAATGCCCCAAGTGTGGCAAATCTGTGTATGCAGCTGAAGAGATTCTAGCTGCTGGCCAGAAGTTCCACAAGGCATGTTTCAAGTGTGGTAAGTTTTTTTTTTTTAAGGACAAATAATTCACATTGTAAAGCAGTAGGTAGCATACATACTGTACTTGTGTATCTCTGAATTAATGATAGTGTAGTGCAGCAAATGCTTTTTAATTAAAAATAAATTGAATAAAAGTATACCCGAGACCAGAGCAGCAAAGTAAAGTTAAACAGCTTAAAGCAAAGGGAATACTTTGGCTTTGGGGGGAAGAATGTGGGGGAAGTTCACACCCATGAATCAGAATTTAATTATTTATATGCAAATGCCCCCGATACATATTGATAGACACTTTCAGCAATGGGGAAAGAATAACCTTCCAGATTCTAACATTAAGCAAATTCATATGACCCACTCCTCTGAGTTTAGCACTTCCATTCAAATATATACAGACGGATCCAAAATTGGTAGTAAAGTTGGTACCGCTGTAGTATTACCAAATGTCACCCTCTCCAGACTGCTTCCATCTGAATGCAGTACTTATACCTCAGAATTATATGGTATTGTTCTAGCCCTAGAGAATATCAAAGAAGACTCGTATACCAAATCCATCATATATACGGACTCGTTAAGTGCTGTTAATGCTCTACAGTGTAAATTCTTCCCTAGTCATCTGCTGGTACAAAAAATTTGGGCACAGCTACTAGAACTTCACTGACATGGACAGAAAGTAATATTTTGTTGGATCCCTGGACACGTTGGAATACCAGGAAACGAGCAGGCAGATTTAGCTGCTAAATGTGCTACAAATGTGATACCATCTAATTTCAAGACTCCTTATATTGACCATAAATCCATTATCAAACAGATGTATAAAAAAGAGTGGACACGTATGTGGCAAGATCAAGCAAATAATAAACTTCTTGAAATCAAAAGAGAACCCAAGCAATGGCAATCCAGTCTGAGACGAAACAGAAAGGAAGAAACCATCCTGGCCAGATTACGCATTGGTCATACATTCCTCACTCATAGCTACCTACTAACAAACTATGATCCTCCACAATGCAGTAACTGCTTATGCTCATTAACAGTAAAACATATTATCCTGGAATGCCCGCTATATCTGAAAGAACGGAAAACTGCTTTCTTCTCTCATTTTCATAACTTCAGCCAGTTATCATTACAATGTGTTCTAGGAGATCGTGAGGATATGGATGACATTTTTTTTCTTTCTAAAATTGATAAATAAATATCACAATATGAGTTATATCACTCGTAAGACAAACGAAGAAGATATTAGACAGTAATTAGTGCATTATAGCCTAAGCTGCTGATGCACCAACAAATTTAACAACAACAACAATTATTTATACTGCTTTTGGCCTATTTGCAGAATATAGAGTCAACTGATGCCCATTGTGTGCTTTAGATGTGAAAATGTTAAGTGAAAATTCAATGTTTTGATGGCCAAAATCTGAGAAAAAGAATTGACACCTTCAAAGGAATTAACAGGAGACCCATCAAGCACTCACTGCCCAATTCAATTCACTGCCAGAGCACTGCCTTAAAACTAAGGCAGTGCACCAGTTGATGTGGCTGCCAAGATAACATTGAATCAGTTTCACGTGATATAAGAAATGGGAAAACAAAAATGAGGGTAAGAGTATGTTATAGGACAAACAACTGTGATGAATATAATGAACTGTACAGACAATTAGTGTGGGTCAGTATATCAAAAGCTCTTGTCATGGGATTGTAACTTTCCAGATATTGACTGGAACTTATGGGTGTGTTGGTTGCTTTCACAAAGTAGAACATTTCTGGATTTCGTGGAGGACTAGTTTTTTTACACTGGCATACTACAAAGACAACAAGAGAAAGATACTCTTGATCTAATTATCAAAAGTGACTCTTCATGCATTAAAATTTGAAATAAAGGAGCTACTAGGTGAGAGTGATCATAGAGTATTTATGTGACATATAACCAGGGCTGTAGTGGAGGTTTTTTTTTTTTTTTTTTTATGTGAACCCCAAACACGAGAGGTATTAGAACCTATAGTACTTAGTACCGTGCTTAGGTTGGAGGTTGAGAAGATGAAAGAAGATATTTGTTGACATTGGACTTGAACTTCTGTAGATTGTAATTTTCAGGAAATACGTATGAAGGAAGGTTGTTCCAGAAAACGGCAGTTGAATGAATAAACGAGGAAGATGAAAAGTTGGTTCTGTGGGTTTGAAGTTGGACAGTAAATGGATGTTGGCTGGTGGCGGCACATGTTCAGACTGTTTTGAAAGAGAGAGCAGGAATTATAGAAGCCAATTCAGAAGAACAGTGCCCATGGAAGTATCTGTAGAAGAGGCATGCAGCAGAAACAGTGCGTCTATGAGAAAGCGAGTGGAGAGCCTCTGTTAGAGATGAATCATTAATTAACCTAACTGCTCTCTTCTGAATGGAATCAAGAAGCCTGAGAGAGGTTTTGGGGGCACCACCCCAGATGTGGGAACAATATTCCATGGCAGGGCAGATTTGCGATTTATACAGAGTGAGCAGCTCTTTGGAAGAAAAGTAACGCCAAGAGCGAAAGAGAAAACCAAGTTTTTTCGATGCAGAGGAAGCAATATTTGTAATGTGCTTGTGCCAAGAGAGATTAGAAGTAAGGGTAATCCCCAAAAGAGATATATCATTTTGCCTAGAAATCGGAGTGTCGCTAAAGATACGCATAGGAGCAGAAGAATCCTTTTTTGGGAGATACAAGACAAGAATGAGTTTTAGAAGGGTTGAAATCAACTAAGTTTTCTTTGCCCCACTGGAGAATTACCTGAAGATCGGCATTTAAGGAATTGGCAGCAGATTTTAGAGAAGTTGAAGCTGATTGAGCAAGGCTTCCCAAAATGGAAAGTTGAATGCAATGTGCTATCATCGGCAAAACTATGGATAGGATTTCCAGTCATTGGAAGAAGGTCATTGATATACAAGAGGAAAAGAGTGGGGGAAAGAACTGAACCTTGGGGGACACCGGCATTATTGGAGAAGTTAGAAGACAGAGAGCACATTGCATTCAACTGTTTGCCAACTGTTTTTAGTAATTGGTTATCCAGTTTTCTCTCTGATCAACTCAATTACCAAAAACAGTTGGCAAACCATAAGATGGAAGCTTGTTTAGAAGACCTTTATGCCAAAACACGATCAATAGCCTTTGAGATGTCAAGGGCAACTACATGTGTTTCACCGAACCTTTCCATTGAATTAGTCCATAAATGGGTAACATAAGCCAGAATATCACCAGTGGATCGACACTGACGGAATCCATACTGGCGATCGTTGATCAGACGGAAGGTTTCTAGGTAGTTTAAGAGTTGGCGGTTAATTGATTTCTCCATTACTTTAGAAAGAGTAGAAGTAATTGCAATGGAACGATAATTGGATGGGAGGGATTTGTCACCCTTTTTAGGAACTGGCTGGATATGAGCAAATTTTCAAGCAGAAGGAAAAACACCTTTGGAATAAGAAAGTGAAAAAAGTCGGCAAAGAATAGGAGTAAGTTCAGGAGCACAGGTTTTGAGAACAAGTGGAGAAATACCATCAGGACCTGGAGCTTTCTTAGCATCAAGATTCATCAAAATCCTTCTGATATCCTTTTGACGGAAGACCACAGGAGGCATTGAATGGAGCTTGTTAGGAATGGTGGGAGCTGTTTTACCAAGATCATTAATACATGAGCTGGAAGAAAAATGGGATGCTAGCCGGTCAGCTTTATCCTTGGCTGAAGTGACAACAGAACCATCTGGTTTGGACAGAGGTGGGAGCAGAGATGGGCAAAAGTTGCGGCCAATAGCTTTGGCAAGAGACCAGAATGCTCGGCTACCATTAGGGCAAGAAGCAAGTTTTCTACTCTTAGCCTGTTCAAACTCTAGTTTGGACTGATTAATAACTGCTTTACAATTGTTGCGAGCTTTGGTGTAGGTAGAAAATGAAACTGAAGAATTAGAAACAAGCCAATTACAATATGCAACATTCTTCTCTTGGACAGCCTTAGCACATTTATTGGAAAACCAAGGTTCAGATAAAGGACAAGATTTTAAAGTGGAGTGTGGGATAAAGGATTCCATTCCTGCAAGAATAATTTCAGTGGCACCATCTGAGCAAACGTTGACATCGGAAGTTTTGAAACAGTAATCCGACCAAGGAAAAGAAGAAAAGAAGTCTCGCAGGTCATCCCATTTTGCATTCTTGTAATGCCAAACAACACGAGGTTGGGAATAGCCATGAGATAAAGGTTCCATTGGAGAAGAGACAATCACCAAGTTGTGATCTGAAGTGCCTAAAGGACCTCTCACTTCGACCATGTACTTAGAAGGGTTGTTTGTGAGAAAAAGATCAAGCGTATTGGCTGTATGATTAGGATTGTCCGGTATTCTTGTAGGTAAATGAACAATCTGTGTTAGGTCATTAGTAATTGCAAAAGCCTCAGCATCTCGACCTGCTGGGTCGGTGTGACTAGAAAATGTAAGCCAGCTGGAATTGTGAACATTTAAAATCACCAATGAAAATTACCTCACTGTTAGGAAAGTTGGACTGGAGAAAGTCAAGTTGCAAAGAGAGGAAGTCAAAGAGCTCCAAGTGATTAGTGGAGTTGGGAGAACGGTAGAGACAACAGATGAATTTGACACAATGAGGTAGAGAGATCTTAAGCCAGAGAAGATCAAAGAGAGGAGATTCCAAAGTGCCAAGTCTCTGACAGGGAAAATCAGAACGGACATATGCACAAGTACCACCTTTGAGGCGAAAGGAATCATACAGCGAATAATTTGGACATCTGAGATGAGCAGTAGTTGAATCAACCAATAACTGAAATTCTGTCAGAAAAAGTATGTGGGGTTTGTAAGACTGCAAGTGGAAATGGACATCGTTGAGATTAGAATTGAGTATATATTTGTGAAATTATATACTCAATTCTAATATTTGTGAAATGAATTAGGAAGTCCTTGGGAGGTTTAGATCTTTTCGCAGATAAGCTTGCTCTATTAGTTTGACAGTTAATGGTGTATTCAATAGTAAGAAAAAGTGAAGTAATGAAATTTTTGGATATGGCGTACATGTGGTAAGAATATACCCAGATCCTTGACATAACGTGGCCTCGACAATGCTCCCCGCATACACACTACTCGGACTCCCTCCAGTCACTATCTGGCAGAGTAGAGGTAGCAAGATTATACACTAGCTGATCCGGAAGCCTCCTAGAGAGTTACCAATAGGTTTGGTCTGGTGTACTAACTAGCGGCCAGCCTGCGAACACCGTCTTAGAGCTGTACCCTAGAAATGTAAGGAATATTGGATCTCGCCACGACATTTATCATAACCTCAAAAGTCATCAATCATACTGCACGATGGAAGAGATAGGGAAGGGTTGGCCGGAACTTAGCTCTAGAGACTAAACGTGGGTTCCACCACTTCAAGCCTCCAATAAGCAAAGTGGTGGTATTTCACCGGTTGATGAGAGTCATCTACCACCTATCACTGCCTGGTAACATGGAGGGGCGGCGTTCCTCCATGTGGTGTGGCACCCACACCACATGGAGGTGTGGGTATGCACCATATACCCCCTTTTTTTTTTTTTTTAAGGTGTGAAGCGTATACCTTCTGGCTTTTGAAAAACTTAAAAACAAATACAGTATTATTAAAATATTTACTGAAAATTAAAAAAGATTATTAGACTTTGATTCTTAGGCAATACTTATAGTTTTATTATTTTTAATATATATAAATAAGTAAATACGATCTGTGTGAGTGTGTATATATACAATCGAATATACGCTGTGTATCCTCTGTAATTCGATTAATAAGCATAGTATACTCTCTGCATATGTAACATTCGCAGAGTATACCTTCTGCTAATTTTAAGACTAGAGCACTGGATATAACTACTTCCAAGATATAAAAAGATATGTAATATTCAACATATAACTATTGTCAAGGGTAAATGAAAAGATTTTAGTTTTGCAAAGAATGATAATAGTCTAAACCAGGGGCGGCCAATGAGTCGATCGCAGCTTTAATTTTGGTCGATCACAACGAATTTTAAATGTATAGTCATCCCTCAATTTGCACAGTCAGGTATGCTACCAAAATTTTATATTGCACAGAGGGTTTCGCTACCTGCACGTTTTTTTTTTTTTTTTTTTTACGAAGCTTCAAAAATAGGAATGAAGAGCAGATTTTCGAAATTTATTTTTGGTTTTTTTTGCATGATTGAAGATTTCATTGAAGGAGAAACACATTTCACCATAATCCACGGAATTCCAGCTGTCTGCATTATTGCAAATGCAATAATATTGAGTTTACTACCCATTTATAATTAGATTGCACTAACAGAAAAATGCAAATTGTTTTTATTGTTTTATGATTGTGACCTCCAGAAATAGTTTTAAAGAAATATCACAAAGGCATTCAAAACTGATTCTTATAACAATATATAACCAAACTGAGCAATAAACAGTGGTGTGTTTGTCCGGTTATTTTGGAAACAACTTCCTCATTTGGGAATCCTATTCATCAATTATCCTACGTTAGCTATTCAGACAGAATATTTTTCCGGTTCGTGCAACTTAGTGTTTTAATCTGTAAGCATTGCTTTTGTTGATTTAATAACTGGACAGTACTTATATGTTAATTTAATACCTTTTTTGATTTAAAATGAATACTATGAAAAAAGAGTAAAACGTATCATTTTCATCAAGAGTCGGAACTAGAATACTTTTTTGTAACGGTGAAAGAAGAATGTTGCTGTTTGATTTGCAATGCTTCCATGGCTATACCCCAAAAAAGGAAATTTAGAAAGGCACTTCAACGCACTCCATTGTAATTACCAATCAGATTTTCTGCCAAATAGTGACCTTAGAAAAATAAATTAGAACTAGATTATTCACACAACAAAATTTCTTCATGACACCCAGCAGTCCTTCTCTAGTGGCGGAATCATTGAAAAACATACCAACAAAAACGAGCAATTCAGCTGTATCACTGACGTCTGTAGTTTCATCATTTAAAGTGAGTCATCTTCTTGCAAAAAAATGCAAATCATTTTCTGAGTCAATTCATCAAAGACGCATTTTTAGAAATAACAGATTCTCTTTTTGAAAATTTTAAGAACAAAAATGAAATTAAAAGTGCCCTTCAAGATCTGCAATTATCTCGAAATACTGTGATGCGATGCAATGAATAAATGAGTTAAAATGTGAGCAAACAATTGCATGCTGATATTGCTAATTGTGTGTCCTTTGCTTTACAACTAGATGAATCTACAGACGTCAGCTCAATTGCTCGTTTTTGTTGGTATGTTTTTCGATGATTCTGCCAAGAGAAGAACTGCTGGGTATGGTTTCGTTAAAAGAAAGAACTAGAGGTCTTGATATCTTTAACTCATTCAAACATTTTATTGAAAAAATTAAATTAAATTACCACTATTTAAGCTCGCATCAGTAACAACAGATGGAGCTAAAGCAATGATGGGGCATCTTAACGGATTCATTGCATTGTGTCAAAAGAATGACGAATTCCCAGATTTTTTGAGTTATCACTGTATCATCCATCAACAAGTGTTAGCCAGCAAAAGAGTAAATACTAAGTGTTATGGACATTGCTTTCGACATCATGAATTCCATCAGAGGATGATTTCACCTCTTCAAAGGAGAGTTTTCAAAATGCAACTTGATGAAAAAGAACCAGATCTGATATTACACACAGATGTGAGGTGGCTGAGTCGGAGTAAGTTTCTACAGAGATTTCGAAATTTGTTGAAATTAAATTTGTTGATCAAAGGGGAAATGATTATCAGCAGCTACAAGATACGGAGTGGTTGTGTGATCTGGCTTTTTTGGCAGATTTTACCAGTAAATTAAGTGATCTGAATTTGGAATTACAAGGAAAAAATAAAAAATGTGAGTGACATGATTAGTAGTATTTCTGCCTATAAATATTAATTTTTGGCAATGGCTAAGAATCTCAAAGAAAAAAAAAAATTCGATCATTTTGAAAATGTGTAAGATCATTTGCAAAAATATCCTGTTTTTGAATTTAATAGTGAATTAAAACGATTTTGAAACCACATTCAGTGATTTTAAAACAATTGTTCAATATATGTGTTCCATTTAATGTCGACTTAGATACAAAACAAATTGCAGAAAAAAATCGCTGTGATTTTTGACATATTACTTGAAAATGAAATTATTACATTGCAAAACGATTTCTTCCTAAAAGCCAGGTAAAAGAGTTGTGGAAATGTGTTTGCCGAGAAAAGTACCCAAATGTAAAAAAATGCAGTGAACTTTTAAATTCCTGTTTTTGTTCCACATATCTGTGTGAATCGTATTGACTTTTTCGTATTAGAAACAAAGACTAAGAATCACTGTGCTCTTACGGACTTGCATACAGAAGATTCTTTACAGTTGGCCTTATCACAGTATATCCCCGATTTTGAACGCTTGGCAGATGACATGAAGACACAAACTTCGCATAAATTAAAATTTTAAATACGTATAAATTTAAAATAAGAATTCTGAATTGTATTGAATTTTAAAATTTATAAACATTTTTCAATATGTGTTGTTTAACTTTTTTTTAACCTTGTGCAATGAAATTTTTGAGATGGTAGATCGCGGCACATTTTGAAGAAAAAAGTAGATCGCATCACAAATTAAGTTAGCCACCCCTGGTTTAGACCCATGCTTCCCAACCTTTTTCGCATCAGGGCACACTTGGAAAATGATAATTTTTGTATGGTACACAAAAGTAAACTGGCGCAGTTTTAGGGTGTCTGTAGGGACTTTGTGAAAAAATTTATTACATTTGCATTATATTATATATATATAATTACGATAAGAAAAGTAAAATATAAATATTATGGAAGATATTAAATATTTAATACTAAATTCATACAAATTTTCAAATTTTTTTTTTTTTTTTTTTTTTAACGAGAAACTTTAAACTTTAGCTCGCTTCTGTGAACATAACATTTTTATATCAGGTTTATATAATATTTTTATATTCTTGAAATGGCTATGCATAATTCCTGATCCAGACTTTTTAATGTTGATCTCTTCAAATTCTTGATAGTCACCATTGACGAGAAACTTTGTTCACACAAATAGGTGGTAGCAAATGGAAGAAGAGTGTCGACTACTTTTTTTTCCAGTTGAAGGAAACTCCTTTCTCGCCATTAACCAAAGCTGGTATAACTCAATTTCTTTAAATTGTACTTGACGGGTGTGATCATTTCTTAAATCTAACAGCTCTTCCTTTTCTTTCATTAATAAATGAAATTTTATGGCTGGAATTTTTAGGCAAAGTGCGAATGGATTTAGAATCCAATCAAATTTTTTACATCAAGTGTTTCAAAATAGTGATGAAGTTTTCCCCTCAAGCAAACACAAATGTTGCTCTACTAATCCCAATAATTCTTCTTTAGGATTTAAATGATAACACCAACTAAACCATTAGTGATCTGTTTTTAACCTCATTTTTCTGATGTTGAATTTTTTCTTTGAATTCATAAACTTTGTCCGTACGTATGAGTGTTTTCATGTGATCCTTGCAATTTTCAATTTAGCTCATTCAGATGCTCAAAAATATCGGTTAAGTAAGCTAGCTTTTGGAGCCAATAACTATACTTCATTAAATCTGCCAAGTAAGAATTATTCACAAAAAACATTTTCAACTCTTCTCCTAGCTATAAACTCATGATAAAACTCTTCCTTTGGACAGCCAATGCACTTCAGTATGAAATAGCAGAGAGTGGTATTCTGATCCCATTTCTTCATGACTTTAACAGACATGACTGAAAACAAATATGATTTTATTAAATTCACCATCTTGATGACATCATGTAATGTGGATTCAGATCCACAGGCAAGCATTTACATAAGAGAGCTTCTCTGTGAATGAATTCTGAAATGAATTTCAAAACCTTTAACGCTCCAGTCATTGCAGCTGCACCATCAGCATGCAAGCTTAAGCAATCTTTCCACAATGTTTTATTTGTCTCAAATTATTCATTTACCACTTTGAATATTTCATCATCAGTAGTATGATTTGGCAGTTCTTTACAGGACAAATAATGCTCTTTCAAGCATTTCTCTTCAGTGATTCTAACTGGTGTTATTAATTGAGCACAGTTACTAACATCTGCAGATGCATCAATATGCAATAAAAATTTTTTAGATTCGATAATTCTCAGAATTAATTTTGTTTTTATGTCATCTGATGTCTTCAATGCATTTACTAATAGTATTATTAGAAAGTGGCACTTTTTCATTTCCTTTGCCTTTTTTGCCCAAAGAAATTTGGGCAAAAAAAGCAAAGGAATTGCTTATTTTACCAGCCTACATTGAAATTGTTAACAATGTTCATTGTTCAATGTAGGCTGGTAAAATAAGCAATTCTGAAATAGTATGAGGCATTTTGGATTTGGCTACCATTTGGGCAACCTTATAACTAGTCTCTTAGATCGATATGATACTGTTGTAATCGAATTCATAAAAGAACTTTGCTTCCTATTTTGCATTTGAAGGTGCTTAAAAAAATTCAAATTTTTTTTGAATTTTTTTTCTTTTATTATACAATTTTATTCAAAAAAATTCAAGCAAGTGTATAAGGCCTTGAATGGTTTGATCAAGTTCAATGCTGATGAGATTCTTCCTCTTGCTCAGATTATGCACCTAGGGGGGGGGTCATAAAGGAAAGACAGTTAGAATAGATGTGTGGAAGTTTGCTTTTAGCCAGAAGGTAGTTGATTGTTGGAACAAACTTCCATCTGTTGTTGTGGAAGTTGATAGCTTAAATAAATTCTAGCAATTGGAATGAATGGATCAGTGAAATGGGAAGGGTTGGTGTGTTTTTTTTTTTTTTTTTTTTTTTTTTTTTTTGCTTATACTCTGTGAACTTGCTCTCTTGCAGCATGTGCTTCTACTAATGCTAACGTGTCATTAGTTCATTTGACATCAATTTAAGCCTAAACCTTGAACTATATTTCTTAGTATGAAAAACCTAGTAGCTTCCAAGATTAATTCTTTGAATTTGCTGTTGGTAACATCAGTTGGTACCAACGTAGTCTCCTTTACAAAAGCAAAAACCCTTCCCCTTACCCTACCCCTGATGGTTGTTACCTCTTTGAGTAAATCCCATTTCAGCACACTGTGATCACTGCCACCTAGTGGTTCCTTTATCTGCAGATTCTTAATGCATGAAGAATCACTACTGATAATCAGTAGTGATCAAGAGTAGTGAGTAATATTGTTGGGTCAATAGGGACCCAACAATATTACTAACTCTAGTTGCCTCCCGAACGTGCTGCTGTAGAAATCAATCATCCAATAAATCCACAAAAGCCTTGCTAGTGTGTGAATGACCAACCTACAAATTCCAATCAATATCTGGGAAATTAAAATCCCCCATCATAAGACTCTGATTTACTGGCCCACTCTATTTCCCTGTACAGATGTTTATTATACTCATCAGAGTCATTTGACCCATAACCCACTCCTACTCTCAATTTTGCTTTCCCAGTGCTTATGTCACATCAAACTGACTGGACACTGCACTGTCCACCCATGTCGACTGTTGTACTTCCTTGGATTTCATGTTTTTCTTAACTAATAGCATAACCCCACCTCACTTCTTATCCTGTACACATTGTACTCCCCAAATTCCATTTTTTTCAGTATGACACCATGTCTCTGATATCCCAACAATATCTGCCTTTGATGTTTTGATCAGAACCTCAAATTCATCAAATTTATTTACCAAACTCCTAGCACAATGTTCCCTGTTTCCTTGACAATAGAGCCACCAACTAGTTCTTGTGGGACCAGTGCATTCTCCCTTGGGGGTTGCTGCTGTGTTGCGTGATGCTCAAATGCAAGCTCTGGTGTTGATGTGGGCAGCTGAGAGCTTGATGGGCTCTCAATTTAAATCCTCCAAGGGCATCCACCCTGTCTTTCAAGCTCTCGTATAGGTCCACTGAGTTGACACCTGATTTCCTCACACTCCTTACATCGTGCACACACAAAGACATTCCCCTTGGCAGTATCAATATCATGTCCCATTTCTGATTGCTCCACAAACATCAAACAAGCAGTACATTTCAAAAGACAAAAATTCAAAAGGTACAATTCAGAGGACAACTTCCCCTCTCCCTCGGTTCTCCCCAGAACCACAGCACTCCCATTAGCTTGAGCCTTTTGCTTTGCTGCTCTGGTCGGAGTCATGATTTCAATTCAATTTCAAATAAAATTTCAATTTCAATACAAAAATAGAACCCTAACTTTATATTCCAATGAAGTTATAACAATATATATAGGGTAAAATCCTGTTAATACAAAGTACTCATTTATATGACGCACATACCATTCCCCTGCAAAAGGGGAATGGTATAGGCTTTTCTATGTAAACATATTCGTTTATTACAAAATTCGGTTAATATGTATTACAAAGTTCTTTTTCACCCCATGAGAAATAAATATTGTTATTTTGTATGTTTAATATAAATCTTGGCAGAGCGATCCGATTATTGCCCCTGGCCACTTAACTCCCTACTTCCTGAAGGATGATACTGACTTGTTAGAAATTAGCTTTGGGTAATCAAAAGCAGTTTATGGTAGCTACAATGCCAAGTACACTCTGAGAAACATCTCTCTGAAGGATTTGTTAAATTAACAAAATAATAAAAATTTTTTTTAAGTTGTTTACAAGTACTCCTCGCTCTCCACAGGAATAAGGTCAGTTGCAATTGTTACCCCAGTTCAAAGAGTCTTTTGCTATCGTATACAGCAATCTATTTTTTGTGCCATTTTATCTGAGCTGATGTCTTTTGTGGAACTTGTGTCTTTTGTTTATATTAAATCTTATCTAACAGTGTTATAGTGACAAAATGTAGACAGACAGAATTATACAAGAGGCTGATAGGATGGAAAGAAGCAAAACAGACATTGCAAAGGAATGAAATCCCTTTACCTACTTTTATCTACAATACTGAAAAATTGAAAAAGACTTGAAGAAGTGAGTGACACTGGAGCAGAGATGAAAAACAGGAAACAAATTCATGGTACAAAACACAAGGAGCTTGAAATGAAACTTTGAGTGGTATCAAAAAATGCGTGCATCTAATTTGCCAATATCTGGCAAATTTTGTGTGCAGCTGTGCGCCGCGACCCATGGAAACTCGGAAAAGGGGATCCTGGTGGTTGAGGGGGCCCAGCCTTGATACACCACTTTGGTCCCTGCTTCGACAAGACGGGTGGTCCCGGACCAGCCCGACTGGGATCAATCAACGGGTGGTTCTTATTGCTAGGGTCAACTGCATTCCAATAAGTCTCCCTCCCTTTGGTCCTGGGACGGGATCAAGGCTTATTGGAAATGTGGGTATGGTGCTCCTAAGCGAACTTGGCATCCCATTCGTGTATGCACTACCTGCTAGTTCACGAGTAGGCGTCCCCTCGTAGGGCTCCATGGTGGGTGAGGTACTTAGGGCCTTGGAAATTTTTACCTTACTCCTATGAGTAACTTAAATCCTTCTTCTGGGGGCCCCAACAAGGCTCTTGCCTAATCGATCATCAGATGAGAGTGACAACAATTCTGTTAAAAGAACCAGAACTGAGGAGAAAACACCATCTGTGACATCTCTTTTCCTCATTCTCCATTTCACTGGAGAGCAGTCAGTTTGGAAAATGTCACCTTTCTTTATCCAGAAAGGATTAGACAGGATGGCAGGTTCACCTAAATCCATAAAACGGCTGCGTTCTGGAGATATTTTAGTTGAAGCATCAAACACAAAGCAAGCTGAAAAAATTTTGAAAGCCACATCTATAGGGTGAATACCCATCATCGTAACCCCTCACAAAACTCTGAACACGTCATGAGGTGTCATATCAGAGTGGGATCTTCATGTTTCTGAAGAGAACTGCTCTGAATTAAAAGAACAAGGAGTGACAGCTGTCAAGCGAATATCCATGCGAAAGGATGGGAATCTCGTGCCTACCCGAGTTCTCATCCTAACATTTAACACCCCACGGCTTCCAAGTTCCATCAAGGCAGGGTACTTAAACTGCCCAGTGAGGATTTACGTTCCAAACTCACTGAGATGTTTTAAATGTCAAAAGTACAGCCACCCACAAACAGCTTGTCGTGGTAACCCTGCCTGTGCTCGATGTGGTGCTAAAGATCACGAGAGCAAGGAATGTCTAGCTCCTAAGCCTAATTGTACTAACTGTCAAGGAGAGCATCCTGCATACTATTGAGCATGCCAGTAGTGGAAGGACGAAAAGGAGATTCAAAAATTAAAAACTGAGCTGAACATCTCCTACCCAGAGGCCAGAAAATGCATCCAACCAATAAATAGTGGGAAGCCTTCATACGCCCAGAAAACGTTTCTGGTAAGAGTACCATCGGGACCCAAACTGATATGACTGCCCCTCCCCCCCAAGGGATTTTTTACCCCCATTGCTCGCTATTTATTGAGTTCAATAAAGCCCATCCAAAAATCGCAGTTAGCTGCCACTCCAATATCAGTACCTCCCAGTGCTTCAGCATTATCAACAGCGAGCACTAAATTAACATCACAGAAAAGTGAACTGCCCACTTCAGGGCAAGAAATAATGGATGTTGAAACGAAGGAGGTACACGATGAGCAGTCTTCTTCCTCTTTGCAGAGGAAGAAATGGACACAGGACAGCGTCCGTACTTCCCCAGTAAAGAGAAATCCAAGGCTGACAAAATTAAGCCCTCAGCACCTTGGAAGCCACCTAATAGACCCACCAAGCCCAAATAATGACTCAATTCCTACAGTGGAATTGTCGTGGATTCCAGCAAAATATTGATGACATCAAGGCGCTCCTGCAAAAGCACAAACCAGCTTGCTTTTGCATACAGGAGACTTATTTAGAGGCAAATGATGACCCCACCATGCATAACATTATCATCATTCATAAGGATAGAATTGTGGATGGTCCTGCTCATGGAGGAGTTGCAATCCTCTTTGGCAACCAGATCCCATTTCAGCCTCTGCAGCTTACAACTAGCATTGAGGCTGTAGAAATTCGCCTTACAGTGGGGTTCTTATTAACTGTCTGCTCTGTTTATTTGCCACCTGGGATTGATGTCCCTCAGAAAGATCTTGATGATCTTATCATGCAATTGCCTTCCCCTTGTTTAATTGGAGATTTTAATGGACATAACACTCTGTGGGGGTAGTGCTAGCATCAATGGAAGGGGACGAGTCATAGAGCATATGCTCACTGACAATGACCTCTCCCTCCTAAATGTGGGAACAAACACCTTCTTCCACAGGCCTACCCGTACATTCTCTGCCATTGATCTTTCTATCTGCTCCCCTTCTCTCCTTCCTTCACTTAGTTGGGAGGTGGAAGAAAACCCATATGGAAGTGATCACTTCCCCGTGATAACCACCCTAACTAGTGGTAGACCATGTCTGCCATTTAGTTTACTGCGGTGGAAGATTGATCAGGCTGACTGGAATGCCTTTCAACAATTTGCAAATCTTGATATCGCCACAGTCAGTCAGGAGCCACTCGATGATGCAGTCATGTATGTCACAGAAACAATTGTCCAAGCAGCTGCAATTGCAATCCCAAAATCATCCAGCCGGTTCCCACTATTTCCCAAACCTTGGAATTCAGAATGCACAGCAGCAAAAAAAGCACAAAACAAAGCCTGAGGGATATTTCGCCGATATCCCACAACTGAAAAATTAATATCATTTAAATGTGCACGTGCAAAAGCACGTTACGTACAACGTCAGAGCCAAAATGAAATCTTGTATTCGTTTTACATTGTCCAAAACTCAGCTGCTAGCTCAAAAGTAGTCTGGGATAAGATCAGGAAAATGAAGGGAAAATATCCACCATGCCCTTCAGTGATCCTCGAGCACAATGGATGTCCAATTGCAGATCGAACTGCAGTTGCAAATACTCTAGGGGAAACATTTTCAAAAATCTCTGCAAGAACATCCTTTCCCCTCAGAGTTTTTGGCCCTGAAAAAGAAAAGTGAGAAAACCCACTAAACTTCTATTCAAAAGGGCTTGAACCGTATAACAAGCCCTTTTCACAGGAAGAGTTAAATGCAGCACTCTTTCTCACGCATGCAAGTGCTGTGGGGCCCGATGACATCCACAACAAAATGTTAAAACACCTCTCCCCACAATCTAAAGATCACCTTTTAATTTTGTTTAACAGAATTTTATTAACAAACAATTTCCAGATTCTTGGTGGAAGGCTATCGTTCTTGCTTTCCCAAAACCAGGAAAGAATCCTAGAAATCCAAGTAACTATCGTCCTATCGCTCTGACAAGCTGTTTGTGCAAAGTCCTGAAAGAATGGTTAATGCACGGCTTGTATGGTATTTGGAAATAAAGTCAGCTTTCCAGGACTCAGTGCAGCCTCCGAAGAAATAGATCCACTCTGGATCATTTAATCCGATTGTAAACGTCCATTTGTGATGCTTTTATTAAATCTGAGTATCTGGTAGCAGTTTTCTTTGAAAAGCGTATGACACAGCTTGGTGATTTGGAATATTAAGACCTCTATAACTTTTGTCTTAGAGGTAACCTTCCTCTTTTTATTAAAAACTTTCTTTCGAATCACCAATTTCAAGTCCGTTTAGGACCCTCTTCTGAGAGAACTCTCTCGTGAGTGTTCTCTCAGGAAGAGGGAATCCCACAAGGATCCGTTCTAAGTGTCACGCTTTTCGCAATCAAAATAAACTATCACAGAATGACTTCCACCCACGGTGAAAAATGCCCTCTACCTTGACGATTTTACTATATTTTGTCATTCATGTAATATGAGGGTCATTGAAAGGCAACTGCAGAAAACCATTGATCATCTGACAGCTTGGTCTTTGGCTAATGGGTTCAGATTTTCATCACAGGAGACTGTTTGTGTACACTTCTGTCGAAAACATAATCTTCATCCTGACCCAGAATTAAGGCTTGGGCAAAACAACATCCCAGTTGTAGCATTTTCAACAAGAAGCTGACATTTTTTCCAACATATTCATCAGCTTAGGACAAGATGTGCTAAAGGGTTTAACATCCTTCATGCCCTTTCGTCAATTTCGTGGGGTGCAGATCGTATTACCCTTCTTTGTCTTTACTGAGCACTTGTCTGTTCCAAACTTGATTATGGGTCTCAGGTTTATGGTTCTGCTAGAGATAGTGTACTTCGGTGGTTAGATCCAATCCGCCATCCGGACAGACACTGGAACATTTTGCACATCTCCTGTGCAAAGCCTTTACATGGAAGCAAATGAACCATCTCTAGCTCTTCGATGTAAGCAGTTGTCTTTACAGTATGCCTTCAAATTGAATTCCCTGCCCGATCATCCCATGTGGGCATCCGATTTTGAGCCACACTAGGAAAACCTCTACTACACCCATCGGACTGCCAACAAACCTTTTGGTATTTGGATTCAAGGGCTGTTGAATGAACTAGACATGATGGTAGACAATGTTGCCCAGTCACCAAAGCAATTCCTACCACCCTGGCATGCCTATTTTCCAACTTGTGACTTCTCCCTTAAGATCTAGGAGAAGGCTACTACACCGCCATCTGTCTACCAGCAACTATTTGCATCACATAGACAGCAGTATTCTGACTTTCTGCCAGTCTTTACAGATGGCTCGAAGTCAGAATCTTATGTGGGATCTGCTGTCGTTTTTCTTCATAAAACATTATCAGTTAAAATCCCACAAGAAACTAGCATCTATACTGCAGAGTTGCATGCAATTGAAATAGCCCTTTAATTCATTATAAATAGCGAGTACCAAAGGTATATGATTTATTGTGATTCATTGAGAGTGTTACAGGTGCTACTATCGATGAGGTACAACTCTCATCCGGTCCTGTCCTGGATCCAGCAGCTGCTTTTTCTGTCATTGATTCAGGATTTGACATTCGCTTCTGCTGGATTCCAAGCCACATTGGGATCCTGGGAAATGAATTAGCTGATGCCGCTGCTAAATCAGCCATTTCCCTGGATAATCATTGCCTGTCAGTCCCCTATATAGACTACAGGCAAATAATACGGTCTAAATTGTATTATCAATGGCAAGACTCTTGGCACGATCAGACCGCAAATAAGCTACATCATATTAAGCCTGTAATCGTGCAGTGGCAGTCCAGTCTACGCAGGGTCCCAAGAGAGGAAGTTGTTCTTGCTCGGCTCCGCATAGGCCATAGCCATCTAACAAACTCCTTGCTGAGGGCAGATGGCCCACCTATGTGTGAGACGTGTAACAGTTATTTTAACTGTTTATCATGTTTTTATCAAATGTCCTGTCTTTAGAGAAGAATTTTTTAGAACTTTTAATAATCTGGCTGAACCATTCACACTCAGTCAGGTGACGGTTTAACTTTTTACAATCGATCAATTTATATACAAAGATTTGAGTTTATATTTTTATACCTTTTTTAACCACAGCATCATATTTACCTTTTTGACATGTAGCCTGTTTTCAGGCTGACGAATTTTTTTTTTTTTTTTTTTGTCTTTGAATGCCTCCCATTTTGAATTTGCTGTTGGTAACATCATCAGTTGGTCCCACTGTATAGAATTTAAATACTGTCTCAGTCCATCGTAGTCACCTTTACGAAAGCAATAACCCTTCCCTTTACCCCTAATGGTAGTTACCTCTTTGAGTAAATCCCACTTCAGCACACTGTGATCACTGCCAACTAGTGGTTCATTTACCTGCAGATTCTTAATGCATGAAGAATCACTTCATGCATTATCACTACTGATAATGAAATCAAGAGTATTACTCCCTCTAGTTGCCTCCCGAACATGCTGATGTAGAAAACAATCATCCAATAAATCCACAAAAGCCTTGCTAGTGTGTGAGTGACCAGCCCCCAAATTCCAGTCAATATCTGGGAAATTAAAATCCCCCATTATAAGACTCTCTGATTTGCTGGCCTACTCTATTTCCCCGTACAGTTCCTTATTATACTCATCAGAATCATTAGGCCTATAGCACACTCCCACTCTCAATTTTGATCTCCCAATGCTTATGTCACACCAAACTGACTCGACACTTTACTGTCCAGCGATGTCGACTGGCTTCACTTCCTTGGATTTTATGTATTTCTTAACTAATAGCATAACCCCTCCTCCCTTCCTATCCTGTCTATTCTTTCTCCCCAAATTCCAGTTCTGCATTCCTTATATCTGTGTGACACCACATCTCTGAAATCCCCACAATATCTGCCTTTGATGTTTTGAGCAATACCTCAAATTCATCAAATTTATTTACTAAACTCCTAGCATTGGTGTACACTCAAGTATACACCTGTTCTTTTTCTTAGCTACCCTAACACAACCTATGTGTTTATTTGTACCCCAGTGATTCCCAGCAGTCTCTGAAATATCCTGCATCTTATTTTCCACGCTGCGGCTCATTCCAATAGAAGCAGTGCAAGAATCGCTTTCACATCTGCGAGTGGCTACTGTTAATCTATTAGTCCTTGTATCCCACCAATCTAGCAGTTTTCCGACCCACCTAACACTGCCTCGATAGCATCAGCAAACATTCTTGCACCCTTTCTATTTAAGTGTGTCCCAACCCTGTAGAAGCAGTCTCTCCTGTTAACAAGTACAGATCAGGCTGAAAAAAAATTCTACCCCTTGAGCCTTGCACAATCCTTCCAGGGCCAAATTGATCGACAGGGCTCTCGTCATATACTCCCTCCTATCGTGTCTGGACAGAATTGCAGACACTTTCAAATTCAACCCTAATTCACGGCTTTTTTTCAACAGTGACCTGTTCTTGTTAAGTAATTCCGCCGGTCTCCTATTCTTAATATCATTAGTGCCAATGTGTACAACTATATCACTTTTTGTGCCCTTAAAAGATGATATCCACTCTACAACGTCATCAACCTTTGCCCCTGGCAGACATACCCTGGTCCTGTTCCACGTATCCTTTTTACAAAGCATGTTTCCCTGACAATAGAGTCACCAACAACTACTAGTTCCTTTGGGACCAGCACATTCTGCCTTGGGGGCTGCCGCTGTATTGCGCAATGACCAAGTGCAAGCTCTGGCATTGGTGTGGGCAGCTGAGAGCTTGATGGGCCCCTCACTTTTAATCCTTCGAGGGCATCCACCCTGTCCTTCAAGCTCTCATATAGGCCCATAACAATGCTGAGTTGTCACCTGATTTCCTTACACTCCTTGCATCACGCACACACAAAGACATCCCCCCATGGCAGTATCATGTCCCGTACCTGATTGCTCCACATACATCAAGCAAGTAGTGCATTTTAATAGGCTGTGATTCAGAGGATCAAGTGTAATAATCAACTGCTTCAGAAAGAGTGGCTTTGGAGAGAACATCATCGAAAAGCATGGTCCAGCAGACGAATGTGATAGCAACAGTGAGTAATGGAGGAATTTGAAGGAGCATATGGATTTTGTTGGTGAATTTGCAACTGCAAATTCACCAACCACTGCAACGCCAACACCAGAAGATCTGCTGGGTACCAAACGAAACTGTTTTTGTTACCAGCAAAAGTGAAGAAGCATGCACACTGCCATCTAAAAAAGATGCCCAAAATGCATTGAACATAACAGAGAATGTGTTGGCCTGCAGTAACATTGATAAAGAAACAACTATTGCATTTGATAAATGTCTGTGCTGTAGTTAAAAATGCATATAGGACAAAACTGTGCAAACAACATTGGATTCTTTCTTTAAATTAGATTAATATATTAAAAAGTTAATGGTTTCTATGTCTCCTTTTATATTAAGATTGTAATTCTTTTTAATGTGATACCAAAATATTGTATATATCAAAATATATACTGTACAATATTTTCATTTCTGTTAATTGCTTTTTTCTTAGTTTTTCTTACAAATCAAATAAAATCTTTAAAAAATGTTATTCCTATTACTGTATTATTAGACAAGGCTTTTGTTTTTAGTTTATTTTATTTTTATTTTATTAATTTATTTTTGATATTAATATTATTTATTATTATTCTTATATATACAGTAGGTACCAAAAAAAAGGCAAACTTTTGATACTTTTGGGGGGGACCTCGTTATTACAAAACATGAAAATTTAGGTCTCTTGAACTTTGTATTAACGAGATTCCACTCTATATATTTCAGTATAGAGTATTATCTCCGAGTTACGTTATGACTTTTGTATCTCCCATAAAGTTATATGTACTAATTTATAATGTTACGTTTGTAAAATCTAAGTCATATGTATTTAGTTAAAAAGGTGCAATTTAATTGACAATTAAATTTAATAAGATTAATACATTTTACTGATTAATTGATAATACTATACTATACTAAGCTAACAGATTTCTGATATAGTGCTACATGTTTTGCTATCTAGTTTGAAATATACGTTGTATCGTATAACAATGGTGGCAAGTTACCAGCTGTAAATCTACGGACACTAAGTATTAATTAACTTTCAAAATCGTTATCTAAATTCAAAATAAACCAAGGAGCTTGGTTTATTTTACAATGTAATAGAAAATAATTTAATGTAACAATTAAGTCAATAAAACAGCTAAATATAATTAAAAACTTAAGAGTTCGCCGTAGCTGGAAAATTTTGTCCAACACGTGGATTGGATACCCTTACTGATATTGAAATAAATATATATATATATATATATCTGATAATTAAAATAAATATGATATTTAAAATAAAAAACATCAACCAGTAGTACGGCAAAAATGCAGAGCGAAAAGAAACGCAAAATAATATAAAATAAACAAACAGGGAAGGGAAAGTAGAGATAATAAGACAAAAAAGTAGTCGATAATCCCCTGTATAATTTAGTCATTAAACCCAATTAATAAAAACGATGTAAATTTAAAATAATGCCAATTATATATAATTTAGCGGTACCCCCCTTGAAGGTACCAGTTCCAAAAGACGTGAAATATCACCAAAAAGGGGTTAAAGAAACTACAAAAACTAAAATATCAAAATGATAGACTGACCATTATGCCCCATATCGACAGAGGACCACGAGGCCATTAATAGTCATGGAATCGCTGCATTTAAATCGTCATACAAATCATCGCAAAGGCGGAAATATCGAAGAACCAAACCACCCATCCATTCTCCGATAGATCAACCAATGCAGAGGATTTGCATGGCGGTGGTCCTTATGCAGCGAGAAATAATCTATAGAACAGACAGCACTTTTGATCAGAGCCACACCACTGACATAATGCAAGCTTAACCAGCTTATATAATAGAAAGGAAAAGAATAGATGGTGGCACAGGAGCTGCTTATTTAGCATATCAACCCACTACTACCACTAATTTATATAATGTGATGTAAAAGTTAGGCAAAATTAATAAAAATAAATAAATATGAATATGAAGCTATCATAAGAGGCAGCAAATGCACATCCATGTCAGTATCTCTGCCACTTGTTAACCTCTGGCTTAGTGCCGTGAAGGGTTTGTAAAGTTAGTGTACCTGTGTACCTATGAACTTTACAATAAAGATCATATTATATATTGAAAAAATGTGAGTTGTACATTACAGAATTTTACAATGTAATTAAAAATATATTAATTTATTTTTTCAAAGTACTAGTTTTGTCGGAATTTTCTTTTTGTTATCAATTTTACTTAGAGAAATATCCAGAGCTACAATGTTTCTTTAGGTATTTGTTGTCTGAGTTCTTTTCAAGGAATCGATGAATTTTTTGAAGATGTACCAGCCTCCTTAGCTGTCACTTTTTCAAACTTCCATCTCATCCTAGGCGCCTCCGTAGCCAGGTGGGAAGGAGCAGCAGTGCGTAGCACACCCTTCTTGATTAGACCGGGGTTCGAGCCCGTCACCACCAAATACGGAACATGCGGAAAGGTCAGGGAATGACCACCGCACCGGAGCAATATGGCCTTAGTTGCTAATGCTCCTAAAAAAAAAAAACCAAATAAATAAAAAAAAAAACCATCTCATCCTCACTATCACTGTCAAATGAATGCTCATTTATTTGTATTAATTCCACAATTTCCTCGGGCATCACTTCTCTAAAAACAGGTTCTTCTTGGATGACTGCAAGAAATTTTTCAGGAGACATAAGACTCACAACTGGAAGATCATCCATGGTCCTTTGCATCTTCTGGATAGGATTATCTTCTATTTTATCTAAATGAACTTTTTCTATAAGCCCAGTGCGAGTCCAACAGTTACTGTTTGCAGTGAAACTTCATTCCATAAAAGTTTGATCATATACAATGCATCTTTCAAGGAAAATTCAGGCGAAAAATTATTGTTGCTCTCTATTATCTTCTTTACCTGATGTCACCTATAATGTGCCCTAAAACTCTTAATAATTCCAGCATCAAGAGGCTGTAGGAAACCTGTGCAATTAGGAGATAGGAACTTGATCGCCACATTACTAAGATCGACTTCTTTGCGGCAAGGAAGGTTTTTAATTCTCATTTCCTTGTTGAAATTTTGCAGCCACTCAAGAAATTCTTCTGCAGTCGTCCATGCTTTACTGTTATTTCTACAATTCACGTAAATTGATAGGTTGAAATTCTTAAAGCAGAGTTTTGCTGCCCTTCAAAATAAAGCTATAATGAATGCAGGAAGGCACTTGAAGAACAAAAGTAAAACATTCTTTTGTATCAGAATCCCTGTTCTCACAATATGAGGCAAGCGCAAGGAATGCTTAAAAATGTGGAAGTGGTGGGAAACCAAGTGGTGGGGAGAATTCCCAGAGTCCATTTTCTTATTTACAGGGTCAAAAATGATTTTCATGATGATTTGAAAAATATCACTGTCTGACTACATCCCATAAATAAAAAGATGACGCAGACTGGTTACACAGGTTTGACATTAAATTTGATTCGTTTGCAATGAAAAATCATACGTCTAGTAATTCCCAGATATTGGCAGCTTGTGGGGGGTGGCACTTTACCAAGGGATTCTCCTATTAATATTTATGGAGGTCAGTTCACAAGTATTCATTGACACTATATGGGGGGGTGCCATATCTAAGTTTGATATGGCACCCCCCATAAGTCTATATATTGTATCAAAAAAATTATTTTTTATTTATTTATTTTTTTGCATCCAGTTCCTTTGTTAATCTGTCAATTTATCAGATCAGACTGGTCAAACAAGATCACCCCCTTAACAAATCCATGCTGCGATTGCATTATGACTATATTCCAGTTGAGAATATTACTTCTAGATCGTAGGTATAACTTAGCTTAATTTTTAGTGCTCACCTCATAGTAATCCGCTTAGCTGGTGGAGAGTTTTACCACATACATAGTGGTTATAGGATTCTAATAACTTACAGGGATTATGGGTTTAAAACTAAGTTATGGGCTATAAAATTTTTTTTTAAGAAAGGAAAGTGCACCTTCCATTCTATGGTTGCCTAATTAAATTAAATTAAATTAAGAAAAATCTATTTTTCTTCACTTAATAAAATGAAGAAAAATAGATTTTTCTTCAAATAGATCTTAAAAAAATTTTTATAGCCCATAACTTAGTTTTAATCCCTGTAAGTTATTAGAATCCTATAACCACTATGTATGTGGTAAAACTCTCCACCAGCTAAGCAGATTACTATGAGGTGAGTGCTGAAAATTAAGCTAAGCTATACATACGATCTAGTTATTACATCACAGCATATAAGGACTCCTTAAAAAATCAAGAGAATATTACGTCTTTAACTAGTGACTGTTATTTTTCCTGGAATAGAAGTCAAGATCTGGTCTCTGATTACTCATATCACCCTTTTGATTCTGCTTTGTGAATTTTGGATGCATTCACACATCTCCAGTCCACAGGACCCTCCCTGAATCCGAAGATGCTCCCATAATTATGGCTAGAGGTTTGCCATAAATGGGCTAGATCCTGTTCGAGAGAGAGAGAGAGAGAGATTCAAAAAGAAGTAATCAGTTTTGAAAATATGATCAGAGAATCTTTGAAAGTTTCCTATGGGCACAAAAGACCTAATTGGGATTCAGTAATAAAATTGAGTAAACAAACAGATTCAGAGACTGGAGAGCTACGTGCACCTTGCTATTTCATCCACTGCTGAGATAGTGTATTCTTGAGACATTCCTGCTGCCACATGAAAGTATGGATGTGCACCTTGAGGCATAAGCCAGCTATTTCATAAAATGCTCTCATTGATAGTCTTTTCCATATATATATAAAGATGTGAAATGGCACAAAACTTGTGGAGTACCATTAATTTTTCCTTATTTGGTGAATATTTTAAAGTACTTCACACCCAAATATCGTAGCAGTTAACTTTCCTGCTCAAGATCAATAAGGGAGATTAATCTATATTCTCTTAAATGTAAACAACTCACTGCAGCATAAAGTTGGAATGTACACCCTTTATAAAAGTGGTAAGTGTAATGAGGCTTGCTGAAAACAAGTTGTGATGCCACACTGTCCTCTGCCAATTTCTTGAAAGTTGCATATATAAGTCTGCATTAACTGCAGCTTTACAAGTTTTCAAAAGTAAATGCTTATGAAGAATACACTATCTCAGGCATCTTCAACCAATAGCTCCATCTATAATTGGACTTTTGCAAGCTTCACTAAAAGGCTTTACACATTGCACAGTTTCATCTGTAGTGTGGGGGTGACTTGGGCTATTTCCTTGGTAGATACTGCTTTTACTTTCACTTCTTATAGCAACTGTTCTTGTTTGCCATCTTAGCTAATTTTGAGAGTTCTGAAATCCCTCTAACCTTCAGTGGGAATCTGTTTCAATTCCTGCCAAATGCTCTGATTTAAGGTGGAGGAAGTAAGGTTCCCCCATGAATTTTGGGTTTTTTGTTCTGCAAATTCAAATCAGCTTGTGAAAACTGCATGAAAGTCACAATGCACTCTGGTCACTGAATTTGTCTTTGCAAACTGGATGATATAAAAAGCTTTTTCCCTTGGAGAAGCCATTTTAATATACCCCTCTTAGTGGATGTGACAGAAATAAATTTCTCATCTGGATATGAAAAACACTTGCAACTTTATCATTTTCTATTTGAGAACTTACTGCCATGTGTATGGTTAGTGTTTCATGAACATGTTTGATTCTTTTTGAATTGTTACGTATGTTTAATAGTTTCCCTATTTTTGATTTTAAATAGGACTGTGTCAAAAGCGGCTGGATAGTACAAATGCTACTGAACATGCTGGGGAGTTGTTCTGCAAGCAGTGCTATGGTAGGAAGTTTGGTCCAAAAGGTTATGGATTTGGACAAGGAGCTGGAACTCTCTGTATGGATAAGGGAGAGCATTTAGGGAATACTGAATGTGCAATGGAGTAAGTAAATACTGAATGTGCAATGGAGCTTATAAGAATAAAGCAAATAAAACCATAAGAAATATTTGTAAAAAGAGTTTTAATATCCAGCATAGTTGCTAATTTTAGGTGAATAGTCTTGTTTTGTGTTTTATCAGTGGAACGTTTCATTAAACTAACTTTAAAAAATGATTCTCTGCTGATGACATTCATATTATGTAAACGTGAGATGAATGTATTATGTGTTTATCCATAAACATATACAGTACATGTATAATGAATACTGCATATGAAATGTCAGTATACGTAATGAATTCGTGCATTCAACCAAAATATATTCTTTATAATAAAATTTTGTTACAGTGAAATGCAATAAAAAATATCATAATGATGTTATCATTTTTTTTTTTTTTTTTATTTGGTAGTTGTTGGCGCATCGGCTTCTGTGGCCATATTGCACCTCCCAAGGTTTTTGCAGTACTTTGATCCAAGCCCGAGGCGGGAATCGAACCCGCGACCTTTTGGGTTGCTGGGCAGGTACTTTACCCACTCGGCTAGCCCGGTCGGCGATGTTATCATAAAAATATCATAATGATAAATGTAATTAAATCATATCTTATGATAAATTACATTTATCACAAGATAAATGTAATTAAAAATTTAAAGATATATTTTTTACACTTGATACTTTGAACAAAACTTGAGCACTTTTTTTTTTAAACATCTAAAATTGCTGGAAAAAAGAAAACATTAGCATGAAATCACAGCCTTTATGATTTATAAGATTATACAGTGAAAACAACTATAATAAAGATGATACAGTGTAAACAACTATACTTCTTCACAAAGCTGCAAACAAACAATTTCTATAAGGCTACTCATCAATCGGCATGTTTCATGCAATACATAACTCTGCATAAACAACCCCTGCCACTCCAAAAATCACTCAAGTAAGTTCCTAAGAAGGTAGTCAGATGAAAGGCCACTAATCTTGATCACCAAGTAAAAGTATATGTTGTATTGTTTTAAGAATTTTATGTTTACAAATTTAGTTATTTTTTGTAGTGGGATTAATTTTTTGTGTGCCACCCTGATATTTTCATTACAATGATATTCATTAAAATGAAAAGTTTTACATAAAAAAAAAAATATATACACACACACACACACACACACACACACACACACACACACACACACACACACACACACACAGTAAATTGGGGAATGGAAGTAATTTCGTTATACTGCATATTTCATTACTCTGGCATTTATTATATGACTATACTCTATATTTATACTCGGTGATCATTGAATTATGACCACCTCGCCTGCAGTGAAACTATGCTGCATAGCTTGCAGTATGAAAAGCAGAATAGCTTCCTATTCTTGAGCAGTGGTAATTTGCATCTGGTCATGCATGTCAAAGTGTTAAAGTAAAATTATGGGACATGGTGCTTCCATGTCACAAATGGCATATATTGGCCGTTGGTCCCGACTCTGTGGTTAAGGTTTACAAAATGGTGCCAAACGGGTCAAACCACCAATTGCTGACAGAACTATAAAATATTACACAAGGTGGATGTTCATGTTAAGTGAAGGGTGCAGTACTTTAGTATGGGCTCAAAGGCAGGCCGCTGTGCAAGTCAACATCATAATACAATATGAGGAATGCAAGAACAATATCCCAAGTGTACTGTGATGATGCAAAGCACACTCGAGGTTCCGCAGATGACACCCTCTCTTTGACGGCATATGCTGTGGTGCCAACAACATGCCAGTTGGACACTGAAGGACTGAAAATGAGTGTGCTGGTTGGATGAGTCCAAATACCTGGTGCAACACACCAACAGATGCCTTAGTGTTGTGCAAGCAACACGAGTCCATGGACCCATTGTGCATGGTTCCCACTATCCAAGCAGGCAGCAGTCATTGCTTAACATGTTGACTGCCAATTAAGAGTTAACTTGTATTTGGCGATCTGGCCCAGGATTCTGTATATGAGTTAACTCGGACTGGTACGATTTGCCTTTCAGGTGCAGTTAAGAGAATATTCATAGCAAATATGTGCAACTGATGGATTTCTGGGTGAGTGGGCTTCTGGGATAAGAATGAAAAATCAACCATGGTTGATTTTTCATTCTTATCCCAGAAAAAACAGAATTTATTCAAAAAAAAAATTTTTATTCACAAATACATCAGTGTATTACTAAAACTGATGAAAATAATATTGTTTATTTGTGATATTTCTTAAAACATTCTTCTACACAAAGGTTTTTTTTTTTTCAGTTGGCGGTATAGCCTCTAAATAATGAATTTCACATTCCTAATCTTCTTTGGAACATTTAGAATTTTTTTTTCCAATCAAAGATTCAATGAATGTTTCTCTGAATTTCAGACATTTTATGGTGGAACCCGTAACTTGATAGAAAAGGATGTATGCATTATTTATATATATATTTCTATAATATGTAATGCAACTTTTTTTTTTTTTGCCATCTGATGGTTTTTCTTAGCGCTCAATATCATTATTATGATTAGCTAGTATGAATCAGAGCTGGAATACTCAATACATTCTACATTGATATTAATATTTGTAAAATAATAAGAGGAGTTTACCTCAATATAGTACGTAGAACACTTCCGTATGATACTCTCCAGAAATTAAAACAAAAAAATCGAAAACTTACATTAGAGTAAAAAATAAATAATGAAAAACCAATTTAACACAATTAAAAATCAATTTCCTACTGATGGAAGGAAGGAAAATCGTTTTGAATATTTTCGTTAGATTCTTTTTAATTTTTAATTGTGTTAAATTGGTTTTTATTTATTTTTTACTCTAATGTAAATTTTTGATTTTTTTCGTTTTAATTTCTGGAGAGTATCATACGGGAGTGTGAACGAAAAAATCAAAAACTTACATTAGAGTAAAAAATAAATAACCAATTTAACACAATTTAAATCAATTCTTATTATTTTACAAATATTATAATTAGTGTATGGTGCAAGGAAGCCTGAGACTTGCTGCACCAGCCAAAAAAAAAAAAAAAAAATTTTTTCTCAGTTAACCCTTCCTTCAGTTGTACAAGTGCTACTACAGACGGTCGTTTTCAAAGCCGCTAAGTGGATTTTTCTTATTTATTGATTTGAAATTATTGTTTTTCTAAAACTTTTGATTTAAATTTAGTAGTATAACATTATTTTGTGATTTTCTGATTAATTTGGTGTATTTATTCTTTACTCGGCCTTGTAATTGCATAAAAGTATCGGTAAAGGTTTCCACGTGTTTCAACTCCGCTAACCGTTCGTAATTTTCCCGCCTTTGTGATACGATAAACCGTACTAGATAGCGTTAGTTGAACTTCGTTAGCAGTTAAATTGTACGTTTAAATAAATACATATAACGACTTAGATTACAAACGTAATATAATTAATTTTATTTAACATAATTAATTATACATATAACCACTTAGGTTACGTAACATAAATAATTAGTAAAAACAAATAATTAATACATAACTTGATACGAAAGTTATATAAAGGGATTTCGCAGATAACACTCGTTACTGAAACGTAAATATTTCGTAGATAACACTCGTTACTGAAACGTAAATATTCCGTAGATAACACTCGTTACTGAAACACAAATATAGCGTTATAACTGTGTTTGGATACAAGTTTAGGATTTAATTTTGTACAGAAATCGAAATTTTATTGAAAGTAACTCTAAATCATGACTCAAACCAGAGCAGCAAAGCAAAGGGCTCAAGCTAATGGGAATGCTGTGGCCCAGGGGAGAACTGAGGGGGGCAGTTGTCCTCTGAATCACAGCCTTGTAAGATGCACTATTTGCTTGATGTTTGCGGAGCAGTCAAGTATGGGACATGATACTGCCATGGGGGATGTCTTTGTGTGTGTGTGCGATGCAAGGAGTGTAAGGAGATAAGGCGACAACTCAGCGTTGTTATGGGCCTATATGAGAGCTTGAAGGATAGGGTGGATGCCCTCGAAGGATTACAAGTGAGGGGCCCATCAAGCTCTCAGCTGCCCACACCAATGCCAGAGCTTGCACTTGGTCATCGCGGAACACAGCGGCAACCCCCAAGGCAGAATGCGCTGGTCCCAAAGGAACTAGTAGTTGTTGGTGACTCTATTGTCAGGGAAACGGGAAACATGCTTTGTAAAAAGGATAGGTGGAATAGGACCAGGGTATGTCTGCCAGGGGCAAAAGTTGATGACGTTGTAGAGCGGATATCATCTTTTAAGGGCACAAAAGGTGATATAGTTGTACACGTTGGCACTAATGACATTAAGAGTAGGAGACCGGCGGAATTACTTGACAAGTACAGGTCACTGATGAAAAAAAGCCGTGAATTAGGGTTGAAATTGAAAGTGTCTGCAATTCTGCCCAGACACGATAGGAGGGAGTATATGATGAGAGCCCTGTCAATCAATTCGGCCCTGGAAAGATTGTGCAGGGCTCAAGGGGTAGAATTTTTTTCAGCCTGGTCTGTACTTGTTAACAGGAGAGACTGCTTCTACAGGGATGGGATACACTTAAATAGAAAGGGTGCAAGAATGTTTGCTGATGCTATCGAGGCAATGTTAGGTGGGTCGGAAAACTGCTAGATTGGGGGGATACAAGGACTAATAGATTAACAGTAGCCACTGGCAGAGGTGAAAGTGATTCTTGCACTGCTTCTATTGGAATGAGCCGCAGCCTGGAAAATAAGATGCAGGATATTTCAGAGACTGCTGGGAATCATTGGGGTACAAGTAAACACATGGGTTGTGTTAGGGTAGCTAAGAAAAAGAACAGGTGCATGTATACTTGTGTGTACACCAATGCTAGGAGTTTAGTAAATAAATTTGATGAATTTGAGGTATTGCTCAAAACATCAAAGGCAGATATTGTGGGGATTTCAGAGACGTGGTGTCACACAGATATAAGAAATGCAGAACTGGAATTTGGGGAGTACAATGTCTACAGAAAGGATAGACAGGATAGGAAGGGAGGAGGGGTTATGCTATTAGTTAAAAAACACATAAAATCCAAGGAAGTGAAGCCAGTCGACATCGCTGGACAGTGCAGTGTCGAGTCAGTTTGGTGTGACATAAGCATTGGGAGATCAAAATTGAGAGTAGGAGTGTGCTATAGGCCTAATGACTCTGATGAGTATAATAAGAAACTGTTCGGAGAAATAGAGTGGGCCAGTAAATCAGAGAGTCTTATAATGGGGGATTTTAATTTCCCAGATATTGACTGGAATTTGGGGGCTGGTCACTCACACAGTAGCAAGGCTTTTGTGGATTTATTGGATGATTGTTTTCTACATCAGCATGTTCGGGAGGCAACTAGAGGGAGTAATACTCTTGATTTGATTATCAGTAGTGATTCTTCATGCATTAAGAATCTGCAGATAAATGAACCACTTGGTGGCAGTGATCACAGTGTGCTGAAGTGGGAGTTACTCAAAGAGGTAACTACCATTAGGGGTAAAGGGAAGGGGTATTGCTTTCGTAAAGGCGACTACAATGGACTGAGACAGTATTTAAATTCTATACAGTGGGATCAACTGATGATATTGCCAACAGCAAATTCAAAATGGGAAGCATTCAAAGAACTTATCGTGGAAGCTACTAGGCTTTACATACCAACTAAGAAATATTGTTCAAGGTTTAGGCCTAAATGGTTGTCAGATGAACTAATGAGGCATATGGCAGAGAAGAAAAATGCATGGGATACATACAAATTAACACGTGACACGGACGCCTATGATAGATACAAGTTGATCTGTAACCAAGTTACAAAGGAGGTTAGGCAGGCGAAGGCAGATTACGAGAGATCCTTGGCAAGGGATGCGAAGAAAAACAGCAAAGAGTTCTTTACTTATGTAAACTCTAGAAGGAAGGGGATGAATCAGATTGGTCCACTTGAGATCGATGGGTCAACTGTTGATGACCCTGCTCGGGTAGCTAACAAACTAAATGAATATTTTGCATCGACATTCACACATGAGGAGTTATTCAGCGAGGGGAATGCCAGAGGTGTATTCAACTCTAGCAGTAAGCTAGAGAATCTTGTAATAACTGAGAGCAAAGTGGAGGAGAAATTGTTGAAGATAAACACAAGAAAGGCACCTGGGGTGGATGGGATCTATCCAGTTATATTAAAGGAGGCAGCAAAGGAGGTAAGCAAACCCTTAGCCATAATTATGAGAGCTTCCTTGGACTCAGGGGAGGTACCCATTGACTGGAGATGTGCAAATGTGACCCCAATTCACAAAGGGGGATCAAAGGCTGACACAAGTAATTATAGACCTGTGAGTTTAACTTCTGTTCCCGGAAAATTAATGGAGGCACTGGTGAAAGAAGCACTGCAGGATCATCTAGACAAGACTTCAGTTATAGCTAGGACACAGCATGGTTTTGTTAAGGGGAAGTCTTGCCTGACCAATTTGATTGGATACTATGATGCAGTCACAAAAGAACTGGATGCAGGGAATAACTTTGATATTATATACTTGGATCTTAGAAAGGCTTTTGATACTGTTGCACATGGAAGACTGCTGCACAAATTGGAGCAGTGTGGCATTGGAGGCAAGTTGCTGCTATGGATAAAGGGGTGGTTGAGGGGGAGAAGACAGAGAGTGGTAATCAATGGACACTGCTCATCGTGGACTAATGTTATTAGTGGAGTCCCTCAGGGTTCAGTATTGGGGCCTTTATTGTTTTCTGTATTTATAAATGATATTGATGATGGTATATCAGGCTTAATGTCCAAGTTTGCAGACGATACGAAGGTTGGCAGGGTTGTCAAGGACACTACTGACACTATGCTGCTGCAACAGGATTTGGAAAGGTTGAGCAGATGGGCTTCGAGGTGGCAAATGAAGTTTAACATTGACAAATGTAAAGTACTACATATGGGAAACAGCAACCCCAGAGCAACGTATCAACTCTGTGGTACTACACTGACAGTGGTAGAGAATGAAAGGGACCTGGGGGTGGTGGTGCAGGCAGATATGAAGTTCTCTGAGCAGTGCAGACGAGCTGCAAGAGTAGCTCATGGTGTATTGTCAATGATATATAGGAATTTTTCTAGCAGGGATAAGGAGGTGATTATTCCCTTGTATAAGGCAATGGTCAGGCCACACCTAGAGTACTGTATACAGGCCTGGAGGCCTCATTTCAGGAAGGATGTAGAGCTGCTGGAACGAGTACAGAGAAGGGCAACTAGATTGGTGAATGGGACAAAGGGGTTCTCTTACGAAGAAAGGCTTAAGTTTTGCAAATTACAGTGTCTGGAAACTAGGCACCAGCGGGGTGATCTGATAGAGGTGTACAAAGCCTTGAATGGTTTGAGCATGCTCAATGCTGATGGGATTCTTCCTCTAGCTCAGAAAAATCACCTGAGAGGGCATAAATTCAAATTGAGGAAAGACAGATGTAGGATAGATGTGCGGAAATTTGCCTTTAGCCAGCGGGTGGTTGGTGGGTGGAACAGACTTCCATCCCTTGTCGTGGAAGTTGATAGCCTAAATAAGTTTAAGGCTCAGCTGGACAGGTATTTCGAACGAACAGAGGGGTGAAGTGGAAGTGGTTATTTTTATTTATTTATGTTACTTTTTTTTTTTTTTTTTTTTTGGCTGATGCTGCATAAGCTTGCTTTCTTGCATCAAATGCCTCTACTAATGCTAATGCTAATGCTAACCCTGAGAGAGAAGAATGATGATATCCAGCTCAGAACCCTGGGTGTGCCAACCCCATACTCACCAGATGTGAGCCCCTGGGGATAATATGAGAGCATTTGATCCGATCGATCTACGCCAGACATTCTGCCATTGTAATCTCAAATTATGTTTGTTTTATCGAAATTTTTCCATTCCAGTTGCATACCTCTACCATTTTAATGTATATGTTTGAAATAGCGAGAACTTCTCTTTTATCTCTCCACTTACATACTACAACAGGGCCATTTTGTTGCCATGCAACTTCTCCTTTCTTCAATTTTTGCATTACCAAATCTTTTTGATTTTATTTTCTGTTGGTGTGTAATGTTCCACATAAGTTTTTCAAGCAGACAACAATTTCATCAGAGCAACGGAATTATAAAAATTGGCCATATACAATACATATCCGTTGTCTAAGTAGTCCTCAAGCAAGTATAGTACAAGATCTGCATATTCAGCAGTATGACCTATGTTTTGTTCAGTTTCTTCTGACTGAGCGGAATAAGTTTTTTTTTTTTTTTTTTTTTAATTTTCATAACAAGGCTGTCGGACTTGCACAGTTCATAAAGTTTGATTCTACATTTATTCTTTCATTTATGTACTGGCAGAAATTGAGTCTCCCACGCAACAACATCATTGACTCGTAAATACAAATGTTTTTATTCAGTATGTAATTATTGCACATACTACGGCCTCCGTAGCTGAGTGGTCAGAAGCGGGAGTGCAGTAGCACACGCTTTTTGAGTAGACCGGGGTTCAAGCCCCTGACTGCTGAATACGGTTGATCTGCCAACCCGCACTGGACCAGCATGGCAGATTTATGGTCCATTTCCCTCAGCATGAATTGTTGAGGAGGCTTCCATCCTGCAGTGGGTTGATGATGGCTGCACTTTACTTTTTTTTTTATGTAATTATTGCACATAACATTATTGAAATGATTCCAAATCGGTCTTACTTTGTATAGCCTGTCAGCAGCTTGTAATGAATTATCTACAAAATGAAAATATCGTAATATCAACTGGAATCTATTTAGACTCAAATGATCAGCAAAACATATATTGCAGAATGCACTTATACTCCAGTAATGTTCTATTGAAGGAAAAGAACAAGGGCCCATTTGTAACAAAAGTCAAAGAAACGCTTTCATTTCTGAGATGTCAGTGTCTTTCCATCTTAACAAGTTTTTGCAATTGTCCACATTTTTCAATTTCTTGTGAAGCATATAAATTAGTTTATTTGACTAATAATGTAAGAAACTCCTCTGAAAAATATAGGTCTACCAATTTTTGTACACTAAATTCTGTTGTGTCCATTTTCAAACCAATGTTCTCTTCAAAAATAAATTCTGGAGGATCTTGTGCTATTTCATTCCACAAATGCTGCAGTCACTCCACTTGCCTGCAGAGAATTACGATTATCTTCAGGCTGGGAGCTAGCTCCATCTTCGCTATCCTCACTTGAATTGTCAGAAGGTTCATAATTACCAGAACCGTATGACTCGTTGAAAAGCTCTTCAAATTCAGAGTAACTTATATTAGTATAGAGCTCAAGCTCTTCTTTGGTCAGTGATCTCTTCTTATCCATGTTTTAGGGTTTTTTTTTTTTTTGTAAAAAAAAAAAAAAAAAAAAGTACTCAATACAACGTACACAACAGTTGTAACTACTGCGGATTTACACACCGTGCTGACTCATATATAGCTAATTCTGCAAGTTACAGCACGTCTGAGTTAATCAAGTTAACTTGTAGTTGGCTGCTACAAAGAATTTTCTTTTACATATGCCAACTACAAAATAATTCAGTAAACTTTTTCTTTTTGTTTTGGTGATGAATATATATATATATATATATATAAAAGCTAAATTAAAATAGGATATTGCCAGTAGCATGGCAAACCAGTAGAGTGATTTTATTTATATATATATATATATTATAAGTTTTTAGTTTTGAATAATTTCACATGCCTAACTCAAATTGGCATTAGAGACCTGTTTGCCTTGGCAGTCAAAGTGTTAATATGGGATGTTGCATTTCTTCCTGGACAGAAACTGGATGATCCAAAACAATGTGGCATGTCACTGGATCCCACACTGTGCGCAAGTGGTTCGAGGAACATAGTGAAGGTATATTGCCCATCTTGATTGGCTTCCAAATTTGCCTGACCTCAACCCAACCCAATTGAACACCTGTGGGATAATTTGGAACTAGAAGTGAGGCATATGGACATGCAGCCATCACCTATTCCAACATTGTAGAAAGCCTTGCAGGTATCATGGCTGCAGATTCCTACAGACATCTAGTGGGGTCAATGCTTAGGCAAACAGCAGCTGTTATTTGTATGAATGGTGGCCCAACATGGTATTAGGTAGGTGGTCATAATTCAGTGATCACCAGTGCATATGCAAGACAATTAGAATGTCAAAATCCCCCAAAGTATTACTGTGTGTGTGTTTGTTTTATTGTAACAGCCCAAAAGCTGGTAAATACCAGGATTTACCAAGTTACTTCAGAAAGATCCTGAAATATCAAAAAATGTTGCACATTGATTGTTCATTCAATCTGAATATATCAGCTATCCCTACAAGGTTGTGTGTGTTATTTGTTGAAAGAAGTTTCCAATAAAGTCTTTCTAAAATGAATTGCAGAATTGAATATATATACATTTATTCTAATTAAGCTTTAATTCCATAAAGTAACAAACAGACCAGTAAGGGGATTCATCTATATTCCTTTGAATGTAAACAACTCACTGCAGCATAAAGTTAGAATGTCCACCACTTCGTACAAGTGGTAAGTGTAATGAGGCTCATGGAATGTAAAACTTGTAGGACTATGACTTTATTCCAATGATGTTGATTGATTCATGACATCACTAGAATGTCATGAAGCTATTTATATGCTATACTTTAATTAGATTTGCCTAGAAATGTCTCCTTTAAAAGTGTGGGTCTTTATAAAAAAATTGACAGTCTAAATTTCATATTTTAAAATGTGTAGTTTTGCTTTAATTTTTAATTTGTACAGCATTATTTAAAAAAATAAAAAAATTAAGGTAACAATTTTAAATGCATTTGCATTTAAAATATTTAACCAATTTCATCCAGCTGCATTAAATGGTAAAAATAAAAGAACAGAAAAGTGAAATTTGCTTATGTAAAAATATTTGCAGTTAGCTTATAATGTGGGCATTTAAGTTGTTGCCCAAAACTCATGTTATAGATAGGGTACATATGCAAAAATAAATGTGTGTGTGTGTGTGTATAGATGTGATTACAAGAGAATCCTTCTCTTCACTGATTTCCTTATTTTCCAGTTAACATTTTGAGAACCTGTTTTCCAGATTGAGGGTGCTTTGATTATTCACGGTTGTATTTTAATCATGTTTCATCCATCACAGGTCAGATGCTCAATCATATTACCAAATCTAGCCCTGCTTGGGAAGTCTGTTTTGTGCATCCTGAGATAATGTTCCATAGCTATTTCTGCACTGGTCTAGAAATGACAATTATTCAGTAACTTTTTCTGGATGATTTAAATGTTACCTCAACTGAATGGTTCTTGAACAGGCTTGATTTGATGATTGTACTTATAATGCATTAATTATAATGCATAGTAAATATTATTTACTATGCATTATGATTGTGTTGTAACCCATAAAGTATTGTTATGACCTCTAATATTTTAAAGTAAATAAAATAACAGACTGATAAGCCCTTTCACAATCAGTCAGTTTACTTTACACCTAAAATGAAAATCTGAAGCGGGCTATACATGCTTTTGCATCACCTGAAAGTGCAGATTACATGTGCCAAATTATGACAGTGATCTGAGGAGGATGTCCGAAGTACATAATGAATGGCTTTTAGATTATCCAGTGCATATATATTTCATATAAGCTTTGATTTCTTTACAAATATAATTTTATTCCAAAATGCAGGGTAGTTAGTCAAAAACAAAACCTGGTATTGACTGTTTCTGCTGAATAAGAGTAGAAACTAACTTTCGTTGCTGGTTGAATTTTTAGATGTGTTAAGTTACTTAATGGCTTGAATTGTATTTATTATGTAAAAAATACAGTACTGAAATATATTTTATACAAAAAATAACTTGCTAGCTGAAAACCTAACCCCTCCTTTTTCTGTAGGTCCTCCTCAACTTCGTATTTTGCCAGGTGTAGCCATTTCAAGGAGCACCTGTAAGTCCTTGAGGCTTGTCAGAGACATTCTCTCGGGTATGATAATCCAGGGCTTGTAATAGGGGATCTAAAATGCAGATGGAACTGATGTAAGGTTACAAAACTGATGATGACACTTGAGTCAAGTGGACCAAATTTCAGTGAAATAGTGTCATTCTACAACAACCCAATCATCTGCTCGCACCTTCATGTTTGTGGGACTATTAGTAACCTTGATTATAACCCCCATGTGCAAAGGTACCAAAATACTGCACCTAGTATACTGGAGGTGACCACCCAGATGAGAACCAATGTAAGCTGGGGTCAAGTTGTGGCATCCAACACCACACAGAGGAATGTGGCCCCTGTGTGTTACCAGGTACTATACCTCCACTTTGCTTATTGGAGGCTTGAAGTGGTGAAACCCCTGCCATAATGCAGAATTGCTGTTTTTTGAGACTATAATGGTCAGAACCAATTTTCCTTACATTGCAAGTAAGTCTACTGTGTCAGCTATTGTATTATTTCGCTGCCTCTGCTCTGCCAGATAGTTATTGTAGAGAACTTAGTAGTGTGTGTGTGGGGGGGGGGGGCATTGTCAAGGAGCTCAGCATATTCTTGCTGTGTGTATGTCATATTCAAACTAATAGGTTCACTGCAAAAAAAAAAACAAAACCTCCAAAAATCATCCTCATTCATTTCACAAATAAATATATGGGGTCTAGTGCCAATCTCAATGATGTCCATTTCCACTTGCAGCCTTACTCTTTTTGACATCACCATTGGTTAACTCAACCAATGCTCATCTCTGTTCCCCAATTATTTGTCGTAATGCTTCCATGTCAAAGACATAATTTGCAATCTCCTCTTTTTGATGTCTCTACCCCACTCTGTCAAATTCATTTTTTGCTTCTGTTGGCCTCCTAATTCCATTTGGAACTCTGACTTCCTTCCTTTGAAACTGCTTTCTCTATTCCAACTTTTCTATCAGAAAGGTTATTTTCCTTGGCGCTTTAAATGTTCTAGAGCTGGCCTAGATGCTGAGACTTTTGCAATTACTAATAAACTAATAACATTTACATATAATAATATTAAACAATCTTAATCAGCCAATGCTCTTGATCTTTTTCTCATGACCAACCTTTCCAAGTGAGTGAGGTGAATGGTCCTCATATTACAACTGGTGATGGTCTCTTCTCCAATAGAGCTTTTCTTAGCATTGATTCCATTTGAAGAATTGGGATAATCTGCAAGATTTATATTCTTTCCCTGGGTTGGATTGCTGTTTTAAATCCCTTGATGTCAATATTGTGTCAGTGAAATTATTCTAGGAATAAAATCCTATTTTCCAAACTGTATCATTTTTAAGGTCACGAACGTGACCTTAAGGCCATATAAAAGGTCATGAGCATGATTTGTAAATTGTATTAGTTACCAATTGAAATCATTAAAATGCACTACACTTTCATCGTTATGTTATAAGAACCAATTTTGAACGGCTTTGTGATATTTTTCTAAAGCACATTTCTCCTTAGTTGCTAATGCTCCTAAAAACCAAATAACAACAACTCCATGCGAATCATGTTAGTTGCAATATGTCTGTGCCGTTAAAAAATGCTTATGTATGCAATTGTTTGGGGTTCTCATAAAAAAAAAAAAAAAAAAAAAATGTGAAACTTATAATTAAAAGAGAAGATTATCTTGGAAACAAATGCCTCTTGAAACATTTCTGAAGAAGACGACGACTCCTTGTGCAACAAACCGAGTGCCGAGCCAATAATGAGTGATCAACGAGTGTGCATTTAGTTGATGATGAAGAATAAACATTCTTTTAACATTTGTAAGTCATAAATAATTTCTCTATTATTAAAATTTGCTTGATTTTACAGGCTACATTTTCATTTATTTGGATAAATCAATGATTATTTAAACATAAACTAATTAGCTAACTAATTTCATTGTTGATACCGTAACACCTATTTTTAACCTTATGCCTATGGGAAATAATTTCCCTCTTTACAAGTGCGTGCTAGGAACGAATTAACTCGTAAAGTCGAGAACTACCTGTACTTAGGTCCAAACTCTATTTTAACAAGCCAAGAGCAGAAAACTTGATTCTCTTTAAAATTGTAGTTGAGCATTCTGGTATTTTGCTGACTGAAGCTTTTAGGTGCACCTTTTGCCCATATTTATCTGTATTTTCACTCCATTAAAACCAAATGGTACTATTGCCCCCTCAGCTAAAGATTAAGCTTTAGCTTAATCTTTAGCTGAGGGGGCAATAAAGATTTAGCTTAATCTTTAGCATGATAGCTAAAGATTAAGCTTTAGCTTAATCTTTAGCTATCATGCTGCATTTCTTCTAACTCTTGTATTGATAACCTTGGTAAACCACCTCCTAAAATTCCCAGTACATTCTTCCTCCAAAGATGTCAGAAAAATTTTGAACAATCTTGATGCTAAGAAAGAGAGCCAAAAAATGATGGTATTTTTTGACTTGGTCTCAAACCTGAGCTTACTCCCATACTTGGTCACCTTTTTCCACTGGTGTTTGTCTTCTGTTTGGCAATTTGCTCAAAAAGGTGACAAAATCACTCAATCCCTCCCATCCAATTATCGTCCCATTGCACTAAGCTCTACTCTTTCTAAAGCAATGAAGAAATCCATTAACAGTCAACTGCTGAACTACCTTGAACTTTCCACACGATCAATGATCACCAATATGGACAAATTCAATGAAAAAGTTTGGTGAAATTCAAGTACTATAGTTGCTCTTGACATTTCTAATGCTTTTGCTTGTGTTTGGCATAAGTATTCCAGCTTAGTTTTTTTTTTTTTTGAAACTGATATCCAGTTTTCTCTGACTGCTTACTTGTGGATGATGGCTCTGTCTTCTAACCTCTCCACCAGTGCTGATATTCTCCAAGGCTTATTTTTTCTCCCTCTTTTCCTCTTGTATATTAATGACCTTCTTCCACTGACTGGAAATCCTGTTCACAGTTTTGCTGATGATAGAACATTGCATTCCACCTCTCAGTTTGAGAAATCCTGTACAAACTGCTTGTTTCTCAAATATCCACTACCAATTCATTAAGTGCTGCTCTCCAGGTAATTTTCCAGTGGGGTGGAAATAACTTAGTTAATTTTAATCATTCTAAACTCAGTCCCATCTTGTATCTCTCAAAAAGATTATTCTTAGAAGGCAAGGCTGAGATTACCCTGCCTTCTAATCTCTTTGCATAAGTGCATCACATATTGCTTCCTCTGCATCTAAAAACTGTGTTTTCTCTTTCACTCTTGCTGCTCCTTTTCTTTTAACCCGTTACTCACTCTCTACAAGTGTCCTACCATGGAATATTGTTCCCACATCTGTAATACCAACCTCAACTTCTGACTCCATTTAAAAATGAGCAGTTACTTTAATTAATGACCCATCTCTTACAAGTCTCCATTGTCTTTCTCTTAGACATTCTGTTTCTGCTGCATGCCTTTGAGAGAGATTTCCATGGGCACTATTCTTCTGAATTGACATCTATAATTCCCTCCCTCCCTCTTTTTCCAAACATGTGTAGTAACTGTTAAATTACTGTGAAGAAGAAAAGTTGGACAATAAATATCCATTTATTGTCCAACTTTTCTTCTTCCTCCTTTTTACCTTCAACTTTTGTTTTCTGGAACAAACTCTCTTCACATGTATTTCCTGAAAATTATAATCTACAGAAATTAAAGTCTAATGTCAACAAGTATTTTTTTTTTTTTTCCCCTTCATTTCTGAACCTTCCACCACAGTGCTAAGTACTATTGGTTCTAATACCTTTTTGTAATTGGGGTTTTCATTGAAAAAAAAAAAAAAAGTTGTTCCTTGATATATTAATATCACTATTAAATATACTTATACAAAAATAACTTGCTAGCTAACAACCTATCCCCCCTTCTTCCATAGGTCAACTGTGTTTTGCTGTTTGCAGACATTTCAAAGAACATACTCTCAGAAGTAGGAGGGGTTATATTCCTCAAATATTTGATATTTTAATGTTTTTTCAAGTGTTCCTTACGTATTTGTTCATATAATATTCCTTATTTCCAATAAGGAATATTTCACAAACACAAAATTATCACCCAAAATAAAATAATGACCAAAAGTTGATTATAGGCAGTTTTTCCTTGTCTTTTTTTTTTTTTTTTTTTTTTTTTTTGTAAAACTCCATTGTCCCGCAGCCTTCCACAAGTAATGAGTTTGATTATTTAGGAATTAGTGCAGAGGCAGCTAAAACCATTAACCATTCATGTATGATTTTTGTAAATTGTGTATTTTCTGATTAGCTTGCACACTTTAAGAGATGTAAAAAATCAGTTTGTGGGAGCCGAAACTGTGCAATGGTAACCCATGTTAGTACCAGTAGTGACAATTATGTAAGGTAGGAAGCTTATAGTCATGCAAAAAAAAAAAATTTTTTTTTTTTTTTTAAATCATTAAATGTATTCAAACTCCACAACACTAGATGAAAGTTTGTTAGAATAATCAATTACTCTCTGGCTGAAAAATTTTTGCACATCTATCTTGTAATTATCCTTTTTAAATTTGTGCCCTTGCATGTATTGTCCTGGAAAGACAAAGGATACCATCAGCTCTCCTTGTAGGTGCCAGCATCCGGTACAGGGTCACCAACCACATTAGTCTCTCCAGGGGACTAATGTGGTTAATCCCTTTCCTTATGTTAACGCAAACAAAGAATTCTCTGCTACTTTTGTTTTTAGCAAAAGACTTTCTGTGGTAGAGTTAGATAATGTATTATCTCTATTCCAAGTTTGGAGTTACACTTTAACAGGCCTGAAGATGGGAAATGGCAAGTTCCCAAAACATAGCCATAATTGTTTGTCTCGCATTGAGGTGATTCAATAATAAATTGCTATTCTCATTTTATTAATGTACTGTGGAGAAATTCAATCAATCATCTGACACACAATAACAAAGAATGGAGTTTCATTTTTGTTGCCATTATAGCTGCAGATGAGAGAAAAACAACTGGAAACTCAAGACCACTTACATGGCTTTTTCTTTCATAGTATTAGTGCAGAGCAGGAAGCCAAGTAAGTGACCATGAGCCATTTATTGTTTTTCTTCCTACTTGAGTCAGCTACACGACTGGTTATATTGGTGGGAAAAAACCTTAATGAATGAAATTCATTATTTACGGGCATCAGTAAGTTGTGTTCACGGAAGAGATTAACTATAGATTTAACAAAGCACACATTTTTGCCACTGTACCCCTAATCAAAATTTTCTCTCCATTGTTCTAAAGTGATGTTAAACTGCTCACACGAGTGCAATATAATTTGCCAAATTAGGCGGGGGGGGGGGGGGAGTTTTCTCTGAACATTTATTTATATGTAATGAATAAGAGTATTAAATGAGAGAAATTCATGGTTATGTGATATGGATAAAATTAACATAGCCTGAGAGAAATAAGAGTTTTGCAGGGCTGTCTTGTCCTTTCATCTCTTTTCCCAGTGAAAAGGATTTAAATTACACAGACAGTACAATGTTTTTAATTCTCACAGCAGAAAACATGTATCTTTAAAATAAGTTGCCCTATTATTGCACTACTTAACATTTCAGATGGCCTTGCAAAACTAATTAATTGGCCATTTCTTTAAGAGATGAGATACTGCAATGATGGTTTGTTTCAGGGGTCACTCATCAAATAGTAGATAGTTTCTAGTAACACAACCGAAACAGATCACTTTAGCTATATTACAACTTTTTAAGCTCTGATTTTGTATAACACATGAGAACTCAATGAAAGTTCTTTGCAAATGTTCTGTCTGAATGTTATCAGTAAAGATCACCTGAAGGTGAGGGTTTGATGAGAGATGAATTAATAATAACAGGCTGTTACAGCAGTGCCCCAAGCTTTTAAACAAATGGCAAATTCACCTTTTGGCAAGGCTAAGAAAATGAGCAATACCAGTGAACTTGTTGCAAAGGCAAGTTTATCTCTGTGAAAATTAAGATTTAAAGCATTATCCATGCAGTCAAATCCTTTTGCCAAAAACAGATGAAAGGACAAGATAGTCCTACAATCATCTTATAAAGAGAGAAATAGTCCCTTAATCATTTTATTAGTGCCAGATTCCTTTTAATTGTACTGTAGTATATGCCTAATTTTAGTTTATTGTATTATTATGTTTGACTTTTGTTTTCATGCTTGCTTAGTAAGTAGAATTAATACTTCCTATCATTATAATCATTCACTTTGTCTTCAGATTTCTACAACAAAATAAATAAAAAATCTGTTCCAAAACAGTAAAAGGCAAAGATATCAGATATTTGGTAATAATGCTATATAAACTTTAAGGTAAAATATTTTCACAAACATGACGAGTTATTTAAAAAAAAAAACAAAAAAAACTAGTTTGATGAATGAAAAATGTTCCACTGTATGAATATTCAGAATTCTACTATACTAAAATTTTAGTAGAGATGTCTGAGTGAAAATTGGTATACTGGTCAATAATACTACGTGGATTGTACACATTGAGTTTAGTCTCTTTCTTTACAATAGCTATGAGCAAATGTGGGGGGCAACTTAATGCATCATTCTCATATTATGGTGGAAGCACTTCGCTGTGAGTTGCCCTGGTATTGCACTACCTAAATAAGAAAGCACTGCTTCAATGGAGAAATATACTGCTTTTTAATGAAAGTATGTGCCACATCCAGAGATTTGAGTGGAGTCCCATCAGTAGGCAGTAAGACACAGTGAAGACCTCTCACAAATGATTACTTGCATTTGTAGTGTACACTATAAATAAAAAATTATTTAAGTGATCCATCATTTCTAGAGGCAAATCAAAGTAAGAACACATTTAGGGTTTTCTAGGTAAACCATGTTAGTGCTTGTTTTTCCTTTACCAAAGTGAAAGTTTTAATGCTTTTATATGAAAACAGTAACATCAATATTATTGAATCAGATTAATCTCAAGATACCTTTCTAAAATTGTTCTGTACAGTGCATTTGCAATCATAATGTAAGTTCCAAAAGCAAGCACAAAAATCAGCTCATATAACCACTTAAATGATGACTATTTTTAAAAATTAGCTATTTGTAATTTGAATGACAATTTTATATTACTCATGTTAGTTTTAAGCAGGGAGAAGGGGGCATTAGAAATATATCCAATGGCCTACAATATAAGCTTCTAAATTTTGGGATCACATTTATATTCCCTCCAGTGGCTATGTTACTTAGCCAAATTCTACAACAGGTACATCATCTATGTTAATTAGAAATACACAGTTTAAATGGTCCAATGGAGCGCAACTGCTAAGATTATATATATTTTTAAATAACTACTTTCATTATAAATAGTTTAGTGCCATATTAAAAAAATGGGTATAATTAGAGTCAATGTTGTCTCACTAACTAACATTACAGAATATTTTGAGACTGGTTATGTTGATGAGATTTTCTATTTTATACATGATATGTTAACATCACTCTCAGCATATCTTTCTTTTGTCCTAATCATTAAGCCAAAATTATATAGAAGTTTAATTTTTTTTTTTTTTTTTTTTTTTTACAGCAACAAGCCCCAAGATCCAACCTATGGTTAATTCTGGATCCATTCCAGGAAAGCTGTTAAAAGATATTTATGCTATTTCAATTCCACATAATATTCCTTCTTTTAATAGAATGGCACTTGTAACAATATGGTGAAGTGTACAGCGCATTAGCATGTAAAACACACGCACAGTGAATTAAACTTGTTATGCACATTAACCTTCAATTTGAAAATACATATATATGCTTGTTATCACACTAGTTATAAACCAAGATACTATAAAAAAGAAGATAAATCTCCAATTTTTGACATGTTTGTAATTCAAAGATACTTTTATAAACAAATTATCTACATATTCTTAAGTGTTTATCTATTTAATTGTACTGCTCAAATGGAAAAACATTTTGTTCTTTAGCAGATTTGAGTAAACAAAAAAAGTGTTTTTCTTCACTAATGTGAGAGTACAGGGTGGTTCATAAATAAGGGAATACATGAGCTTAAAGAATTTTTACAAATCTATTCAATATGGTTTCCTTTCTGGTCTTCACAAAACTAGTCTTTTGGGCACAGAGAGAGAGAACCATAGTGTACAAATTCTGAGTCTCTAACAGAGACTTGTGCTTATCACAAAATACTTTTAAGAATCCCACCAAAGGTGATCACAAGGTGTCGAAACCAGAGAAAGAGTGTCCCTTCAATAGAGCCCCACTGTGTGACCTGTGAAACTTTGCAGGGTGTTTCGGTGCTCCATCCTTTCATAAAAAAGCAATGGTGAAAATTGGACTTCATAAATGAAGTGTCTTTAAGCAGTCTCATGTAACTTTATCCACTGACTTTTCCTTAAAGGGGAAAAAAGAATAACACCTGTCCCAATCCCAGCCCACCTATTTAATTTAAATCCTTATTAAAGAATAAGTGGTTTTCTTAGGGGAGTAATAAACATTGTCATGGCTATTAACAGTTCCATTTCATTTAAATGTGGTTTCATCTGACCACACAATGCTGTCAATGATAGTCTGAAACACCCATGGACAAAAACCATTTGGCAAAATTCTAATGTTCTCTGAGTCATCCTCATTAAAACTTTGTAGCATGATAAACCTTGTATTTAAATTCTCTTATTTTATTTAAGCTTACTTTAGGTATTTTAAGTTCCAAACTGCTTTCTTTGAGATTTTTTCAGACTTCCTCTTAAGTTTGAAATTGGCAGATTTCTTTGAGGTATCAGTTTTGGTAGATTGTTCACACTTCAACAATTTGCTTTGTCTTTATTGTGGGTTTTATGCCCAAAAATCATGAACTTCTGCAGTATTTTCATAGTTTGTTGATTTTCATTGATTGAAATTAAATCCTCTCCATCATTGTAAGGCTCATGGTACCTTTTTCTGTGTTCAAATTACTCTGAAACAATAAAAAAAAATACACTTTTTCAAATAACTCATATTTACATCAGCAGTTATTCAAAATACTTTCCTTACATATGAAATATCTTGTATAGGTGTATGTATAAACTGTCCAATCAAAACTTATGACCACCTAACTAATAGCAGATATGTCCTCATCTTGCTACCAGTACTGCCACCACACTATGCGACACGGGCTCTATAAGGCCTCTAAATGTTGCAGCAGGTATGCTGTACCATGTGGCCAGGAAACACCAAATTGGCCACATTGCCACCAAATGCCTGTTTCTGTTGGACCAACACGTCAGAGTGATTCCTCTCTGCAGTTTGTCACCATCTCATCCATGTGGCATAGTAGATGCAAATTCATTGGAAAGGCAAATTTTTTTTCAATTGCAATGATCCAACAACACTGTTCAAATGCAAACTTTAGACATTGTTGGCTATGGGTGGCTTGATCAAGTGCCTACTCCAGGAGATTATACAGAAGATTTGTTGGATCATGGTCTTGGAAACAACCCCCCCCTCCCCTCAAAGTACATGGTCATCCATTCTACTATTTTCTGTCTATCAGCTCACATAAGGTTGAACAGCCTACATTCACCATGGCCACTGATTAGGTGTGGGCACCTACTACTGGCCTGCCCACCTGCTCCCCAGAAGACCTTAACTACAGCAAACAGCTCACAAGATTCTGTAACACTGCCACCTTTCAACTGATACCCAAAAATCATTTTGATGAGCCTGTTGAAGTACTTCATGTGGACTATGTGCCTCAAACCTGCAGTATCACTTTTATTTCATCCTCCCTCATTTAAAAAAAAAACAAAGAAAAAAGATTGCCCTGTTTTGTCTATTTCTGATCCCAAGTTTGATGGGTGGTGCAAAATGCAAATAGATGTAACCCATGTGGATGTGTCAAATTTGTAGACGGTAAAGTAAAAATCAGTTTGGAAGAAAAAAAGATATGGCCATAGCAGTGAGAAAAACAAGAGGAAGCTCAACATCACTCATTAGGCTTTCTCCTCTGTAGCATTATACGGGGTGGGAAGTCAAATGAGTGACCTCCAACTGCCTGTTGTTTTTTCCCTACTTTAAGGGGATTAGACAACTTGTTCTAGATCTGGGTGACCAGATTAAGGTGAAGCTACACGTGTGCATAACATGTAGTATCACAAGCCAGAATGTAACCATTGTATTTCCATGTGGCAGTCTAAATTAGCACTCTTAAGGCATCAGTTTTAGTTGTGCAAGTAAAACACTGCATGTGACATTCTGCCTGCACACATCAATATGAAACTAGACAAGCGGTTGGCACACTTGCTGAACTGAGCAGTTGATTGCTGCTGTATCAACTGATTACGATGTTTGATAATAAAATTAACTAAATTTGTTTAATATACTTTTCTATCTTCTATTTATTTTGCATTTATCTGTATATTGTTTTATGCAATAAAATAAAAATACATAAAATTGTAATGGTATACAGTCATCACTATTTTTCAAAGAACCTTCAAAATAACCGATGCTATTTGGCCTTTTTGAAATTATGTAAAGTTGAGAGGACTGTCTTGAAGTGGGGTTTTTTTTTTTTTTTTTTTTGGGCTGGCAAGACTTTAACTGCTTAGTTAAAGCAATGGTTTATAGCTCACAGCAGCCATATCCTGAATTGAAACTAGATAACTAATATTAATACTAATAGATGGGCATCATCAGCACATTCCTTTTTTTTAGGGCTAATACCTGATCATAAAGTGGCCCTCACTGAACACATTAAATAGTTGAGAACCACTAAGATTTACCTTTGCAAAGACCACAAATCAATAATATGTATTTGCATTTGGCAAATACATAATAATTGATATTGTACACAATTCTTTAGATACTGTTCCACATGAAAGACTGCTCCAATTTGTAGCAATGTGGCATATTATTGCATGGATAAAGGGGTATTTGAGTGGCAATAATGGGAATTGCTCTTCTTCAGTTACCGTTATTAGTGAGTCCTTGGGGGTTTCAATGATGGGCTCCCTTACTGTTTTCAATATTTGTTATTGATACTGATGAAGGCAAATCGTGTTTAAGGTTGGCTGAGTAGTTAATGATAGGAATGAGGGCAAATTACTGCAATAAGACCTAGAGAAATTATGCACCTGGGCTGAAGTGACAATTGAGGTTTTACATTGATAAATGTAAGGTATTGAATATGGGTAGCAGTAATCCCAGAATAACGATTTTTTTTTTTTTTTTTTTTTTTTTTTGTTCTCCAGAGTAAATCTACCTTGAGTGAACCACACTCAAGATAGTATGTTATTTTGGAGAACAAAAAACATGTAGGTAATTGCATTGTCTGACATGAAGTTCTCTGAGCAGTGCAGACAGGTTTCTTGGACAGATCATGGGATTCTGTAAATGATATACTAGAATTTTGCAGTACGGCCAAGAAAGTGATAATCCTCTTATATAAGGCAATGGTTAGACCACATCTTGAGTCTAGGCACCTGTGAAGGAACCTGATTGAAGTGTTTAAGGCTTTAAATATAAATTGAAATAGGATTGTTGCAGGATAGATGTATGCTTTCTACCAGAAATTAACTGATTGTTGGAGCAAACCTTCATCTGGTGTTGCAGAAGTAGTTTGAATAAATTTAAGGAAGGATTAAATGATACAGACAGGTGCTTTTTTTTTTGCCAATGTATAAGCTCACTTTCTTACATCATTGCTACTCTGAATAGTATAAATTAAGTTTTTTTTTTTTAGCTGACATTTTAACTATGAAAAATGTTTTTCACACAGAAATGTTATAAAACAGTAAATTTGATTTTTTTTAAAATATACTTTGAAGAGAAAGGTTTCATAAGAGATTCAATACAGTAATCTATTGAAATGTTTTAACTGCACTGCATTTATTATATTAAAATGTTGACTGCCAAGGCTGATTTGGGTAAACTGGTTTCCGATGCCAATTTTAGTTAGGCATGTTAAATTATAACATATATTCATCACCAAAACTCAAAAAAAAGCTTTTTGTTGTAAAAAAAGAATCATGAATTATCTCATAGTTGGTGTATGTAATAGAAAATTCTTTGCAGCAGCCAACTACAAGTTAATTCTATTAAATCAGACGTGTTGTAACTTGCAGGATTCTCTGTATATGAATCTGTGCTGTGCATAAATCCGCTGCAGTGACACTTTGTCATGTACATTGTATTTAGTACTTTGTTACGTACTAAAAAGAAGCTAAAACATGGATAAGAAGAGACCACTGACCAAAGAAGAGCTTGAGCTCTATGCTAATATGAGTAAAAACTGAGAAAAAACCACGCCCGACTAAGCCATGGAAAATAAAAAATGCCATGGAACACGCTATTATTGTCCAGTGTGCTAAGAGAAGCTAGCTCTTTTTGTGAATAAATTCTGATTTCTGACACTGGTTGATTTTTCATTCTTATCCCAGAAGCCAACTATCCATCAGTTGCACATATTTGCTATGAATATACTCGTAGCTGCACCTGAAAGGCAAGTCATACCAGTCCAAGTTAACTCTTAGTCGGCATTCAACGTGTTAAAAGTTAAAGATGTCATGAATCATTTATTGCATTTGCAAAAAAAAAAAAGAAAAAAGTCACTGCCACTACCAGCCATAGAAAAAATGCTGTACCAATTTAAATAGGCCATTTTCAGATTTACCATTTGAGTTACAAAATACATTCTATTATGTTTATTTTGTTATACTTAAAATTTTAGAGTAGAACTAAAACATGATGCAATTCAGTCTATTAAGAAGCTAATAATCAATTAGGAGAGAATTCTTTGGATTTAAAGCAAATTAAGTACACCTTTTATAAATTGAGGCTTATTTTTTACTTCTGTTTGGTAGCCAGCAGGTTTTCAAATGCCGCAGTCTTAAGAGTTCACAATGAAGAATGAATTTTTTTATCCGCTGCTGAATAGCAGTATCTCATATTTTAATCAAGATAACTGTTCTGTTAGTTCACTATGCTTCCCTACGACACACGAAAGTCTGTTGACAAGAAAATCCTCATTTACCAAACTTACATTAACAAAGTAAGTTTGGTAAAGCTTAATTTACCAAACAAAGGCCATCTAGAATAAGTTAATATAGCTTCAGCTATATTAACTACCCAATTTTAAATACACATTGTATTTTGCAAACACGACCCATGGTTTGAGCTCCTGGTCATATGTAATAAAATAGTTAAGAAAAGAATACTTTAACCAGCAGTGATACCTGTCTTTTGGCCAGCAGTGATACAAGTCAAGATGTGTCTAAAAAAAAACACATCTTGACTTGCCCCCCTTGATAAGAATAACTGTTTTTATTCTTTCCAGTGTTTCTTGTTGAACAAATAGAATACTTTTATTAGCAGAAATATTTCATTCCTATTAAGATTCCATAATGGCAGCAGGGGTGATGCTTTTAAAATCTTCTTAACATTAATGTATGATCATCTTGCCTAATTCACATCCACAATATTCTGTGAAGTAGGTATTCCATGGTTAAGTTAGGAAATGGAAAGCTCAGGATAGAATAATTAACTATTAAACACTAATTATGAAAGCATAACTGATTTGGGGTAAAAAATATTTTCGTGGCATGAAAATCTATGATGAATATGAAAAACAAAATCATTGATACTAGTTCTTTATTAAATAAGTGATAAATAAGCATTCCTTTTTACAGAAATTTATGTGCACAAATATTTCCAGAAAAATCTAACTTTGTGACAGCTAGCAAGCGAGTCAAATGTATTCATATTTCAAGCAGAAACCTTAATTTAGATAATGAAATCCAATTTTAATGTAATTATACTAGCTTTATATTTTAATGCTATCCCTATTATGAACTGCAAGTCCACAAAGTTCAAGAAATATTATATATATACATACATGCACAGGTAGGCGTGCATGTGCACACACTTATACAGTGCTGTATAACAAATTACTGTACATTAATTTACTTAAATTAATAGTTAATTCCATTGTGCAATTGCAACAGCTGCAAAAATATTTTAACAAGAAGATATGTATATAGCACTGTATAATAACACTGTATAATAGTACATGCTGTAATAATATATTTTATAATATATGACGGAACTTCACACTGATAAGACATGCATGCTATTTTCACAGTTACATATATTATGAATGACATTTCTAACATTAAGAAAGGGCAACATGACAAAAATCATAAAAAAATATGTTATTTCACTTACCTGTGCAGGTTAGTGAAAAACCAACATTTGAGATTACAGAATAAAAGCCAGAGGCAGAAATGGGGAGGGGGGGGGAGTGAAAGAAAGATATAAGTGGGAAATAAAATTTAAACAAAATAAGAGGAAAAAATTTAAAATAACAAAAGAGGAATAAAGATTATAGTAACACACTGATAAAAAAAACATGAGAAACATTTTATTTCATGATGGTTAATTAATTAAACAATTAACTTCAAACCAGCTATTACTATTATCCAGACAATTTTTTTGGAAATTGATATTTGTTTGCATTTACAAGCAGTACTATTGTTGCTGGGTGTACTGGTGTCTTTTAGCACAACTGTAAGATTAGTGTTCATTATCACAGCCAGCACATCACAGGTTGGTGCCGTTACAGTTTTGACACCTTTTAAATGTGCAAGTGTTGGCATCAATCCTTTTCTGGAGGATAAAACTCCAATTGTGAGATTATGGGATGCTGCTATGACTTGGTTTCCTGTTATAAAATCTTGGTTTGCAAATTGAAAAAACCAGGGATAAACAGTCAGAAAGCCAAATGAAAGAAAGCTAACATGAGAAACTGGGGAAAACCTTAATTTCCAGAACACAAGATCAGACTAAAAAAAAATAAAAAAAAACAGGGCCAACTTCTCTATCTTACACTCACAATGTGAGTTCAAACCAGAAAGCCAAAGACCATATAAAATGCCAACATTCAGGGCATGTTTCATGGTCAAGAGGAATTACAATTAAAAAAAAGTGAGGGGAGAAAAAAAAAGCCTCAAAACTAGATTCACTGCTTCATACTCAGAGACAGGAAAAGAATGAAACAACCAAACAAATCACAAAAGTGTAGTAAAGAAGGAAGAGACTTCCATAAGAGCTAGTGGACATGAAACAATATAATTAGGTATGAAGAGACTGTAATTAAAAACAAGATGTACAGGGTTAAAAGTGGGAGAGGAAACAGTTTCCTATTCCACACACTTGATGGTAGTTTGGAGGGGGAAAAAAATATGTACATATATATACTATATTATGCATAATATATATATTATGCTTCCAAAATCAAATAATTGTTTATATCTGTGTGACAACTTAACAGTTATACAATTACAAGATTTGACCAAATATACATTTATATAAAGAAATACTAAAATTCATTCTGATACCATTGAACGGTATCGAGTGAAGACCTCATCAATATCCACGTAGCAACCTTGAAGATGCCTGCAAGAAAAGTGGCATATAAAATTTTTAATAACATATAAAAAATAGTTAAACTATTGTATACTTTCAAATTTTTAAATTTAGTTCATCCAGTAATACAGGCTAATGTTTGTATGGGTGTTTAGTGGCACAAAGACAAAGTCTCCCTTTCATGTACTAGTTTTAGTATGGTCATATGAGAAGAATTATATGATTGTACTAAAATTAGTTTTGGAAAAGTTCTATAGACTTGTGTGATGCTTATGCAGCTGAAAACTTACTGATAATGAATACATTTTAAGCATATATGCTTTACTGCCATTAGAAAATTGCCAAAATAAGCAGGCAGTTGGAGCATCTCCTGTAAACTAGGGAAAGATGAATTAGATGGTTATATCTGATACCAAATTACAGTTTACAACACAACTTGCTGAAGCTCTACTCCTGAAATAATTAAAGTTAAAATCACCATTAAATCAAATTGCTAGAGCTAACTGAAATAAATGCAAAGGGTACACCAGCAATTTGCAAGGAATAATTAAACGAATTAGTTATTAATTAAATAACTAAACGAATAATTAAACGTTCTTCCAAATGAATGTGCCCTCAAATCTTTAGCTGACTGTCATATTTACATCAGACTCTGAATTTACTGGGATCGGATTAACCGGGACACTTCAAGACTCCAAATTAAAAAAAGACACGTGGCACAGAAGAAAATGCATGGGATTCATATAAAGTAATAGGTGACACAGAAATCATAACATTCAAGTAATAACTAGAATAGGTATAAACAGATGTTTTGCAAGTCGTAAATAAGTGACAAGAAGTGGTGTTAGGTTGTCATTGGGAGATTAGTGTACTTATTATCTTGCAACCCCCACTGTCTTCACACCCACCAATCAAAAAAAAAATGTTTAGTTTGTTTTAGTGTGTTGCATTGATTGTTGCGTTCCATCGCACCACAAAAGGACATTTTGTTTCATTAATTTTTGTCAGGAATGTCAATTTTTTTTTTTTTTTATATATAGTAACTTTTTTCATTTAGAAATCACAAAAATGATTGGCAAACACAAGAATTGTGCTTTCAATTAAACAAAAACTTGAAATTATTCAAACGTTTGAAAACAGTGCATCCGTTAAATCTATAAACAACCACTATAATATTGATGATCGAACCATATGTAACATTGTAAAAAATGAAGGGAAGCATTGTATTGGATACGCGAGTGGTGGGTGGGTGGCAAGTTTTTTGTTTTTTTATCTATCGCCATACTTTTTACTTAGGTTGCTGAACATTTTTCGAAACAGTAAGTCCCTGACTTACTACACCGCTGTTCCCCCCCTCCCATAAAGTTTTTAATTGAACTAATTAAAAATATATAACTATTTTTCTTCATTCTTCTGAGGTTTTTGTAATTTTTGCATATCAGGGATATAGTAGCAATATTTTATTATTCATTCCTAAGATACGTAAAACTCAACTTACGTAAGAAGTCCTGGAACATATCTCTTATGTACGTTGGGGACTTACCATATTTTTGGATTAACCGGGAAATTTTTTTTATCATCTATCCCAGAAAATTGAGGGTCTACTGTATCTAACAAAATAATTATTCTAGTTTAATTAATCCTAAGTGATCATGCAGGGTTCCTGAGTTTACATAGGTATGAAATGCAATGTTTCAATTATTTGCTTGATTGACTGAATGTTAATAAGATTGTAAATAAGAAAGCAAATAACAACACAAATTTACAACTTCAGATTTAAACTCAACACATGCTTCTGAGATTTTCCGTTTTCTTAAATTCTTTCAAACTATATTATAAATGAACTGGTAATCTCTTGGATAAACCATTTAAAGTTAATACCATTTAGTATACAAATAAAGCAAAGAAGTCTACCAACGTTAATAATTAAGTACTAAAAATACATTAGAAATTGCAATAAATATTCTTGCTCTTCTGCAGAGTTAAGTCACAGTATCACACAAAAAAAGTTTCTCAGGTATGCTGTTTAATGATTTCCTTTTCATTACCTTAGCTTTAAAAATAACATAGTATAAACACATTCCAAACTTTCCCCAGTAGGCCACCAGCAAATATGTGGCTTTTCACAAAATGTCTTACCAAATCCTTATAATGGAAATTTGAGAAACTACTACGTCATGACTATTATATTTATCTATAGACATTAAACAACCTGTAATGCTCAATCAAAATTAAGCTAAAAAGAAGTTTTTATAGATCTTGCTTCTAACATGCATCAAACATATCAAAACCTGACAAAAATTCACTTATATTAGTAGTGGCAAATGGAAAAAAGCAAGCTGATAACAGCATCAAAAATAAAATCCCAATTTATCCATCCCTTCTAATAGTTTCTCTAGTTCTTTCTCGAAGTTATTCAAACTACCCACTTCCACCACTGCAGATGGAAGCTAATTCCAATAATTGGAATTAACTTAGTCAATTTAAATTTAAGCTTCCTCATGCGTGTAGTTTAATCAAGAGTTGAAGTGAGGGATTAACAGTGCACGAGCTACCATGACAAAATTGTGCCTGCCAAGCAAGAGGAGGAATGCCATCAACTGTGAGCTGCTCACTTAGGCCAAAGTCACCTTAAACACCACAATCAGATCTCCTCACAGGTGTCTGGTCTCCAGATGCTGTAATTTGCAGAACTGAAGCTTTTCTTGGTAAAAGAATCCTTTTGTTTCCCTGCATGCACACAGTCACAGATCCAAATTCTTCCTAAAATGAGGCTTCCAGATTTGTATACAGTACTTGAGATGTGGCATAACCATTGCCTAATATAAGATAATCATCCCAATATTAACCCCAGGGGCTCACATCTGGTGAGTATGGGCTTGGCACACCCAGGGTCCTGAGCTGGATATCATCATTCTTCTCTTTCTTGGCGATTCCTTTCTACTTCTCTCTCTCGGGGTAATTGAGAATTTTTTTTTTTTTTTTTTGGCTGGTGCAGTATAAGCCTCAGGCTTCCTTACACCATATAGCTAATAATAATAGTATCCCTGCTGCCAAAATTCCTATATATATATATATATATATATATATATATATATATATATATATATATATCACTCAAAACCTGATGAGCTGTCCTAATAGCCCATCCACACTGTTCAGAAAACTTCATGTCTGCCTGCACAATTTAACCACAGATCTTTTTCATTCTCTACCACTCTGAGTGCTTCAAGGCTGGGATTTATCTTTAATGGTACTGGAGGCAAATTTATGCATCATATTTCTTGCCTTAACTCACTTGTAATTAAGGAGGAGTTGTAATTATGGTTGGATACTTCTGGAATAAATTTCACACTTTATTCTTTTCTTTTACCATTGCAGACATCATTCCACTAGCAATTGGAAAGCCTGCAAATCCTGGTGTTAGATTGATGTATGGCAGTGGATGCAGCTAATATATAATGTACCTGTTTGACATGATCAACAGATAATGTCAACAAGTTGGATGATTTGGTCATCAAGTGATATGCAGGAGGAATATTTTGCCCAGATTGGCTTGGAGAATTTCTATTTTTGTTTTGTCTCTGTCTGCAACACTTCTTTGAAAAGTAATCGTTATTAAGCAGGTTGTCTAATACCAGCCACTCAATGCTTGGAAAACATATTGGAGAGCAAAAGATCTATTAACGAGATTGATCTTGTGTGGGAGTGTGGGTGTGTGTGGGGGGGGGGGTTAAGTGTGAGAGCCAGTGTTTAGTAATGAGAGATTCAACTAGTTGTCCACATTTACCTGTCTGGAAGGGTCCCCACAGTGCATGATGTCCACTGAAATCCTCCAACAGGAGAAAGGGATCGATAACCATGTAACAAGATCTCCAAGATCATTTACAGTGCACAATTTATTTTGTAAGAGACATGGAAACAAGAGTGAAGGCAATTTTGAATGCCACCCATGTGGCAAATGTTTCTAAAAAAGTGTATAGTGAGATAGGTTTGGATAGAATACTTGAATCTAGTGTTCCGTCCTGGATACAACTCTATTGCAGTTCCACTGTTTCAACCACCACTGTATGGTTCTTGAAGAGATTATCCTATTTGATTAAGTCATGAATATCACTAACACTGCTTCACATGTCTCTACAATTCTCCTGATGTACATCAGTTTTCCCAGAAGAGGATGAATCTGACAGTTTTCAAGATACAAATTGCTTATGGCAATCAGTTTTTGATTTCTCCTTTCTAGGAAATTTTGGTTGTCTGTTATCTATGTCATCCGCATTAATTCTAAGACACCAATTTATCTTAAGTGGAGGTGCCTCCGTAGCCAGGTGTGCAGGAGCAGCAGTGCGTTGCACATGCTTCTTGATTAGACCACGGTTCGAGCCCGTGACCACCAAATACAGAGCATGTGTAAAGGTCAGGGAATGATTACTGCATATCCCCCGGAGCAATATGGCCTTAGTTGCTAATGCACCTAAAAAAACCAGACACTATAGGAGGGAGTATATGATTAGAGCCTTGTCGATCAATTTGGCCCTGGAAAGATTGTGCAAGGCTCAAGGAGTAGAATTTTTTTCAGCTTGGTCTGTACTTGTTAACAGAAGGGACTGCTTCTACAGGGATGGGATAACACTTAAATAGAAAGGGTGCAAGAATATTTGCTGATGCTATCGAGGCAGTGTTAGGTGCGTCAAAAAACTGCTAGCTTGGAGGGGGGGATACAAGGACTAATAAATTAACAGTAGCCACTGGCAGAGGTGAAAGTGATTCTTGCACTGCTTCTATTGGAATGAGCAGAAAGAAGCCTGGAAAACAAGATGCAAGATATTTCAGAGACTGCTGAGAGTCATTGTGATACAAGTAAACACATCGGTTGTGTTAAGGTAGCTAAGAAAAAGAACAGGTGCATGTATACTTGCGTGTACACCAATGCTAGGAGTTTGGTAAATAAATTTGATGAATTTGAGGTATTGCTCAAAGCATCAAAGGCGGATATCGTTGGGATATCAGAGACGTGGTGTCACACAGATATAAGGAATGCAGAACTGGAATTTGGGGAGTACAACGTCTACAGAAAGGATAGGAAGGGAGGAGGGGTTATGTTATTAGTTAAGAAACACAAAATCCAAGGAAGTAAAGCCAGTCGACATCGCTGGACAGTGCAGTGTCAAGTCAGTTTTGTGTGATGCTATGAGCATTGGAAGATCAAAATTGAGAGTGGGAGTGTGCTATAGGCCTAATGACTCTGATGAGTATAATAAGAAACTGTACAGGGAAATAGTGGGCCAGTAAATCAGGGAGTCTTATAATGGGGATTTTAATTTCCCAGATATTGACTGGAATTTGTGGGTTGGTCACTCACACACCAGAAAGGCTTTTGTGGATTTATTGGATGATTGTTTTCTACATCAGCATGTTCGGGAGGCAACTAGAGGGAGTAATACTCTTGATTTGATTATCAGTAGTGATTCTTCATGCATTAAGAATCTGCAGATAAATGAACCACTAGGTGGCAGTGTTCTGAAGTGGGATTTACTCAAAGAGATAACTACCATCAGGGGTAAAGGAAAGGGTTATTGCTTTCGTAAAGGCGACTATGATGGTCTGAGACAGTATTTAAATTCTATACAGTGGGACCAACTGATTATGTTACCAACAGCAAATTCCAAATGGGAAGCATTCAAAGAACTTATCTTGGAAGCTACTAGGCTTTACATACCAACTAAGAAATATTGTTCAAGGGCCTAAAAAATATTGTTAGGCCTAAATGGATGTCAGATGAACTAATGAGACATATGGCAGAGAAGAAAAATCCATGGGATACACATAAATTAACACGTGACACAAAAGCCTATGATACATATAAGTTGATCTGTAACCAAGTTACAAAGGAGGTTAGGCAGGCGAAGGCAGTTTACAAGAAATCTTTGGCAAAGGATGCAAAGAAAAACAGCAAAAGAGTTCTTTAGATATGTAAACTCTAGAAGGAAGGGGATGAATCAGATTGGTCCACTTGATATCAATGGTTCAACTGCTGATGATCCTGCTCAGGTAGCTAACAAACTAAATGAATATTTTGCATTGAAATTCACACATGAGCAGTTATTCAGTAAGGGGAATGCCAGAGGTGTATTCAACTCTGGCAGTAAGCTAAATAATCTTGTAATAACTGAGAGTAAAGTGGAGGAGAAATTGTTGAAGATAAACACAAGAAAGGCACCTGGGGTGGATGGGATCTATCCAGTTATATTAAAAGAGGCAGCAAAGGAAGTAAGCAAACCCTGAGCCATAATTATGAGAGCTTCCTTAGACTCAGGGGAGGTACCCATAGATTGGAGATGTGCAAATGTGACCCCAATTCACAAAGGAGGATAAAAGGCTGACAAGTAATTATAGACCTGTGAGTTTAACTTCTGTTCCAGGAAAATTAATGGAGGCACTGGTTAAAGAAGCACTGCAGGATCATCTAGACAAGACTTCAGTTTATAGCTCGGACACAGCATGGTTTTGTTAAGGGGAAGTCTTGCCTGACCAATCTGATTGGATACCATGATGCAATCACAAAAGAACTGGATGCAGGGAATAACTTTGATATTATATACTTGGATCTTAGAAAGGCTTTTGATACTGTTGCACATGGAAGGTAAGGTAAGGTAAAGTGCAGCCATTATCAACCCACTGTAGGATGGAAGCCTCCTCAACAATTCATGCTGAGGGAAATGGACCATAATCTGCCACGCTGGTCCAGTGCGGGTTGGCAGATTAACCGTATTCAGCAATCAGGGGCTTGAACCCCGGTCTACTCAAAGAGCGTGTGCTACTGCACTCGCACTCCTGACCACTCGGCTACAGAGGCCCCTTGGAAGACTGCTGTACAAATTGAAGCAGTGTGGCATTGGAGGCAAATTGCTGCTATGGATAAAGGGGTGGTTGAGGGAGAGAAGGCAGAGAGTGGTAATTAATGGACACTGCTCATCGTGGACTAATGTTATTAGTGGAGTCCCTCAGGGTTCAATATTGGGTCCATTATTGTTTTCTGTATTTATAAATAATATTGATGATGGTATATCAAGCTTAATGTCCAAGTTTGCAGATGATACAAAGGTTGGCAGGGTTGTTAAGGACACTACTGACACTATGCTGCTGCTGCAACAGGATCTGGAAAGGTTGAGCAGATGGGCTGAGAGGTGGCAAATGAAGTTTAACCTTAACAAATGTAAAGTACTACATATGGGAAGCAGTAACCCAAGAGTAACACATCAACTCTGTGGTACTACACTGACAGTGGTAGAGAACGAAAAGGACCTGGGGGTAATTGTGCAGGCAGATATGAAGTTCTCTGAGCAGTGCAGACAGGCTGCAAGAGTAGCTCATGGTATCTTATCAATGATATACAGGAATTTTTCTAGCAGGGATAAGGAGGTGATTATTCCCTTGTATAAGGCAATGGTCAGGCCACACCTTGAGTAATGTATACAGGTCTGGAGGCCTCATTTCAAGAAGGATATAGAGCTGCTGGAACGAGTACAGAGAAGGGCAACAAGATTAGTGAATGGAACAAAGGGTTGCTCTTACGAAGAAAGGCTTAAGTTTTGCAAATTACAGTGTCTGGAGACTAGGCACCAGCGAGGTGATCTGATAGAGGTGTATAAAGCCCTGAATGGTTTGAGCATGCTCAATGCTAATGGGATTCTGCCTCTTGCTCAAAATAATCACCTGAGAGGGCATAAATTCAAATTGAGGAAAGACAGATGTAGGATAGAAGTGCGGAAATTTGCCTTTAGCCAGCGGGTAGTTGGTTGTGGAACAGACTTCCATCCCTTGTTGTGGAAGTTGATAGCCTAAATAAATTTAAGTCTCAGCCGGACAGGTATTTCGAACAAATGGAGGGGTGATTTTTTTTTTTTTTTTTTTTTTTTTGGCTGATGCTGCATAAGCTTGCTTTCTTGCATCATATGCCTCTACTAATGCTAATGCTTACCAAATAACAATCTTAAGTGGATTGATAGTGACGTCTAGTAGATATTTTGCCAAGTCCTTTCAGCTTTACTGCTTCTGAAGGAGTAGATTATGTGGACAGTGAATTTACACTTAGGATGTTTTTGCTATATTCATTTATTTGTTGTTTTTGAAGGTTGAGTGGTTGGAAGTGAGGCCTAGGCCCATTCGATTAGCGATAAGGTATGAGGAACTGAGATGTCAGTTTGAGTGGCTGTCATTTTGCTTATGTTATGTTAGTTGCTGGTGAGTTTAGTAGAATTTTATTCTCAATATGCAACTTTATTTTCTATTTTATACTTTTGAACCTTCTTCACAATGTAAAAATGCTATAAAAGTAAAATCATAATGATCACTTAGAGTATGATATTGACACGATCAGGATGCACTGCTTCTATTGGAATGAGCAGCAGCAAGGTGCCAGAGATTTCTAGAATTGATGGGAGTCATCATCGAACAAGTAAATACACGGGCTGTGTTCGGCTAACTAAGAGTAAGAGCAGGTGCGTGTATACTTGTGCATGCACACCAATGCTAGGAGTAGAGTAAATAAATTTGATGAACTGGTCAAGACATCAAAGGCAGATATTGTTGGGATATCGGAGACTTGGGGCCAAATGGATACCTGTTATGATCATTTGTGTACTTGTGGCAGACCCAGGGTTCCCCCCAATTGCCACAGTCATCTGTCAAGGCTTGTGCCCAGCCAGTCATGTGAGTGTGTAGTATCAGGTGAATGAAAGTTGTGTTTGTATGTTGTGTGCCTGGCTTCTGGCACCAGCTCGGCAGCTCCCTACCTCCCGTCCTTTGCCACATGGAGGCATGCCAGGTTCTGTACATACATCTGTCTAGGACATTTGGGACAAAGTCCCAAGTGTTCCTGTTGTGGAAAAGGAGAGGGAAGATTCCCATCCAAAGATTGAGGATAGAAAGATGTAGATGAGAAGAAGAGGCATCCACATAGAGGGTGAAATGAGAAGAGTTAGAAAGGTAGGAGAAGAATAGGGGACAGTGTGATCCCACCCCATCATTGGCTGGGATCAGCTGCATCCCACCCCCCACAGATGTGGGGGGCAGCATCCTACCCAGAAGGGGAGTTAACAATGAGTGTATCCCCACTCTGGATCTAGTCCAGGGTCAGCAGTGCAGTTCGGTAGTAAAGTTTAGATGGCTGTCATGTAAATATGGTTTGAAACATCTGGTGGTTTCTCTTCGTTGTAGGTTTTTCTGTGGGTTGGTTCCATGCAGGTGGATAGTTGCGATGGGTGGTATCTCTTCTTTAGTGGTTGTTCCTTGGCTGGGTCAAGTCATTCTTGTTATTGAATGCCTTCTGTTTCATAGGTTGTTTTATCATCAAGTTAGGTTATCAATGCCAAAGTAGGGAGGCTCTTCTTTTGAAGATTCTTGTTGCATAGGTTACAAAAGCTTTGTATGTCTGCCGATTGCATATAAGTAAAGGCTCTTGGTCTAGTTGCAATGTTCCAATCTCTATTTCTAGGTCATGCCTTATGTCAGTGTATTGCCAACAGTCATATAGCATATGCTTCCATGTGTCCACTTCCCTGCATGGAGCAGCAGTGCGTAGCACACGTTTCTTCATTAGACTGGGGTTTGAGCCCATCACCACCAAATACGGAGGATGTGGAAAGGTCAGGGAATGACCACCGCATATCCCGGAGCAATATGGCCTTAGTTGCTAATGCTCCTAAAAAAAAAAAAAAAAAACTGCATGGTGCAGTGGGGAGCTTCCATGAGGTTAAATCTGTATTGTCTCTCTTTGACTGATCCATGTCCTGTCAGCAGAGTTGTTGCCTGGAGGTTGGGGAAAAACCATGATATATTTGCTTTGGTAATTTCAATAACCGAAGAGATATATTTGTGAATCACTCTGCCTAAGTTATCAGCATCCCAATCCCTCTGCCACTTGTCAATAGACTTCTGATTCTTGTCATTTCTAACAGTTATGGCAATGTCCATTCTGTGGTGGCATTTCAGGTAATGAAATTCTACTTCCAAGTTGACTGGAAATGTTCCCATTAGAACCTGCAGGGCAGAAGTGGCCATTGTCCTAAAGGCTCTGGACATGGCAAACTGTGCTGACCTTTGTGCCTGCTCAAGATGTTTGGTGGGGGAAAACAGGGGCTTGCCCTGTGTCCCCAGGCTCCTGCTGCATAAGTGAGTATAGGTACTATCAGTATTTTGTAGTAGGGGCAGAGTGTTCTGGGTTTGAGACCCCATTTCTTTTTGGCCATTCTTCTTATTTTTCCTATATCTTCTTAGTTTTGTCCTTTAGATAGATAGATGATATGCAGGAGAAATGTTAAGATTTGGGTCTACTATCGACTCCAAGGTATTTAGACTTCTGCATTTGAGTTAACCTGATTCCGGCATATCTTATTTGTGGTTGTCTGGCTAGTTTGGCTTTGAGTAACAAGTAATTTGTTTTTGCTATTGAGACTGTTAGTTTATTATTGTTGGTCCATTGCGCTAGGTCTCGTAAGATGTTGTTGTCTCTAGGAACACACGATTGCCTTGTAACCAGGATGACAGGGTCACAAGTGTAGGCAATGAACTTCGTTTGCAGGAATGCTTATTTGAGCCATTCATCAAAGACCATGTTCCAGCAGAAGGGTCCCAGAATGGACCCCTGCTGATGCCCCCTTGTAACTTGTTTGCTGATCCTACTATTATTGGTGGTTATCACGACCAATCTGTTGGTAAAGTAACTGGTAACCAACTTTTACGGTCTCGATATCTCGGTCTCCCTGAATGCTTTGCCACCAAAGAGTGCCAAAAGCCCTTTCGAAGTCCACAAAGTGGATGAGAAGGTACTTCTGCTCTGTTGCTTTCAGTATCCGTTGTAGTTGGTATATTGCTTGCTCTGTACTTTTCCTGGAAATAAATCCATACTGGGACTCATTTGGCATATTCTTGCAACCATGATTTTCACAGTAATCTGACTAGTACCAACAGCAGGGCAATTGAACAGTAGGACTCCAGTTCCATTTGTGGCTTCATAGGGTTTTTCAGGAGAAATTTAACAGACAGGATAGGAAGGAAGTAGTAGTTGGGAAACACAAAATCTAAGGCAGTGCATCCAGTTGACATGGGTGGCCACTGCTATGCTAAGTCAGTTTGGTTTGATATCATCACTGGTAAAGCAAAAATGATAGTAGGAATCTCTTATAGGCCTAATGACTCTGATGAATACAACAAACTCTACAGAGAAATAGAGTGTGTGCAAGTAAATCAGAATGTCTTATAATGGGGAATTTTAACTTTCCAGATATTGACTGGAAATTGTGGGTTGGTTACGCGCGCGCACACGCACACACACAAGCAAGACTTATGGATTTACTGGATGACTGTTTTCTACAGCAGGATGTGCAAGAAGCAATAAGAGGGAGTAATACTCTTGATCTGATTATTGGTAGTGATTATTCATGCATTAAGAATCCGCAGTATAAAGGAAGTACTAGGTGACAGTGATCAACAGTACACTGATGCGGGATAACTAACATCAGTGGTAAAAGGAAGGGTTTCTGCTTTCGAAGGGTGACTATGGTGATCTCAGTTTTTAAATTCTAAACAGTGAGACCAACCGATGAAGTTAACAACAGAAAATTCTAAATGATTTTAGGGATTAATTCAAGAAATTAATCTTGGAAGCTACTAGGTTTTTCATACCAACTAAGAAATACTGTTCAAGGTTTAGGCCTCAATGGATGTCATATGAACTAATGAGACTGGTGGCAGAGAAGAAAATTGCATGGGATGCATATAAATTATCAGGTGACACAGAAAAGCCTATGGTAGATATAAACTACTAGTCTGTAAGCAAGTCAAGTTTTCAGAGCAGTGCAGACAGGCTGCCAAAGCAGCTCATATGTCTTGTCAATGATACACAGTACAGCAATTTTTCTAGCAGAGAAAAGGAGGTGATTATCCCCTTGTATAAGGCAATGGTCAGGCCACACTTGAGTACTGCATACAGGTCTGGAGTCCTCATTTTAGGAAGGATATAGAGCTGTTCGAACAAGTGCAGAGAAGGGCAACATGACTGGTGAAAGGAACAAAGGGGTATTCTTACCAAGAAGTTAGGCAGGCGAAGGCATATTACGAGAAATCACTGGCAAAGGATGCAAAGAAAAACAGCAAAGGCTTCTTTACTTATGTAAACTCCAGAAGGAAAGGGAGGAATCACATTAGTCTGTTTGATATCGATGGTTCGACTGTTGATGACCCTACTCAGGTAGTGACAAACTGAATGAGTATTTTGTATCTACATTCACACATGAGGAATTCTGTAGAAAGTGGAGATCAGAAGTTTATCAAACTCTAATAGGCAGCTAAATGACTTTGTAATAACTGAGAGGAAAGTGGAAGAGAAATTGTTGAAGTAAAATATAAGAAAGGCACCTGGGGTGGGTGGGATCTATCCAATTATATTCAGGGAGGCAGAAAAGGAAATAAGCAACCCTTAGTCATAATTACAAGAGCATCCTTGGATTCAAGGGACGTCCCCACGAACTGAAGAAGTGCAAATGTATCCCCAATTCACAACGGCGGGGGGGGGGGAGATCAAATTGTGTCATGAATAATTACAGATCTGTTACTTCAACTTCTATTCTATGGAGGAAAGTAATCTAGTCTTTGGTTAAAGAAGCAATGCAGGATCATGTAGACAAGGCCGCAGTTATAGTTCAGACATGCATGGGTCTGTTGAAGGGAAATCTTGCTTGACCAATTTGATTAGACACTACAATGTGGTCATAAAGAAAATGGATGCAAAAAAATAATTTTGATATATAATTGGATTTCAGGAAAACTTTTAATACTGTTGTACGTAGAAGGCTGCTGTACAAATGGGAGCAGTATAGCATTAAGGGCAAGTTGCTGCTATGGATAAAGGGATGGTTGAGTGGGAGAAGACAGAGCAGTAATCAATGGACACTGCTCGTCACAGTATAATGTTATTAGTGGAGTCCCCCAGTGTTTCATGTTGGTCCCATTTTTGTTTTCTATATTTTATCAATGATTTGATGAAGGTATAACAGGTTTTATTTCCAGGTTGGCAGGGTTGTTGACATTAATGACTGTATGCAGCTGCAACAGGATCTGGAAAGGTTGGGCAGATGGGCTGAGATATGGCAACTGAAGTTTATCATTGACAAATGCAAAGTACTGCATATGGGCAGCAGTAACCCCAGAGTCATGCACTGTGCGTACTACACTCAGGGTAGTGGAGAATGAAAAAGACCTGGAGGTAACTGTGCAGTCAGATATGAAGTTTTCAGAGCAGTGCAGACAGGCTGCCAGGGCAGCTCATAGGTCTTGTCAATGACATGCAGTACAGGAATTTTGCTAGCAGGGAAAAGGAGGTGATTATCCCCTGGTATAAGGCAATGGTCACGCCACACCTTGAGTACTGCATACAGGTCTGGAGTCCTCATTTTAGGAAGGATGTAGAGCTGCTCGAACGAGTATAGAGAAGAGCAACGAGATTGGTGAGGAGAACAAAGGGGTGCTATTACCAAGAAAGGCTTAAGTTCTGCATATTGCAGCATCTGGAGACTAGGCACCTGTGAGGTGATCTGCTTGAGCTGTATAAGGCTTTGAATGGTTGAGCAAGCTCAATGCTGGAACAAACTTCCATCTATCATTGTGGATTGATGGCTTAAATAAATTCAAGGATGAACTGGACAAACTTTTTAAGAAAATAGGAAGTGTTTTTTTTTTTTTTTTTTTGTTGTTGATGCTGTATAAGCTTATACTGATTGTTTAAGGTTGCTAGGATGATAGTGCAAACATACCAGTTGATCAAAGAAAGTGTACCATATTACATGTGTGATTCCCAGGCCATTTGTTTGTTATTTGGTTTTTAGGAGCATTAGCAACTAAGGCCATATTGGTCCAGGATATGCGGTGGTCATTCCCTGACCTTTCCGCATCCTCTGTATTTGGTGACGGGCTCGAACCCCGGTCTAATCAAGAAGAGTGTGCTACGCACTGCTGCTCCTTCCCACTTGGCTACGGAGGCACCTCTCCGGCCGTACTCAAGACGACTGGCATGGTGCCAAAGAGCTTTCATAATAAGCTAGTAGCAACAAGCTTCCCCTTTCGTGAAACTCCAGAAAGCAATCTTGAACACTTTTAGTACAGTCAGCAAGTTCCTCAACCAACAGTAATAATAATAATAGTAACTGGAAACAACCCCATGCACTTGGTTCCAGTACCTGGCACAGGGTGGGAAATGCCAATAAGGAGAAGAAAAAAAAAAAGTCATAAGAATAATAACCTAGCAGCAATAGGCCTCCCAGAATTAGGAACTCCAAAAAGCTACAATTTATGAATGTCAAGCTATCAATGTGGAGCTATTTTTATTCAGAAAGTTCCTTGACCTTGAAAGTTCCTTGAATAATAATAGCTCCACATTGATATATTTTTCCAGATCAACAATGCATGAGCACTGTAAAAATAAAGTATGTTCATAATAGCATCAGTTGTTAAATTGTAAACAGGGCTTTAATTGGAAAATTTTACAAACTGGAATGCTGATAAATGAATTATCTTATTTTTACTAATCAAGTATCCACTTTATGCACCCGGTAATGGTGCCTGTTGTAAAAACCCATAAGAAAAAAGAAAGAATAATAATATTAAATTCTGTTTGCACTCCCAGACAACTAAATAAGTGAGAGAAATTGGCATTTGCAGTCAGGACTCAGAATGGCCTGGAGTGTACTGGTATGCCATTCCAGTTTTGTCACACATCAATAATGCCACGTGCATACTTGATTAGTAAAAATAAGATAATTCATTAAACCACATTCCACTTTGTAAAATTTTCCAATTGTTTACAATTTAATAACTGATGCCATTATGAGCACACTTTATTTTTACAGTGCTCATGCATTGTTGATCTCGAAAAATGCATTAATGAGAATAGGAATTTTTGGTCAAGTTATCAAGCTTCTACAAAAAATCATGAAAGTTTTTTTTAATCACTTCTACTCATCATTTACAATATTTTATATTTATAGAGTAGATGAATATAATTGTACTGTACTGCATACTACAGGTGATTCAAAAGGCTCCATACATAGGAAATAATGTTTCTTTTTTTTTTTTTTTTTCTGTTTTTAGGTACCCTTCTAAAATGCTTTTGTCTAAAGAGGAGAATATAAAAATCATTCTCATGGCCAGATCAGGAAGCTGTCACAAGGTTGCAATGGAATTTAACAGAGGACATGGCAAGCACAACACACACGACACTGTTGCCACAAACTTATTGAAAGGTTCAGAAAGACTGGAAGTCTTACTGACCAACCGAGAAGTGGTCATCCACGAACATCCACCAATGAAGGCACAACCGATGTGGTGCTGGCAGTGTTTGCTGCTTGCAAAGAGTCTCCAAAAAAGCACACAACAGTTGTCTGCAGAAAGCAATGTCAGCCAATCAAGTATTGTCCACATCATGAAAAAGCACAAATGGCATCCATACAAAATGGAAGTGTTGCAGCATTTTAGAAAAGACGACCTGGATAGGTGGATGAAATTTTGCAAATAGGCAGTAAACAAATTGGATGGTGACGCAAACTTCTGATCTGGGATCTTGTATACTGAAGCTAATTTTTACATTATTAGAGAAGTTAATCACCAAAACCTGTTATTGGAGTGATACCAACCCACACCAGATTAGTCCCTCAAAGATGCAAGGTGCAGGAAAACTGATGGTGTGGTGCAGGATATGGGGAAACAAAATTGTCGGACCGTTTTCTTTGACTGAAATCTGAATGCCGAAATGTACCTAAACATGCTGCAAGACACAATCATGCTGTCCCTGCTAAATGAGGACAGAGAATTTCTGGCGTATTGTCAGAAAAACTGGGCACCACCCCATGTGTGCGCCGATGGCTGGATCAGCAGTTTCCAGGTTCCTGGATTGATCGCCGTAGTCCTGTGGAGTGGCCTCCGAGAGCTACTCAGTTTTTACTTGTGGGGGGCACTTGAAGTGCCATGGTGTACCAGGAAAAGATACAAAACATGAACACCTACAGGAATGCATTCAAAATGTAACTAGGCACATAACACCAGATGTGTTAATGCAAGTTCAACATGAATGGCAGAGACATCTATATGTGTTTTCAAAGGAATGGCAACCACGTAGAGCACTTTTTGAGAATAAAGTGACAGTTGGTTAAAAAAAAAGTGACCATTTTCCCTTTGTATGGAGACTTCTGAATCACTCCTAGTGTCCTATCTTTGCTAGGATAAAGATAACAGAGATACCTTGGGAATGATAGCAACCCCCAATCTCCTACAGCTGAATTTATATCATAAAAATAGAAATCTAGTTGTAAAATTTTACAGCAGAACACAAGATTGTAAAGTAGTCACTTATACTCAGGGAACCATATTTCCAATTTTGCTGATTTTTAGCAAACTGGCTCCACACCTCTGATTCCATATAGCATTCATTTACTCAAATATTTCTTGTGTAAATACAGAAAATATCTAATAAAGCTTCAAGAACATAATTTTTATATTTTTCATAAAACTTGAAACTTGAGGATGCATACTGCATAAAAGCTGCCTATATGGCCCAAAGGTTGGACATACCTTTCATTTTTATATTTTATGCCAATTACACGTTTTTTTAATTCTCCACAGAATCAAAAAACAGAATTAATAAATTACACTTTTTATTTTCAAATATACATACAGGTAACCTTCGTATAACACGGTAGTTAGGTTCCTATAAAATGTACAAAAAGGGGGTTTACATTCCAAAAGCTAAAGAAAATACACTATTTCGTTAACAAAAATACATCCTTCTAGATTTTGTATATCTTCTGCTCTCTTTAAAAAATCAGTAATCTGGGTTTGTTTGCCTTTGCTTGATAAATCTTTGTGAATTTCGTATGGAACTAAGCAATTTTGAAGATACTTTTGCGTTGTTTCGCCTCCATAGCCGAGTGGTCAAGAGCGGGAGTGCAGTAGCACATGCTCTTTGAGTAGACTGGGGTTCAAGCCCCTGATTGCTGAATACGGTTGATCTGCCAACCTGCACTGGACCAGCGTGGCAGATTATGGTCCATTTCCCTCAGAATGAATTGTTGAGGAGGCTTCCATCCTGCAGTGGGTTGATAATGGCTGCACTTTGCCTTTGAACTTTGGGCTCCTTTCATTCAAGAATCTGCATTCAAAAAATAAGATTCTAATTGCTCGGCTAACTTTATGCCTTTCCCTATGTTTTTTAGTGTAAAATTTGGAAGTTTAGAATTTATCTGCGCTATCTATTTATCCTCTGAATTGATTTGGTTTTACCTCCGATGCCATTTCCACCAAATCAGCTTTGCCAGCCTCTTTTTCTACCAGTAATTCTTGAATGTCTTCAGTAATCATATCTATTTTTATTATTTTAGGAGCATTGGTGACTAAGGTCATGTTACTCTGTGTATATTGTCTATAAATTGCATGTGTCCTGAAGTAGAGTTTCTGGGAGAAAAACCATGCTACCCTCGCCCGAGCCTGACTAACTCACCCACATTGTGAAATAAACCAATCCTCCCTTCATCAATGGGATTTGAACATAGGTCTTTGCCACCCGGTGTGGCGATTCTGTCAACTGTGCTACCCACGAGGGCTTCAGTAGTCATATCATCAAAACCTTCCCCTCCTACCGATGTAGGAAGTTCTACTATTGCACTGATTCCATTTTCTGCCAGTTCGACCATATTTCCTGAATGAACTGACTCTGGCCATACATTTTTCTACATGTACTTAATGTTGACGGTTTTACTTCTTTCAGCAATAAAGCTATGATTCTGATACAGTCCACAATTGAGAAATGTTTCCATGCTTCCATTACTTCAATAGATTGAGAATCAATTTTTTCCAAAATCCATTGTAACAATTTTCCGATGCAACGAGTTTTAAAGGTGGATATAATGCCTTGATCTAATGGCTGAATAAAGAAGTTGTATTAACTTAGTACAACTGTGGTGGTAGGAATATAACTTCAATGTTTGGATGACCTGATTTGCTATCCAATAGTAATAAAGCTTTGAAATCTAGATTTTTCCACACGTTCAGTAGCACAGAACATAACAAGAAGATTTCCCAACAAAATAAAACACAGGGATTTCTCAATACTTTTTTTTTCTGACTAGCGAGTTAACAGCAGGGATTCAAAAAGAGTGGAAATGTTGAAAAATTACATCCAACATAATAGCAGGGTGTTCCCACAAAAGCTCAAAAATACCCTTTCAGCAAGGCTTACTGAAATTCTCTAACCGTGTTAGAGCGAAACCATGTCATAGAAACACCTTGTTATATGGTGGTTGCCTGTATATATACACACATATATTTGAAAGTTCGTGACTACTAAATACGATAAATGTTTCCATTGATCTTGGTGAAGGAAACACCAAAATAAAAAACCAAGAACACCAAGCCTGGCCAAGCTAGCTTGTAAAAATTCGGCTGGACATATCAACATGGAGGAACAACAAGCATTCCATCCATGTCACTGACCCATAACCAGAAGAAACAGCACAGATTATTTAAATTTATATATATATATATATATATATATATATATTTAAATAATGTTGAAAAAGAAGTATTACTTAATTAAAAAAATAAAAAAGGAGGGTACAGCACACATTGAGGCAGAAAAAAGCATATTCCTCTACATGATGCTTGAAATATAGTCATATAAATTAGAATAAGGTTTAAAATAATAAAATAATGCCAGCAGTACAGCAAGACAAGAGCGTAAAAACAAAGTTAAATATAAATTCAAATCTAACAGGGAGGGAAGAGAAAGGTAACAAGAATAAAAATATTGCAGCGGAAACTCTAAATTAATTTAGAAAATCTAATTATACGAATAATAATTCATTGAAATTTAAAAGCCAATTAAATGAAATTTAGCGGTGCCCCCTCTGATGGGCACCAGGTCCAAATTTATGTGAAATATCACCAAACAGAGATTTAAACCACTAACAATAAAACAAAACAAAACAAAAATAGAAAAAATAGACTGACCATTATGCCCCATCTCAGAGGTCCACAAGGCCAATAATGGTCAGGGAATCGCTGCATTTCGAACGCTAAACAAATCGCTGCAAAGGATAAACGATCGCAAGATCAGTCCACCACACCGATCCCCAAATCGAACCGCCAAGCAGGGAACTGAACAGCGGTGGTCCTGATGCAGCGAAAATCAAAAATAGAACAGACATAAGCACTCTAGTGCAAAGCCACACTACTGACAAAAATAAACTTAACCCGTTTATATAAACGAATAATAAACTATAGGTGGCAGTACAGGCGCAGCATTAGCAATTCGCCCAATACTATCATGTGACATAATTATATTTAAATAATGTTGAAAAAGAAGTATTACTTAATTAAAAAAATAAAAAGGAGTGTATGTGTGTGTGTGTGTGTATATATATATATATATATTATTATTTTTTTTTTTAAATAAAATGTGTAAAAGCATACAGCATTTTTGAAACATTTAAAAATTAAAATACAGTAGTTATTGCAATCCATTAAAAAAAAAAAAAATGAAATATTGGTATACCACAAGCAGAATACAAAAAAAAAAAAAAAAAAAAACCCAAAACCTTTTCTACAAATTAAATATAAAGTTAGTATTAATATTAGCTGTATGGTGGAAGGAAGCTCTGGGTTTTTGCTGCACTGGACAATAAAAACAATAAAATAATAACAATAAACCACCTAGTTGACTTTTCCCTCACACAGGTATCTATCCAGCTGAACTTTCAATTTCCCCAAGCTGTCAGCCTTAACCACCCAGCATTCTTGATAAGTAGAATACCTGCCTTGCTGAGGAAAGATCTAATGCCAAAATTATTTTTTTAGACAGATCACAACCAGCATCTTCATCTAAACTGGAATTTTCTGGTTCACTTTCACCACTTGAATGATTCTTGATTTCTAATATTTATTTGCTATCAGATAAAGTTGCTCATGTTAACTCAAATTTATTTAGAGGAAGCCATTATTATCATTTAAATCAACATCCTAATACCATCCTAATACTTAATTAGAGAAAACAAAATGAGTAAACCATGGAGATGTCAATTTTTGCAAAACCATACATAGACAAGCATTGTCAACTCATAGTTTTGTGTGATTTAAGAGCCAGTGCTGTTTTATTGAACTTAGCATACTGCATACATTTGCACACTGGGTCATATTGATCTCCAATGTCATGAAGGCAACCATTTTTAATTTAGGTGGCAGAAAAAAAATTCACTTGTATAATGATCACTTAGCTAGGCATAAATAAAATCATAAGAGAGTAGGCAAAAATCAGTTATAATAATAAAAAATAAATAAAAAAAATAAAAAATAAAAAAAATATATATATATTTAATTTTAGTAACAGTGACCTTTTTCTGTTACAACAACTGTGCTATAACAAATATATAAGTGCTCTGTTGTGTGGAAACCCAAGTGCTTTACACACTTCATTCGGAATGTTTATTAATTACCATTTCATGATTAATTATCTAATCTGGGAGAGAGTTATACAGGAATGTAATAAATTGCAAATGGAAAGGATATATTCTTTTTTATAAAAGATAAGGAATTTTACATCTTTTTGAAATAAACAATGTGCTGCAGTTATTTAGTTAACCCAGTAGTGGTGGTAGGTAACCTGACAGGTGACCCTCAAAAATAACATTCCTGTTAACTGTTAATAATTTTTCATATTAAAAATCTGAAATTTTTTCTACCTTCCTCAATATAGTCAAACTTTTACAACATTTTCTGAAGTGATTTTTTTTTTATGGTTTCCATAGAGAAACTGTGTGCGAGAATCTGTCAGGTTACCTGCTGCCATCTTTGCAATTATTTGGCTTTTGCTTGAAGAGTAATGGCATGATACTGGACAAGCACTGACATTCGAGTTACAGCAGACTCAATTTACTGGGATCGGATTAAACAGGACAGTTCAAGACTCCAAATAAAAAAATAAATAAATAAAAAATAAAAAAAAATCAACCTGAAATCATAAAATTCAAGTAATAACTAGGATAGGTTTAAACAGATGTTTTGCAAGTTTTAAATAAGCGACAAGAAGCAGCATTATAAGTAGTCATTGGGAGATAATGTACCTATTATCTTGCAACCCACGCGGCAGGTGTGAAGACAAACACCCACCGCTCAAAAAAGAGAGAAGAAATGTTTAGTTTGTTTTAGCGCGTCATGTCGCTTGTTGTGTTCCACTGCACCACAAAAAGGCAAATTTTGTTTCGTTATATCAGCGACGTCAATTTTTTTTAATAGTAAATATTTTTTTTGTCTAGAAATCACAAAAACGATGGGTAAACACAAAAGAGTTGTGCTTTCAGTTAAACAAAAACTTGAAATTCAAAAGTTTGAAAACAGTGCATTTGTTAAATCTTTAATATACCATTATAACGTTGGTGACCAAACCATATGAGACATTATAAAAAATAAAGAGAAGCATCATATTGAACACGTGAGTAGTGTGCAGTAAGTTTTTTTCGTTTTTTATCTATCGCCATACTTTTTATGTAGGTTGCTGAACATTTTCTGATACAATAAGTCCCTGACTTACACAACTTCGGCCTTGCGTAAATTTTTTTTTCACCTAATTTTTTTTTTTTTTTTTTAGGGGGATTGTAAAATTTAAAACAAGCAAAAAAAAGAGAATAAGCAATCAGTAATGACGATCATGGCACGCACAAATTGCACAAGTGAGATACAGAGTAACAAGCAAAAAAATAGAAAAAAAGAGAAGCTTCTTAAAATTTGTTTTTTTTTTTTTTTTTTATATGACTGAAGATTTCAGTGAAGGGAACACACATTTCACCATAATAATGTGAAATCACACAGAATTCCAGGCATTGGTATTATCACAAATGCAATGAGATCGAGTTTACTACCCGTTTATAACAGATTACGCTAACAGAAAAGCCCAATAACCCAGAAAGTGCAAATTGTTTTTACTGTTTTATGGTAGTGACCTCCAGAAATGTGCTTCAGTAAAATGTGAGCTCATGTGGGGTGATAATAGTAAGTTTTTGCCTTAACCCTGTGAAGTTCTTTACAGAAAATTGCATTTTGACTGTTATTATGGTGCCAAATAAGAGAGAATAAGTGACAGCGGTACTAGTAAATCTACCAACAAAAGGAAAGCAATCAATTTGGATCAGAAAATTAAAATAATAAGGATGTAAGAAAAATGTTCAAACATTAACAAGTATCACGCCAAATTTGTTAATATTTTATATATGTTATAATTTGTTAATAATAATATAGTAGCAATATGTTATTAGTCATTCGCGAGTTACGCAAAACTCGACTTATGTAAGAAGTCCTGGAACATATCTCTTACATATGTTGGGGACTTCTGTGTTTTTGGATTAACTGGGATATCGATTATCCGGGATTTTTTTTTTTTTCCCATCTATCCTGGAAAATCGAGAGTTTACTGTACTTGTTTTTTTTCCCCTCCAACTACTAGTTCGGTAAACATCTACATTCTTATCCTAATTGTTTTTTAAAGATTTATTATTGTTTTTAGAGTAAAGACAATAACACAAAACCCTATATTCTCTCCAAATGGCCTTATTCTCTATAGAATAAGCCCTATATTATCCAGATATCAGGAAGCAAGACAGTTTCAAACTTTGCATGTTGTGAAGCATGCCAAATTTGAAATAAACTTGAAAACAGATGTAACTAATAGTATTGTGTATATATATATCTCCAAGTATGACAAAGCAAATATTAAATGTTATAATAAATACTAAGTAGTCACATAACCAATTAATGCCATCTAGGACGATTAAACATTGAGAGGGCGCTGACTCTATTTAAAAGTTACAGCTGACAGTTACAGGCTCCGCAAAAACGATAAGTGTTTGCCTTTTATTTACATGATTGTTGTTTTATATTGTACTTAATACGTAGTCATATAGTTATAGTTACGCTGGTTATTTTTTATTTTAATTTAGATAAAGAGTTTTTGTGGATTTTACTTACGATAGGTAAAACCGTTATTTTTGTTCGATTTTTGTAGCCATTGTTTTTGTATATAGGGAATTCAAAGTTTTTGTAGGGAATTCAAAGTTTTTAATTGAGGTAGCTAGGTAGCTCTAACGCATAATTATATAGTAATACGCTTCACTGTTTCTATTTCATAGTTTCTATTCAAATACTACTGACATTTAATTTATTGATTTTATTAATTTAAACTACCATGCCCCGAACTAGAGCAGCAAAGCAACGGGCACAAAGTGGCAGGAGTGTTGTGACTCGGGGGAGAACTGAGGGGGGCGATTCTCCAACGCGTCACAGCCTAAAAAAATGTACAACTTGTGAAATGTTTGCCGAACTCTCTGGAACGGAACATGATATTGCCATGGGGGATGTCTTTGTGTGTGCGCGATGTAAGGAGTGTAAGGAAATCAGGCGACAACTCAGCGTTGTTATGGGCCTATATGAGAGTTTGAAGGACAGGGTGGATGCCCTCGAAGGAAATAAATTGAGGGGCCCATCAAGCTCTCAGCTGCCCACATCAACGCCAGAGCGTGCACTTGGTCATCACGCAACACAGCGGCAACCCCCAAGGCAGAATGCGCTGGTCCCACAGGAACTATTAGTTGTTGGTGACTCTATTGTCAGGGAAACGGGGAACATGCTATGTAAAATGGATAGGTGGAACAGGACCAGGGTATGTCTGCCAGGGGCAAAGGTTGATGACGTTGTAGAGCGGATATCATCTTTCAAGGGCACAAAAGGTGATATAGTTGTACACGTTGGCACTAATGATATTAAGAGTAGGAGACCGGCAGAATTACTCAACAAGTACAGGTCACTGTTGAAAAAAAGCCGAGAATTAGGGTTGAATTTAAAAGTGTCTGCAATTCTGCCCAGACACGATAGGAGGGAGTATATGATGAGAGCCTTGTCGATCAATTCGGCCCTGGAAAGATTGTGCAAGGCTCAAGGGGTAGAATTTTTTTCAGCCTGGACTGTACTTGTTAACAGGAGAGATTGCTTCTACAGGGATGGGATACACTTAAATAGAAAGGGTGCAAGAATATTTGCTGATGCTATCGAGGCAGTGTTAGGTGGGTCGGAAAACTGCTAGTTTGGGGGGATACAAAGACTAATAGTTTAACAGTAACCGCAGGCAGAGGTGAAGGTGATTCTTGCACAACTTCTATTAGAATAAGAAGCGACCTGGAGCGAGGGGTGTTGGGGGTTTCAGGGACGGATGGCAGTCATCCTGGAATAGTTGGGTATATGGGATGTGTTAGGGTAACGAGGAATAGGCATAGGAGCATGTATACCAATGCTAGAAGTATAGTAAATAAATTTGATGAATTTGAAGTGTTGGTCAAGACATCAAAGGGGGATATTGTTGGGATAGCAGAGACGTGGTGTCACAAAGATATAAGGAATGCAGAACTGGAATTTGGGGAGTACAATGTGTACAGAAAGGATAGACAGGACAGAAAGGGAGGAGGTGTTATGCTGTTAATTAAGAAAAACATAAAATCAAGAGAAGTGCATCCAGTTGATATAGATGGACAGTGCACTGTTGAGTCAGTTTGGTGTGACATAAGCACTGCAAAAGCAAAAATAAGAGTAGGAGTGTGTTATAGGCCTAATGACTCGAATGAGTACAATGAACAATTGTACAGAGAAATAGAGTGGGCCAGTAAATCAGAATGTCTTATAATGGGGGATTTTAACTTCCCAGATATTGACTGGAACTTGTGGGTTGGTCACTCACACACTAGTCAGACTTTTGTGGATTTATTGGATGATTGTTTTCTGCAGCAGCATGTTCGAGAGGCAACCAGAGAAAGTAATACTCTTGATCTGGTTATCAGCAGTGATCATTCGTGTATTAAGAATTTGCAGATAAAGGAACCACTAGGTGGCAGTGATCACAGTGTGCTGAAGTGGGATTTACTCAAAGAGGTAACTACCGTCAGGGGTAAAGGAAAGGGTTTTTGCTTCCGTAAAGGGGAGTACAGTGGTCTCAGACATTTTTTAAATTCTGTACAGTGGGATCGACTGACGATGTTCCAAACAGTAAATTCTAAGTGGGAAGCATTCAAGGAATTAATCGTGGAAGCTACTAGACTTTTCATACCGATGAAGAAATATTGTTCAAGGTTTAGGCCTAAATGGTTATCAAATGAACTAATGAGACTCGTGACAGAGAAGAAAAATGCATGGGATGCATATAAATTATCAGGCGACGCAGAAGCCTGTAGCAGATATAAGCTAGTCTGTAATCAGGTCACAAAGGAGGTTCGGCAGGCAAAGGCGGATTACGAGAAATCTTTGGCAAAAGATGCTAAGAAAAACAGCAAGGATTTCTTTACTTATATAAACTCTAAAAGGAAGGGGCTGAATATGATTGGTCCACTTGACATCGATGGTTCGACTGTTGATGATCCTGCTCAGATAGCAAACAAACTGAATGAGTATTTTGCATCTACATTCACACGTGAGGAATCATTACAGTTTGAAAATGGAAGAAGGTTATCAAATTGTAGCAGTGTGCTTAATGATTTTGTAATAACTGAGAGCAAAGTGGAGGAGAAATTGTTGAAGTTAAACATAAGAAAGGCACCTGGGGTGGATGGGATCTATCCAGTTATATTAAAGGAGGCGGCAAAGCAACTAAGCAAACCCTTAGCCATAATTATGAGAGCATCCTTGGACTCAGGAGAGGTTCCCACGGACTGGAGATGTGCAAATGTATCCCCAATTCACAAAGGAGGTTCGAAGGGTGACACGAACAATTACAGACCAGTTAGTTTAACTTCTGTTCCGGGTAAAATAATGGAGTCACTGGTTAAAGATGCATTGCAGGATCATCTAGACAAGACTGCAGCAATAATTCAGACACAGCATGGGTTTGTTAAGGGAAAGTCTTGTCTGACAAATTTGATTGGTTATTATGATGTGGTCACAAAGGAACTGGATGCAAAAAATAATTTTGATATCATATACTTGGATTTCAGGAAAGCTTTTGACACTGTTGCGCATGGAAGACTACTGTACAAATTGGAGCAGAATGGTATTAAGGGTAAGTTGCTGCAATGGATAAAAGGATGGTTAAGTGGGAGAAGACAGAGGGTGTTAATCAATGGGTGCTGCTCTTCGTGGACTAATGTTATTAGTGGAGTCCCACAGGGTTCGGTGTTGGGGCCACTGTTGTTTTGTATATTTATCAATGATATTGATGAAGGTATATCAGGCTTAATGTCGAAGTTTGCAGATGACACGAAGGTTGGCAGGGTTGTTAATGACAGTAATGGCAGTGTGCTACTGCAACAGGATCTAGATAATTTGGGCAGATGGGCTAAGAAGTGGCAACTGAAGTTTAACCTTGACAAATGCAAAGTACTGCATATGGGTAGAAGTAACCCCAGAGAAACGTACCAACTGTGTGGTACTACACTTAAGGTGGTAGAAAATGAAAAAGACCTGGGAGTAATTGTGCAGTCAGATATGAAGTTTTCTGAGCAATGTAGACAGGCTGCTAGGGCAGGTCATGGGGTTTTGTCAATGATATATAGGAATTTTGCTAGCAGGGAAAAGGAGGTGATTGTCCCTCTGTATAAGGCAATGGTCAGGCCACGTCTTGAGTACTGCGTACAGGTCTGGAGGCCTCATTTTAGGAAGGATGTAGATTTGCTTGAGCGTGTACAGAGAAGAGCAACACGATTGGTGAGGGGAATGAAGGGATCCTCTTACCAAGAGAGGCTTAAGTTCTGCAAATTGCAGTGGCTGGAGACTAGGCACCTGCGCGGTGATCTGATTGAGGTCTATAAGGCCTTGAATGGGTTGAGCACGCTGAATTCTGATGGGATCCTCCCACTTGTTCAGAATACGAACCTACGGGGACATAAGTTCAAATTAAGAAAGGATAGATGTAGAATAGATGTGCGGAAATTTGCCTTTAGCCAGCGGGTTGTTAATTGCACAACGACAGATGAACAAACTTCCATCTGTCGTTGTGGAAGTTGATAGGTTAAATAAATTTAAGGAGGAACTGGACAGGCAATTGGAGGGTATGGTGTGATTTTTTTTTTTTTTTTTTGGCTGATGCTGCATAAGCTCCTACACTGCTTTCTTGCATCAAGTGCCACTACTACTACTACTACAACATCGGTCTGTATGAATATGAGTTAAGTTAATAACGGTAAGAGTTTTTTTAAGGTAAAATATGATATACTAGCTTATCAGGTAAACCATAAACCCTGGCGGGTACCCAACGTGACCTGGAAAAAAAAAAATCAATCTATGCCATGACATAAGCAAAAAAAAATTATAAACATATATAAAAGTACCATTAAAATGTTAGTTATGGCAATAAGATACATTGCAAGGGACTTTTTCAAGGGCTAACCCTTACAATGTATAAACCATAATTAACGAGCTATCCGTTTCTGTAGTCATCGTCCAGCATAACTATGTCCAAATATACGTAAAATAATATTAAATTAGAGCCAAAAGTATAAAATTTGTAGTAATTAGAGCCAAAAGTATAAAATTTGTAGTAAGTTAGAGCCAAATGGTTAATTAATCCCAAATTTAGCAGTAAACTGGCAAGATGACTGTTAGCCCGACGGATAGCCAAAATTTAAATTAAATTAAAATTATAGAAAGAGCTATATTTATTGTTAGGCATATGTGCGTAGTTGATGGTAAATGCTGTCACGGTAGTCTAATCAAAAATAACAGTGTGAGCTATTATATAGCTAACAAAGGCGAACGGAAAAAGGTATAAGGATAGATATAGTACCTCAATCCCCCTCGAATACTCTAATAGTTCATGAGGTATGAAAAGATAGGGATAAGAAAGTGAAAGTTAAACAGCAAAGAAAAAGCAAAATAATTAACATAGGATGTAACATTATAGTAAGGTTTCCTGGTTAGAATGCTTTAAGATTTTAGCTATAGCTCACACTGTTATTTTTGATTAGACTACCTTGACAGCATTTACCATCAACTACGCACATATGCCTAACAATAAATATAGCTCTTTCTATAATTTTAATTTAATTTAAATTTTGGCTATCCGTCGGGCTAACAGTCATCTTGCCAGTTTACTGCTAAATTTGGGATTAATTAACCATTTGGCTCTAACTTACTACAAATTTTATACTTTTGGCTCTAATTACTACAAATTTTATACTTTTGGCTCTAATTTAATATTATTTTACGTATATTTGGACATATTTATGCTGGACGATGACTACAGAAACGGATAGCTCGTTAATTATGGTTTATACATTGTAAGGGTTAGCCCTTGAAAAAGTCCCTTGCAATGTATCTTATTGCCATAACTAACATTTTAATGGTACTTTTATATATGTTTATAATTTTTTTTGCTTATGTCATGGCATAGATTGATTTTTTCCAGGTCATGTTGGGTACCCGCCAGGGTTTATGGTTTACCTGATAAGCTAGTATATCATATTTTACCTTAAAAAAACTCTTACCATTATTAACTTAACTCATATATATATATATATATATATATATATATATATATATTTTTTTTTTTTTTTTAATTTTTTAATAATGTTTATATAAATAAGACATATATACACATGCAAATGTTTAAAATTTTGCACACTTAGCAGTCTTTGATGCCATAAAATGGAAGAGAATAAGAGAGTGATATTTCTATTTTATGTCTAAAATGTTTTTTTTTTTAAATAAAAGGTGTAAACACGTAGTACGTTTAAAAGTTTTCATTTTTTATTAAAAATTAAGAAGCACTTATAATAATTATTGCAATCCATTAAGAAAAGATGATATATTGGTGCTGTTTAACCAGAATTTAAAAAAAAAATTCCAAAAATTAAAAAGAAAGTTGGGCACACCTTTTAGGTGGTCTGTCACTGTTTTTGCTACATTTTGGGAACCACCACTAGGTTAAAGGTGTAAGACAAAGTATATAAAAAATCTGATTAAAAAAAAATAATAATAAAAAAAAAAAAAAAAAAAATAGTGAAATGGATCACTTTTTTCATTTTTCAGGAAAGGCAATCATAGATCCCATGTGGCCTGTACAATAAATACTGCTGATTTGGATGGCTGTTGCCAAATTCACACATTCACTTGAGCAGAATAATGCAGAGCATAAGACCACATCAGAGCTTTTGGTTTCTTTAGCTAAATAATTAAAACTGTAAATAGCAGGCTGCTGTGATGCTCCTATATCAATTTTCCATAACCATCCTTTGCAGGGTTGTCCTCATTTCTGTTAATTTTTGGAGGGGGCCAAACAGATTTGGAAATTTTTGGAAAACTAATTTGGATAATGTTTTGTGAGTGTCCCCATGACAAAATAGCATCATGAATGGCTACCACCTGGACTGCAATATTTCCTCATTCGTTAGCAAACAGTGATGTTTTCAAATTCTAAATTGTCATCAGCCATCTTTTACTTAACACTGAATCAATATTTAAGCTGTGGAAATCTTGCAGCCTTCTGTATCCAGTAACAAAAGAAAGTGTGACAATACCAGGACACTACACTTCTGGCAATAGCATAAGTGATTACTTATGTACTTATGGTGGGCCTTTCAAAATAAGGAAAGCAAAGATTAAATAAAATTATAAAGGCAAAAGAAGTAATTGTGCTTTTATTTTATTTAAATATTTATTTTTTCATATTAAAATTTTCTAATGCACATAAGATTCTAGAAGTCTATCATTTCTATTTCTACTGATTCTAGAAGTCGTTAACTCATATGTATGCAACAATTCATTGGCAGAACAAAATAAGTATTCATTATATACACTCCAATATCTGTGCTCATTTCATTTTGCCAAGATTTTTATGTGAAATTAAATGAAACTTGCCTTGTGATTTTTGTAGGATCAAAACTAGTGCGCCCATGAAGAATTCGCCGATTATTGAAGGATACCAGATCACCAGGAACCATATGAAAAGCCAGCTCTGAACTTGGTTCCCTCATTTTATTGGCCATCAACCTATTAAAAAAAATAAAATAATATTATGTAGACAACCCTAAGTGTTATGCATCCCCCAAGTTGGGGGAGGGGGGGTCACAGAATACAGTTTCCCACTGACTTTGAAAATATCCATTTGTGTATTTGTTCCTTATGATTATTTTATCTATTTTCCTTGGTATTTAACAATGTTATTATAATTGTATAATCAAAATGCTACCAGTGTCTACTAATATTTGTTGAATTTTCTTATTTAATTAAATGTAAACATTTAAACTGTAAATAGAGAATTTATATTTTAATAACAAAAATTAAATCCTATTTTGAAAAATGCATAATTAGTGGTAAGGAACCCAAACTGCCTTCAGCACTTTATGTTCTGACCTTAGTCAAAAAAAAAAAAAAAAAAAAAAGGTCAGAGAGACTACTAGAAGGTGCAAGCTTTCAACCAGTACACACAATTCACTAAAACTTTATGCATTTTAGTACAGATTATTCAAAATATGTCTATAATGAAATTTGAAATCTGAATTGGGTCCCACAAAATTTCTAATTTGAAATTTTGTGGGACCCAATTCAAAATTTCGAATTTGACTAGTTGCAAACAACTAGTCTAATTTGAAATGACTTCTGACAACTACAGACAAACATATGGAATTCTTTCTCAATGGATAGTGTTTATCAAGTATAATTCTAAATACATTCAAAAGAGATTATCCATATTTTTGAATACTACTTGCCATTTAATACTCTTAATTTGTGCAAAAAAAGTGTGGGGGGAGCTTTTCTCTCTCTCTTCTAGCACTGCCACTCATTCAGTAAACTTTGTAACAGAGCTAAATACTCTTACTAATGACAATGCATTGGCTACTCATAGAGTGCTTGTGAACCAGTGGCCAGTTTGATGTTACTTTAGAGCAATTGAGAGAGAGAGAATGCTCAGTGTGTAGATAGATCAAGTAAAAAATGAAAAAATATGTTTGATCTACAAAGCTACTTGAGAAGCTTTACTCATTTTGATACTACTTTGCCAATCCACGTTAAAAACAAGATATAAAATTTTAATAAATACCTTCATATTTGAAATGAATATCCAATTAATTTTTCCCCCCTTTTTCTGCATTATTATTTATTTTTTGTATTAGCAGTGGAAAATGAAGCAAGAAAGCAAACTTATAAAGCGAGAGTTGGAGAGACTTTGTAAGAGATGGATCATTAATTAACCTAACAGCCTTTTGAATGGAGTCTACAAGCCTGAAAAGGGATATGGGGGCATGAGCTAGATGGGAACAACTTATTTCATATAATATTCCAATATCACATATTAGGGATTACACTAATAGAGATGTATGATCTTGTCAAAGCATAGGAGCAGAAGAATCCTTTTTGTGAGATACAAGACAAGAATGAGTTTTAGGAGTGAAATTAAGTTCTTAAAAATCTCCCCACCTGGAAATCAGAATTTAATTAACTGGTATTGAATGTTTGAGAAACTGAAATTGTTTGTGCAGAGCAAGGTTTTGTTCCTCAAACCAGAAGGTGGAATGCAATGTTAGCATTAGCAGAGGCATACGATGCAAGAAAGCATGCTTATGCAGCATCAGCCAAAAAAAAAAAAAAAAACACCACTCCTATTTCACCCCTCCATTCGTTCGAAATACCTGTCCAGCTGAGCCTGAAATTTATTTAGGCTATCAACTTCCACAACAAGGGGTAGAAGTCTGTTCCACCAACTAACTACCCGCTGGCTAAAGGCAAATTTCCGCACATCTATCCTACATCTGTCTTTCCTCAATTTGAATTTATGCCCTCTCAGGTGATTATTCTGAGCAAGAGGTAGAATCCCATCAGCATTGAGCATGCTCAAACCATTCAAGGCTTTATACACCTCTATCAGATCACCTCACCAGTGCCTAGTCTCCAGACACTGTAATTTGCAAAAATTTAAGCCTTTCTTCATAAGAGCAACATGTTCTTCCATTCACTAATCTTGTTGCCCTTCTCTGTACTCATTCCAGCAGCTCTACATCCTTCTTGAAATCAGGCCTCCAGACCTGTAAACAGTACTCAAGGTTGGCCTAACCACTGCTTTATACAGTTTAGGTTTCTAGCAGGGATAAGGCGGAATAATCACCTCCTTATCCCTGCTAGAAATATTCCTGTATATCACTGACAAGACACCATGAGCTACTCTTGCAGACCATCTGCACCACTCAGAAAATTTCATATCTGCCTGCACAATTATCCCCAAGTCCTTTTTGTTCTCTACCACTGTCAGTGTAGTTCCACACAGTTGATACGTTACTCTGGGGTTACTGCTTCCCATATGTAGTACTTTACATTTGTTAATGTTAAACTTCATTTGCCACCTCTCAGCACATCTGTTCAACTTTCTAGATCCTGCTGCAGCAGCGTACTGTCATTAGTGTCCTTAACAACCCTGCCAACCTTTGTATCGTCTGCAAACTTGGACATTAAGCTTGATACACCATCATCAATATCATTTATAAAACAGAAAACAACAATGGACCCAACACTGAACCCTGAGGGACTCCACTAATAACAATAGTCCACAATGAGCAGTGACCATTGATTACCACTCTGTCTTCTTCCACTCAACCATCCCTTTATCCATAGCAGCAATTTGCCTCCAATGCCACATTGCTCCAATTTGTTCAGCAGTCTTCCATGTGCAACAGCATCAAAAGCTTTTCAAAGGTCAAAATATATGATATCAAAGTTATTCCCTGCATCCATTCCTTTGTGACCACATCATAGTATCCAATCAAATTGGTCAGGCAGGACTTTCCCTTAACAAAACCATGCTGTGTCCGAGTTATAACTGAAGTCTTGTCTAGAGGATCCTGCAGTGATTGTTTTAGCAGTGCTTCCATTAATTTTCTTGGAACAGAAGTTAAACTAACAGGTAAGTAATTACTTGTGTCGCCCTTTGATCCTCCTTGGTGAATTGGGGTCACATTTGCACATCTCCAGTCCATGGGTACTTCCCCTGAGTCCAAGGAAGCTCTCATAATTATGGCTAAGGGTTTGCTTACTTCCTTTGCTGCCTCCTTTAATATAACTGGATAGATCCCATCCACCCCAGGTGCCTCTTTTATGTTTATCTTTAACAATTTCTCCTCCACTTTCCTCTCAGTTATTACAAAATCATCTAGCTCACTGCCAGAATTCAATTCACCTATGGCATTCCTCTCCCTAAATAAACTCCTCATGTGTGAATGTAGATGCAAAATACTCATTTAGTTTGTTAGCCATCTGAGCAGGATCATCAACAGTTAAACCATCAATATCCAGTGGATCAATCTGATTCATCCTGATCCTTCTAGAGTTTACATAGGCAAAGTACTCTTTGCTGTTTTTCTTTGCATCCTTTGCCAAAGATTTCTCATAATCGGCCTTTGCCTGCCTAATCTCCTTTGGGAGTTTGTTACAGACCAGCTTATATCTATCATAAGCTTCCATGTCACCCATTAATTTATATATATTTCATGCATTTTTCTTCTCTGCCATATGTCTCATTAGTTCATCTGACATCCATTTAGGCCTAACCTTGAACAATATTTCTTAGTTGGTATGTAAAGCCTAGTAGCTTACAAGATTAATTCTTTGAATGCTTCCCATTTTGAATTTGCTGTTGGTAACATGATCAGTTGGTCCCACCGTATAGAATTTAAATACTGTCTCAGACCACTGTAGTCATCTTTACGAACGCAAAAACCCTTCCCTTTACCGCTGATGGTAGTTATCTCTTTCAGTGAATCCCACTTCCCCACTTCAGCACACTGTGATCACTGCCACCTAGTGGTTCCTTTATCTGCAGATTCTTAATGCATGAAGAATCACTACTGATAATCAGATCAAGGGTATCAATTCTTGATCTGATTATCAGTTCACTCCCTCTAGTTGCCTCCCGAACATGCTGATGTAGAAACATCATCCAATAAATCCACAAAAGCGTTGCTAGTGTGAGTGACCAACCCACAAATTCCAGTCAATATCTGGGAAATTAAAATCCCCCATTATAAAAAAATAATAATAATAACATACTGATATCTGATGGCTTTAGGACTTGCTCAAGGCAATTATATCCTATTTCTTGTAAAGAGTCACTTTAAATGCAAAGAAAAATATTAAAAAAAAAAAAAAAAAAAAAAAACCTATGAACTCACCTATAAGCATGATAAAAGGGCATAACAAGATGAGAAGGAACTTGTAAAGGTGCCATTGTTCTGGTATTATAATGAACTTCTTGAACCACACCATCTTTATCAACACATATAATAGGAATTGTCTGACTATACTTCATCTAAATATTGGGAAAAAAAAAAAAAAAATCAGCAATATGATAATAAATATTTATCTTGCTATAATATAGCTAAAATTAATAGCAATGTATTATTAATTGAAGTGAAACCCCTGTAATGATTATGAGAAATATTTCAAAAATACAAGCTTATGTCACAAATAATAATGTAAAAGACTAAATGTACAAGGCATAATTTCATATGGGTTTGGTATATATATATATATATATATATATATATACACATATATACAGGCATACCTCGGTTAACGTTACCTCTGATAACGAAGCTTCGATATAACGAAGTCCGCAATTTCAAGCCCCATTTAACATAAAAAAAAATATTCGAGTTTAATCACCTGAAATCTAAACAAACAAGAAATTACGGAAACCTTTTGGGCTTCTCGTGGTTGGTTCGAGAAATTTAAAAAACGGGCCAGGATTCATAGTGTAAAATTAACAGGAGAAGCTGCAAATAAGTTTCCAGAAAAACTAAAGGAAATAATTGAACGTGAAAATTTTCCACCAAATTTGGTGTTCAGTGTTGACGAAAGCGGTTTGTTCTGGAAACAGCTACCAACAAAAAGCTTCATTTCTATATAAGAAAAATCAGCTACTGGGTTCAAAGCAGCCAAAGACCGTTTAACGTTACTCTTTGGATCAAATGCCTCTGGCGATTATAAATTAAAATTGTTATTAGTTTACCATTCAGAAAATCCGAGGGCGTTAAAAGGTAACATAAAAATGAATTTACCTGTAATATGGAAAGCAAATAGAAAAGCGTGGGTTACCAAGGAGTTATTTACTGATTGGTTTGTTAACCACTTTTGTCCTGAAGTAAAACGGTATTGTCAAAAAAACAACTTTGAAGAAAAAGCTCTTTTGTTGTTAGACAATGCTCCGGGACATCCTACTGATCTTAACACGTTGGACACATGCATTCCTGTCAAAGTTGTGTTTCTTCCAGCAAACACAACTTCCTTGATTCAACCATTGGATCAGGGAGTAACAGCATCAGTTAAAGCTTATTATCTGCGTCGCACATTAAGCAATTTGACTGAACTAGAGGATAAAGAGGAAATGACAGTTAAAACTTTTTGGAAAAACTACACCATTAAAAACGCAATTGAAAACATTGATAGTTCTTGGAAAGAAGTCACTAAGAAATGCTTAAATGGAGTTTGGCGAAAAATATGGCCAGAAGTTGTACTAGAAGAAGAAAATAACATCCAAGAAATTAGAAATGAAGTTATCCAGATGGCTCAATCAATAGGTTTCGAAAATGTCGATGAAGAGGATGTTAGAAATTTATTGAATGCAGAAGATGAGGGCTAGCCGAGTGGGTAAAGTACCTGCCCGGCAACCCAAAGGTCGCGGGTTCGATTCCCGCCTCGGGCTTGGATCAAAGTACTGCAAAAACCTTGGGAGGTGCAATATGGCCACAGAAGCCGATGCGCCAACAACTACCAAATCAAAAAAAAAAAAAAGCAGAAGATGATGGTTTTTCAGTGGAAGATTTAGAAAACCTTGTTAGCAACGAAGACAAAGATAATGAAGACGAAGTTAAAGAAGTTCCTACCGAAAAAGTGTTAACAACCAAAGATTTAAAAAGGTGCTTAAATGACATTGAAAACGTTTTAAATTTTTTTAGTGAAAATGATCCTGATTTAGGAAGAAGTTTTATTGTTAAGCGATCAGTGTTAAATGCAATAACTCCGTATAGGCAATTGTTAAATGAAAGAGAAAAAGAGCATAAGCAATCAACTTTAGACTCATATTTTAAAATGTGATTTCACTTTGTATGTAAGTTGACTGTTTATTTAATAAAACTTTTCTTTGTTCGAAAAAAAAGCTTTTCATTTTCTTTACATAGGAACGTATCCCTATTCTGGCCATAGTATTTTTACCTCTGAAAACGAAGTTTCGCTTAACGAAGTAATTTCGTGGAACGCATCCTATTCGTTATTCGAGGTATGCCTGTATATATATCATAATATCAGCATAGTACACCATAGTTAACCCAAAAATTTAAACTACATATGTAGTGAAGAGGCATTGTTTTAATTATATCTCATATTGTGGCTGCCTTCACAATGAGATACCAGGTATTGCACTACTTTGAATAAATAATTCTTCTCTAGTAGAGAAGACTACTGTTATTTATTCTCATGCCTCTACACTAAATACATAGTTTAAATTTATGGGTAAACTATGGTGTACTACACCGATATTATATTGTCACAAATAATAATAATACAATAAATACAGTAGTGGCCCTATAAAATGCATCATTATGAATGTTGTGAAACAATATACATACCCAAACCAACTAGCTCAATGAATCTTCACTGTTAAGTCAATACAGTGCTTTGAAATATGATTTGAGCCTACTCATAAAACTTTTTTTTTTTTTTTTGGACAATTCTCAGAGTTGCTTTTAACACTGTCTTTTTCCTACATGGCTTTTAGGTCTGTGGTACTAACATCATGATCCTGGTGAAGTGATTGTTTTAAAAGTACCAATACTGTACCAAACTGCTTTAGCCATGTTCCAAATTTGCTTTTGGCATTTCCTGTCACATTTTAATAATTTTTGACATGAAAGATTGAGTGGCTATTTTAAAATATATCTACTATTTGGCTATATATCTACTACAAAAGCTAAAAAAACCTTCACAGTAAGAGTAATCATTACACCTTTCTTCCTTGGAGTTAACTACTTGTATGCCATGTCAATGCCAAATTTAAACTGATAACATGTGCTAGCAGGTAGATGCCTTTATACAATCAGTCCTTGTATAGCACGATAGTTGTGTTCCTAGAAATCCTCGTGCAATATAAACAATAGGCCCTATGGGAAAAATAGGGTTAGGTTCTGACCGACCAAGATGGAACACACATTTGAAACCAAAACATTACCAAACACAATAAATAATCGTAATAAAATACATAAGTATTTCATTACGACTATTACGTAATAAAATATTGCTAATGTTTTTGCTTCTATCATAAGCAAACTTGTTCTTTGTTTGATTTTCTATCCAAACAGATGACAGCCGTTCCATCTCTTCCAATTCTTTGTCTTGATCTAATGGATTTTATTACACTTTGAGTTGTTCCTACTATGAAAGTTGTTTTTATTTTCTTTGCATTCTTTCCAATTCTTGAAGTTGCCTCATTTAGGCTTGTAGCACGTGCAATATCACATGGTCTTTCATTTCGCTCGAAGTGTATCACAATTTCATATTTTTTCTCTATCGACAGAGGCAGACTGGCCATAAGCGTTCCCAGGGAAACTCTGGTGGGCCAGAGGCCAGAAAATGGAGGCCGGTGTGATTTTGGCCATAAATGCTAGTATGACACCGCTACAAATTTTCCCGGGTAAGAATTTTTGACCCAGTCCGCCTGTTTATCGATATTGCTTTTCTTTTTCTCTCTGAATCTGTAGTGTCTTCACCAGGATGCTTCCTTTTCACACCTTTTAAGTATTTTACTCATTTTTAGAGAATAAATTACAACAATTACAAAATGAGGAGGCACACTTGATACACATAAACAAAGCTGCACGCGTGTAGCAACTGAATAAACAACACCGTAAAGGCAGAGACACACTATTAACACCTCACTAGCTCACATTTTACTAAAGCACATTTCTGGGGGTTACTAACTTACTACCATAAAACAATAAAAACAATTTCCAGTTGCATTCCTGCTAATGGAATCTGTTATAAATGGGTAGTAAACTCGATCTAATTGAATTTGTGATAACACTGATAGCTAGAATTGTGTGGGTTTTTATGTTATTATGGTGAAATGTGTTTTCCCTTCACATATAAAATACAAATACATTTTCAGAATCTTCTCTTCATTCCTATCGTGTTGCATTCAGTTGGGGTGATTCAGCATTCGACTACCATTTCTTGTAAACACAAAGGCGAATCATGCATAAGCAAATTCGGTTCGTGTTATACATAATTTATAAATCATGTGTGATCGAATTCGTGTAGTGTAAACACGTGTTATACGAGGACTGACTGTACTACGTAGCAGAATTGGAGTAACTTGCCAGGTACTCTAATTGTAACATTAATTTGCCATATTATTTAGTGTTCCTTTTTATAGAATACTTCCTGAAGACATAACCATGTTATATCTTTCTAGGAAAGATAACTAACTTATGATCACAAAGTCAAGGGCCATGAACAGTATGAGATAACCACTTCCCAGAAATGAGAAAGATTACCCAACATCATTTATCACCACAAGCTCATGTTTGTATACACAGAGCTTTTTATTAATGTCATTCATTACTTTCAATCTGATAACCAATCTGAAAAAAAAAAAAGAAAAACCTACCAGAATTTTTTTTATCCCTACCATGGTTTCCAGACAGTCTAAGTAATAATAAAAAAAATAAATACTGAATTGCTAAGTTCCCTAAGATACTAAATAATACAATATCAAATAATTAATATTCTATATACTTACAGAGTGACTCTTAATAGAAAATGTAACTGGGGTAGATGACAAGATATGGAAGGCAGCAGGCTGATTTTCTTGAAGCCACTTGGCTATATAAAACCCATCCACAAAAAAAGATTTCCCTCCATAGTCCTCTCCACTTTCTTTAGGATCATTTGCTTTTAGACAGTGAAGCATTTGCAACCCTGAAATTTTGAAAAGAAAGATATGTCAATGTAATTAGAATTGCATAAACAGAAACAATTCAATTTATAGAGTTATACATACATACACACACAGAGACAAGCATACTTTCTTCACACCAGATTGAACCATAAAATATATGAACATATCCAAGACAGGTTGATCCGAATGCCACACCCTTGATGCTCTGGTGTGCAAAGGCTAAATTTTTATTTTATCTAAAAAGAAAAAAAATTTAAAAAATTTTGATGCATCAAGGATAAAAGTATATTAGTTCTGCTGCCAACCTGAAAAGCCAACTGTTTATTTCTTAAATATTTTTAGAGGGGGGGGCCAGAAAGACTTCATTTCCTTTGTAGTCAGGTTAACAGAAGAGAGAACAACTGGTCACTCTGAAAAATCTGTTCAGTACCTGTGCTTAATTTTAGTACTTAGATTTTTCTGGTGTGATAACAAAGCTTCAGTATCTTCACCTGTGACAAAAAAAAAAAAAAAAAAAAAAAAAAAAAAAGAAAAGAAAAAAGAAAAACAAAGAGAAAAACATCAGTAGCTGAGAAGAGTTAAGTATCAATATTATGTTACTTTGGAACAAAATAATGATAAAAAATCTGGCAATATTTGTCACATTAAGTAGTTTTATATGAAATAGAGATAAAATTTATAAAATCAAGTTAAAAGTGGATGTTAAGAAGAATTTTTTCCAGCTACTGATGTTATTCATATCATAATAACCTTATGCTGCTGGTGGGTTTTTGTTACTTACACTGTTCCACACACCTTCCACCTTAGTCACACTGTGAACTTAGGGTTTGCTATACTTCTGACCTCAGATGAGAAGAGAAAAATAAGAAAATTAATACATGTGAACAAAAATGTTCCAGCACTGAAAAAGAAAATTAATTCTGCATTGCTATAAAACTGGAAATAAAATATCCTGCTGTAAATATAAGATCATCAATTAGTAAAGTCTCAAGATTTTTATATATAACCCTTCTCTTTTGTACAATTCTTTGAATTATATCAAATAGTACAGTAAAAACTTATCTGTATGGAACATTCAGAAACAGAATGCTTGCTCTGTTCTTTTTTAACTGGAATTTTTTTAAATTTAATTATAGAAGTTAAGTATTTGGTTTGCTCCAACCTCTAAGAAATCCTTTCTGTGCTTAAACTGAAAGATATAATAAACTGATGGAAATAAAATGCAAAAGATGGTAATTTTGAGTGTTTAGTAGAAACCAAAATGATGAAATTAATTATTACATTTTTTCCACTACAGTTTAAATTTCTTACTGGCTAACAATTGTAGCAATATTTTCATTAATAGTTAAAGAAACCTCCATTTGCTTTTTTTTTTTTTTTTTTTTTTGAGTACTTAGTTCATTACAATATCTGCTATTATATCTAGCTGTATGGACCATCTTTTTCATGATGTTATTAAGGATTAAAATCTTTTGGCATTTTCCAAAAGATTGTAGAAGATTACAGGAATTCTTTTTAATCACAGCGAGTTGGTTTATGTGTTTAGTATTTGAAACCTGTTCTCATCATTTTTGAAGTTCTTTATTTTTAATAATTTTTAACAGTTTCCCATAATAATATTTTTACTTCTGTGCTGCTAATGCAGTTATTAATAGTAAAATAAATAAAAAATCTAATACCTCTCCTATACCAAATGAATGGCATTAAATGGTTATGTCAAGACAGAGATATTATAATACAGAGAGAGTGGATAAAGGAGATACTATAGTTATTTTAAACAAAACAGAATATAATGAAAAACTTAGACAAATATTATAAGATCCAAGTACATACATCATTGACAATAATTATTCATTAAGCCACATAAAAAACCAAGTACATAACTTTCTTAGGAATAAATAGAGAAATAAATTTACATACATTACAACACATCAGACTTAGAAATAACAATAAAATTGCACAGACTGGGACATTTGCCTTCCGCTAGTGTCATAAAGACATTCCACCTTTGCAAATTTATCTTCTTTTATCATTATGATTATCTTATCACTTATGAAATTTTCAAAGTTTTTTTGGGGGCTCACACACAACATTAATCAGAAATATTAGCTTATCTGACAATGATATTCTAACATCATTCAACACTGTTTCCTTATACACTAATATTGATGTGGACTACACCTTGATTAAATTATTTATACAGGACACCAGTTTAAAGCAGTGTGCATAGCCCTTTCCATGGATAGTATTGTTAAATTAAAATCACTTCTTGTTTGGGCTAGATATTTTAGGTTTAGTTTGGGTATATACAGTACAAACAGATAAATGGGCTTCCACAGGGTTGGTAATTTCAGCCCTTTCCCATTTCAGAGATATACCGTGGATCATTCTGAACTCTTTTCCATTAACTGTTAAGCTATTTATTCATTATGCAGATGACGAACCCATAATATCACACTGACATATTATTGATAACCTCTTTTCAGTTTAATTCAATATACAACAGACTGATATATATTTTGAGAGTAAAAACCAATGAGAATAATAATTTTTTAAATCTTGTCATCTTCAAGTACAATAAATAGCTTGAAACTTGCATTTTTTTTAATGGAGTTGTTAAGAGTTCCATTTCATTCAAAAATTTTATATTTCATAGCATTATAAATAATGCTATGAAATATTGTTAAAAAGAATTCAATCTAACGGCAGAATTAAAATATTTAACTAGTTTAATGCCTAGGAGAAAATGTCCACTTAAAATAATCAACAAAATGATACTGAAAGTAAAAAAATAAGTTAAATAATCCCACTGCAATAAAATAATAATTCTTTCATACCACAGTCAATTAGCCAAACAACTTAAAAGATGTTTTTTTCTAATACATACATCACTTAATCTTCTCTTCTTACAACAGGCTTGGTATGAATTCCAACAACTATAAAAATACTATCAAATATACTACCATCCAGGCAACTAAGAATATAGTCTATCTAACATAATGTCAACAAAACTGTTGTACTTGTTATATAAGCAGCACTACTATAAAGTATGAAGCAACCAATATGTCTAATACAAGAATCTCCAATTAGCCTACATATGAATTATCATTCCGAATTTCAATTGTTTCTACTATAATTATTAACACCAACCTTCAATTGATTCCACTATAATTATGATTAAATTGAATTCCAGTTATACTCACTTATGAATCTTTGGCAATTGAATGGTTCAAACAAGATCCATGCTTCATGTTCTTAATGTTAAACTATTGGAAAACCATAAAATTTTCAACTTGCATGCTCAAAATACCTTATAGGAAGTAAAAAAAAAAAAAAAACCTTTTAATATGGTTGTCTCTTCTCATGCATTAGCATTAGTAGAGGCATTTGATGCAAGAAAGCAAGCTTATGCAGCATCAGCCAAAAAAAAAAATAAATAAATAAAATAAAATAAATAAATAAAAAATAACCACTCCCACTTCACCCCTCTGTTCGTTTGAAATACCTGTCCAGCTGAGCCTTAAACTTATTTAGGCTATCAACTTCCACGACAAGGGATGGAAGTCTGTTCCACCAACCAACCACCCGCTGGCTAAAGGCAAATTTCCGCACGTCTATCCCACATCTGTCTTTCCTCAATTTGAATTTATGCCCTCTCGGATGATTATTCTGAGCAAGAGGAAGAATCCTACCAGCATTGAGCATGCTCAAACCATTCAAGGCTTTATACACATCTATCAGTTCACCTCGCTTGTGCCTAGTCTCCAGACACTGTAATTTGCAAAACTTAAGCCTTTCTTCGTAAGAGCACCCCTTTGTTCCATTCACTACTCTTGTTACCCTTCTCTGTACTCGTTCCAGCAGCTCTACATCCTTCTTGAGGCCTCCAGGTCTATACAATACTCTAGGTGTGGCCTGACCATTGCCTTATACAAGGGAATAATCACCTCCTTATCCTTGCTAGAAAAATTCCTATATATCATTGACAATACACCATGAGCTACTCTTGCAGCTCATCTGCACTGCTCATAGAACTTCATATCTGCCTGCAAAACCACCCCCAGGTCCTTTTCATTCTCTACCACTGTCAGTGTAGTACCACAGAGTTGATACGTTGCTCTGGGGTTGCTGTTTCCCATGTGTAGTACTTTACATTTGTCAATGTTAAACTTCATTTGACACCTCTCAGCCCATCTGCCCAACCTTTCCAGATCCTGTTGCAGCAGCAGAGTGTCAGTAGTGTCCTTGACAACCCTGCCAACGTATCGTCTGCAAACTTGGACATTAAGCTTGATATACCATCATCAATATCATTTATAAATACAGAAAACAATAATGGACCCAATACTGAACCCTGAGGGACTCCACTAATAACATTAGTCCACGATGAGCAGTGTCCATTGATTACTACTCTGTCTTCTCCCCCTCAACCACCCCTTTATCCATAGCAGCAATTTGGCTCCAATGCCACTCTGCTCCAATTTGTGCAGCAGTCTTCCATGTGCAACAGTATCAAAAGCATTTCTAAGATCCAAGTATATAATATCAAAGTTATTCCCTGCATCCAGTTCTTTTGTGACTGCATCATAGTATCCAATGAAATTGGTCAGGCAAGACTTCCCCTTAACAAAACCATGCTGTGTCCGAGCTATAACTGAAGTCTTGTTTAGATAATCCTGCAGTGCTTCTTTAACCAGTTTCTCCATTAATTTTCCGGGAACAGAAGTTACCCACAGGTCTATAATTACTTGTGTCAGCCTTTGATCCTCCTTTGTGAATTGGGGTCACATTTGCACATCTCAGCATGAATTGTTGAGGAGGCTTCCATCCTGCAGTGGGTTGATAATGGCTGCACTTTATTTATTTTTTTATTTTACACATCTCCAGTCCATGGGTACCTCCCCTGAGTCTAAGGTTACTTCCTTTGCTACGTCCTTTAATATAACTGGATAGATCCCATCCACCCCAGGTGCCTTTCTTGTGTTTATCTTCAACAATTTCTCCTCCACTTTACTCTCGGTTATTACAAGATTATCTAGCTTACTGCCAGAGTTGAATACCCCTCTGGCATTCCCCTCACTGAATAACTCCATGTGTGAATCTCGATGCAAAATATTCATTTAGATTGTTAGCTACCTGAGCAGGATCATCAACAGTTGAAACATCTATATCAAGTGGACTGATCTGATTCATCCCCTTCCTTCTAGAGTTTACACAAGTAAACAACTCTTTGCTGTTTTTCTTTGCATCCCTTGCCAAAGATATCTCATAATCTGCCTTTGCCTGCCTAACCTCCTTTGTAACTTGGTTACAGATCAACTTGTATCTATCATAGGCTTCTGTGTCACGTGTTAATTTGTATGTATCCCATGCATTTTTCTTCTCTGCCATATGTCTCATTAGTTCATCTGACATCCATTTAGGCCTAAACCTTGAAAAATATTTCTTAGTTGGTATGTAAAGTCTAGTAGCTTACAAGATTAATTCTTTGAATGCTTCCCATTTTGAATTTGCTGTTGGTAACATCATCAGTTGGTCCCACTGTATAGAATTTAAATACTGTCTCAGTCCATCGTAGTCGCCTTTACGAAAGCAATAACCCTTCCCTTTACCCCTAATGGTAGTTACCTCTCTGAGTAAATCCACTTCAGCACACTGTGATCAATGCCACCTAGTGGTTCATTTATCTGCAGATTCTTAATGCATGAAGAATCACTACTGATAATCAAATCAAGAGTATTACTCCCTTTAGTTGCCTCCCGAACATGCTGATGTAGAAAACAATCATCCAATAAATGCACTAAAGCCTTGCTAGTGTGTGAGTGACCAGCCCCCAAATTCCAGTCAATATCTTAGAAATTAAAATCCCCCATTATAAGAATCTCTGATTTACTGGCCCACTCTGTACAGTACATTTCCCTGTACAGTTTCTTATTATTCTCATCAGAGTCATTAGGCCTATAGCACACTCCTACTCTCAATTTTGATCTCCCAAAGCTTATGTCACACCAAACCCACTTGACACTGCACTGTCCAGTGATGTCGACTGGCTTCACTTCCTTGGATTTTATGTATTTCTTAACTAATAGCATAACCCCTCCTCCCTTCCTATCCTGTCCATCTTTTCTGTAGACATTGTACTCCCCAAATTCCAGTTCTGCATTCCTTATCTGAAATCCCAACAATATCTGCCTTTGATGTTTTGAGCAATACCTCAAATTCATTTACTAAACTCCTAGCATTGGTGTACATGCAAGTATACATGCACCTGTTCTTTTTCTTAGCTATCCTGACAACCCATGTGTTTACTTGTACCTCAATGATACCCAGCAGTCTCTGAAATATCCTGCATCTTATTTTCCAGGCTGCTGTTCATTCCAATAGAAGCAGTGCAAGAATCACTTTCACCTCTGCCAGTGGCTACTGTTAATCTATTAGTCCTTGTATCCCCCAATCCAGCAGTTTTCCAACCCACCTAACACTGCCTCGATAGCATCAGCAAACATTCTTGCACCCTTTCTATTTAAGTGTATCCCATCCCTGTAGAAGCAGTCTTTCCTGTTAACAAGTTCAGACCAGGCTGAAAAAAATTCTACCCCTTGAGCCTTGCACAATCTTTCCAGGGCCGAATTGATCGACAGGGCTCTCATCATATACTCCCTCCTATCGTGTCTGGGCAGAATTGCAGACACTTTCAAATTCAACCCTAATTCACGGCTTTTTTTCAACAGTGACCTGTACTTGTTAAGTAATTCCGCCAGTCTCCTACTCTTAATATCAGTGCCAACGTGTACAACTATATCACCATTTGTGCCCTTAAAAGATGATATCCACTCTACAACGTCCTCAACCTTTGCCCCTGGCAGACATACCCTGGTCCTGTTCCACCTATCCTTTTTACAAAGCATGTTTCCCGTTTCCCTGACAATAGAGTCACCAACAACTACTAGTTCCTTTGGGACCAGCACATTCTGCCTTGGGGGCTGCCGCTGTGGGCAGCTGAGAGCTTGATGGGTCCCTCACTTTTAATCCTTCGAGGGCATTCACCCTGTCCTTCAAGCTCTCATATAGGCCCATAACAACGCTGAGTTGTCGCCTGATTTCCTTACACTCCTTGCATCGTGCACACACACACACACACACACACACACAGACATCCCCCATGGCAGTAACATGTCCCATACCCAACTGCTCCACAAACATCAAGCAAGTAGTGCATTTTAAAAGGCTGTGATTCAGAGGGCAACTGCCCCCCCCTCAGTTCTCCTCTGAGCCACAGCACTCCCATAATTTGAGCTTTTTGCTTTGCTGCTCTGGTTTGAGTCATGATTTCGATTTAATTTCAATAAAATTTCAATTTCAGTACAAAATTAAAACCCTAAACTTGTATCCCAACACAGTTATAACGCTATATTTATGTTTCAGTTTTGAGTGTTATCTACGAAATCTCTTTATATAACTTTCCGTATCAAGTTAAGTATTAATTATTTATTTTTCTAATTATTTATGTTATGTAACCTAAGTCGTTATATGTATAGTTAAAAGTACAATTTAACTGACAATGAAGTTCAACAAGATTAATAGATTTTACTGATTAATTGACAATATTATGTCCTATACTATATTAAGCTTATGCTATCTAGTTCGAGATATTTTGTATCGCGTTACAATGGCGGCAATTTATGAACGGTCAACACGTGGATTTGATACCCTTACCGATACTAAGTAATACCTACAAAATCTCTATCTAAGTTACTTTAAACTAAGTATCATAAATAGGAATATAAAGCTACTCTAGAAAATAAGTTAATATGCCAATTTAAGCTAATAAAACAGAAAATAAATCAGAAAAAACTTCTCTGTTCCAGGAGCGGCAAAAAGCTACATCCGTACAGGCTACGCTCATTCTCAAACTCCAACATTAAACCAGCTGATGGTTTAATGTATGAGAAAGTGCATCATTCTTGTTATTTCACACTCTTTTAATGATTTTATTATGGTTTTTTTTTAAGTTCCCAATGATGAATCACTGGAAGACAGTGCACTTTCTCCATGGGCTTTGCACCACAGCCTACAAGAGGTCTTGATGCAACTATTACTACTAATTGAATTACTGTTTCTTTGTATTTTTTGTATTTGAATATACAAAAGTAATCCAATATAAGAGTGATGAAACCAATAATGAAAACTTCAAATGGAATGACCTTTATTACAATGAATAGTATTAGCTGTATGGTGCAAGGAAGCGCCACATTTTATTTGGCCAAAAAATTTAATAAACCACTTACTTGACTCCGTGTAGGTATCTATCCAGCTGACCTTTGAATCGTCCCAAGTAGTTAGAACTTATTCCAGTAATCAACAACTCTGGCTAAGAGAAAACTTTCCACAATCCAGTCTAAATTTCTTTCCCCGTAATTTGAATTTAATTTCCAACCTCTGTAGCCCAAATATTCAAAGCCCTTTCTTATATGAACATCCTTTTGGAATTTTCGCCAGGTGAGTTGCTCATCTTTGGACCCTTCAATATCTTTTTTTAGGTGCAGTCTCCATACCTGGACACAGTACATACAATATTGTCTTATACAGCAGTATTATGCTCTTCCTATCTTTACAAGAAAATGTTCGATAAAAATATTAAAAGGATATCACAGACCCTCCTTGCTGCCTGTCTACACTGCTCAGAGAATTGTGTCCAATTGTATTGTAACCCCCGATTCTCTTTTTTTCCTGTAATCTTTTCAGTTCAGCCCACCAAGTGTGTAAGCTATTTTGGGGTTTCTATTCACCATGTGTACGGCTTTACATTTTGCAGCATTAACAGATAACTGCCAATTTTCAGACCATCTCTGAAGTCTAAATTAGCTAGAACATGTTGGAATTGCATGGAAAATTTTTAGATGCATTGCAGGATGGCTGCAGGGAAGGAGGGAGAGGGTTGAGATTTCCTGAAGTTGTGATTAGTGCTGATCATTAACTACTCTACTGATCTTGATGTTATCTGCAAATTTTGAAGTCATACCCTCTATCCCTTCATCAATGTCATTTAAGAAAATCAAAGCATGAGTGGTCCCAGTCAGGGGCAGCTTGTCCATAGGCACTGCAGCACCCCCAGCTATTTAAATCTAGATATACAGTGAATGGAGTTATATGAAATTTTGTGAAGAACAATGCAACACAATGAATGGTTTTATTAACAGAACCTGCATATATATTCACATCCTCTATTTCCAGTAAACATTTCAATAATAAACAAATAAAAATGAAAACATTTCCAACTTTGAAGTTTAATTAACCATAGACCTCAATATGCACCAGGCAGTGACACATTTTGCATTCCAATAAATACCTGGTAGTTGGCTGCCATTGGCAACCAGCATATTGGCCACTTGCAATATACATTTTTTATAGGTGAAATGAATCAAAGTCACTGTAAAGCGTGCGTGCAGCTTTCATCGTTGACCATGATGGGTGTGTAGCCACAATGTCGGTGTCTGTTATTCACTCAAATTTCCATTAAGTAACTAAATAATATCAGTGTTAAGTCAATACTCAACATTCAACAGTGTAATTATGTGATTACAGCTTAATTGCGAAAGGAGCTTGAATTTGGTAAGTTGAAGTTATATTATGAGGTGATGTGTAAGTATAACATTATTTTTGCGACACGATTTTGTGAAATTTGATTCGATCATGGCCCCAATGCTTCCCCATGAAGTAAATCGCACGACAGTGAATAAACTTCATCAACTTAGTTTTTCACAATTCTCTCTCCAAGAAAAAAATGCGATTAAAAAAGAAGGCCGCCACACACCAAAGATTCAAATTTCTCAGCAGGAAATAAGTAATAATAAGAAATATATTTGCAGTTTTAAAACTGAATGGTACCAAAGGAAAAGTTGGCTTTGTGGTTGTGAAGTTAAAAATGCATTGTTTTGTTTCCCATGTTTACTGTTCAGAGGTGACTTAATGTGGCAAAAAATGGCTTTACAAACAAACAGAATGAAAGGAAAAAAAAAACTAAAACATGAGAGTTCGAAGAAACATTAATAATGTGATTTCACTATCGCTTTTAGTAAGCGAAAGTCTGTAAGCCTCACAGCTTAGTGAGGCTTACAGACTTTCGATCTGCAAACATAACAGAAAAGTTACCAAGAATCGTGAAACATTATCTAAAATAATAGACTGCATTAAATTTTGTGGGCAGTTTGAAATTTCTTTACGTGGACATGATGAAAATGACGATTCTAAAAATCCAGGAGTATTCAGAGGATTAATAAATTCCGCCTGTACATTAGATTCCAATTTAAAAAACCATTTAGAAAGTAATGCAGCATTTAAAGGCATTTCAAAAACTATTCAGAATGTTATTCTTGACTGTTGATGCAAATATGCCGGGATGAAATAAAAAGAGAAATTAAAGAAGCTGCATTCGTAGCTGTCATGGCTGATGACACAACAGATGTTTCAGAACATATACATATTAGGACGAGGGTTGCCTGTGCGGACGTGGCTTTCTGCTGCTCTTGGAACAGAAGTTTTTTCTGATTTATTTTCTGCTTTATTAGTTTAAATTGACATATTAACTTATTTTCTAGAGTAGCTTTATATTCCTATTTGCGGTACTTAAGTTTAAAGTAACTTAGATAGAGATTTTGTAAGTATTACTTAGTATCGGAAAGGGTATCAAATCCACGTGTTTACCGTTCGTAAATAGCCGCCATTGTTAAGAGAAAATTAATCAGTAAAATCTATTAATCTTGTCAAACTTCATTGGCAATTAAATTGTACTTTTAACTATACATATAACCACTTAGGTTACATAACATAAATAATTAGTAAAAATAAATAATACATAACTTGATACGGAAGTTATATAAAGGGATTTCGTAGATAACACTCGTTACTGAAACATAAATATAGCGTTATAACTGTGGTGGGATACAAGTTTAGGATTTAATTTTGTACTGAAATTGAAATTTTATTGAAAGTAAATCGAAATCATGACTCACACCAGAGCAGCAAAGCAAAAGGCACAAGCTAATGGGAATGCTGTGGCTCAGGGGAGAAATGAGGGGGGCAGTTGCCCTCTGAATCACAGCCTTTAAAAATGCACTATTTGCTTGATTTTTGCAGAGCAGTCAGGTATGGGACATGATACTGCAATGGGGGATGCCTTTGTATGTACGCGATGCAAGGAGTGTAAGGAAATCAGGCGACAACTCAGCGTTGTTATCGGCCTATATGAGAGCTTGAAGGACAGGGTGGATGCCCTCGAAGGATAACAAGTGAGGGGCCCATCAAGCTCTCAGCTGCCCACACCAATGCCAGAGCTTGCACTTGGTCATTGCGCAACACAGCGGCAACCCCCCAAGGCAGAATGCGTTGGTCCCAAAGGAACTAGTAGTTGTTGGTGACTCTATTGTCAGGGAAACATGCTTTGTAAAAAGGATAGGTGGAACAGGACCAGGGTATGTCTGCCAGGGGCAAAGGTTGATGACGTTGTAGAGCGGATATCATCTTTTAAGGGCACAAAAGGTGATATAGTTGTACACGTTGGCACTAATGATATTAAGAGTAGGAGACCGGCCGAAATACTTAATAAGTACAGGTCACTGATGAAAAAAAAGCCGTGAATTAGGGTTGAATTTGAAAGTGTCTGCAATTCTGCCCAGAAACGATAGGAGGGAGTATATGATGAGAGCCCTGTTGATCAATTCGGCCCTAGAAAGATTGTGCAGGGCTCAAGGGGTAGAATTTTTTTCAGCCTGCTCTGTACTTGTTACCAGGAGAGACTGCTTCTACAGGGATGGGATACACTTAAATAGAAAGGGTGCAAGAATGTTTGCTGATGCTATCGAGGCAGTGTTAGGTGGGTCGGAAAACTGCTAGATTCGGGGGATACAAGGACTAATAGATTAACAGTAGCCACTGGCAGAGGAGAAAGTGATTCTTGCACTGCTTCTATTGGATTGAGCAGCAGCCTGGAAAATAAGATGCAAGATATTTCAGAGACTGCTGGGAATCATGGCGGTACAAGTAAACACATGGGTTGTGTTAGGGTGGCTAAGAGGAAGAGCAGGTGCATGTATACTTGTGTGTACACCAATGCTAGGAGTTTAGTAAACAAATTTGATGAATTTTAGGTATTGCTCAAAACATCAAAGGCAGATATTGTTGGGATTTCAGAGACGTGGTGTCACACAGATATAAGGAATGCAGAACTGGAATTTGGGGAGTACAATGTCTACAGAAAGGATAGACAGGATAGGAAGGGAGGAGGTGTTACGCTATTAGTTAAGAAACACATAAAATCCAAGGAAGTGAAGCAGGTCGACATCGCTGGACAGTGCAGTGTCGAGTCAGTTTGGTGTGACATAAGCACTGGGAGATCAAAATTGAGTAGGAGTGTGCTATAGGCCTAATGACTCTGATGAGTATAATAAGTAACTGTACAGAGAAACAGAGTGGGCCAGAAAATCAGAGATTCTTATAATGGGGGATTTTAATTTCCCAGATATTGACTGGAATTTGGGGGCTGGTCACTCACACACTAGCAAGGCTTTTGTGCATTTACTGGATGATTGTTTTCTACATCAGCATGTTCGGGAGGCAACTAGAGGGAGTAATACTCTTGATTTGATTATCAGTAGTGATTCTTCATGCATTAAGAATCTGCAGATAAATGAACCACAAGGTGGCAGTGATCACAGTGTTCTGAAGTGGGATTTACTCAAAGAGGTAACTACCATTAGGGGTAAAGGGAAGGGTTATTGCTTTCGTAAAGGCGACTACGATGGACTGAGACAGTATTTAAATTCTATACAGTGGGACCAACTGATGATGTTACCAACAGCAAATTCAAAATGGGAAGCATTCAAAGAATTTATCTTGGAAGCTACTAGACTTTACATACCAACTAAGAAATATTTTTCAAGGTTTAGGCCTAAATGGATGTCAGATGAACTAATGAGGCATATGGCAGAGAAGAAAAATGCATGGGATACATACAAATTAACACGTGACACAGAAGCCTATGATACATATAAGTTGATCTGTAACCAAGTTACAAAGGAGGTTAGGCAGGCGAAGGCAGTTTACAAGAAATCTTTGGCAAAGGATGCAAAGAAAAACAGCAAAAGAGTTCTTTACTTATGTAAGCACTAGAAAGAAGGGGATGAATCAGATTGGTCCACTTTATATCGATGGGTCAACTGTTGATGATCCTGCTCAGGTAGCTAACACACTAAATGAATATTTTGCGTCGACATTCACACATGAGGAGTCGAGGAGAATGCCAGAGGTGTATTCAACTCTGGCAGTAAGCTAGAGAATCTTGTAATAACTGAGAGTAAAGTGGAGGAGAAATTGTTGAAGATAAACACAAGAAAGGCACCTGGGGTGGATGGGATCTATCCAGTTATATTAAAGGAGGCAGCAAAGGAAGTAAGCAAACCCTTAGCCATAATTATGAGAGCTTCCTTGGACTCAGGGGAGGTACCCACAGACTGGAGATGTGCAAATGTGACCCCAATTCACAAAGGAGGATCAAAGGCTGACACAAGTAATTATAGACCTGTGAGTTTAACTTCTGTTCCAGGAAAATTAATGGAGGCACTGGTTAAAGAAGCACTGCAGGATCATCTAGACAAGATTTCAGTTATAGCTCAGACACAGCATGGTTTTGTTAAGGGGAAGTCTTGTCTGACCAATTTCATTGGATACTATGATGCAGTCACAAAAGAACTGGATGCAGGGAATAACATTGATATTATATACTTGGATCTTAGAAAGGCTTTTGATACAGTTGCACATGGAAGACTGCTGCACAAATTGGAGCAGTGTGGCACTGGAGGCAAATTGCTGCTATGGATAAAGGGGTGGTTGAGGGGGAGATGACAAAGTGGTAATCAATGGACACTGCTCATCGTGGACTAATGTTATAAGTGGAGTCCCTCAGGGTTCAGTGTTGGGTCCATTATTGTTTTCTGTATTTATAAATGATATTGATGATGGTATATCAAGCTTAATGTCCAAGTTTGCAGATGATACGAAGGTTGGCAGGGTTGTCAAGGACACTACTGACGCTATGCTGCTGCAACAGGATCTGGAAAGGTTGAGCAGATGGGCTGAGAGGTGGCAAATGAAGTTTAACATTGATAAATGTAAAGTACTACATATGGGAAACAGCAACCCCAGAGCAACTATCAACTCTGTGGTACTACACTGACAGTGATAGAGAATGAAAGGGACCTGGGGGTGATTTTGCAGGCATATATGAAGTTCTATGAGCAGTGCAGATGACCTGCAAGAGTAGCTCATGGTGTATTGTCAATGATATATAGGAATTTTTCTAGCAGAGATAAGGAGGTGATTATTCCCTTGTATAAGGGAATAATCACCTGTATACAGTACCTAGAGTACTGTATACAGGTCTGGAGGCCTCATTTAAAGAAGGATGTAGAGCTGCTGGAATACAGAGTACAGAGAAGGGCAACAAGATTAGTGAATGGAACAAAGGGGTGCTCTTACAAAGAAAGGCTTAAGTTTTGCTAATTACTAGGCACCAGTGAGGTGATCTGATAGAGGTGTATAAAGCCTTGAATGGTTTGAGCATGCTCAATGCTGACGGGATTCTTCCTTCTGCTAAGAATAATCACCTGAGAGGGCATAAATTCAAATTGAGGAAAGGCAGATGTAGGATAGACGTGCGGAAATTTGCCTTTAGCCAGCGGGTGGTTTGTTGGTGGAACAGACTTCCATCCCTTGTTGTGGGAGTTGATAGCCTAAAAGAAGTTTAAGGCTCAGCTGGACAGGTATTTCGAACGAACAGACGGGTGAAGTGGAAATGGTTTTTTTTTTTTTTTTGGCTGATGCTACATAAGCTTGTTTTCTTGCATCAAATGCCTCTACTAATGCTACTGTCAAGCATCAAGGGAAAGGCTTTTGCTTTCATAAGAGTAACTACTGTGGTCTCAGATAGTTTTTAATTATATGCAGTGGACCAACTAATGTTAACAACAGCAAATTGTAAATGGGAAGCATTCCATAAAGTAATCAAAAAAGCTACTAGACTTTTCATACCAACTAAGAAACACTGTTCAAGAACTAAATGGATGTCGGACGAACTGATGAGACTTTTAGCTGAGAAGAAAAAAGTGTGGGATATAAATTATCAGATGATATAGAAGCTTATAAATAAATTATTCTGTAATCTAAAATAAATAAATTAGTCTAATCAAGTCACAAAGGAGGTTAAACAAGCCAAAGCAGTTTTGGCTCGTTAATCTCCTTTGGAAAAGAATGCAAAGACTTCTATGCTTATATTAACAGTAGAAGGAAGGGTTGAATACACTGGTTAACCATTGATGTCAGTGGGTTAATTGTTGAATACCATGCTCAGGTTGCTGACAAATTGAACAAATATTTTGCATTTACATTCACACAAGGGGGAGGCGCCTCCATAGCCGAGTGGGCAGGAGCAGCAGTGCTTAGCACACGCTTCTTGATTAGACGGGGGTTCGAGCCTGTGACCACCAAATACGGAGGATACAGAAAGGTCAGGGAATGACCACTGCATATCCCCAGAGCAATATGGCCTTAGTTGCTAATGCTCCTAAAAACCAAATAACAAACAAACACACACATATGGGGAATTCTTTAGGAGAGAGGATGGCAGAAGTTTATCAAACTTGGAGATAGATAGATGGAGGAGGAGATAGATGATTTTGTGATAACTGAAAGGGGAGCTGAGGAGAAATTGCTGAAGTTAAACACATAAAAAAGGTCCCTGAGGTGGACAGAATCTATCCAATTACATTAAATGAGGCAGCAAAGGAGGCGAGCAAACACTTAGCCATAATTATAAGACCATCCTTGGATTCAGGGGAGGTTCCTATGGACTGGAAATGTGCAAATGTATACTTAATTCATAAAGGGAGATCAAAAGGTGACATGAGTAATTACAGACCGTCAGTTTAACATCAGTTCTAAGAAAACTAATGGAGCTGGTTAGAGAAGCAAAGAAAGTATCATCTAGACAAGAATGACATTATACTACAGTCACTGCATGAATATGTTAAGTGGGCAGTTAGTATTAGTAATGGCTGCATGGTTCAAGAAAGCCTATGGGTTATGCTGCATCAGCCAAAAAAATAAAATAAATAAAATAAAATATCCAAACAAAACAATGATAAAAAAAAAAAAAATAGATAAATAAAATAAATAGATAATAATAATTAATAAAAAAAAAAAAAAGGAAATTAAACCTATCGTCCTATGTGCTTCCCTTACGTGAAGGTACTATCCAGATGACCTTTGAATTTCCCCAAACTGTCGGCCTCTACCACCCACGAAGGCAACTTATTCTAGTAATTTATAACTCGCTGGCTAAAATAAAACTTCCTGCAGTCCAATCTAAACATTTCTCCCCACCTGTAACTTGAATTTATGTCCCCTAGTTCTAGCATCATTTATAATCTTGAAAATTTCGTCCTCATTCATTTTACTGATGCCTCTCAGAGCCTTAAACACCTCAATCAAATCTCCTCTAAGGTGTCTAGTTTCCAAACTCTGCAACCCACATATTCAAAGTCTTTCTTCATAAGGACGCCCTTTTGCAGATCTCACCAGGCTAGTTAACCGTCTTTGCACCCTTTCAAGAAGCTCGATGTCATTCTTTAGGTGCGGTCTCCATACTTGAACACAGTATTCCAAGTGTGGTCTAACATAAGCCTTATATAATGGGATTATCACGTCCCTATCTCTACTTGCAAAAGTTCGATAGATCATCGATAGGACCCCATGGGCCTTCCTTGCAACCTGTTTAAAATGCTCAGAGAATTTCATGTCTGACCGTATCGTAACACCCAAGTCCCTTTCCTCCAGTACTGGGTTTAGTTGAACTCCACCAAGTGAATAAGTTATTTTGGGATTACTGTTTCCGAGGTGTAATACTTTACACTTTGTTGGATTAAAGCATAGCTGCCATTTTTCTGACCATTCCTGAAGTCTATCTAGGTCTCTCTGAAAAAGCTCAGCTTGACAGTGATAATTAACTACTCTACCAATTTTAACATCTGAAAATTTAGACATCACGCCCTCTATCCCTTCATCAATGTCGTTTATGAAAATTAAAAACAACAGTGGTCCTAATACTGATCCTTGGGGAACTCCACTTCTTACATCAACCCAATCTGAGGAATAGCCATTTATCACAACCCTCTGCCTCCTGCCCTGAAGCCATCCTTCTATCCATCTAAGGATTTTCCCAGTGATTCCAACCTGTTCCAGCTTATAAAGCAACCACTCATGTGGGACTGAGTCAAAAGCTTTGCTGAAATCTAAATAAACAATGTCGAAATTATTCCCTAAATCCAGCTCATGAGTGACCCTTTTCAAAATAGCGAACCAGATTTGTTAAACATAATTTTCCCTTTACAAAACCATGCTGAGAATCCTTGAGAATTTCGATTCGATCCAAATGATCCTGAATTCCACCCTTGATCATTGCCTCCATGATTTTCCCTACTACTGAAGTCAGACTGACAGGTCGATAATTTCCAACTTCACTTTTAGAGCCACCCTTATGTATGGGAGATACATTGGCACTTTTCCAATCCAAGGGAAAAATCCCCTGAGTCTAGTGATGCTCGCATAATTAGCCTCAATGGTTCAATGCACTCGCTTGCCACCTCCCTTAAGATTATAGGGTATATTCCATCAACTCCAGGAGCCTTACTGGTCTGTAGGCTCGAAAGTTTTTTCATTAAATAATCTTGCGAAATTTCAATATCATTAATTACATATTTTTTAACTTCGCTCCCACAATTTCCTATTGCCACAAAAGGTTTTTCATTTGTAAATATCGATGTGAAATAACTGTTGAGTTCATCTGCAGCGGCAGCTGGTGTATTTAATACTATCCCCTTTCCCTTATGTAAAGGTCTGATCTGGTTTGTCCTGCTCTTCTTGGCATTTATATATGTGAAGAATTCTTTATCTCCCCCCTCTTTGCTCTGCTTGCTAGTGATTTCTCATAAACTGCCTTTGCCTGTCGAACCTTTTCAGTGGCTCTATTACACATCACCTTGTAGCTGTTATAGGCTTCAGTACTTTTTATTGCTCTGTAACCTTTCCATGCCACCTTTTTCTGCTCAAGTAATGTGGCAACTTCACTATTCATCCAACTTGGAACCCTCCTCGTGAAGTATTTTTTTAATGGTATATATGCATTCAAGGCATCTGTGATTAATGTTTTAAAAGCGTACCACAGTTGAAATGTATTCATTTTCTGCACAATATTTACCCAGTTAATAGAGGCCATATAGTACCTTAAGGCATCATAATTTCCTTTTCTGAAATTAAAACCCATTCCTTTGCCTTTTACTTCTGCTACCTCTCTCGTCATTATCCATCGTAGAACTCCGTGATCACTTCCTGCTACTGGTTCCTCTACTGTCAATCCTGTTATGTCATCTGATTCATGTGTGATGATGAGGTCTAGGATATTCTTTTCTCTAGTACTTTCTCTGACATGTTGATACAAATAACAGTCATCTAGTTGATTTAAAAATTTTGTTCCCCATGTCGAGTTTCCTTCCCATGTACTCCAATCAATTAGAGGCAAATTGAAATCACCCATAATAAGACATTGACGCTTACTTGCCCATTCCATTTGCATGTAGAGGCTTTTGTCATAATCTTCACAATCACCCGGTCTGTATATTACTCCTACTCGCATTATACCATTGTTTCCAACTATCTCACACCATACAGACTCTATACTAGCATGTGAAATGTCTGAATCCGGGAAAGCTATCATCGCACTCAGGCTGCTTCTGATAAGAAGCATTTCCCCACTACCCCTTCTATCTACCCTATCCTTCCTAAATACATTATACAAGCCATACTTAAACTCAACATCCCCAATTTCCGGGTGGCACCACGTCTCTGTAAGCCCTATTATGTCCGCTTTACTTGTTTTAACCAGCAGTTCGAATTCGCTCATTTTATTGACGAGTCAGTTTGTCTGACCAGCCTGATTGGATACAATGATGCAGCGACCAAGGAACTGGATGAAAAAAAAAAAAAAAAAAAAAATTTGATATCTTATTATTATTAGCCATATGGTACAAGTAAACCTGAGGCTTTTGCTGCACCAGAAAAAAAAATTGAGTTATCTTGAAGAGAGAGAGAGAAGAAAATCACAAAAAAAAAAAAAAGTAATGATGGTATCCAGCTCATGACCCTAGGTGTGCTAAGCCTGGGGTTAAATTACTGGATTTCAGGAAAGCTTTTGCTACTGCTATGAACAAAGGGATGGTTGAGTGGGAGAAGATTTGACAGAGTTATCAATGGGCACTGCTTTTCATGGACTAATGTTATTAGTGGAGTTCTCCAGGGTTCAGTGGTGCTGAGTCAATTGTTGTTTTGAATATTTATTAATGATATTGATGCAAGTATATCAGGCTTAATGTCTGAGTTTGCAGATGATACAAAGGTTGGTAGGTGGTTCATGACAGTAATCAGGGTGAGCTACTATAACAAGATCTAGGAAAAAAAAAGAGGTCAATGAGAATTGCGGCTGAAGTTTAAAATTAACAAATGCAAGGTATATGGGTAAAAGTAAACCCAGATTAACACACCAACTGTGTGGTACTATACTGAGGAAAATGATGAAGACCTGGGGGTGAGTGTGCAGTCAGATATAAAATTCTCTCAGAAGTGCAGACAGGCTGCCATGACAGCTCATTGAAGTTTTGTCAATGATATATAAAAACTTTTCTATCACATATAAGGGATAATTATCCCTTTGTACAAGGATATAATTATGCCACACTGAGTACCGTATACAGGTCTGGAGCCCTCTCCTTAGGAAGGTTGCAGATCTGCCAGACTGGTGAAGGGAACAAAACAGTGCTCTTACCAATAAAGGCTTCAGTTCTGCAAACTGCAGCATCTGGAGAGTAGACACCTGCGGTGAGATCTGACTGAGGTGTTTAAGGCCTTGAATGAATTGAGTAAGCTAAATGTTAATGACATTCTTCCTCTTGCTGAGACTACACACATGAGGTGGCATAAATTCATGTTGAGGAAGGATGGTCGCAGATAGATGTGTAGAAGTTTGCATTCAGCCAGAGGGTGGTTGATTGTTGGAACAAACTTACATTTTCTGTTGTTGTTGTGGAGGTGGGTGGTTTGAATAAATTCAAGAAGAACTAGACAAATTTTTGGACGGTATGAATCTGAAGTGTATAGGGTTTTTTTTTTTTTTTTTTGGCTGGTGCTTTTTAATCTTGCATCATTATTTTCCACTACTAATACTAATAGCTGAGTCTATCTTTGCAGAATTTACTAATTTATACACTAATAGAAATTTGACAATCTGTTTATTTTTATTTTGAATTGCACTATTAATTTAAACAAGAAAAAAAAATAATAAATAATGGTAATCAAACACCAATGCTACATATAAATAAACTTCAGCAATCTGATTTTGCTGAATGTACCAGATATAAAGTTGTGTTAAGATACAACAAAACATACCAAGTGCCAGCTGCTCTAACTTGGTTATTACCAAAGTCTTTTCTTGTAATTATGGAAATGCTAAATTTTTTTGTAGGTAACACAGGACAACACATAAGCCATACTAACTTAATAAGAAAAATTATTTTGAAAACTTTACTTATCAAGAATATATTTTCTAGCTGAATTCAATTCTTAATAACAGTAACTATATAGTTAAACAATATGGGGTGATTAGAATGTGAAAAGTTATAATTTTATATTGAAATATATGTAGATACAAAATGGAATAAAAAATTTATATATCAAGAGTCCTTTGTTTTTCCATGTTTTTATAAACAGAAAAAAATTCAATTCACAAAATAAATCATTTCATGGGCCAGAAAATTATATAATTGGTAAAATGAATATAAAATATAATTTTAGAAATTCTTCTACAGCATTTGTTATATCTAGTAAAAATGAACTACATATGTCAGATATAACTGCCATCTAAACTGGTAATTGAAAATGAACTGTATAAAAATGTATGTGACTCTGAATAGAGGCTATTGACAACGGTTTTATTGGTAATTAATAATATGTCATCAGCATATCGCATAAACATGCTTGATATTGGGAGGGAAAGGGTTGAGGATTTTATCTCTGACGGCTGCTAAATAAATTTCTGAAAGAGGCTGAAATAGCTAATCTCATAGGGAGTCCATAACCTTGTTAATAAATATCATTCTCGAACCAAATTTGTTGAAAGAAATTTATTAATTTTTTCAAATGCTTGATTGGTGTTATACACTCTAAATTTTGAAAATTTCATTAGGATTGAGATTATTTTAACTAGGAATGATGATAGACTAGCAAACGCAGATTTCCTGTACAAGATTATAGGGCATAGCAGGTGGCCTATTTTGTGTAACTTGACAGCCCCAAAAATGCACGACACGATATTGTTTCTTATGCCTATGTTTTTTGAAGATTAGGCAAGCTAATTTCTTTGTTGGCTCTAAGTTTTTTTTTTTTTTTATTATTATTAATCATGTGGTGGTGCAAGGAAGTCTGAGGCTTATGCTGCACCAGCCAAAAAAAAAAAAAAAAAAATTCCCAAGTTACCCTGAGAGAGAGAGAGAGAGAGAGAGAGAGAGAGAGAGAGAGAGAAAGAAAGAAGGGAATCACCAAGAAAGAGAAGACTGATGATATCCAGCTCAGGACCCTGGGTATGCCAAGCCCATAAACCCACCAGATGTGAGCCCCTGGGGTTGCCTGAGTAGACTGATTTTTCAATCTGTATATTGTGTATTTATTATCAATATTGTATGTGTTTTGTTCGAAAGAATTTCTCAATTTCTCCATATACACGGATTTGTCTAAGATTACAGTGGTGTCACCCTTGTTAGCTTTTTGAATAATGTTGTCTTCTTTACTAAGCTTTTTGAGATACTCTAATTGTTGCACGTTAATGTTACAACGTGTTCTGATGTGGAAGTTAATAATATTACTTGTTTTGTGTATTAACCAGTTCTGTTAGAGCATGACATTTAGGGACTCCCTACAGGATTAAGCATTTCAGCCCCACTCTCAGAAATTTATTTAGAGGCTGTCGAAGATAAAATCCTCAACACTTTTCCTACTGATATCAAGCTATTTATACGATATGCTGATGACATTCTTAATTACCAATAAAACTATTATCGATAACCTCTTACACAAGTTTAACTCCATACACAACAGACTCAAATATACCTTAGAATTAGAGGAAAACCATAGCATTAACTTAAATCTAACCATATATAAATTTGAACACAAAAACATGGATATACAGGAAAAACACACACACACACACACACACACACACGAAAATTTTTACACTTTTATTCTCACCATCCTTATAGTACAACAAAATCAAGTCTTATATAATTAGATTTACTTGGCCATAAAATATAGTCACTCAAAGAAGATACAGCAGCAGAATATAGCAATACTTAACCAAAACTTTTATCACAAGGAATTACCCAAAACAACTAATACAAAATACTATAATGGAAGTGAGGATTACTAACTCTAAGAATAGAGTTAATAATCCTCAAAATAATAGAATGGACAATAACTAATCATTGTCACACTCCCAAGTCATAGTCAATTCGCCCGACGACTTCATAACATTTTCTCAGGCACAGATATCACAGCAGTTTTTTTCTTCATACAATAGACTAAGAGCCTCCTTCAGCAATTACAAAGACATATAAATATAACATTGAAGATACAAACAATATAATATATCTTATTAAATGCCAGCAAAATTGTAATGCCCAACATTAGGCAGCACAACTTCTAAATATTGATCAACTAAGATCAGCAAATACAAGAGCATATTATCAAAATAATAGTTTATAATTCAACCAGTCCATTACTAAACTTGCCAGCATGCACAATCTCTCAATCACAACCCATTAATAGATTCCGCAATAACTTTAATCATATTGAATTCTAATTACAAATTATTCCAATATGAAGCTTTCGTGATAGTGGTTTCGACAGAATACTTCATAGGAGGCAAACAAATGGCAAACAAATCTTTCTCCAGTATGGTGCCTAGCACATGTTAAGGTCTCTGTATGTAAACAGGAATGCATCCTGGGAGTTAGAATTACTATCAGTTGCTTATATCACATAAATCAACTGATGATGACAATATCGAAAATCCTGCGTTCGGACTCTTGGTTCTTAAGGTTCCATCCTAGATTTTTCTTTTATGGATGACAACCTAGGAAAAGTTGTGCACTTCTCTTCCTTAGGGCACTTTTATATGCAGCAGAAACAGTACATCTCCTTGCCATACTGTTTCTGCTGCATGCCTTTTCTACAGATACTTCCATAGGCACTGTTCTTCTGAATTGGCTTCTGTAATTCACATTCTCTCTTTCAAAACAGTCCGAACATGTGCCCCCACCAGCCAATGTCCATTTACTGTCCAACTTCAAACTCACAGAACCAACTTTTCATCTTCATCGTTTATTCATTCAACTGCTGTTTTCTGGAACAACCTTCCTCCATACGTATTTCCTGAAAATTACAGTCTACAGAAGTTCAAGTCTAATGTCAACAAATCTTTCATCTTCTCAACCTCCAACCCATGCTAAGTACTATAGGTTCTAATACCTCTTGTGTTTGGGGTTTTCATAATAAAAAAAAAATAAATAAAAAAAAAAAAAATATATATATATATATATATATATAGTTTAAATTCTTTTTAATTCCACTTCTTATGAATTTCAAATTTTAATCGTGGATTTTTAGGTGGGTACTGAGATAATAAGCTATTGCTCAAAAATTAATGAGAAAGTTAACAGTACTTCAAACCCTAGCTGAGTAATTATGCAATTCGAAGTACTGATTAACTCATCAATGCAGACATTACACTGTATCGGAGACATGGTCTCACTCCGACATATGGGATGCAGAATTTGAATATGAAGAGTATAGTTAGTCCTCGTATAACACGTGTTTACACTACACGAATTCGATCACACACAGTTTATAAATAGGGGAATGATATCTTATATAACACGAACCGAATTCGCTTATGCACGAATCGCCTTTGTGTTTACAAGAAATGGTAGTCGAACGCAGAATCACCCCAACCGAACGCAACACGATAGGAATGAAGAGAAGATTCTGAAAATGTATTTGTTTTTTATATCAGTGAAGGGGAAACGCATTTCACCATAATAACATAAAAACCAACACAATTCCAGCTATCGGTATAATTTCAAATGCAATTAGATCGAGTTTACTACCAGTTTATAACAGATTCCACTAGCAGAAACGCAACTGGAAATTGTTTTCATTGTTTTATGGTAGTAACCCCTAGAAATGTGCTTTAGTAAAATGTCAGGTGCTAATAGTGTATCTCTGCCTTTACGGTGTTTATTCAGTTGCTACACATACCCAGCTTTGTTTATGTGCATCAAGTGTGCCTCCTCATTTTGTAATTGTGCTTTACTCCCTAAAAATGAGTAAAATACTTAAAAGGTGTGAAAAAGAAGCGTCCTGGTGAAGACACTACAGATTCAGAGAGAAAAAGAAAAGATATATCGATAAACAGAGGTGGACTGGGTCAAAAATTCTTACCTGGGAAAATTTATAGTGGCCTCACACTATGGTTCATGGCCAAAATCACACTGGCCTTTGGCCCACCGGGGTTTCCCCGGTAAGGCTTATGGCCAGTCCGCCTCTGTCGATAGAGAAAAAATATGAAATTGTGAAAATATTTGAGCAAAATGAAAGACCATGTGATATTGAACGTGCTACAGACCTAAATGAGGCAACGCTGAGAATTGCAAAGAATGCAGAGAAAATAAAACAACTTTCGTAGCAGGAACAACTCAAAGTGTAATTAAAAACCATTAGATTAAGACAAAGAATTGGAAGAGATGGAACAACTGTCATCTGTTTGGATAGAAAATCAAACAAAAAACAAGTTTGCTTACTATAGATAATTGTTTGTTATTTGGAGCATTAGCAACTAAGGCCATATTGCTCCAGGGATATGCAGTGGTCATTCCCTGACCTTTCCACATCCTCCGTATTTGGTGGTCACGGGCTCAAACCCCGGTCTAATCAAGAAGCGTGTACTACGCACTGCTGCTCCTAGCTACGGAGGCGCCGCTTACGATAGAAGCATTAGCAATATTTTATTACGTAGCAGTCGTAATAAAATTATGTAAGTATTTTTTACATATTTTATTACGATTATTTATTGTGTTTGGTAATGTTTAGGTTACAAATGTGTGTTCAATCTTGGGTGGTCGGCACCTAACCCTATTTTTCCCATAGGGCCTGTTGTTTATATTGCCAGAGGGTTTTTAGGAACAACTATCGTGCTATACGAGGACTGACTGTACTTCGAATTCACATTCTTCCTCTTGATCCGACTTGAGGGAACAGAAATTCAAATTGAAGAGGATGGTCACAGGATAGATGAGTGGAAGTTTTCCTTCAAACTTCCATCTGTTGTTGTGGAAGTGGATAGTTTGAATAAATTCAAGTACTAGACAAACTATTAGAGGGGGAGATGGGCAGGTGATGTGGGATTTTTTTTTTCTGATGCTTATAAGCTTGCTTTCTTGCATCATTTGCACTATGAATTCTAATCTACATATTCAGCATAGAAATGGAATACATATGAATGATTTTCTACAGTCATTATGACAGAAACTGAATATAGGCAAATGCGTAACTTATTAATAGTTTTTTTTTTTTTTTTTTTAATTAAACTCAGTTCAATAAGAATTTTCACTATTAGCATATAGAAATACTACATGTTACAATAGAATTCAAGAAATTTAACCCAACGAAAATGATGCTCCAAAAACTGAATAAGCATTTCTTATGAGCCCTTCATGAGGTTTAATCAGCCTGAAAAAAGAAAAACAGTTCAACATACTATCTCCAGTGGAACACCGACAAGAAACAAAGTTCAGCATGAGGAACTGGGAGAAAGGGGATGGAATATTTACCTGTATATACATGCATAAAGGTAAAAAGAATACATATACAAAGGTATATGTATATCTTTGTTTCTATATGACTAAATTCAAAAATGTATTGTTAAGTCACAGGCAAAAATTAAAGTATGATAGAAAAATATATATTCTTCAGTAAAAGAACTACATTAAAGACAAAGACAACTGAATACAACAGTTTCAGTATTAGTAACAAATGGGCCTGGAGTACTGGGGTCCATAGTTTATAATATACGCAAGTTAGTTATAATCCAGTTTAATACAAATATATACTAACAAAATCAGTAGCTTTCGAGACACGTCTCGAAAGCTACTGATTTTGTTAGTATATATTTGTATTAAACTTGATTATAACTAACTTACGTATATTCTAAGTTTCAGCATTACTAGTTTTAAATTTCATACATTAATTTAAACTCTATTTAGTATATCAACAGAAATACATTAAACTAGATTTATTACAGTAAAATCCTCTTAATTCAACTATTATGGGAATCCTGACAACCCAATGGAATAAGTGAACCTGTTGAATAACCCAGATAACAAAATTAGGTTATTCCAGTTATAACACTTGCTTAAAATTAAAAAAAAAAAAAAAAAAAAATACATAGTTATTTTCCACAAATTCATTATTCGTCAAATATCATGTATTTACATATTATTTACAGAACAAAATATATATTGTAAAGATGAATGAACACCAAGAAGTAAAAAAAAAAAATATATTATAATTTCTTGAACTTTCTTGAAGGATGGTTGGAGCTCGGTTGATTGTTAGAACAAACTTGTATCTGATATTGTGCATGTGAGTAGTTTGAATAAATTTAAGAGCTAGATAAACTATTAAAAGGGTTGGACAGATGAAATGGGCAGTTTTGCTTTTCTTATTTTTGGTTCATAATGTATGAGCTTATTTTCTTGCATTTGCCACTATTACGTCTACTACTAATGAGAGAGAGCGCTAAACCTTGGGGAACGCTAACATTAGTTGAGAAGTCAGAAAAATACTACCATCTGCAGTGGAAAGTCACTAAATGCTGGCTATCTTAATTGCAGAATACACAAGCGGCAATCCATAAGATGGAATCTTATTTAGAATAACTTTATGCCAAATAAAATCAAAAGCCTTGAAAATATTAAGAGCAACTACTTCGGTTTCACCAATGCAGTTATCTGTGCATATTCGATCCATCGAATATGTACACAGATGAGTACCATAAGCCAATACATATAACTAGTTGATCAACACTGATGTAATTCATATAGGTGATCCTTGGTCAGGGATGGAAGGTTTCAAGATTCAACTGTTAAAGCACTTTAACATTTCTACAGAATCCAGATAGTGAGTGGTGAGGTGACCAAAAACATCTTTTATCATTTCCTTTAGTTAATCTAATATCTTAGAAAATCCTTCATTAAAATCATTTAATTTTATCTTTAAGACTATTTGAAAAACTGTTAATTCTCTAGATCAGTAGTTCCCAAACTACTGAGATATATGAACCCTTTCAAAATTCAAAAAAAGTTCACGGATCTCTTCAAAAAAAAAAAAAAAAAAAAAAAACACCCTTCTAAACTCAAAACAAGTTTTTGGACCCCTATATATATATATGCTTGTGTGTGTGTGTGTGTGTGTGTGTGTGTGTGTGTACACACTGGGTTTTCTGAAAATATAATTCAAAGTTTTTTGTTTAAAAGCACTGAACTTTATTCTTGTTTTTATAAAAATATATATATAATAATAACTTCATTTATCATCAATCTGCTGTACACAGAACGAATAATTTGACCAGTTCCAGAGGGTCCATCTTGCAGATCCCCTGAAACTGGCCTATGGGCCCACAGGGGTCCAGGAACACCAGTTTGGGAAATGCTGCTCTAGATGAATCCAGAGCACAATTGAATCTACAGTAGACTCTCGATTTTCTGGGATAAATGATAAAAAAAAGTGCCCGGATAATCGAAAAATACAGTTTCTCCGACGTATGTAAGAGATACGTTCCAGGACTTCTCATGTAGGTAGAGTTTTACATAACTCGGGAATGACTAATAAAATATTGCTACTGTATTCCTGATATGCCAAAATTACAAACACTATGTAGCATCCTCAAAAGAATGAAGAAAAATAGTTAGATATTTTTAATTAGTTCAATTAAAAACTTGGGACAGCTGTGAAGTAGCAAGAGTGGTACATAAGAAAAAAAAAACATGTAAAAACTATGTATTTCATACCCCTGGTTATTATAGTTGACTTCATTGTGCTGACCGCTTCTCATATTCCATCTTTCTCCTTTATTGTGTTCACCGTTGTCACTGACAAATCTGAATTCCACACGATACTTAGATGTTTGGCCATTTTCATACATCTTTATTATTGATCGCTTTCCTATTCTTAATAGATTTACTAGTAACGCTGTCACTTATTCTCTTAGTCAGCACCATGATAACAGTCACAATTAAATTTTTTGAAAAAAAACTTTTTGCACTTTCCGGGTTATTGGGCTTTTCTGTTAGTGCAATCTATTGTAAATGGGTAGTAAACTCGATCCTATTGCATTTGTGATAATACCGATATCTGGAATTGTGTGGGTTTTTACGTTATTACAGTGAAATGTATGTCAACTCCACTGAAATCTTCAGCCATAAAAAAAATATAAATAACATAATGTAAGTCCGAAGCTACATAAGTCGGGGACTTACCGATCGAAAAATGTTCAGCAACCTACATAAAAAGTATGGCAATAGTTAAAAAACAAAAAAACTTACCACGCGTGTCCACGATGCTTCCCTTTATTTTTTACGATGTAGATTTTAAATCAAATAGCTTCCCTTTATTTTTTAAAATGTCGCATATGGTTTGGTCACCAACATTATAATGGTTCCTTAGAGATTTAACAGATGCACTATTTTCAAACAACTTTTGCGTTTGCCCATAATTTTTGCGATTTCTAAACAAAAAAAAAAAAATACTATAAAAAAAAAATCCGACATCCCTGACAAATATCGGAACAAAATTTGTCCTTTTGTGGTGCGACGGAACACAACAATTGACGCAACTTACTAAAACAAAACTAAACATTTTGCCTCTTTTTTTTTTTTTTTTTTTTTTTTTTTTGAGTGGCGTGTGTGAAGACAGCAGGGGTTTCAAGATAATAGGCACACTAATCTCCCAATGAAGGCTTATAATGCCACTTCTTGTTGCTTATTTACGACTTGCAAAACATCTGTTTATACATATTCTTTCTTATTACTTGAATTTTATGATTTCTGGTTGATTTTTTTATTTTGAGTCTTTAAGTGTCCCAGTTAATCCAATCCCGGTAAATCAAGAGTTTGCTGTATTTAAATCTAGAAGTATTTGAGGTGTCAGGATACCAAAACATATTAGTAGTATAGGGATCTGGAATAATCATCGGAAAAATTTACTATATTTTCAACTTAACGTTTTTATACCACACAAACACCTGCTATAATTTTATTATTAATTAAAAGTTTCATCTTAGAAAAAATATTAAAACCATTATTTTCTAAGGTTATAATATCACTTGGAATTGATTTTAGTACTGTCAGAGTTTATTATACACTGAGTGTATCTCTGAATTATGACCATTTACGTAATACTTCGTGGAGCCTCCTTTTGCCCTCAGTACAGCAGCTATCCGAATTGGCACTGATTCAACAAGATGTCAGAAGCATTTGGGAGGTATGACCAACCAAGCTGTGTGTAATGCGGTCAGCAATGCAGGTATGGAGGCGATTGGTGTATCCAGATGCCTGATATGCCTTTCCATAGTGTTCCACAAGTGCTCTATGGGATTGATATCAGGGGGAGTTCGGAAGCCAATTGATATGCTGGAAGTCAGAACTGTTCCTCAAACCATTCCTGCACAACAAGTGCCCAATGACTCGGTGCATTGTCATCTTGGAAGATGACCCTCCCCCCATGTTACACTTTTTCCCAAATGGCACCATTGCCATTCGGGAAAAAGTGTAACATAGAGGGGGGGGTGTATGCAGTCAGCAAGCAGTTGATGATAGCGGAGACTACTGATACGTTGTTCCACATACACCAGGGATCTAAGTTCCTGCCAATGAAACATGCCCCACGCCATACAACTGCCTCCACTTTTGATACCATGCATGATGGATCAAGAGCCTTGTGTTGTTGACGTCAAATCCGTACACAACCATCCACGGTGTGGAGTAAATAACGTGACTCATCCAATCAGCACACCTTCCAGTCTTCTAACATTCAACTTGCATGCTCTTTGCACTAGATGAGTCTTTTACACCGATGAATCTTGGTTAGGAGAGGATGCCGTAGGGGTCATCTACTGGTACAGCCCATACGTGCGAAGTGCAACGCATGGTCATGCCAGATATTGTTCCGGGTTGGCCCATGTTGTGTTGGGTAGTCAGCTCTTCAACAGTGCTGCGCCTGTTCAAGTCATCAGATCCCAGTGCTCACCTCTAACATCAACCTTTCGCTGAACTTCGCAATTTTGCCATTGGATCATTGTTTGACCATTTTTACACCAGTCCTAGTATACTTGAACTACGGCGGCTCTTGAACACCCCACCAGTTCAGCCGTTGGGGAAATCGAGGCACCAACTCATCGAGCACCCACAATCTGTCCTTTATCAAAGTCTGATAAATCCTTCCTTTTACCCATTGCGCTTGGAATTTTACTACCTAATGAACCACTGACACCTTATCTATGCTAAGTAGGTCGACTAACTCCCCACTCTAGTACACCACATGGTCAACAGGTCGCATTCAGTTTTCATAGGGCATGGTCATAATTCAGTGATCACTCAGTGTATATCCTTGCACATATAAATATACACCTTAAGGGAAAAAAATTCATTTGCTTTCCTGTTACAAAATTATATACTTTGAAAGCTCCCGAATATTTACATTTCTTTCAAGGTACTGATGATATTCATAATATTGCTAATGATACATATAATATTCATAATGATATCATAATACTGATAATATTAATAAAATATACTTGATTACATCAGTAAGAGGTTGTTCAAATGTATTCCACATTGGGTGTTTCTACTTCCATTTATTAGGAAATAATTAATACAAAATTTGAAACCACCTCCAGTTAATGACCAAGACATTTCATATTTTTATCACTTAATTTATTAAATAATTGTTTACCTTTATCAATTAGCATATCTGTAGCCTTCCTGAACCATTTTAACCCCTTTTTTACCAAGCATTATTAAACTTTTTGATTAATTCTTTTACTGTCTCAAATATTATACATTTCCAGTAATGCTTATATATATATATATATATATATATATATATATATATATATATGGATGAACTTTTTAATATAGTTGCTTATTTTTATTACAAATCATTTATTTATAACAAGGTTAACATACAGTATATTGATTAGCTTAAGTAACAAGTCATCATACTTTCCATGTATATGTAATACATAAGATATATTTTCCAATTTAAAATAATTATTTCATTAAAATGTTGTTTTGTTGAATGGGAAATACACTGGAGAATATGGTCTGTCAATCACAGCAGCAAATGGATAGTTTGTAAGTTTAATAGCAAGTAATTCTTACAAAATAGTTGAAGGCTATTTCATAAGAATTATCATTAGTAAAAGGTAAGTATGAATACAATCTCAACTCCCTGGCATTTGTTTTAGAATCTTAGAACAAACTATTTCACCCATTTATTTTTTAAAAAAATTATGAAATATTTTTAAAAAATCTACTGATATAAATGAGGTCTGTCCTTTGTTTACTTCTGTTCATTTATATTCAAATTTTTGTTTTTCAATATGTAATTTAAATTTAACAAAAGAGAATTCCTCCCCACCTTGAAATTAAGTTGTAAATATAAAATCCATGTTATTAGTTAACTTCGTGTCTGTCTAAAAATGCCACTATGCATTTCAAAATTGTTTTCTTGTAAATCTTCAAGTAAAACACTAGGTTCTTTAGTAGTTATATAAAATGGAATATGCTTTTAGGTATTGAATGTCTAACAGATTGATGATTCTTTTACCCACTGGAAACACAATGCATTTTGTGTACTAAATTTTATTTGGTCAACATAACCTTCATTTACAGCATCTCAACCATCTTTAGAAGACTAACTTAATTATTTTCTTATTATTTGCACTAAAAACATATGATATAGGTATATAAGATACCTATACCAGATATAATATTGGTATAATAGTATATTCAACAAATAACTTAGTTGCTATATTATTACGGTCCTTGGGATCTTTTAAATTAGCAATTCTTTTTATTATTTACATCACATACATTATCCTTTATGGACAATACATTCTTCATTTTTAAACTGATAACATTGTCTAAAGTTTCTTTATCAATTTTAATACTGTTTAATGCATTTATATCATATTCAAGGGTTTACTTCTTTACTGTCTTATTCAATATAAGTTTCAAGGTTTAATTTCACATTATTAATTTCTTTAAGAGAATCTTTAGGAGATTTTTATTTTGTTATTTAATAGATATAATTTCAGCTGTCTCTAATATATGATTCAATATTCAACTCAATACTATCAAAATCTTGCTGTTTGTGGTTGATTAATAGTTCTGAAATTCATTATTTAATTTCTGGTTGTCATTTTTAAGATTGATGAAGTCATTTTTTAAATGTAAATTTTCTTTTCTGTAATATGACTAATGTTTTCATCTACATATTTTTTAATGATTGTGTCATTACCATGCTCTGGATTTTTACAATCTTCAACTACTTATTATCTATATTAATATTCCCATTCTCAGTTAAAACAGAGGTAATATTGATAAAATTGTGATTTCAAATTATCAAAATTTTATTGCATGTATATAAACTAGCCTCAACATAACTGTGTACCAAGTCTTTACGGCACAGAGCTGACAACTGGGTTAAAAAAAAAAAAAAAAAAAAACACACACACCACTTAAGAATGATTATCACTCCACATCACTTGGGTGCCACTTAAAGAATACACGTCAGTAAACATGTTAATTACTAAAAATCAAAAAATATATGCATTCTTGCTTTATATGAATTTGAAAAATCCTACTGGTAATGAATTGTTACTCTCTTCAACAATTGTAATGTATAATGAAAACTGGCTGCATAAATTTTTTAACCATATTTCCAAGCTAAAGAATATATAGAAATAATCAGATGCAATTATAAATTAACAAGTGAAGCATTTTGAAATGAAAATAATAAAGTTCAGTTCATATTGACATTATAATTTTACCTGGAGATTTTTCTCTGTAATTCATATCAGTATGATGTTCTAAGTACATGCCAGTGTAAGCTAAATGATTTGGATCACTCTGAACAGGTTCACAAAGGACATCAAAAGTCTGGCCCCAGATTGTTGTTTTTACGTAGGCAAATTGATTCACAATGTTTATTATCTCATCTTTATTACAAGGAACATCTAAAGAAAAATATTTAATATTACATGCAAAAGAAGCTTTTAAATTGCAAGTATAGATAAACAAAATTCTTATAATAATTCTAATTCAAAATGTTAAATAATTCTTTAAATATTATATTAATGCTTGTTTGTACCTATTTGGTTTATAAGAGAAAATTAAAATTTTACTTTAGGAAATCTGTAATCCTTTAAGTCAGCTTGGTGCTATACTAGAAATAATCAACACAAGGTCATTAAAAAAAAAAAAAAAAAAAAAAAAATCTAGTCTGAACTGGTTATATATATCTCTGATAATTAAAATAAATATGATATTTAAAATAAAAAACATCAGCCAGTAGTATGGCAAAAATACAGAGCGAAACGTAACGTAAAATAATATAAAATAAACAAACATGGGAAGGGAAAATAGAGATAATAATAAGACAAAAAAGTAGTCGATAATCCCCTGTATAATTTAGTAATTAAACCCAATTAATAAAAACGATATAAATTTAAAATAATGCCAATTATATATAATTTAGCGGTACCCCCCTAGAAGGTACCAGTTCCAAAAGACGTGAAATATCACCAAAAAGGGGTTAAAGAAACTACAAAAACTAAAATATCAAGATGATAGACTGACCATTATGCCCCATATCGACAGAGGACCACGAGGCCAATAATGGTCATGGAATCACTGCATTTCAATCGTCATACAAATCATCGCAAAGGCGGAAATATCGAAGAACCAAACCACCCTTCCATTCTCCGATAGATCGACCAATGCAGAGGATTTGCATGGTGGTGGTCCTTACGCAGCGAGAAATAATCCATAGAACAGCCAGCACTCTTGATCAGAGCCACACCACTGACATAATGCAAGCTTAACCAGCTTATATAATAGAAAGGGAAAAGAATAGATGGCGGCACAGGCGCTGCTTATTTAGCTGCGGCACAGGCGCTGCATATCAACCCAATACTACCACTAATATATATAATGTGATGTAAAAGTTAGGCAAAAGTAATAAAAATAAATAAATATAAATATGAAGCTATCATTAGAGGCAGCAAATGCACATCCTCCACATATATATACACACACACATATACAGTAAACCCCCGCTATTCGCGGTATCTGTATTCACGATTTCGCATATTCGCGGTCGCTGATTTAATATAAAATGAAACCTAAAAAAAATTGAATTTTAAATCGCCGTGAACATTTTCCGTCAAAAAAAAAAAAACATGGGCGTGGCTAAAATTATCTTTCCCGGTCAAAACAGCGCTCAGTGGGTGGGGGGAGAGGGGTGACAAAATCGCGAGCGTGGATGTTTCTCGCTAATCCTTGTTCGGTATGTGCTATGCGCTTGTCATGGAAGAATTCGTGTTTTGCTTTTAATTTATATGCTTATAAATTGAATAAATTTATATATCAATTTATAAATTGATATGCTTACAAAAGCAAAAAATATACCGTTTTGCAGTGTGTTAGTGAAAACAGACTTTTTCGAGTGTGTTAACGGAAGAAAGTGACGTTATTGTGGACAAATTCTTTCCTAACCCCTACAAAAATATCGCTATGAATAACAAGGGAATTGTGAAAAGCTCAAAGAAGGTGATGACGTTAGCGAATAAAATTGAGTTATTAGACAAAATTTCTAATGGTGAAAGTGTCTCCTCAGTGGCAAAACATTATAAAATCAATGAGTCAACGGTACGATCAATCAAGAAATCGGAAGCAAAAATCCACCATAGTGTCCGTCAAAACGCGCTGATTGCTTCAAAAATTTGCTCTGTAACTCGTGATGTTAAATTAGAAAAAATGGAAAAAGCTTTAAATCTGTGGATAGAAGACCGAACTCAAAATAAAATTCCGTTAAGTTCACTCATTCGTGAAAAGGCAAAACTCCTTTATCAACACTTTAGCGAAACTGGTGATAGCACTGGCGGGATAAGTTTTTTAGCTAGCAAAGGCGCTGGTTTGAAATTTCTAATTAATATTACATTTAATATTAAATTGTTTCTTATTTTCATTTCGATGCCTTATGCTTGCATTTCACTATGTACTGTCTATGTACATAGTCATATTTTGAAGGTACATATAATACACACAGACAAAATTTTAGACTAGTTTTGCTTATATATTTCATACTTGGTACGGAACCCCTTTATTACTATGGGAGCCATAACTCAGTATTCGCGGCATTTCTCAGGAACGTAACCCCCGTGAATAGCAGGGGTTTACTGTATATATATATATAGGTAAACAGATTAGGTAAATGTATGGGTAGGAGTGTTAACCTGATGGGTGTTGCTACAATGGAAAAATTTAAAAGTCCTGAAAAATAAGAGCAGATTACCTATAAAATTCAATGAAAAAATATAAATGATACTTAATGCTTTAGGTCCTAAGATTTTTACTACATTATCAAGGGTTGAACAGCCAAAACCAAAGGAAACACAGCAATAAGCAAGGTCACTGTTTCTGTTATGATGTATACGGGGCAAAACGTATACATCATAACAAAAATAGAAGACAGTCAACAAAACCATTACAAGATTTTACATCTGAAAAAAGAACTGATGAAATAGGAATCATGCAAAATAACCTGGACTTATCGTGGCCACCTTAACAGTGGTCCATTTGTTAGTGATGATTGGAGTTCAATCATCACTAACAATTGGACTACCATTATTCATAAAAACCAAAAACACCATATTAACAAATGGTGACGAGTCCATGTGACTAGTTATCCTAGGCACAATTCTGCCATACCAACATATGAAACCAGACCTCTTATGCAGCACCTCTTATGCAGATATCAAAACAAACCTTGGGTATGAGAAGCTACATAACTGCCTCAAATACCTGGATAACTAAAGCAGATTTTTTCAGCCAAAGCACACCTCCCCTCAACATAGAATTCAAATTATGAAATATCACATCAAACTGACTAACTCAGAAATGTATCAGGCAAAGAGCAAAGTCTGCACTTTGCTCTTCCAAGAAATGGCTGGAATATTCTTTTTCTCTCAGTTGAACCTATTTTTGATATCCCACTTGATCATAGAAACCATCAAAAATAAACTAAATGTAAAAAGTTCAACACCTACTCTCTTGAAGTGACAACTATTCTTCATTCAGAAATGAATGAATTCAGTCACAATAAAAAAAAAAAAAAAAAAACCAAAAAAAAAACCCCCATTAATAGCAACAGTGGCATGGCATAAGTGCCACACAGCCTGTTCAGGGGATTAGACACTTCAACCCTCAAACCTTTCAGTGGCAATCCACAACACTGACCCAGAGTTCTGCAGCTAATTCAACTTCACTGCCTTTTAGCATTCATTAGATAGGAGTGAGATGCTTGTAATTACTCAGTATTTCACTGCATCAACACCACTTCAACTGATACTCAGTATCCCTGTAAAATCCAGATATCAAATGGTTCTAACAAGGAAACATGAAGGAAATGTAACAATCAAACCAAGCACATTTATGTGATAATCACGCCACCCCTGAAACCCAATATTACAAAAAGGACTAACCACCTGAGACTAACAAAGTCAAGTTCATGGATTCCAATACTAGCCATAATTTAGTCATATAAATGGCTGCAAGTTTCTACTAAAATATCCATAGTACTTGTACTAAGATGGATGAGTAAAACAATTCCTCTTTGCCCAAAGTGTAGGCATCAATGCAACAGAAACCTTGAACAGTGATAAGAATCAACTGCCTGTGCCAAAGCAGCTATGTGACTTTCTTTACCTTCATGAGAAGCTACATAACTGCCTCAAATACCTGGATAACTAAAGCAGATTTTCTCAGTCAAAGCAAACTTCCCTTCCACATGGAATTCAAATTATAAAATATCACATCAAACTGACTGACTAACTCAGAAATGTATCAGGCATGGTCTTAAGAAGCAACCACAGGAGAAGGTGTTACACTACTAGTTAAACTAATGGCCATGTTCAGGTGAAAGGAAGTAAAACTCCACTATACAAGGAGAAACCAGCTGTTTTTCCTTGGGCAGTGGAGTTGGATACCGGTTGTATCTAGTTTTCCTGAAAATTCTTCCAGGAAAACCAGATCAAACCTCAGAAGCAAACACTGACAAGCTTGAAAAAAAATAACTAGATTTTATTTATATATTATTTAATATTTTTTAAAAAAAAATGTCTCCATCTAAGGTAAAATATGCACATAATCAGCCTGTTATCTTTATATCTCAGATTTAGTCTGAAATATTGGATATTATTTCAGACTAAATCTGAGATATAAAGATATTATTTGTCATGTGTGTGTGTGGTATGGGTGTTTATTGGCGCATTAGCTGCTATGGCTATAGTGCGCCTATTCTTAGGAATATTAAAAAATAATCCAGTTTAAATTAGTTTCAGTTCTGTAGCCTATTTATAAAAGATGATACACTCCGATTTGTTTTAAAAAGCAGAAAAGTTTGTTAACATTTGCATCCTCTCCAATGATATGATGTAATGTCAATGTTTCTGAATGATTATCCATATTTTGAAGTATTGCATCTCGATGTTGTTGATACTGCGGACAGTCAATCAGAATGTGTTTGACTGTTAGATGTTCTAAGCAGTGTGGACATTGAGGAGGATCATCGCCCATTAGTAGGTGGAGGTGAGTCAGATGGGTGTGTCCTATTCTCATTCGTGCGAGTACCACTTCTTCCCGCCGCACTGTCTGATTGCTGGAATGCCAGAACTTTGGGTTTTGTTTCAGCTGGAAAAGTTTGTTATTCGTTTGGTTATGCCATAATTCTGTCCACTGTGCATGGCATGCTGCTTGAATTAAGGTATTATAATCGGGCGCTGGAATAGGGACAGAAGTTAGGTCTGAATTTGGACTTTTGGCAGATATATCAGCCACTTCATTCCCTTTTATGCCTGAATGTGCTGGAATCCAGCAAAACTTCACTAGTTGTTGACGATCATAAATCTGCAATAACAAACTCCTGATTTTCATTACAATATGGTGATTCTTTTGAGATGTATTCTGCATTGCTTTGATTGAGCTGAGAGAGTCAGTATAAACTATATATTTTGCAGATGGATGTAAATTCAAATTTTCTAGAGCTAACTGTATTGCATACAGTTCTGCTGAAAAGTTGTTATATTCAGGTGGAAGAGAAGCTGATATGATAACAGAGGGAAACACTGCTGCTGCTCCAACAGTTGACAGAGATTTGGAACCATCCGTATATATCGGTAAGAAGTCGGCATAGGTTTGAATATGGCTAGCATGGAGTTGTTGCACAGTCACTGCCGGTAGGCAATTCTTTCCCCATTGAAGGAAATAGGTATCAGAGGTCAGTTGAGGAAAGGTGGTCCATGGTGGATGAGAGTAATTCTTTATCTGTTGCCTATTGTGGAGAGGAACATTCCAGTTCTGCGATATTTCAAGGAGCCGTAGGCCAGCCGGTTGGATTTTACTTGGTTTATTTCTATAGAGATTAACTAGTGGTTGATTAAAAAGGTATGGCTGAATAGGATGCAAAGGGCAAGTCTGTATTTTGGCTGCATATTTAAGTAGTAACATTTTTCTACGAAGATGCAAAGGGGGCTCATTAGCTTCAATGTATAGACTCTGAGTTGGAGATGTCCTGTATGCACCAATTGCAATCCGCAATGCATTATGTTGAATAGGGTCCAGCCAGCGTAGCACACTCCTTCGGGCAGAATCATAAACTGGAGCACCATAGTCTAAACGGGATCTAATCAGTGCTCTATATAAGAGCAGCAAAGTTGTACGATCTGCTCCCCAAGAGAGGGCAGATAAAGCTCTTAGCATGTTGATCTTTTTAAGACAGGCAGTACGTATTAATTTAACATGATCTAAGAAGTTGAGCTTACTGTCCAGGATTAGTCCCAAGAATTTCATATTGCTGGCAATCGGAATGGTGGAATTTGAAATCCGAAGTTCAGGATCTGCATGCAATTTGCGTTGACAGCAAAAGTGGATCGCAACTATTTTCTGTGGGGAAAGACGATATCCATTGAGCTCAGCCCACTTTTGAACTTTATTGAGGGACATCTGCAATTGCCTTTCGATAGATCTCATGTTCTGAGAATGGCAAGAAATAGCGAGATAGTCAGCGTAAAGGTAAGCCTCTACAGTATTTGGGAGTACTTTTGTAATGGAATCAATTTTAAGGGGAAACAAGGTTGCACTCAAAACTGATCCTTGTGGTACTCCTTCTTCCTGCGAGAATGTAGCAGAAAGGGAATTTTGATATCTCACCTGGAAAGATCGGTTCTTCAAGAAGTTCCTAATAAATATGGGTAGGTTGCCTCGTAGACCAAGATTATATAGGTCACTGAGAATGTCATACCGCCAGGTAGTATCAAATGCCTTCTCTATATCAATGGAGACCATGACAAGGTGTTCGTTTTTCACAAAGGCATTGCGAATTTCTGATTCCGCCTTGATCATCAGATCTAGGGATGACCTGTTTTTGCGAAAGCCATGTTGACAATTACTCAGTAGATGTTGAGTTTCAATGATCCAAGTGAGTCGACTATGGATCATTTTTTCGAGAATTTTACCAAGGCAACTTGACAGTGATATTGGTCTGTAACTATTAGAACTGGAGGGATCTTTTCCAGGTTTCAAAAATGCCAAAACTGTAGCGTGGTGCCAAGAGGTTGGATAGATATTTTCCAGGAGATCCGGTTAAAAAAGATTAGAATCATTTGTAAGTTTTTCTCATCGAGATGCTGCAGCATGACATAATATATGCCATCTGGCCCAGAGGCACTGTTTCGTGTTGTTCTGATGGCCTGTAAAAGTTCACAATATTGCAGAAGCTGATTATATGGAAGTGACAGTGAGGTTCGAAAGTTGATAGGTCTCTGTTCTTTGGCAGTCTTAATTTTCTGGAATTTTGGAGTGTAGTTTGATGCAGCCGATATTTCAGCAAAAGTTTTGCCCAAGGCATTGGCTATATCTACAGGAGCAGAGAGTTCTTGACCATTGCAGGAGAGAATTGGGGAAGGAACAGTTGGAAACTTCCCAGAAAGCTGCCTAATTTTTTTCCATATTAGTCTGGAGTCAGTGTTCCTATTGATAGTTGATGCAAACCTAGTCCAAGAATCTTTCTTGGCCTGCTTTTGAATGTAACGCGCCTTTGCCCTTAGTTTCTTGTAGCTAATTAGATTAGCTGTGGTTGGAGATCGACGGAATAAATTAAATGCTTTATTTTTTTCCTTCTTTGCTTTTGTGCACTCTTCGTTCCACCAGTAGTTGAAATGGCGTCGGGACGGGGGATTTGATAATGGAGTTGAGTACTTAGCTGCAATTAAAATACGGGATGTAATATAATCAGTAACTTCATCTATGGGCTGCAATTGAATAGTTTTTTTGTCAAGAGTGATTGCTGATTGAAATTTGACCCAATTGGCTTTAGAGAATTTCCATTTCCTGCAGGGTTCATCTAATGGTGGTTGTGTAGTCAACAGATTACAAACAATTGGAAAATGGTCACTGCCCATGGGATCATCCAGAGTGGACCATTGCATAGCTGAAAATAGTATCGGGGAGCAAATCGATAGGTCAATGGCAGAGGTCTGTCCATTAGGTAACTGTATATGGGTGTGCGAGCCACTGTTAAGAAGAGTGAGGTTTTCTTTTTCCAGTAAAGTTTCAATCAGTCGGCCGCGTCTGTCTAATTTAGATGAACCCCATAAAGGGTGGTGGCCATTGAAATCCCCTAGCAGGCAGATAGGGGAGGGTAGCTGCAATAAAAGTTCTTTAAGATCATTATAAGAGTAAGCATGATTTGGTGGGAGATAAACTGAAACTAGAGTTAATGCAGTTTGAGTAATCAGACGCACAGCGACAGCTTCGATTTGGGTTTGGAGAGTAATTTGCTTAGCTGGAATCCTTTTACTAATTAAAATAGCTACACCACCACGAGCAGAATCGGATGTATTCCGATCTTGTCTATAGACCGAGTAGTTTTTGATGGAAATGGAAATTTGAAGAGTTAAACAGGTTTCTTGCAGGCAGAAACCAACTGGAGAGTAGCGATTAATTAAATAACGGATGTCGTCAATGTTTCCACGAAAGCCTCTGCAATTCCATTGCAAGATGTTAGACATTATTTGAATTTAGAGGAAGAAGCTGTACCTGACGTGGCTGCCTTATGGCATTCTGGCTTTGGTTTGTCTCTTTTCGGAAAGGAAGGGCGACCAGTGTCCATCTCTTCTTCAGCAAATATTTCCAGAATTGGATCTTCCTGTTTGGATGGATACTCTGCCTCCATCGATTTGTCTTGGATAATCTTTTTCGAAGTCGAACTATCATTATTTGTAGTGGCATTCACTGGGGGAGATTGAGATTTTGCTGGTATTGTGAGAGGCGTATTATTTGCTTGGTCTGAGTGCTTAACAGCACTGGACTGTTGCTGAGAGAGGACAGCCCGAGCCCAGTCAGAGATGGAAGTGTTTGAAGGAACGGTAACATCGGTTTGTGTGGCAATGGTTTGATATTTTTTTGTAATATTGGCATAGGTACGGTTAGGTATACTCGGTGCAATTAATTTTCTAGCCTCCTGATAACTAACTCTGTTTTCAACTTTATATTTCACAATTTTTTTCTCTGTTTTCCACCTCTCACATGTCTTAGAGTAGGCCGGATGGTTGCCTTTGCAGTTGGGACAGATCATTTCTTTCACAGAACAATCACTTTGAATGTGATCGGAGGATCCACAGTTGGGACAAACTGGGTTGCTTCTGCACGTTGTTTGAGAGTGGCCATACTTCTGGCATTTATAACATCTCAACGGATTGGGTATGAAAGGACGAGTGCAGCAAAGTAGATATCCAGCTTTTATTGATGTGGGTAGGCTTGGACTATTGAATGTAAGAATGATATTTCTGGTAGGTGTGAGAATATTGTCTTTTTTTATCATAATTCTTTTTACAGCAATTACGTTTTGTTCCTGAAGCTCTTCTTTAATTTCTTCCTCCGTCACATTCATCAGGTCCCAACTAGATATTACACCCTTTGATGTATTTAGGGTTGCATGTGGAGTTACTTTCACTGGAATACCAGTGAAAGTTGTCTTTTTTAGTAATTTTTCAGCGTGTCTGCCATTTATAGTTTCAATAAGTAAGTCCCCTGATTGCAGTCTCTTAACCGTCTTGGGAGACCCTGCAATACTTTCCAGGTGTTTTTGGATTAAAAAAGGGGATAGCTTACTGAGAGGCTGGTCAGATAGTGAGTGCATAATTAAGAATGCAGGTAAGTCTGTCGCCGAGGGATTGGATTTCAACCTCTTTGCTTGCGACGAATCATGGTCATTTTCTGTGTTTGGCCGACAGCTCGACGGCTCTAAAGTTGGAAACATACTTTGTTCCATGTTGGCTCCTCTTAGCCCCTGGCAGATGAACTTTTCTGCCAAGGTTACCGGCCCCGCCACGGGGAGGCAGGAGCAGTGCCTGGTGTGACCAAGCGAAAAGTAGTAAGTGGTTAGTAGCAAACTAGAAGAAATAAAGAAAGGTGCCTTTCCTTTCTTGCTCTGTACAAGTGTTTTTGTAACAAGAGCCGTTTTTAAATGAATAGATTTATTAACATGAAGAACGCAAAATAACTATAAATCACTTTTGAGAAATCGCAGTAATAGCACAGAGAAATCGCTCAGTCACAATCGCTTGGCACCCGGGGCCATTATTTGTCATGTCTAGAAAGACCTTGACCATCATAAAATCTCCTAGATCCCCTCTGATTAACTTGGTCAATGTCATTCCCACCTTTCAATTTTCATTCTTATTGATAATCTATCCAGATTTCAGGTCAGTACCTTAATTTTGTAGCCAATAGTAATTTTGGCGAGTAATTTTAGTGGTAAACTTTAGCCATGCAAGGTAAAACAAATTTTAATTGTCTGTCGAGTTTTTCTTTTTTTTTTATTAAGATTTAGTAAAGGGACAATCTCTGTACCTTGCTCTCTGTCAACAACCTCTGAGTTAATTTAAGGCATTAAATTTTCCTTTATAATTTTAGTTTTACTAGAAATGTCAAAATATCAGTTTCTAATTAAGGTTTTATGCTACTTTTCATTTTTAAAACATATTACCCTCTCCTTTTTTCTCCATCTGTGTTCTTTATACTTCATAATTCACTACTGGTAAGTGTATCGAATCTACATGTTGGACAAGATTTTGTAGCTCCAGCGAATGCTAAGTTTTTAATTATATTTAGCCGTTTTATTGACTTAATTGTTATATTAAATTATTTTCTATAAGTAGCTTATAGACCTAGTCAAAGCTCCTTGGTTATTTTGAATTTAGATAGTGATTTTGAAAGTTAATTAATACTTAATGTCTGTAGATTTACCATTCTTAACTTGCTGCCACTGTTAAACAATACAACATGTATCCCAAACTAGATAGCGTAAGGTTTAATGTAAAACTAGATAGCGAAACATGTAGCACTGTATTAGAAATCTATTAGCTTAGTATATATAGTATAGTATTATCAGTGAATCAGGAAAATTTATTAATCTTATTAAATTTCATTGTCAACTAAACTGTACTTTAACTAAATACATATAACGACCTAGATTTTACAAATGTAACATTATAAATTATTACATATAACTTGACAGGAGATACAAAAGTCTTTTTATTTTCCTTCTTTTTTTTGTTAGTTGTTGGCGCATCAGCTTCTGTGGCCATAATGCACCTCCAAAAGTTTTTGCATTTTCTACTCTGATCCAAGCCACAGGTGGGATTCGAACAAGCGACTTTTGGGTTGCCAGGCAGGCACTTGACCCACCTGGCTACCCTGGTCAGCATACAAAAGTCATAACGTAACTAGCAGATAATACTCAATACTGAAATTATATATATATATATAGTGTTATAACTGCAGCATTCAGATATAAGTTTAGGGTTATATTTTTGTATTGAAACAAAATCATGACTCAGACCAGAGCAGCAAAGCAAAATGATCAGGCTAATGGGAGTGTTGTGGCTCAGGGGAGAGGGGGGGGATGGCAGTTGTCCTCGAATCACAGCCTTTTGAAATGTACTGCTTGTCTGATGTTTGCAGAGCGATCAGGAACATGATAGCTCCGCAAACATCGGCATGACATTGCCAAGAGGAATATCTTTGTGTGAGCACAAGTAAAGGACTGTGAGGAAATCAGGTGCCAACTTAGCGTTGTTATGGGCCTATATGAGAGCTTGAAGGACAGGGTGGATGCCCTCAAAGGACTTAAATTGAGGGCCCATCAAGCTCTCAGCTGCTCACATCAATACCAGAGCTTGCACTTGAACATTATGCAAAACAGAGGCAAGCCCTACGGCAGAATGTGCTGGTCCCTAGGGAACTAGTTGTTGTCAGTGACTATAAAGTCATTGACAACAGGAAACATATTGTGCAAAAAGAATAGGTGGAACAGGACCAGAGTATGTCTGCCAGGGGCAAAGGTTCATGACGTTGTAGAGCAGATATCTTTTCTGGGCACAAAAGGTGATGTACACGTTGGCACTAATGATATTAAGAGTAGGAGACTGGCAGAATTACTTAACAAGTACAGGTCACTGTTGAAAAAAAGCCGTGAATTAGGGTTGAATTTGAAAGTGTCTGCAATTCTGCCCAGACACGACAGGAGGGAGTATATGATGAGAGCCCTGTCGATCAATTCGGCCCTCGAAAGATTGTGCAAGGCTCAAGGGGTAGAATTTTTTTTCAACCTGGTCTGTACTTGTTAACAGGAGAGACTGCTTCTACAGGGATTGGATACACTTAAATAGAATGGGTGCAATAATATTTGCTGATGCTATCAAGGCAGGGTTAGGTGGGTCGAAAAACTACTAGCTTGGGGGGGGATAAGAGGACTAATAGAATAACAGTAGTCACTGCAGAGGTGAAAGTGATTCTTGCACTGCTTCTATTGGAATGAGCAGCAACAGCCTGGAAAACAAGGTGCAGGGGATTCTAGAGACTGCTGGGAGTCATTTCAGAACAATAAATAGATGGGCTGTCTTAGGGCAGATAACAATAGGAACAGATGCATGTATACTTGCATGTACACCAATGCTAGGAGTTTGGTAAATAAATTTGATGAATTTGAGGTGTTGGTCAAAACATCAAAGGCAGATATTGTTGGGATATCAGAGACGTGGTGTCACACAGATATAAGGAACGCAAAACTGGAATTTGGGGAATACAATGTGTACAGAAAGCATAGATAGAATAGGAAGCAACTAGCAGGTTCCTTCTATCCTGTCTAGTTGTCTGACAACAACTAGTTACTTTGGGAAGGATAAACAGGATAATTATGCAACATGCCATTTGGCAATCTGAACTGGGCAATCAAACCCGGTTCCCTTTAAAACCCCAACCTCAGGCACCACCATACTTCGCCTGGTGGTGCTCATCCCCACTGACCTTTTTGGGGATGCCTACTCTATTGTCCCCATCCTTCTACCTGTTTCCCTCCCAGTCTTCCATCTCCCACACACTCTAATTATTAATTTGGCTGCGTGGGAGATTTCCATCTCCCACGCAGCCAAATTCTAATTAACGTCTAAATTCTACTGCTTTCTCGTAAATCTCTTTTGGCCTTTCCAAATTCTAGTGTTTGCCCCTTTTTATATACACTGAGTGATCAGTGAATTATGACCACCTACCTAATACTTCGTAGGTCCTCCTTTCGCCCTCAGTGCAGCTATTCGACGTGGCATTGATTCAATAAGATGTCGGAAGTGTTCGAGAGGTATGGCTAACCAAGCTGCATGTAATGAGCCCAGCAATGCAGGTATGGAGGAGGAGTCATATCAGGCATCTGGATACACCAGATGCTTGATATGACTCCATAGTGTCCCACAAGTGTTCTATGGGATTGATATCGGGGGAATTTGGAGGCCGATTGCTATGCTGGAAGTCAGAACTGTGTTCCTCAAACCATTCCAGCAAAACAAGCGCCCGATGGCTCGGCACAGTGTCATCTTGGAAGACACAATAGACATTCAGGGAAAAGTAACATAGCGGGGGTGTACACAGAGTCGGCAAGCAGTTGATGATAGCGGAGATCACTGATACTTTGTTCCACTACCAGAGGTCCAAGGTCCTGCCAGTGAAACAGGCCCCCACACCATACAACCACCTCCACCGGCCTGCACTTTTGATACCATGCAGGATGGATAAAGAGCTTCATGTTGTTGACGCCAAATCTGTACATGACCATCCACGGTGTGGAGTAAATAATGTGACTCATCTGACCAGCACACCTTCTTCCAGTCTTCTAACATCCAACTTGCATGCTCTTTGCACCAGGCAAGTCTTTTACGCCGATGAACCTTGGTTAGGAGAGGATACCGTAGGGGGCACCTGCTTGTATAGCCCATACCGCGTGAGCATGCTAAGCATGGTCATGCTAGATATTGTTCCGGGTTGGCCCATGTTGTATTGGGTAGTCAACATTTCAACAGTGCTGCACCTGTTCGCCTGTACAAGTCGTCGGACCCGGCGCTCACCTCTAACATCAAACTTTCACTGACCTTTGCAGTTTTGCCTTAGGGTTGTTGTATGACCATTTTGATGCCAGTCCTGGTACACTTTAACTACAGCAGCTCTCACACACCCCACCAGTTCAGCTGTTTGGGAAATCGAGGCACCAGCATGTCGAGCACCTACAATGTGTCCTTCCTTTTATCCATCACACTCTGAATTTTACTACCTACTGAAACACTGACACCTGATCTATGCTACGTAGGTTGACTAACTGCATAGTCTCATACCTCACATGGTCAACAGGTTCCATTCAGTTTTCATAGGGGTGCTCATAATTCAGTGATTACTCAGTGTCTCTGTGTGTGTGTGTGTGTGTGTGTGTGTGTGTGTGTGTACACACACACCTTGCCACTGAAATCTTTGGAAATTAGGTGGCAGGGCCTGCCAGAATACTTAAATAATCTACAGGGTGCCTGACCTGCCTCTTCATGGCAAAGCATACGCAACAGTGCTAATTGGTCAGAGAAACAACAGAACACACTACACAACAAACCACTCCCCATACACTTTTTAAATCTCTTGCCTCCACAGAGTTCTGTGTCACATGTACAAAGAATACAATGCGGACATGGGGGAAACCCTTGATGCCAGACAACTAACATAGTTTACTTTCACCTATTCGTTCACTAAATTTCTAGTTTGCCTACTTCTCCCTTGAATTTATTTAAGCCATCAACTTCCACAACAACAACAACAGATGGAAATTTGTTTCAACAATCAACCACCCACTGGCTAAAGGCAAACTTCTGCACATCTATTCTGCAACTGCCCTTCCTCAAATTGAATTTATTCTCTCTCACATGTGTGGTGTCTGAGCAAGAGGTAGAATCCCATCAGCACTGAGCTTGCTCAATCCATTCAAAGCCTTAAAGACCTCAATCAGATCATCTTGAAGAAGCCTAGTCACTGCACTTTGCAAAACTGAAGCCTTTCTTGATAAGAGCCCCTTTGTTCCCCTCATCAGTCTCATTGCCCTTCTCTGTACTTGTTCCTACAATTAGGCATCCAGACCTGTATGCAATACTCAAGGTGTGGCCTGACCATTGTCTTATACAATGGGATAATCACCTCCTTTGTGCATGTGTAATGGTTGCTGCACATGCAGGAAATAACCTATATGTGTACACATTATTCCAAAAGTATGATAGTGAACTATCATACTTCTGGTGAACTATCATACTTAATCAAGTCTTGTGTTGTGGTTGCTACATGGTTTTTTCATGAGCATGTTATGTCAACTTGCTGATGAACTGTTCAACTCCAGCAAGTGTCAAGTAACCTACTGTACTTAGAAGTTAAATGTTTTGCGCATTTTATGCTTTACAAGGACAACCTAAAATTTAATATTTGAAGAATACAACATTTGTTGAAATGTTGACTGTGATTTATTCTTTAATGTGGTTATTATTGTTAATTTGTCGTTTCACTTGAAGTTTCTAATATGCACCATTTTTAACCCACTGTGTTTGAAAATAAAAGCTTTAGTTGTGCAAGGTTAATCTGTTGGTTTGCTTCACTCACAATTTACAGCTACATATTAGAAGTAATAGAATACTGCCTACCTTATCCCTTTATGCAGAATAATTGGAGTGGTGCATTTGACAAGCATGTTAGCACTTGCTCATGATCAAACAAGAGCCAATGTGACTGAAATGTCACATTGGCTCCTGTTTGATATATGTTTGTAAGAACCTTCCCCATGATAGATTATACAAGTTGGTTCAGGGTGTTATTTAATTCATAACCATGTACAATAAACACTGTCAGGCTATATGTAATTGCATAATGAATACATATGTATAAGTGCACGTAAATAACACTACTCCACATTTTGAAAAAATTCACCGATGTTTTCTCAGAAAAGGGCGTTTCTGAATCATTTTCTAATGCTGATTTCAAAAATTAGTTTTCTGAAATCAGCATTAGAACATCTGAGGTCAAAAATGTTTCAAATGAGTGGGTAGCTAATGCCAGGTAAGCAAGCCTAAATAACTTCAAGGGATGTCAGGGTAGTTAACTATACAAGAATGCAAAGTCTTAATTGTCTATACAATAATATCACAAGCTTGTAAATAAAATTAGTGAATTCGAACTGCTGGTTAGGAAAAGTAACACTGAAATAATAGGGTTTAGAGAAACATGGTACCACCCAGAAATAGGGGTTGATGAGTTTTAGTATGGTACGTACAATGTATTTATGGTCCTCGAGGTTGTCAATGACATTCTCTCAGATATGCCAGACAAGCTGTACTTGCTACCTGGGAGTCCAAAATGCTTATGGAACTGATATTCGGGTGACACTCAAGTCAAGTGGACCCAATTTCGGCAAAGTCCGGACGGTCTGTGACAGCCAAATCCTCTGCTTGCACCTTCACGATGGTGGGACTGTTAGTAATCCTGGGTATAAACCTCCATGCACAAGTACATGGTGGGTGACCACATGTGTGAACCAACGTAAGCAGGGGTCGAGGTGTGGCACCCACACCACATGGAGGAACGACGCCCCTCTATGTTACCAGGCAGTACTAGGTGGTAGATGACACTCATCAACCGGTCCAATACCACCACTTTGCTTATTGGAGGCTTGAAGTGGTGGAACCCACGTTTAGTATCTAGAGTTAAGTTCCGGTCAACCGTTCCCTATCTCTTCCATCATGCAGTATGATTGATGACTTTTGAGGTTACGATGAACATCATGGCGAGATCCAATATTACTTACATTTCGAGGGTACAGCTGTAAAACTGTGTTTGCAGGCCGGCCGATAGTTAGTACACCGGACCGAACCTATTGGTAACTCTCTAGGAGACTTCCGGATCAGCTACTGTATAATCTCGCTACCTACCTCTACTCTGCCAGATAGTGACTGGAGGGAGTCAGAGTAGTGTGTATGAGGGAAGCATTATCGAGGCCACGTTATGTCAAGGATCTGGGTATATTCTTACCATGTGTACAACATATCCAAAAATTTCATTACTTCACACAGCGTGTCCCACCCTCTTTTTCTTACTATTGGATACACCATGAATTGTCAAACTAATAGAGCAAGCTTATCTGCGAAAAGCTCTAAACCTCCCAAACACTTCCTAATTCATTTCACAAATATACGTGGTCTCAATCCTAATCTTAACGATGTCCATTTCCCCTTGCAGTCTGCCAACCCCATGTACTTTTTCTGACAGAATCTCAGTTATCGGTTCATTCAACTACTGCTCATCTCAGATGCCCAAATTATTTGCTGTATGATTCCTTTTGCCTCAAAGGTGGTACTTGTGCATATGTCCGTTCTGATATTCCCTGTCAGAGACTTGGCAATTTGGAATCTCCTCTCTTTGATCTTCTCTGGCTTAAAATCTCTCTACCTCATTGTGTCAAATTCATCTGTTGTCTCTACCATTCTCCCAACTCCATTAATCACTTGAAACTCTTTGACTTCCTCTCTTTGCAACTTGACTTTCTCCAGTCCAACTTTCCTAACAGAGAGGTAATTTTCCTTGGTGATTTTAATGTTCACAACTCCAGTTGGCTTCCGTTTTCTAGTCACACCGACCCAGCTGGACGAGATGCTGAGGCTTTTGCAATTACTAATGACCTTACAGAGATTGTTCATTTACCTACAAGAATACCGGACAATCCTATTCATACAGCCAATACACTTGATCCTTTTCTCACAAACAACCCTCCTAAGTACACGGTCGAAGTGGGAGGTCCTTTAGGCACATCAGATCACAACTTGGTGATTGTCTCTTCTCTAATGGAACTTTTGTCTCATGGCTATTCCCAACCTCGTGTTATTTGGCATTACAAGAATGGAAAATGGGATGACCTGCAAGACTTCTTTTCTTCTTTTCCTTGGTCGGATTACTGTTTCAAAACTTCTGATGTCAACATTTGCTCAGATCGTGTCAGTGAAATTATTCTTGCAGGAATGGAATCCTTTATCCCACACTCCACTTTAAAATCTCGTCCTTTATCTAAACCTTGGTTTTCCAATAAATGTGCTAAGGCAGTTCACGAGAAGAATGTTGCATATCGTAATTGGCTTGTTTCTAATTCTCCAGTTTCATTTTCTGCCTACACCAAAGCTCGCAACAATTGTAAAGCAGTTATTAATCAGTCCAAGCTAGAGTTTGAACAGGCTAAGATTAGAATAATTGCTTCTACATTGGAAGCAATTTTTCCAATGACCTGCAAGACTTCTTTTCTTCTTTTCCTTGGTCGGATTACTGTTTCAAAACTTCTGATGTCAACGTTTGCTCAGATCATGTCAGTGAAATTATTCTTGCAGGAATGGAAGAATTATTTCCTGCAAGAAAATAATTCTTCCATTCCTGCAAGAATGGAAGAATCATTTTCCATTCTTGTAGAAATATTGCTTCTTGCCCTAATGGTAGCCGAGCGTTCTGGTCTCTTGCCAAAGCTATTGGCTACAACTTTTGCCCATCTCTGCTCCCAACTCTGTCCAAACCAGATGGTTCTGTTGTGACTTTAGCCAAGGATAAAGCTGACCTGCTAGCATCCCATTTTTTTTCTAACTCATGTATTAATGATCTTGGTAAAACACCTCCCACCATTCCCAACACGCTCCATTCAATGCCTCCTGTGGTCTTCCATCAAAAGGATGTCAGAAGGATTTTGACGAATCTTGATGCTAAGAAAGCTCCAGGTCCCGATGGTATTTCTCCACTTGTTCTCAAAATTTGTGCTCCTGAACTTACTATTCTTTGCTGCCTTTTTTCACTTTCTTATTCCAAAGGTGTTTTTCCTTCTGCTTGGAAATTTGCTCATATCCAGCCAGTTCCTAAAAAGGGTGACAAATCCCTCCCATCCAATTATCGTCCCATTGCAATTACTTCTACTCTTTCTAAAGTAATGGAGAAATCAATTAACTGCCAAAATTCCGTCTGAACAACGATCGCCAGTATGGATTCGTCAGTGTCGATCCACTGGTGATATTCTGGCTTATGTTACCATTTATGGACTAATTCAATGGAAAGGTTCGGTGAAACAAGTAATAAATAAATAAATTTTCTGTTTATACTCCGGCACGACAACCAAGTCAGTAGAGTTTACAATAAATCGTCAATACAAATATTTATCGTATTTAGTAGTCACGGGCTTGAACCCCGGTCCACTCAAGGAACGCGTGCGATGCACTCTCGCTCCTGACCACTGGGCTACGTCAGGCCTTCAAGTAGAATTCTTGAGTTCTTGAGAATGTCAAGAGTTCTTGACATTCTCAAGTTCTTGAGTTCTTGAGATGTCAAGTAGTTGCCCTTGACATCTCAAAAGCTTTCGATCCATAAAGAGGCGCCTCCGTAGCCAGGTGGGAAGGAGCAGCAGCAGTGTGTAGCACACTGCTTTTGATTAAACCAGGGTTCGAGCCCGTCATCACCAAATACGGAGGATGTGGAAAGGTCAGGGAATGACCACCGCATATCCCGGAGCAATATGGCCTTAGTTGCTAATGCCCCAAAAAAAAAAAAAAAAAAAAAAAAAAACCGATCCATAAAGGTCTTCTAAACAAGCTTCCATCTTATGGTTTGCCAACTGTTTTTAGTAATTGGTTATCCAGTTTTCTCTCTGATCGCTCACTGAGGGTGATGGTAGATGGCTCTCAAATCGTATCCATAGTTTTGTCGACGATAGCACATTGCATTCCACTTTCCATTTTGAGAAACGTTGCCCTGCTCAATCAGCTTCAACTTCTCGAAAATCTGCTACCAATTCCTTAGTTGATGTCAACCCTTCTAAAACTCAGTCTTGTCTTACATCTCGCAAAAAGGTTTCTTCTGCTCCTATGCTTATCTTCAGTGATACTCCGATTTCTAGGCAAAATGATATATCTCTTTTGGGGATTACCCTAACTTTTAATATCTCTTGGTGCAAGCACATTACAAATATTGCTTCCTCTGCATCTAAAAACACTTTTTCTCTTTCGCTCTCAGCGTTACTTTTCTTCCAAACAGCTCCTCACTCTGTATAAATCGCAAATCCACCCTGCCATGGAATACAGTTCCCACATCTGGGGTGGTGCCCCCAAAACCTCTCTCAGGCTTCTTGATCCCATTCAGAAGAGGGCAGTTAGGTTAATTAATGCTTCATCTCTAACAGAGTCTCTCCACTTGCTGTCTCATAGACGTACTTTTTCTGCTGCATGCTTCTTCTACAGATACTCCATGGGCACTGTTCTTCTGAATTGGCTTCTATAATTCCCGCTCTCTCTTTCTCTTTCAAAACAGTCCGAACACGTGCCGCCACCAGCCAACATCCATTTGCTCTCCAACTTCAAACTCACAGAACCAACTTTTCATCTTCCTCATTTATTCATTCAATTTCCGTTTTCTGGAACAACCTTCCTTCATATGTATTTCCTGAAAATTACAGTCTACAGAAGTTCAAGTCCAATGTCAACAAATATCTTCTTTCATCTTCTCAACCTCCAACCCAAGCACGGTACTAAGTAATATAGGTTTTAATACCTCTCGTTTGTGGTTTACATAAAAAAAAAAAAAAAAAAATTATGAAGGGTAGAGCAGAGAGGTGGTGGGGACAAGCTTTTTATAAAAAAGCAGCGTGACTGTGATGAAAGCTTTCCTGGATTCAGACACTTTGCATAATATATAGAATTTGTATGGTGTGAGATAGTTAGAAGCAAAGGTATAATGAGATTGGGAGCAATCTACAGACCAGGTGATTGTGAAGGTTATGATGAGAGCCTCTACATGCAAATGGAATGAGTGATTTTAATTTTACTCTAACTGATAGGAGCAAATGGGAAGGAAACTCAACATTGGGTAAAAAAATTTTAAATCAACTAGATGACTGTCATTTGTATCAATGTATCAGGGAAAGTAGTAGGGAAAAGAATATTCTAGACCTGATCATCACCCATGAACTAGATGAAATAATAGGGCTGACAGTACAGTAGCAGGAAGTGATCATGACGTTCTACAGTGGATGATGAAGAGAGGGGTAGCAGTAGTTAAAGGTAAAGGAATTGGTTATGATTTCAGGAAAGGAAATTACGATGGCTTAAAGTGCTACTTGGTTTGTTATTACGGTACACCTTTAAAACATTAATCACAGAAGCCTTGAATGCGCATATACCATTAAAAAATACTCCACAAAGAAGATTCCAAGTTAGATCAATAATGAAGTTGCCAGATTACTTGACAGCATGGAAAAGGTACAGAACAATAAAAAGTACTGAATCCTATAACAGCTACAAATTAACCTATAATAATGCCACAGAAAAGGTTAGGTTGGAAAGGCAGATTATGAGAAATTGCTGGTAAAGAGAGCACAAAGAGTGGGCATAAGGAATTCTTAGCATATATAAATGCAAACAGAAGAACAAACAAGATCGGACCCTCATGTAATGGATGTGGCATAGTATTAGATACCTCAGCTGATGTTGAAGATGAACTCAACAGTTACTTTGCATTTATATTTAGAAAACAAAAACCCTCTACTTCAATAAGAAATTATGGGAGTCTAGTTGAAAAATATGCAATTAATGATACTGAAATGTCACATGATTATTTAATGAAAAAAACTTTTGGGTCTTAAGGCTAGTAAGGCTCCAGACATTGATGGCATATACCCAACAATTTTAAGGGAAATGGCAAGTAAGTTCATTGAACCATTAAAGCTAATTGATATACAGGCTGGTCTCGATTAGCTCATCCTGCAAGTGCATCACACAAAACGGAAATGCGTTAATCGAATATAATAATCAATAAAAAAAATTATAATTGGTCATGGCCTTAATGGAAATGGCCATAAAGAATTTTAAAAATACCTTTTAAATAACTTTTTAACTGTATAACTGTGTAAAAGAAAAGTAATTATAGAATTAAATGTTTATTGCATAGAATACACAGTGAAGAAACTATATGTTACAGAAATATTTGAACAGTGCTGGCTTTCTTTTTTTCATCAATCAATTTCTGATAGCCAACAACAATCTTCTCTAGGCTCTGGCAAAATAAATATCGCAGAGAACCTCAAACATAAGTTTCAGTTTCTCTGTGATATGGAAGATTTCACCTAGTTCTGTTACCATTATCTCCTTTGTGGTAACATTTGCATTTGGCTCGTTTAAAAATAAAAAAAATTTTTGTTTTTAAAAATTAGAATTTTTAACTGCAAGTCTGCACATGGGAGACAAACAAGTAGCATTAGCATTAGTAGAAGCATTTGATGCAAGAAAGTAAGCTTATGCAGCATCAGCCAAAAAAATAACAAATAAAAATAAATAAATAAAAAAATAACCACTTCCACTTCACCCTCTGTTCATTCGAAATACCTGTCCAGCCGGTCTTGGCGCATTATAGCCTTAGATGCTAATGCGCCAATAAAACCAAACCAAACCAAACCAAACCTGTCCAGCTGAGCCTTAAACTTATTTAGGCTATCAACTTCCACGACAAGGGATGGAAGTCTGTTCCACCAACCAACCACCCGCTGGCTAAAGGCAAATTTCCTCACATCTATCCTACATCTGTCCTTCCTCAATTTGAATTTATGCCCTCTCGGGTGATTATTCTGAGCAAGAGGAAGAATACCATCAGCGTTGAGAATGCTCAAACCATTCAAGGCTTTATACACCTCTATCAGATCACCTCACTGGTGCCTAGTCTCCAGACACTTATTTGCAAAACTTAAGCCTTTCTTCGTAAGAGCACCTCTTTGTTCCATTCACTAATCTTGTTGCCCTTCTCTGTACTCGCTCCAGCATCTCTACATCCTTCTCGAAATGAGGCCTCCAGCCCTTTATACAGTACTCTAGGTGTGGCCTGACCATTGCCTTATACAAGGCAATAATCACCTCCTTATCCCTGCTAGAAAAATTCCTATATATCATCGACAATACACCATGAGCTACTCTTGCAGCCCGTCTGCACTGCTTAGAAAACTTCATATATGCCTGCACAACCACCCCCAGGTCCCTTTCATTCTCTACCACTGTCAGTGTAGTACCACAGAGTTGATACGTTGCTCTGGGGTTGCTGTTTCCCCATATGTAGTACTTTACATTCGTCAATGTTAAACTTCATTTGCCACCTCTCAGCACATCTGCTCAACCTCTCCAGATCCTGTTGCAGTAGCATAGTGTCAGTAGTGTCCTTGACAACCCTGCCAACCTTTGTATCATCTGCAAACTTGGACATTAAGCTTGATATACCATCATCAATATCATTTATAAATACAGAAAACAATAATGGACCAAATACTGAACCCTGAGGGACTCCAGTAATAACATTAGTCCACGATGAGCAGTGTCCATTGATTACCACTCTCTGTCTTCTCCCCCTCAACCACCCCTTTATCCATAGCAGCAATTTGCCTCCAATGCTACACTGCTCCAATTTGTGCAGCAGTCTTCCATGTGCAACAGTATCAAAAGCCTTTCTAAGATCCAAGTATATAATATCAAAGTTATTCCCAGCATCCAGTTCTTTTGTGACTGCATCATAGTATCCAATCAAATTGGTCAGGCAAGACTTCCCCTTAACAAAACCATGCTGTGTCTGAGCTATAACTGAAGTCTTGTCTAGATGATCCTGCAGTGCTTCTTTGACCAGTGCCTCCATTAATTTTCCGGGAACAGAAGTTAAATTAACAGGTCTACAATTACTTGTGTCGCGCTTTGATCCTCCTTTGTGAATTGGGGTCACATTTACACATCTCCAGCCATGGGTACTTCCCCTGAGACCAAGGAAGCTCTCATAATTATGGCTAAGGGTTTGCTTACTTCCTTTGCTGCCTCCTTTAATATAACTGGATAGATCCCATCCACCCCAGGTGCCTTTCTTGTATTCATCATCAACAATTTCTCCTCCACTTTACTCTCAGTTATTACAAGATTCTCTAGCTTACTGCCAGAGTTGAATACACCTCTGGCATTCCCCTCGCTGAATAAGTCCTCATGTGTGAATGTCGATGCAAAATATTCATTTAGTTTGTTAGCTACCTGAGCAGAATCATCAACAGTTGACCCATCGATATCAAGTGGACCAATCTGATTCATCCCCTTCCCTCTAGAGTCTACATAAGTAAAGAACTCTTTGCTGTTTTTCTTTGCATCCCTTGCCAAAGATTTCTCGTAATCTGCCTTCATCTGCCTAACCTCCTTTGTAACTTGGTTACAGATCAACTTGTATCTATCACAGGCTTCTGTGTCATGTGTTAATTTGTATGTATCCCATGCATTTTTCTTCTCTGCCATATGTCTCATTAGTTCATCTGACATTCACTTAGGCCTAAACCTTGGACACTATTTCTTAGTTGGTATGTAAAGCCTAGTAGATTCCAAGATAAGTTCTTTGAATGCTTCCCATTTTGAATTTGCTGTTGGTGACATCATCAGTTGGTCCCACTGTATAGAATTTAAATACTGTCTCAGTCCATCGTAGTTACCTTTACGAAAGCAATAACCCTTCCCTTTACCCCTAATGGTAATTACCTCTTTGAGTAAATCCCATTTCAGCACACTGTGATCACTGCCACCTACTGGTTCATTTACCTGCAGATTCTTAATGCATGAAGAATCACTACTGATAATCAAATCAAGAGTATTACTCCCTCTAGTTGCCTCCCAAACATGCTGATGTAGAAAACAATCATCCAATAAATGCACAAAAGCCTTGCTAGTGTGTGTGAGTGACCAGCCCCCAAATTCCAGTCAATGTCTGGGAAATTAAAATCCCCCATCATAAGACTCTCTGATTTACTGGCACACTATTTCCCTGTACAGTTTCTTATTATACTCATCAGAGTCATTAGGCCTATAACACACTCCTACTCTCAATTTTGATCTCCCAATGCTTATGTCACACCAAACTGACTCAACACTGCACTGTCCAGCAATGTCGACTGGCTTCCCTTCCTTGAATTTTATATATTTGTTAACTAATAGCATAACCCCTCCTCCCTTCCTATCCTTTCTGTAGACATTGTACTCCCTAAATTCACCACGTCTCTGAAATCCCAACAATATCTGCCTTTGATGTTTTGAGCAATACCTCAAATTCATCAAATTTATTTACTAAACTCCTAGCATTGGTGTACATGCAAGTATACATGCACATTTTCTTTTTCTTAGATATCGTAACACAACCCATGTGTTTACTTGTACCCCAATGATTTCCAGCAGTCTCTGAAATAGCCTGCATCTTATTTTCCAGGCTGCGGCTCATTCCAATAGAAGCAGTGCAAGAATCACTTTCACCTCTGTCAGTGGCTACTGTTAATCTATTAGTCCTTGTATCCCACCAATCAAGCAGTTTTCCGACACACCTAACACTGCCTCGATAGCATCAGCAAACATTCTTGCACCCTTTCTATTTAAGTGTATCCAATCCCTGTAGAAGCAGTCTCTCCTGTTAACAAGAACAGACCAGGCTGAAAAAAAATTCTACCCCTTGAGCCTTGCACAATCTTTCCAGGGCCAAATTGATCGACAGGGCTCTCATCATATACTCCCTCCTATGGTGTCTGGGCAGAATTGCAGACACTTTCAAATTCAACCCTAATTCACGGCTTTTTTTTTCAACAGTGACCTGTACTTGTTAAGTAATTCCGCCGGTCTCCTACTCTTAATATCATTAGTGCCAACGTGTACAACTATATCACCTTTTGTGCCCTTAAAAGATGATATCCGCTCTACAACATCATCAACCTTTGCCCCTGGCAGACATACACTGGTCTTGTTCCACCTATCCTTTTTACAAAGCATGTTTCCCGTTTCCTTGACAATAGAGTCACCAACAACTACTAGTTCCTTAAGGACCAGCACATTCTGCCTTGGGGGCTGCCGCTGTGTTGCGTGATGACCAAGTGCAAGCTCTGACATGTCTGCTTCCGATGATTGATGGAACACACTGGGGAAGGCAGTGGGCAAACACTTCTTTATTGCACATCTGACTAGTACTAAGCTTAGCGAGTGATTCAAATTTTTTCAACTACATGTATCACATAAAAAAAGATCGTGCTAACTAGAAATTTGCACCGTGTAAAGTGAAAAGTGATATAATTTTTTGAAATAGCGCTAACTGAAAAACACGTTAATCGAACTCTCATTATGCAAGACCTAGTTTCTACAGGTAAGCTAAGTAATATAATAATATACAGGAATTTTTCTAGTAGGCATAAGTGATTATCTTGTATAAGGCAATGGTCAGGCGCACTTTGAGTACTGTATGAAGGATGTAGAGCTGCTAGAACGAGTACAGAGAAGGGCAGTGAGATTGTGAATGGAATAAAGGGTTGCTCTTATGAAGAAAAGCTTAAGTTCTGCAAATTGCAGTGTCTGGAAACCAGGCACCTGCGAGGTGATCTGATTGAAGTGTATAAGGCCTTAAATGGTTTGAGCAAGCTCAATACTGATGGGATTCTACCACTTGCCCAGATTAATCACCTAAGGAGAAATAAATTTAAAATGAGCAAAGACAGTTGCAGAATAGATGTGCAGAAATTTGCCTTTAGCCAGCAGACAGATGATTGCTGGACCAAACTTCCATCTGTTGTTGTGGAAGTTGGCAGCTTAAATAAAATCAAGGCAGAACTAGACAAACGTTTGGAGTGAATGGATGGGTGAAATGGGAGAAGTTTTTTTTTTTTTTGGCTGATGCTGTATAAGCTTGCTTTCTTGCATCATATGCCTCTACTAATGCTAATTATGAGAGCATCACTGGACTCAGGAAAGATTGTGTTGGATTGGAAAAGTGCCAATGTATTTCCAATACATATGGGCAGCGGTTCTAAGAGTGAAGTGGGAAATTCCTGGCCGGTCAGTCTGTAACTTCAGTAGTAGGTAAATTCATGAAGGCAATGATCAACGGTGGAATCTGAATCATTTGGATTGAAATGGAATTCTGAAGTATACACAGCATGGTTTTGTAAAGGGAAAATCATGTTTAACTAATTTGGTTAGCTACCAGGGTAACTCAAGAGCTGGATTTAGGGAATAATTCTGACATTGTTTATTGGATTTCAGCAAAGCTTTTAATTCAGTCCCACATAAACGGTTACTTTATAAGCTGAACAGGTTGGAATCACAGGGAAAAACCTTAGATGGATAGCTGGATGGCTTCAAGGCAGGAGGCAGAGGATTGTGATAATGGTTATTCCTCAGATTGGGTTAATGTAAGAAGTGAGGTTCCCCATTGGGCCCACTGTTGTTTTTGATTTTCTTAAATGACATCGATGAAGGGATAGAGGGCATGTTGTCTAAATTTGCAGATAATGTAAAGATTGGTAGAGTAGTTAATAATCGCCACCAAGCAGAGCTTCTTCAGAGTGACCTAGATAGACTTCAGGGATGGTCAGAAAAGCAGCAGCTATGCTTTAATCTAGCATCTGGGGAACAGTAAGCCCAAAATAAGTTATACACTTGGTTACGACATGGTTTTTTTTACAGTATGGTTATGATATTAAGGTCAGACATGAAGTTCTCCGAGAACTGTAGACAGGTTGCAAGGAAGGCCCATTGTGTTCTATCGATGATTTATCGAACATTTGCTAGTAGAAATAAGGATGTCATAATCATTAGACCACACTTGGAATGTTGTGTTCAAGTGCGGAAACAGCACCTTAAAAAACACATCGAAGTTCTTGAAAGGGTCCAGAGATGGGTAACTTGCCTGGTGAGATCGGCAAAAGGACGTCCTTATTATTTTATTTATTTTTTTTTTCACAGTTATTGGCGCATCGGCTTCTGTGGCCATAATGCACCTCCCAAGGTTTTTGCAGTACTTTGATCCAAGCCCGAGGCGGGATTCGAACCCGTGACCTTTGGGTTGCCAGGCAGGCGCTTTACCCACCTGGCTAGCCCAGTCGGCGGACGTCCTTATGAGGAAAGACTTAGAATATGTGGCTTGCACAGCTTAGAAACTAGCACGTTAGAGGTGACTTGATTGAGGTGTTTAAAGATCTGAAAGGCAATAGGAAAATGAATGAGGATGAAATACTCACGGTTATAAATGATTCTAGAACTAGGGGCCAAAAATTCAAGTGTTTATCTTAGTCACTTAGTTTCACTCCTAAATAAGCACAACACACATTTGATGTGAAAACATCTTTGGCAGCGCCTATTAAATTTCGGGCTGAAGTAAAACCAATTTGTCACGAAAATGTGAAGTGGAAATGATGCAAATTACATCACTTCCTAAATGAAGCTAATGCAGTCATCATTGATTCAGTAGGGTAAGTAGCAGGCGTGAGCATAAAAATGTTAGATTGTTCATAACTACAATTCTAGATGTTCAATTTTAAAATGGTTCTGTCTGATTTTTGTCAAAGATGTTTCCACATAAAATATCTTTTGTGCATACTGGTTACACGTGTGTGCTTTTTTTTTTTTTTTTACAAATTCTATATCTTGTCTTTGTTGAGGACTTTTTTTTTTTTTTTTTATGAGAACCCCAAACACTAGAGGTATTAGAACCTATAGTACTTAGTACCGTGCTTGGGTTGGAGGTAGAGAAGACGAAAGAAGATATTTGTTGATATTGGACTTGAACTTCTGTAGATTGTAATTTTCAGGAAATACGTATGAAGGAAGGTTGTTCCAGAAAACGGCAGTTGAATGAATAAATGAGGAAGATGAAAAGTTGGTTCTGTGGGTTTGAAGTTGGACAGTAAATGGATGTTGGCTGGTGGCAGCACGTGTTTGGACTGTTTTGAAAGAGAAAGAGAGAGCGGGAATTATAGAAGCCAATTCAGAAGAACAGTGCCCATGGAAGTATCTGTAGAAGAGGCATGCAGCAGAAACAGTGCATCTATGAGAAAGCGAGTGGAGAGACTCTGTTAGAGATGAATCATTAATTAACCTAACTGCCCTCTTCTGAATGGAATCAAGAAGCCTGAGAGAGGTTTTGGGGGCACCACCCCAGATGTGGGAACAATATTCCATGGCAGGGTGGATTTGCGATTTATACAGAGTGAGCAGCTGTTTGGAAGAAAAGTAATGCCGAGAGCGAAAGAGAAAACCAAGTTTTTTAGATGCAGAGGAAGCAATATTTGTAATGTGCTTGTGCCAAGAGAGATTAGAAGTCAGGGTAATCCCCAAAAGAGATATATCATTTTGCCTAGAAATCGGAGTGTCATTAAAGATAAGCATAGGAGCAGAAGAATCCTTTTTGCGAGATATAAGACAAGATTGAGTTTTAGAAGGGTTGAAATCAACTAAGTTGTCTTTGCCCCACTGGAGAATTACCCGAAGATCGGCATTTAAGGAATTGGCAGCAGATTTTCGAGAACTTGAAGCTGATTGAGCTGGACAAGGTTTCTCAAAATGGAAAGTTGAATGCAATGTGCTATCATCGGCAAAACTATGGATAGGATTTCCAGTCAATGGAAGAAGGTCATTGATATACAAAGGGTACTAGGAAAGTTTTGCAATATGACGCAACAATGAATCACAGGAAGCTGCTTGTTGCTGCATGTTGAGACATGTTCATACGTGCATAGTAACCGCCGCGCCAAGTCGATGGGCTAAGTTATTCATTAGTAGTGAGAGTGTAAAGTGCTTGCGATGGCATCGTGGTCATGAAATGAGATAAGGACAGTTTTGCGGTATAATTTCGTGCGTGGTTTAACCATAGACCAGTGCTTAGAAGAAATGACTCTTGCACTAGATGATGATTGTCCACATCGTACAACGATATTCAGGTGGTATAGAGAATTCCAAAGGGGAAATTTCACTCTGGAGGATTCTGAGAGGCCGGGAAGGCCACGAACGTCAGATACGGAGGAAAACGTTATTGCTGTGAGGAAAATGCTTGGCGAAAACAGGAGAGTGACCTACCAACAGATAGAGGATACTTTGGGCCTAAATGCACCAGCAATTCGTTCGATTCTGCAAGATCATTTGCACATGAAGAAACTTTGTTCTCTCTGGGTGCCGCATCAACTAACTGAAGAGCAGATGACACGACGTGTGACTTGGTGCCGGGAGATGTTAAAAAAGTTTGATAAGGGACAATCTCGGTATGTGAACAACATCGTGACAGGTGACGAGACTTGGCTGTACTATTACGATCTGCCGACCAAGGCTCAAAACAAAGTTTGGGTCTTTGATGATGACGACACACCCGTAATTGTCAGAAAATCCCGATCTGTAAAGAAGAAAATGATAGCTGTATTTTTCAAATCGAGTGGAATTGTGGAACGTGTCGTTTTGGACACGCAGAAGACAGTCACAGCTAAGTGGTATACTGAACAATGCCTGCCTAAAGTCATTGGATCTAAGAAGAACCTGCAGCCAAAGTCAAAAATGGACACCTGGTACTTCCATCACGATAATGCTGCAGCTCACCGCGCCAAAGCCTGCACCGAATATTTGACCACGACAGGACTGAAACTTCTCGAGCACCCTCCCTACAGTCCAGACCTTGCTCCCTGCGACTTTGCACTGTTCCCGCATGTGAAACTGAAGCTAAAAGGGAGGCGGTTTTCCAGTGATGAGGACCTTCTATGGGCTTGGGACAACGAGTGTGCTTTACTTTCTAGTGAAACTTGGCAGAACTGGTTTAAAGATTGGGTTCGGAGGATGGAGAGGTGTATTGAATGTAGAGGAAATTACTTTGAAAAAATTAAATAAACAAAGCTGTATTGCAAAACTTTCCTAGTACCCTTTGTACAAGAGGAAAAGAGTGGGGGAAAGAACTGAACCTTGGGGGACACCGGCATTAGTGGAGAAGTTAGAAGACAGAGAGCCATCTACCATCACCCTCAGTGAGCGATCAGAGAGAAAACTGGATAACCAATTACTAAAAACAGTTGGCAAACCATAAGATGGAAGCTTGTTTAGAAGACCTTTATGCCAAACACGATCAAAAGCCTTTGAGATGTCAAGAGCAACTACTTGTGTTTCACCGAACCTTTCCATTGAATTAGTCCATAAATGGGTAACATAAGTCAGAATATCACCAGTGGATCGACACTGACGGAATCCATACTGGCGATCGTTGATCAGATGGAAGGTTTCTAGGTAGTTTAAGAGTTGGCGGTTAATTGATTTCTCCATTACTTTAGAAAGAGTAGAAGTAATTGCAATGGGACGATAATTGGATGGGAGGGATTTGTCACCCTTTTTAGGAACTGGCTGGATATGAGCAAATTTACAAGCATAAGGAAAAACACCTTTGGAATAAGAAAGTGAAAAAAGGCGGCAAAGAACAGGAGTAAGTTCAGGAGCACAGGTTTTGAGAACAAGTGGAGAAATACCATCAGGACCTGGAGCTTTCTTAGCATCAAGATTCATCAAAATCCTTCTGATATCCTTTTGACGGAAGACCACAGGAGGCATTGAATGGAGCGTGTTAGGAATGGTGGGAGATGTTTTACCAAGATCATTAATACATGAGCTGGAAGAAAAATGGGATGCTAGCAGGTCAGCTTTATCCTTGGCTGAAGTGACAACAGAACCATCTGGTTTGGACAGAGGTGGGAGCAGAGATGGGCAAAAGTTGCGGCCAATAGCTTTGGCAAGAGACCAGAATGCTCGGCTACCATTAGGGCAAGAAGTAAGTTTTCTACTCTTAGCCTGTTCAAACTCTAGTTTGGACTGATTAATAACTGCTTTACAATTGTTGCGAGCTTTGGTGTAGGCAGAAAATGAAACTGAAGAATTAGCAAGAAGCCAATTACGATATGCAACATTCTTCTCTTGAAAAGCCTTAGCACATTTATTGGAAAACCAAGGTTTAGATAAAGGACGAGATTTTAAAGTGGAATGTGGGATAAAGGATTCCATTCCTGCAAGAATAATTTCACTGACACGATCCGAGCAAACGTTGACATCAGAAGTTTTGAAACAGTAATAAGACCAAGGAAAAGAAGAAAAGAAGTCTCGCAGATCATCCCATTTTGCATTCTTGTAACGCCAAACAATACGAGGTTGGGAATAGCCATGAGATAAAGGTTCCATTGGAGAAGAGACAATCACCAAGTTGTGATCTGAAGTGCCTAAAGGACCTCTCACTTCAACCTTGTACTTAGAAGGGTTGTTTGTGAGAAAAAGATCAAGCGTATTGGCTGTATGATTAGGATTGTCCGGTATTCTTGTAGGTAAATGAACAATCTGTGCTAGGTCATTAGTAATTGCAAAAGCCTCAGCATCTCGACCTGCTGGGTCGGTGTGACTAGAAAACGGAAGCCAGCTGGAGTTGTGAACGTTAAAATCACCAAGGAAAATTACCTCACTGTTAGGAAAGTTGGACTGGAGAAAGTAAAGTTGCAAAGAGAGGAAGTCAAAGAGCTCCAAGTGATTAGTGGAGTTGGGAGAACGGTAGAGACAACAGATGAATTTTACACAATGAGGTAGAGAGAATTTAAGCCAGAGAAGATCAAAGAGAGGAGATTCCAAATTGCTAAGTCTCTGACAGGGAACATCAGAACGGACATATGCACAAGTACCACCTTTGAGGCGAAAGGAATCATACAGCAAATAATTTGGACATCGTAACTACATAACTTCCTGAAATATAATAAAATAAGTTCAGACTATTCAACATTTAAGTGAAGACATTTTCCTAACTTTTCAGCACAAGTTTGACATGACAACCTCATAAATAAACTGAGCACACAATGATAAACACTGCTGCATGGAGCTCTCAAGGTGAAGAAAGAAATGACTGAAGGCAGTATTGCCAAAATATGAAGATTTAGTTTAAAAATTCCCAGTATTTACTCCTAACTAAATATATTCGATAATACAAACCCATGACATCGATTTAAGTGATTTGTGAAAAAATTGTAAGTGATAGAAAAAAAATAATAATAATATTTGTGAAATCAGCATAAAAATTTAAAGTTTAAATTCTAGTTAAAAATAGCTATCAGTTTACAAACATTGAAAACCAAGTGGAGTTGCATAATCTAAAAATAAAGAGTTATAAACACTGGCTAGAAATATGATAGCCTATACAGATGACCCCGCTTAACGATGATAATTCATTCCGGAAAAACAGAGCGCTAAGTGAATCTGCGCTAACGAGAGCCGCATTCCCATAAGGTAACATATGTATTTGTGAGTTGCTGTTGGTGCCATAGGATATTTCCTAATCAATAATAAACGGTAGTGAAAAGATGTACAAATGTCGGTCAAAATATTTAATATTCAAATATTTGCACATATAAAATATTCTGCATTACATACGTATATAATTATGTGGTAACTACTTACATATCAAAATTAAACTTAAAATTCAAATTAAAATCATGAATTTAATTAATCTAAATTGATTTTAATTGATTTAATTTAATTGATGAATTTAATCATGAAAAATGTGTCGATTTTGGGTTGAACTTTGGCCCTCTTCCAAATAAACTAAAAGGAGTATTAATTTTAAATTCCCCGCAGCGTTACCACCCAACAATAAAGTCAACTGATCCTTCGCCGCTTTGAAACCTGGCATGTTTTTTTCTTCTTTCAATATGAAACTTCTTTTAGGCATTCATTTCCACAAAAGTCCTGCTTTATCTACATTAAAAACTTGTTCAGAAGTATAACACATAATACCCTTCTTCAATAATTGTAACAAGTTCTTTTTTGAAAGTTTCGGCTCCTTGGTCTGCCCTTGTGGCTTCTCCCTGGATTTTAAATCTATTCAACCAGCCTTTACCAGTTTTAAATGGTTCCACATTTTTTTTTTTTTTTTTTTTCAGCGAGTTTTCTTCAGATAATCTCTTTCACTCTGTCTTTTTTTTTTTTTTTATAATATTTAACTTAACTGAATTCTGCATTGGATATTATCTTCAATAAAATTAATTAAAGTCTTTCCATTTCAATCCTAATAGCCGGCCTAGCCCTAGTTGCTTGCAGTGGAACGCTATCTTTCCCACTGCTAAAATTAATTCTTTATTTTTTTATAGTTGTTCTTACAGTTAAAGTTGCAAGTCCTAAATTATGGCACACATCTGCTTGTCATTGACCGGAATCGATTCACTTCAAAACGTCTAATTTAATTTTCAAATTCAGTAGTATTTTCTTACATTTATAGTCTTCGTACTGCGCCCAGACGTTGTTGCTTTTTCACTCTTTTTTTTCATTCTTCGAAAATGTAACTGCGTTGGTTGTATTAATTACGATACAATGTTCAAGTAAACTGTCCGTTACGCACGATGTCTAATACTGTACTGAGTGATGACTAGACTTCAGATAAATGCATATAACACAAATATTATAAGCAATATACTTGATCATTTTTTAAAATGTTGATCTCGGAACTATGTAACAAGTCACTGCACTGCAATTAAATTAACGTATGAGAAAATTTCACTGAGCAAGGGAAAATTTCTCAAGTCGACGTGGGAAACATTTTAATGCTGTTTTGCTATTCATTTTCAAGCTATTGACTCCATCAAATGAAACAATTTCGTTAAATATGCCAAAAATTCAATCTGTAAAAGAGCATTATAGTGATCTGTGACAGCACTACTGTCACAGATCACTATAGTCAGATATGGGTTATAATATAAGAACAGTGTTATAGCGAATCAGTGTAAACCGAACCGCGTTATAACGGGGGGGGGGGCCTGCTGCATAGATCACTAAATTTTAAATTTTATGAATTAATAAAACACCAACAAATATTGAGGGATGCATTTCAAAGAAACTAGGTTACTTTCCATCATCTTTGGTGAAAAAAGGGTAAATGTGTGCTATCAAGGTCGCTCTCAAGCTTTTGAGAGATTTTTTCAGGGACAATGCAGGCATCTATATATTACATTAAGAGGAGAGGGAACTACTTATATCTGGTAAAGGTATATAACAATTTGAGACTTACTTATCCAAAGAACTAATGAAAGACTTTTTTTTATCCCTTAAGGTGGCTTTGACTTAACCTAATATAACATAACCTAAAAACAGTTAGATCAGGTTAATACAGAACCATATACACTTTTGTTATGCTATATTACAGATTTTAGATGAATCAAGGATACCAATTTTTGTTTTTCTCATCAATAACTGTTCAATAAAAACCTGCATAATTTTGATAAAGGAAAATGTTGCTACAAGAAACTATTATGATTATTAATTACCTCTCATAATGGCAACACCATATTTGTACACCATTTCTAACCAAGTATGAAGGCCATGATAAGTTTCCATCACTTCTTTATAGGAGATTTCAGGCATATTTTTCCAAATAGAAACACGATCCCAGAGCTCAACAGGAGGCAAATGAGCATGTTCATGTCCTGATTCAAAGCTGTCTAAAGCAAAACTTCGACCATATTTATAAAGCCTAATAGAAGAAATATTTAAAAATATTAAGAAGTCAAAACTTACAATTACATTGTACTTTTTTTCTGAAATAATTTTATTTCAAATAAAAATAAAATTCAAATAATAAATTAATCAAATTTATATTTGAAGCAATTTTTAGTTGCACTGCACTAGCACTATTAACTAATAATGAAACCAGACATAAGGGCCATTATCTTAATAGCCAGTCCTAAAATTGAGAGGAGGGGTGGCCATAGGCAAGAATAAAAATTTTATACATCTGGTCCTTCTTGCCAGAGATTGGGAAGAGGGAGCCTTTGTTTAGATATGAGTTTTTTTTTCAACTAGGGACCCAGACGTCTTATACCCAATGCAAAGTTTTTATATTTCTAAATGAATTGCAATATTGTTACACCAGTATACAAATTGTACTGCACTGACATTTAAGATTTAGACTATACATAATGAGCGCCACTACGTCAATCATTCATACATGATATTATTAAAACAGACTGAAGTTTGTATGTTAGGCATCACTATTACATAATCTCATATTGGGAAATCCTTCACAACAAGTTGCTTTCCTCTTATACTTCAAATAAATGATGCTTCCACATCAGGGAAGTCTCTGCTATTACTTATTCTCAATTGAGTATAATTACCCATAGGTCACTGGTCAAAATTCAGAAATAAAGAACCCACCATTTAAAATGTATACACAAAAAAAAGTTTCCAGGGTAATACCAGCCATAACTTAAAAAAAAAAAAGGTAATCACACTGGAAACTTTGTTGTGATGTTGCTTCTTTCATTTGTAAATTCAGACCAGTGACCTAACTAGTTTGCAGCTTCCTGCCCTAAAATTTTATTAGACATTCATGCATTTGTAGTACCAGCTACTATTATTCACACTACTCATTACATAAGCTTGAAAGCTGAGCAGCTGTTTTATTTATTAAAAACAATTTTTTTTTTTTTTTAACATAAGGCTTGCAGTCACCAGGCAAGTTAGATATACATGCATTTCTACAATATGGCTTCATCATTTCTAAATTTTGACCAAAGTGACCTAAACGGATTGCCTGCACATAATAACAGCTTCACAGAAAGAAATGTTTTTAACTTTTTTTTTTCTGAAATATTCCAATAAGCTGGTAGTCAAAATTGAATGTGAAACCTATAACAGAAAAACACATAGACAAAATAAAACAAAGCATTGCACATTAATGGTTGATGCCCAAGGGGATGCCCTGTATTTAAAAATAAAAATTGATAAGGGTGGCATACACATCACTTTTTACTTATATTAGGTAAAGCCAAAATCATTACCTATACAAGATTAGCATTAGTAGAGGCATTTGATGCAAGAAAACAAGCTTATGCAGCATCAGCCAAAAAAAAAAATAAATAAATAAATAAATAAATAAAAAATAACCACTTCCACTTCACCCCTCTGTTCGCTCGAAATACCTGTCCAGCTGAGCCTTAAACTTATTTAGGCTATCAACTTCCACGACAACGGATGGAAGTCTGTTCCACCAACCAACCACCCACTGGCTAAAGGCAAATTTCCTCACATCTATCCTACATCTGTCCTTCCTCAATTTGAATTTATGCACTCTCAGGTGATTATTCTAAGCAAGAGGAAGAATCCCATCAGCATTGAGCATGCTCAAACCATTCAAGGCTTTATACACCTCTATCAGATCACCTCGCTGGTGCCTAGTCTCCAGACACTGTAATTTGCAAAATTTAAGCCTTTCTTCATTAGAGCACCCCTTTGTTCCATTCACTAATCTTGTTGCCCTTCTCTGTACTCATTCCAGCATCTCAACACCTTTCTTGAAATGAGGCCTCCAGACCTGTATACAGTACTCTAGGTGTGGCCTGACCATTGCCTTATACAAGGGAATAATCACCTCCTTATCCCTGCTAGAAAAATTCCTATATATCATCGACAATACACCATGAGCTATTCTTGCAGCCCGTCTGCACTGCTCAGAAAACTTCATATCTGCCTGCAACAACTACCCCCAGGTCCCTTTCATTCTCTACCACTGTCAGTGTAGTACCAAAGAGTTGATATGTTGCTCTGGGGTTGCTGTTTCCCATATGTAGTACTTTACATTTGTCAATGTTAAACTTCATTTGCCACCTCTCAGCCCATCTGCTCAACCTTTCCAGATCCTGTTGCAGTAGCATAGTGTCAGTAGTGTCCTTGACAACCTTGCCAACCTTCATATCGTCTACAAACTTGGACATTAAGCTTGATATACCATCATCAATATCATTTATAAATACAGAAAACAATAATGGACCCAATACTGAGCCCTGAGGGATTCCACTAATAACATTAGTCCACGATGAGCAGTGTCCATTGATTACCACTCTCTGTCTTCTCCCCTTCAACCACCCCTTTATCCATAGCAGCAATTTGCCTCCAATACCACACTGCTCCAATTTGTGCAGCAGTCTTCCATGTGCAACAGTATCAAAAGCCTTTCTAAGATCCAAGTATATAATATCAAAGTTATTCCCTGCATCCAGTTCTTTTGTGACTGCATCATAGTATCCAATCAAATTGGTCAGACAAGACTTCCCCTTAACAAAACCATGCTGTGTCTGAGCTATAACTGAAGTCTTGTCTAGATGATGCTGCAGTGCTTCTTTAACCAGTGCCTTCATTAATTTTCCGGGAACAGAAGTTAAACTAACAGGTCTATAATTACTTGTGTCGCCCTTTGATCCTCCTTTGTGAATTGGGGTCACATTTGCACATCTCCAGCCATGGGTACTTCCCCTGAGTCCAAGGAAGCTCTCATAATTATGGCTAAGGGTTTGCTTACTTCCTTTGCTGCCTCCTTTAATATAACTGGATAGATCCCATCCACCCCAGGTGCCTTTCTTGTATTTATCATCAACAATTTCTCCTCCACTTTACTCTCAGTTATTACAAGATTCTCTAGCTTACTGCCAGAGTTGAATACACCTCTGGCATTCCCCTCCCTGAATAACTCCTCATGTGTGAATGTCGATGCAAAATATTCATTTAGTTTGTTAGCTACCTGAGCAGGATCATCAACAGTTGACCCATCGATATCAAGTGGACCAATCTGATTCACCCCCTTCCTTCTAGAGTTTACATAAGTAAAGAACTCTTTGCTGTTTTTCTTTGCATCCCTTGCCAAAGATTTCTCGTAATCTGCCTTCGCCTGCCTAACCTCCTTTGTAACTTGGTTACAGATCAACTTGTATCTATCATAGGCTTCTGTGTCACGTGTTAATTTGTATGTATCCCATGCATTTTTCTTCTCTGCCATGTGTCTCATTAGTTCATCTGACATCCACTTAGGCCTAAACCTTGAACAGTATTTCTTAGTTGGTATGTAAAGCCTAGTAGCTTCCAAGATAAGTTCTTTGAATGCTTCCCATTTTGAATTTGCTGTTGGTAACATCATCAGTTGGTCCCACTGTATAGAATTTAAATACTGTCTCAGTCCATTGCAGTCGCCTTTACGAAAGCAATAATCTTCCCCTTTATCCCTAATGGTAGTTACCTCTTTGAGTAAATCCCATTCCAGCACACTGTGATCACTGCCACCTAGTGGTTCATTTACCTGCAGATTCTTAATGCATGAAGAATCACTACTGATAATCAAATCAAGAGTATTACTCCCTCTAGTTGCCTCCCGAACATGCTGATGTAGAAAACAATCATCCAATAAATCCACAAAAGCCTTGCTAGTGTGTGAGTGACCAGCCCCCAAATTCCAGTCAATATCTGGGAAATTAAAATCCCCCATTATAAGACTCTCTGATTTACTGGCCCACTCTATTTCCCTGTACAATTTCGTATTATACTCATCAGAGTCATTAGGCCTATAGCACACTCCTACTCTCAATTTTGATCTCCCAATGCTTATGTCACACCAAACTGACTCGACACTGCACTGTCCCGCAATGTCGACTGGCTTCACTTCCTTGGATTTTATGTATTTCTTAACTAATGGCATAACCCCTCCTCCCTTCCTATCCTGTCTATCCCTTCTGTAGACATTGTACTTCCCAAATTCCAGTTCTGCCTTCCTTATATCTGTGTGACACCACGTCTCTGAAATCCCCACAATATCTGTCTTTGATGTTTTGAGCAATACCTCAAATTCATCAAATTTATTTACTAAACTCCTAGCATTGGTGTACATGCAAGTATACATGCACATTTTCTTTTTCTTAGCTATCGTAACACAACCCATGTGTTACGATAGCTAAGAAATCCTGTACCCCAATACTTACTGTAATTCCAATAAGTACTGGAAATCATTGGGGTACTTACCTGTACCCCAATGATTTCCAGCAGTCTCTGAAATATCCTGCATCTTATTTTCCAGGCTGCGGCTCATTCCAATAGAAGCAGTGCAAGAATCACTTTCACCTCTGCCAGTGGCTACTGTTAATCTATTAGTCCTTGTATCCCCCCCAATCTAGCAGTTTTTCGACCCAAGATCCTGTTACAGATGATTATACAACAGTAATTCTGCAATCCTACCTTTTCTATGAAATTAATAGGTGAGTAATACTTTATTTTTGATATGTAATTGTATACAGGACAGGATAAACAACTTTTGCCCAACAAGTTTACAAGACTGATCATATAAAAAAGGCATGGAAGGAACTAAAGTAGTCATCATCTGCATCAATGCAAAACTGACATAGGTTTTTGAACCAACATCTGAAGCCATTTTCAGGAATATTGAATTGATACATATAAAAAGAAAAATCACTATCACCCACCTCATTTTGCCATTCCCTTCTAACAATTTCATAAAATTTATTCAAACTACCCACCTTAACAATGATGGAAGGTTGTTCTAAGAGCAAGTGTTAGGATGCTATCTGCATTTCATTTACTCAATCCATTTAAAGCCTCAAACACTACAACTGGGTACCTCCACAGGTGGCCAGTTTTCAGTTTACAGGCTGTGCAAATTTCAGAGCTTGGTAACTGGAACAAGATTAGTCAGGGTCACAAAAGAGTAAGAGCACCCTTTTGTGCCCCTGACTAATCTATATCCATTCCAACAGTTCCACATCCTTCCTAAAATGAAGCCTCCAGATGTGTATCCAATAATCAAGATGGGCCTTACCCACTGCCTTATAACAACAGGGCAATTTTGTCTTTATATCTTCTTCTGGCAAAATTCCTGTATACCACTGACAAAATGCCTTAAGCTGTGCTACTACTCTGTCCACACTGCTCAGTTTCCTGAGCAGTGTAGACAGAGTGTATAAGAACTGACTCACGGTGACTACAACAACTGCCGTAACAGTCAGACTGTACAATTACTCCCAAATCTTTTTCTTTCAAAACTACCTTCGGTGTATGATCTAACTGGTACGTTAAGCTGGGATTACTGCTGCCCATATTCGAACCTTGCAATTATCAACCTTAAACCTGAATATGTTATAATAGCCAAGTAAGATTGGTCAGAAAGGATCTCCCTTTAAGAAATCTGTGTTGAGAATGCTTTAGGGTTCTCTTAACCTGCATTCTATCAAGATACCCCCTGCATTACTTCTGTGATTACTAGTTATATTATTTTCCCTGGAACAGAAGTCAAGCTTGAAGGTCTATAATACTCATTTCTCTCTCTCTCTCTCTCTCTCTCTCTCTCTCTCTCTCTCTTTATGAATAACGGAGACATTTGCACTTCAATCCACAGGAATCTCCCTCAAGTCCAAAAGTACTCTCCTAATTATGGCTAAAAGGTTTTCTTACCTCTTTTAATAAAACTAGATAAATCCTGTCTTATCTGACCAATTTGATTGGATATATGCTGTAGTCACAAGGGAACTGGATGCAAAAAAAAAAATATATATATCATATACTTGGATTTTAGGAATGATACTGTTGCACATTGAAGACTACTGTACAAGTTGGAGAAGTATGGCATTAAGGGTAAGTTGCTACAATGGATAAAAGGACAGTTGAGTGGGAGAAGACAGAGTAGTAATCAATGGACACTGCTGTTAATGGACTAAATGTTATTGGAGTTCCCCAGGTGTCCATGTTTTGCCCATTGTTTTCTATATTTATCAATGATATTGATGAAGGTAAATTAAGCTTAATGTCCAAGTTTGCAGACGATACAAATGTTTGTAAGGTTATTAATGACAGTAAGGACAATACACTACTGCAACAGGATCTAGAAAATTGAACAATGGGCTGAGAGATGGCAACTGAAGTTTAACACTGACAAATGCAAAGTACTGCATATGGGTAGCAGTAATCCTACAGTAACATACCAACTCTGTGGTACTGCACGCAGGGTAGTGGAGAATGAAAAAAAAAAAAAAACTGGGGATAACTGTGCCGTCAGATATGACGTTTTCTGAGCAGTGCAGGCAGGCTGCAAGAGTAGCTCATGGTGTCTTGTCAATGTTATATAGGAATTTTGCTAGCAGGGATAAGGAGGAGATTATCCCCTTGTATAAGGCAATGGTCAGGACACACCTTGAGTACTGCACACAGGGGGCTTCATTTTAGGAAAAATGTTGAGCTACTAGAACAAGTACAGAGAAGGGCAACCAGATTAGTGAGTGGAACAAAGGGTTGCTGTTACCAAGATAGGCTTAAGTTCTGCAAATTCCACCATCTGGAGACTAGGCACCTGCGAGGTGATCTGATTGAGGTGTATAAAGCCTTGAATAGTTTGAGCAAGCTCAAATGCTGATGTGATTCTTTCTCTTACCCAGATTAATCGCCCGAGGGGACATAAATTCAAATTGAAGAAAGACAGTTGTAGAATAGATGTGCAAAAATTTGCCTTTAGCCAGTGGGTGGTTAATTGTTGGAACAAGCTTCCATCTGTCGTGGAAGTTGACAGCTTAAATAAATTGAAGGCTGAATAGCATACCGTGACAAACTTTTAGAGTCAATGGATGAGTGAAACGGGAAGGTTTTTTTTTTTTTTTTTTGGCTGAAGCTATATAAGCTTGCTTTCTAGCAAGCTTATATATGATTTATTAATTGCTATGTTTAGATAGTATAGCAACTAATAAATCCAAAAAGGTTTTACTACTGGGTGAGTGACCTGCCCACAAGTTCCAGTCAATATCTGGAAAAATCAAGCCCATCCATTATATGACATTCTGATTTACTAACCGATTCTATTTTTCTGTAGAGCTCTTCATCATGCACATTACAGTCATGTTGCCAATTAACCCCAGGGGCAGGTATGGGCCACCCATCTGGTGAGTATGGGCTTGGCACACCCAGGGTCCTGAGCTGAATATCATCATTCTTCTCTTTTTTTGGCTGGTGCAGCAAAAGCCTTAAGGCTTCCTTGCAATCATAACAATAACATATGGCTACCCTCATTTCTATTTTTCTAGTACTTATGTCATGCCAAACTGACTCAACATTACAGGGTCCACCTATGTCAACCAGACAGGTTGACTGCCTTAATGATTGTGCTTCTTATCTAAGAGCATAACTCCTCTCCTCTCATATATACTTCTGTGCTTTCTGTAAATGTTGTATTCTCCATAATGAAATTCTGCATCCAATATATCTGTGTGGTAACATGTTTCTGACACCTCTATACTATCCACATTTGATGAACAAGTAATACTTCAAATTCCCCAAATTTATTTACTGTACTCCTAGTATTAGTGTATAAATAAGTTTTCTTTATACCTTTACACCTTTTTGGCTCCTAGTAGTACATTAATACATTATATGTAATTGCTTGTACAGGCAACCCCCATATAACATGGTACTTCTACAACACAGTTTCACTCTATCATGATTGATAAATTGCAGCAATCCTCGGACAACACAGCACTTACATAACACTGTTAGAGAATTGCAGAAAACCTCACATATTTCGAGCTTCTGTTCAGGGGAACTGTGCTATTATATTGGATGTAATTTTTCAACATTTCCATTCTTTTTTGTGAATCCTCACTGTTGACACTCTAGTCGTTATGCAAAAAAGGGGGGGGGGAATCCCCATGTTAGGTGCTTGTTTGAGACCATAAAAAAAAATTGCGACTTCGAAGCGTGCAATTCGTGACTTTTAAGGTTTTCGTAAGGTTATTTCAGTTTTTATCTGATCGTTTATAACTTTTTCCAGGTATGTATTACTAAACTTTGTTCTTAAGAACTGTATTGGAATAATTTCTTCGTTGTGAATTAAATTCACAATTAGTATCTACATTGCAAAAAATTTAAATTTAAATGAAGCAACAATCCGGACCATAAAAAAAAAATTAATACAAAATTATAACTGCTGTTGCTGCAGGATCTTTCATTTCTACAAATATGACAGCTTGTCCTCGAATGCCAATAATTGAGAAAATGGCAAAAGCACTCAGTATTTGGAGTGATGATAGCAGTAAAAAACAAGTCCCATCAGATGAAAATGTAATTAAACAAAAGGCAATACAAATGTATACCATTTAAAAGAAAATGGAGCATCTTCTGATAAAGGTTGGTTTCAGCGATTTAAAAACTGCTTTTCATTACATAACATAAAATTCAAGGGGAAAGTGCATCAGCTGATAATGAAGCTGTCAAGAAGTATGAAGAGGAAAATTATTGAAGAGCATGAATAAACACCACATCAAGTTTTCAATGCCGATGAGACAGGTCTTTTGGTGGAAAAAAAATAACCATCGGAATGTTCATTTCAAAAACAGAAAACTGCACCAGGTTTTAAGGCATCAAAAGATAATGTAACGTTACTTATGTGCAGTAATGTATCAGAACATTACATGATAAAACCTATGCTAATTTATAAATCTTCTAATCCTTGTGCAATGAAAGGTGTAAATAAAGCATTACCAATATATTGGAAAGCAAATAAAAAAGCTTGAGAAACTGCTAATTTATTAAAAGAATGGTTTCTAAATTATTTTGTACCAGCTACAAAAAACCTATTTAAAGCAGAAAAATCTAGATTTCAAAATTTTATTACTATTGGATAATGCCAGGCCATCCAAACGTTGAAGTTATGTTTCTACCACCTAATACAACTTCTTTAATTCAGCCATTAGATCAAAGCATTATATCTACCTTTAAAACTTTTTACATCAAAATTGAAAAATGTTTCAGAATATTTCCTGAAACAGTTTTCAATTGTGGACTGTATTGGAATCATAGCTTTATCACTCAAAGAAGTAAAATCTCAAACTTGAATGAGTGTTGGAAAAAATGTATAGCAGAGCTAGTTCATTCAGGTTGAAATATGGTCAAACCAGCAGAAAACGGAATCGGTGAACTTAGAACTTAAGTCGGTAGGAAGGGAAGGTTTTGATGATATGACTACTAAAGATGTTTAGCATAGGCATATGATGCAAGAAAGCAAGCTTATGCAGCATCAGCCAAAAAAAAAAAAAAAAAAAACTTCCACTTCACCCCTCCATTCGTTTGAAATACCTGTCCAGCTGAGCCTTAAATTTATTTAGGCTATCAACTTCCATAAGGGATGGAAGTCCTGTTCCATCAACCAACTACCAGCTGGCTAAAGGCAAATTTCCGCACATCTATCCTACATCTGTCTTTCCTCAATTTGAATTTATGCACTCTCAGGTGATTATTCTGAGCAAGAAGCAGAATCCCATCAGCATTGAGCATGCTCAAACCATTTAAGGCTTTATACACCTCTATCAGATCACCTCGCCGGTGCCTAGTCTCCAGACACTGTAATTTGCAAAACTTAAGCCTTTCTTCGTAAGAGCAACCCTTTGTTCCATTCACTAATCTTGTTGCCCTTCTCTGTACTCGTTCCAGCAGCTCTATATCCTTCTTGAAATGAGGCCACAAGACCTGTATGCAGTACTCACGGTGTGGCCTGACCATTGCCTTATACAAGGGAATAATCACCTCCTTGCTAGAAAAATTCCTGTATATCATTGATAAGACACCATGAGCTACACACTTGCAGCCTGCCTGCACAGCTCAGAGAACTTCATATCTGCCTGCACAATTACCCCCGGGTCCTTTTCATTCTCTACCACTGTCAGTGTAGTACCACAGAGTTGGTACGCTGCTCTGAGGTTGCTGTTTCCCATATGTAGTACTTTACATTTGTCAATGTTAAACTTCATTTGCCACCTCTCAGCCCATCTGCTCAACCTTTCTAGATCCTGTTGCAGCAGCATAGTGTCAGTAGTGTCCTTAACAACCCTGCCAACCTTTGTATCGTCTGCAAACTTGGACATTAAGCTTGATATACAATCATCAATATCATTTGTAAATACAGAAAACAATGGACCCAACACTGAACCCATGTTCAAGAATTACTGGAAGAAAAAGGGACTGGATGAAGCAGATTTGGTAGAAATGGTATCGGCGGCAAACCAAATCAATTCAGAGGATGATAACATGTGAAAATTCTGAATTTCCAAATTTTACACTAAAAAGCATACCGAAAACAAACTTAACTGAGCAATTGGAATCTTTTGAATATAGATCTTTCAACTGAAAGGAGCACAAAGTTCAAAAGGAAGCTTCAAAGATGCTTAGCTCCACACCATGAAATTTACAAAGATCTATCAAGCAAAAGCAAACAAACCCAAATTACTGATTTTTTTAAAGGGAGTAAAAGATAGATGGACTCTAGATGCTGCAAAAGAAAGTTAAGGTGAAGATATCCTGCAATAGAGAAAACGTTCTCATTTGATTATGCTCAGCAAGGGTGTAAGACACCATTTGTGTATACAGTCAGTCCTCGTATAACACTTGTTTACACTACATGAATTGGATCATACACGATTTATAAATAGGGGAACGATGCCGTATATAAAACGAACCGAATTCGCTTATGCACGATTCGCCTTTGTGTTTACAAGAAATGGCAGTCGAATGCAGAATCACCCCAACCGAACGCAACACGATAGGAATGAAGAGAAGATTCTGAAAATGTATTTATGTGTTTTATATAAGTGAAGGGGAAACACATTTCACCATAATAACGTAAAAACCAACACAATTCCAGCTATCGGTATAATCGCAAATGCAATTAGATCGAGTTTACTACCAGTTTATAACAGATTCCACTAGTAGAAACGCAACTGGAAATTGTTTTTATTGTTTTATGTTAGTAACCCCTAGAAATGTGCTTTAGTAAAATGTGAGGTGTTAATAGTGTATCTCTGCCTTTACAGTGTTGTTTATTCAGTTGCTACATCCGTGCAGCTTTGTTTATGTGTATCAAGCGTGCCTCCTCGTTTTGTAATTGTGCTTTATTCCCTAAAAATGAGCAAAATACTTAAAAGGTGTAAAAAGGAAACGTCCTGGTGAAGACACTGCAGATTCACAGAGAAAAAGAAAAGCAATATCGATAAACAGAGGCAGACTGGGTTAAAAATTCTTACCCTGGAAAATTTATAGTGGCCTCATACTATGGTTTATGGCCAAAATCACAGCGGCCTCCGGACCCACCAGGGTTTCCCCTGGTAAGGCTTATGGCCAGTCCGCCTATGTCGATAGAGAAAAAATATGAAATTGTGAAACGCTTTGAGCGAAATGAAAGACCATGTGATATTGCACGTGCTACAGACCTAAATGAGGCAATGCTGAGAATTACAAAGAATGCAGAGAAAATAAAAAGAACTTTCATAGCAGGAACAACTCAAAGTGTAATTAAAAACCATTAGATTAAGACAAAGAATTGAAAGAGATGGAATGGCTGTCATCTGTTTGGATATAAAACCAAACGAAAAACAAGTTTGCTCACGATAGAAGCAAAAGCATTAGCAATACTGTATTTTATTACGTAAAATCTTAATAAAATACTTACGTATTTTATTACGATTTTATTTAATGTGTTTGGTAATGTTTTGGTTACAAATATATGTTCAAAATTTGGTGGGTCGGGACCTAAGACTATTTTTCCCATAGGGCCTGTTGTTTATATTTCACGAGGGTTTCTAGGAACACAACTATCATGCTATACAAGGACTGACTGTGTGTGTATATATATATATATATATATATATATATATATATATAAGATAAAATATAGAAAATAAAATAAAAATAGATGGAGAAGTTATTAAACACAAAATGCCGAACCTAGTTGAAGAAAAAAAAAAAAAAAGAGAAAAAGAATGTTAAGATCCTATAAAAAAAAAAAAAAAAAAAAAATAATAATAATTATTAAGTAGAATTAAATCCGAATTAATGCCGAATTAACAGGCCAATTATATGTACAAAAGCTGAAAGAAAAAGAGGGAGGGTGATAGAGATAAAAATTATAAAATAAAAATTAAAAATTAAAAATTAAAAATTGGTACATAGATCAGGTATTTCATCAGGGGGCTACACCTGATCATGTACCAAACACTGTGTTTCTATGCAAACTCATGCTGATGGAGAAGCTGAAGAAATGAAAAGTAAATAAAAAAAAAAAAAAAATAAATAAAAAAATAAAAAAATAAAAAATAAGAAATTTTTTATATATCTCCATAAACATGAGTGAGGTAGCCCCAACGCAGTGTATTTAGATTAATAAATTAAGTAACGTAGTGTAACCGCAAATGCAGTGTATTTAGATTAATAAATTAAGTAACGTAGTGTAACCGCAGTGTATTTAGATTAAAAATTAAGAAAATTGAGTAACGCAAACGCAGTGTATTTAGATTAAAAAATTAAAAAATTACGTAACGCAGTGTATTTGGAAATAAATTGAGTCGATAGTATGTAATAAATAAATAAATAACAAGGTAGCGGTATAGAAAAAGGAAGCAATGCAAGGTAGGGGAGGGAAAAGAAGTTAAAAATACAGAGGCGAAGATAGTGAGAATGAGGAAAGTGAGAATGTCCGAATCACCCTCGTATTACACTAATAGTTCAACGGACGGAAAGACGAAGAGTAGAAAGTAGAAAGAAGTAAAGCGAAGGAAAAGAGTTTAAAGGATACTAGGCAAGCTGGGGATGTAAGTACCCAACCTCATAGAGAGGGCCTTGGCTGTGAGAGTGTTAGTAGAAGTGGAAATTAATACCGCTAGCTTGTATTGTATATTTTACGAAATAAAATAAAATAAAAAATATGAAAAGGAAGAAAATTAAATACCTATGATAGTTGGCAGAAACGAGTTGAGTGAAATATAATTAAGAAATGACAATAAAATATGCGATCATGATTAATAAGGTACAATTACGCGAATATGATTAATAAGAATGGAATGCAAACAGAGGGAAAACTATGACAACGATGGTGGAGTTGCTCAGAAGAGAAGAACTATGGGAGCCCTCTGTGGTCAAAATAAAATAGAGAAAATAAGATTGGACATAAGTAATTATTGATATTAAATTACGAAAATGAAAAGAAAACTTAGGAAGTGAAAGAACACGAACATCGTTCTAATAGAAGTTATAATAGAAGTCATTATGTGTGATCACTTTCCAAGTGGTGGAAATACCACCATTCAAAAGTACAACTATACAACTATACAAGTATCCAATTAACCCTAATCAAGGTGGAACATGGTGAAACCGAATTTTTCTTTAATGAAATCAGAGAGATTTTTTATAATAAAATTTAAGAAATTAATAGGAATGTCATTATTGCGAAGTTTGGTATAGAGATCATTCAAAGCACCAGCGAAAAGTGATTGATTGCTACTAATATTAGCTAAACGGATAATTTGTGTGTAGATTATATTTTTATGAACCTTAATCGAAATATTCGAGTTCCAATTTGTTAAATAGATAATATTAAAATTAAATTCGCTTCTTTTGTCAAATAGTTCCAAATTATGACGGAGAGGAGGACTATTTAAAGTAATACTTAAATCCAAAAAATTTGCATGCTGGTTGCCAAAGTTTTCTTTATTGAGAGTGAGTTCAGTTGGATATATGGATTTAGCAATATTTTCAAAATGAATGTTGAGAATAAGAATGTCATCAACATAGCGGAATGCATAAAAATTAAGGTTCGGGTTGTTATCAATAAATAGATGTTCGTAATAATGGAGAAATAGATTAGATACTATGCTAGAAATTTGTGAACCCATGGGAACTCCTATGGATTGTTTATAAGCATATTTACCATCGTGGATGTAATTGTTTAGGATACAGAGGTTGATGTAGTTATTCCAAGTAACCTCATCTGTTGATATAACGTTTTTGTATTTGAGGAACAATTGATGAAGTACATTAACAATTAGGTGATGCGGTAAGGAGGTAAATAAGTTGGTGAAGTCATATGTTTCAATACTAAATATGCTGGAATATGCATTGGAATTAAAAATTTTAATAATACTGTGGTTGTTGTTAATGATCCAAGTGGTAGGGATATTAATAAGGATAGTAGTTAACAATTTGAAAAATTGTTTACCTGGATGATAACAGCCACTTTTTTTGGCACTAGTGATGAATCTGAAGCCAACTGGATGTTTATGGAATTTGGCTATCATATACAAGAAAGGCAAAGTAGAATTGCGAATTTTGGTATGCAATTTTTTATGCAAAGCTATAATTTTTTTGATGATGGTATTAATGCCGAGATTACAGCGTGAAAAGGTGGAACTACTTTCTACTTCATTTTTGAGGGTGGTGTAATAAAATTGCTTGCAGAAGATAGCAAAGTTATTAGAAGCCTTATCTACCGGAGTGATGATAAATTTTTGTTGTAAATCTGAGATGGCTTTTTTCAGGTTAAAATACTTGGTATGCGAATTATTATAAAGGTAGTAAGTTTTAGAAATAATTTTTTTAATGTCTTGAAATGTGACATTTATCCAATTATAGAAAGCTTCGTGTGGTATTGTATATTTATATGCTAACTTGTTGCAAAAATTCAAGATATTCAGATAAATATCTTTATATATATTATTGAGGTTGGCCTTATGGACTGGTCTGAATTTAAAACCTTTTTCCATAGCGGACTTTAGTGGAATGTTGTTAATAATGTCCAGGTTACCAGTAATAATATGTTTATGATATTGATCAACGTAAGGAGCATATATGGGATCATCACAGTGACATGGAAGATCTAAAGCATGTAAGTTGCCTAAATTAGTAGCTAGAGTTTTATAATTACAAATTTTAAGTCCAATAGGAGATTCATAGTTGAAGCAGTGATGGATCTTGAACTTGAAATTATTATAAAATGGGAGAAAATTATTATGATTATTAAGTAAATAATGCCAAGGAATTTTATCGAACCAACTATGAGTAAATTTAATAGTACAGTATTCATTACTGTATGTAGTAATGCGACCTAGTCTAAAGAGAGAGATGTCTAAAATAATATGCTTAAGTTGAATATTTTCACATTTAAAATTGCTAATAAATAAAGTTAAGGCTTTTAGTATAGAGTTTTTAATATTAAAGAGAAAAAGAGAAATGTTGTGTACGTCAAGAATGGTATTGTCCCAGGAGCTAATAATATTACGAAAATTGTGCCGAATATGCCTATGATGACGATTTGATTTATTTCCACGTTTGTATCTACGCTTATTGTTATTGAAGAAATGACTAAGATGGAATAAATTGTAAATGCAGTGGCTGGTGTTTAAACAACCATTGCTTAAAAGAGTTTTGTTAAAAAATCTATTGTTTAGGCCGTAGGGATATAAAGATTTATAAGTGCACATAAATAGATTCTCATAATAATCACGAAGAACGTTGTCATTGATAATGGTGGTGAAAATGGAAAAGTTCTATTTCAGTATCTAAAATGTTATCAAGTAAAAGATTTTTACTTTTGGATCTGTGCCCATTGATTCTAATATTAAGAGAATTTGTGGTTTGTCCTACGTATTTAACATTGCAAATATTGCATGTGAGCAAATATATGACATTTTTAGTTTTACAAAAAGGAGGATAAACAGAGTTAGATTTGGATTCGGAGTTATCCATCATGGGACAAGTGAGACATCGTTTATCTAAACATTTTTGAAAAAATAAATTTTGGTTTAAAATATGTGTAATGTACTCAGGTTGGTTAGGGTTAGGGGAACGATTCTCCTGTTTAATATTTAACACTACATCCTCAGGAGTGGGATGTAGCGCAACACGTTTTCTAGCTGAACTAGGGGCAACACAGTGCTGACTCGCCGTATTGTTTAAAGAGACGTCCCATGATGGATAACTCCGAATCCAAATCTAACTCTGTTTATCCTCCTTTTTGTAAAACTAAAAATGTCATATATTTGCTCACATGCAATATTTGCAATGTTAAATACGTAGGACAAACCACAAATTCTCTTAATATTAGAATCAATGGGCACAGATCCAAAAGTAAAAATCTTTTACTTGATAACATTTTAGATACTGAAATAGAACTTTTCCATTTTCACCACCATGGCTTCAACAACGTTAAAATTAAAATACTTGCCATTATCAATGACAACGTTCTTCGTGATTATTATGAGAATCTATTTATGTGCACTTATAAATCTTTATATCCCTACGGCCTAAACAATAGATTTTTTAACAAAACTCTTTTAAGCAATGGTTGTTTAAACACCAGCCACTGCATTTACAATTTATTCCATCTTAGTCATTTCTTCAATAACAATAAGCGTAGATACAAACGTGGAAATAAATCAAATCGTCATCATAGGCATATTCGGCACAATTTTCGTAATATTATTAGCTCCTGGGACAATACCATTCTTGACGTACACAACATTTCTCTTTTTCTCTTTAATATTAAAAACTCTATACTAAAAGCCTTAACTTTATTTATTAGCAATTTTAAATGTGAAAATATTCAACTTAAGCATATTATTTTAGACATCTCTCTCTTTAGACTAGGTCGCATTACTACATACAGTAATGAATACTGTACTATTAAATTTACTCATAGTTGGTTCGATAAAATTCCTTGGCATTATTTACTTAATAATCATAATAATTTTCTCCCATTTTATAATAATTTCAAGTTCAAGATCCATCACTGCTTCAACTATGAATCTCCTATTGGACTTAAAATTTGTAATTATAAAACTCTAGCTACTAATTTAGGCAACTTACATGCTCTAGATCTTCCATGTCACTGTGATGATCCCATATATGCTCCTTACGTTGATCAATATCATAAACATATTATTACTGGTAACCTGGACATTATTAACAACATTCCACTAAAGTCCGCTATGGAAAAAGGTTTTAAATTCAGACCAGTCCATAAGGCCAACCTCAATAATATATATAAAGATATTTATCTGAATATCTTGAATTTTTGCAACAAGTTAGCATATAAATATACAATACCACACGAAGCTTTCTATAATTGGATAAATGTCACATTTCAAGACATTAAAAAAATTATTTCTAAAACTTACTACCTTTATAATAATTCGCATACCAAGTATTTTAACCTGAAAAAAGCCATCTCAGATTTACAACAAAAATTTATCATCACTCCGGTAGATAAGGCTTCTAATAACTTTGCTATCTTCTGCAAGCAATTTTATTACACCACCCTCAAAAATGAAGTAGAAAGTAGTTCCACCTTTTCACGCTGTAATCTCGGCATTAATACCATCATCAAAAAAATTATAGCTTTGCATAAAAAATTGCATACCAAAATTCGCAATTCTACTTTGCCTTTCTTGTATATGATAGCCAAATTCCATAAACATCCAGTTGGCTTCAGATTCATCACTAGTGCCAAAAAAAGTGGCTGTTATCATCCAGGTAAACAATTTTTCAAATTGTTAACTACTATCCTTATTAATATCCCTACCACTTGGATCATTAACAACAACCACAGTATTATTAAAATTTTTAATTCCAATGCATATTCTAGCATATTTAGTATTGAAACATATGACTTCACCAACTTATTTACCTCCTTACCGCATCACCTAATTGTTAATGTACTTCATCAATTGTTCCTCAAATACAAAAACGTTATATCAACAGATGAGGTTACTTGGAATAACTACATCAACCTCTGTATCCTAAACAATTACATCCACGATGGTAAATATGCTTATAAACAATCCATAGGAGTTCCCATGGGTTCACAAATTTCTAGCATAGTATCTAATCTATTTCTCCATTATTACGAACATCTATTTATTGATAACAACCCGAACCTTAATTTTTATGCATTCCGCTATGTTGATGACATTCTTATTCTCAACATTCATTTTGAAAATATTGCTAAATCCATATATCCAACTGAACTCACTCTCAATAAAGAAAACTTTGGCAACCAGCATGCAAATTTTTTGGATTTAAGTATTACTTTAAATAGTCCTCCTCTCCGTCATAATTTGGAACTATTTGACAAAAGAAGCGAATTTAATTTTAATATTATCTATTTAACAAATTGGAACTCGAATATTTCGATTAAGGTTCATAAAAATATAATCTACACACAAATTATCCGTTTAGCTAATATTAGTAGCAATCAATCACTTTTCGCTGGTGCTTTGAATGATCTCTATACCAAACTTCGCAATAATGACATTCCTATTAATTTCTTAAATTTTATTATAAAAAATCTCTCTGATTTCATTAAAGAAAAATTCGGTTTCACCATGTTCCACCTTGATTAGGGTTAATTGGATACTTGTATAGTTGTATAGTTGTACTTTTGAATGGTGGTATTTCCACCACTTGGAAAGTGATCACACATAATGACTTCTATTATAACTTCTATTAGAACGATGTTCGTGTTCTTTCACTTCCTAAGTTTTCTTTTCATTTTCGTAATTTAATATCAATAATTACTTATGTCCAATCTTATTTTCTCTATTTTATTTTGACCACAGAGGGCTCCCATAGTTCTTCTCTTCTGAGCAACTCCACCATCGTTGTCATAGTTTTCCCTCTGTTTGCATTCCATTCTTATTAATCATATTCGCGTAATTGTACCTTATTAATCATGATCGCATATTTTATTGTCATTTCTTAATTATATTTCACTCAACTCGTTTCTGCCAACTATCATAGGTATTTAATTTTCTTCCTTTTCATATTTTTTATTTTATTTTATTTCGTAAAATATACAATACAAGCTAGCGGTATTAATTTCCACTTCTACTAACACTCTCACAGCCAAGGCCCTCTCTATGAGGTTGGGTACTTACATCCCCAGCTTGCCTAGTATCCTTTAAACTCTTTTCCTTCGCTTTACTTCTTTCTACTTTCTACTCTTCGTCTTTCCGTCCGTTGAACTATTAGTGTAATACGAGGGTGATTCGGACATTCTCACTTTCCTCATTCTCACTATCTTCGCCTCTGTATTTTTAACTTCTTTTCCCTCCCCTACCTTGCATTGCTTCCTTTTTCTATACCGCTACCTTGTTATTTATTTATTTATTACATACTATCGACTCAATTTATTTCCAAATACACTGCGTTACGTAATTTTTTAATTTAAATACACTGCGTTTGCGTTACTCAATTTTCTTAATTTTTAATCTAAATACACTGCGGTTACACTACGTTACTTAATTTATTAATCTAAATACACTGCATTTGCGGTTACACTACGTTACTTAATTTATTAATCTAAATACACTGCGTTGGGGCTACCTCACTCATGTTTATGGAGATATATAAAAAATTTCTTATTTTTTATTTTTTTATTTTTTTATTTTTTTATTTATTTTTTTTTTATTTACTTTTCATTTCTTCAGCTTCTCCATCAGCATGAGTTTGCATAGAAACACAGTGTTTGGTACATGATCAGGTGTAGCCCCCTGATGAAATACCTGATCTATGTACCAATTTTTAATTTTTAATTTTTAATTTTTATTTTATAATTTTTATCTCTATCACCCTCCCTCTTTTTCTTTCAGCTTTTGTACATATAATTGGCCTGTTAATTCGGCATTAATTCGGATTTAATTCTACTTAATAATTATTATTATTTTTTTTTTTTTTTTTTTTTTTATAGGATCTTAACATTCTTTTTCTCTTTTTTTTTTTTTTTTTCTTCAACTAGGTTCGGCATTTTGTGTTTAATAACTTCTCCATCTATTTTTATTTTATTTTCTATATTTTATCTTATTTATATACATGTATCCTGTTTTGCTGCTTTGCGCATTCAGGTGCACGTACTGTTTTTTCCTTGTTTTTCCTTATTTTTCCTGTTTTTCCACATCTTTGTTTTCATATTCCATATATATATATATATATATATATATATATATATATATCACTGTTTATAAGATGATTTTTTTTTTTTTTTTTTTTTTAGGAGCATTAGCAACTAAGGCCATATTGCTCCGGGGATATGCGGTGGTCATTCCTCGACCTTTCCACATCTTCCATATTTGGTGGTCACGAGATTGAATCCAGGTCTAATCAAGATGCGTGTGCTATGCACTACTGCTCCTACCCACCTGGCTATGGAGTTTCCAGTTTGTAAGGCAAATTATCAGCCAACACAGAAGCCTACGGCAGATATAAGCTTTGTGACTTTATTGCAAACTATAAGCCATGCAATCAAGTCACAAATCTAGTCTGCAATCAAGTCACAAAGGAGACTAGGCAAGTGAATGTAGATTACAAGACATCTTTGGTAAAGGCTAAGAAAAAACAGCAAGGACTTCTTTACTTATATAAATGTTAAAAGGAATGGATGAATCAGATTGGTCCACTTGATATCAATGGTTTGACTGTTGATGATCCTGCTCAGAGAGCTGACAAACTGAATGAGTATTTTGCATCTACATTCACATGTGAGGAGTTATTAAGGGAGGAAAATGCCAGAAGTTTATCAAACTGTAACAGGTTGCTTAACGATTTTGTAATAACTGAGAACAAAGTGGAGGAGAAATTTTTGAAGTTAAACATAAAAAGGCACCTGAGGTTGATGAAATCTATCCAGCTATATTAAAGGAGGTGGCAAAGAACTAAGAAAACCCTTATCCATATTATGAGAGCATCCTTGGACTCAGGAGAGGTCCCCACGGACTGGAGATATGCAAATGTATCCCCAATTCAAAAAGGGGATCAAAGGGTGACACGAGTAGACCAATTAGTTTAACTTCTTTTCAGCGTAAAATAATGGAGTCACTGGATAAAGATGCATTGCAGGATCACCTAGACAAGACTGCAGCAATAATTCAGACACAGCATGGGTTTGTTAAGGGAAAGCCTTGTCTGATAAATCTGACTGGATATTATGATGTGGTTACAAAGGAACTAGATGCAAAAAAATAATTTTGATATCATATACTTGGATTTCGGGAAAGCTTTTGACACTGTTGTGCATGGAAGATTACCATATAAACTGGAGCAGTATGGTATTAAGCGTAAGTTGCTACGGTGGATAAAAGGTTGGTTGAGTGGGAGAAGACAGAGTGGTAATCAATGGATGCTGCTCTTTGTGGACTAATGTTATTAGTGGAGTCCAACATGGCTCGGTGTTGAACCCACTGTTGTTTTCTATATTTATCAATGATATAGATGAAGGCATATAAGGATTAGTGTCGAAGTTTGCAGATGATACAAAGGCTGCAAGGTTGTTAATGACAGTAATGGCAGTGTGCTACTGCAACAGGATCTAGAAAATTTGGGCAGATGGGATGAGAAGTGGAAACTGAAGTTTAACATTGAATACAAAGTACTGCATATATGGGTAGAAGTAACCCCAGAGGAACGTACCAACTGTGCGGTACTACACTTAGGGCGGTAGAAAATGAAAAAAGACCTGAGAGTGATTGTGCAGTCAGATATGAAGTTTTCTGAGCAATGCAGACAGGCTGCCAGAGCAGGTCATGGGGTATTGTCAATGATCTATAGGAATTTTGCTAGCAGGGAAAAGGAGGTGATTATCCCTTTGTATAAGGCAATGGTCAAGCCATGCTTTGAGTACTGCATACAGGTCTGGAGGCCTCATTTTAGGAAGGATGTAGAGTTGTTGAGAGTGTATAGAGAAGGTCAACAAGATTGGTCCTCTTACCAAGAAAACTGCATTGGGTGGACACTAGGCACCTGCGAGGTGTATAAGGTCTCGAATAGGTTGAGCCTCCTGAATTCTGATGGGATTCTTCCACTTGTTCAGATTAGATGTGCGGAAATTTGCCTTTGACCAGCAGGTGATTAATTGCTGGAACAAACTGCCATCTGTTGTTGTTAATAGCTTAAATAAATTCAAGCAGGAACTGGAAAAACGTTTAGAGAGAATGGTTGTGTGAAATTGTGTTTTTTCTTTTTTTTTGGCTGACGCTACATAAGCTTGCGTTTTTTTTTTTTATGAAAACCCAAAACGAGAAGGTATTAGAATCTATAGTATTTTGTACTGTGCTTGGGTTGGAAGTTGAGAAGATGACATAAGATATTTGTTGACATTAGACTTGAACTTCTGTAGACTAATTTTCAGGAAATACGTATGAAGGAAGGTTGTTCCAGAAAACGGCAGTTGAATGAATAAACGAGGAGATGAAAAGTTGGTTCTGTGAGTTTCAAGTTGGACAGTAAATGGATGTTGTGGCACGTGTTCGGATTGTTTTGAAAGAGAGAGCAGGAATTATAGAAGCCAATTCAGAAGAACACTGCCCATGGAAGTATCTGTAGAACTCTGTTAGAAAGGAGTCATTAATTAACCTGTGTTCTTCTGAATTGAATCTAGAAGCCTGAGAGAGGTTTTGGGGGCACCACCCCAGATGTGAGAACAATATTCCATGGCAGGGCAGATTTGCGATTTGTACAGAATGAACAGCTGTTTGGAAGAAAAGTAACACAGAGAGCGAAAGAGTTTTTTAGATGCAGAGGAAGCAATATTTGTAATGTACTTGTGCTAAGAGAGATTAGAAGTCAGGATAATCCCCAAAAGAGATATATTATTTTACCTAGAAATTGGAATGCCACCAAAGATAAACATAGAAGAATTCTTTTTGCAAGGTATAAGACAAGACAGTTTTAAAAGGATTGAAGTCAACTAAATTGCCTTTGCCCCACTGGAGATTGGCATTTAAAGAATTGGCAGCAAATATTCGAGAAGGTGAAGCTGATTGAGCAGGGCAAGGTTTCTCAAAATGTAAAGTGGAATGCAATGTGCTTTCATCGGCAAAACTAAGGATACGATTTCCAGTCAATGGAAGGTCATTAATATACAAGAGGAGAAGAACTGAACCTTGGGGGACACCAGTATTAGTGGAGAAGTTAGAAGACAGAAAACCATCTACCATCACCCTTAGTGAACAATCAGACAGAAAACTGGATAACCAATTACAAAAAAACAGTTGGCAAACTATAAGATGGAAGTTTGTTTAGAAGACCTTTATGCCAAACACGATTGAAAGCCTTTGTGATGTCAAGAGCAACTGCTTGTGTTTCACCAAACTTTTTCATTGAATTTGTCCATAAATGGGTAACATAAGCCAAAATATCACCAGTGGATCGACACTGACGGAATCCATCCATATTGGCGATCGTTGATCAGACAGAAGGTTTCTAGGTTGTTTAAGAGTTGGTGGTTAATCGATTTATCCATTACTTTAGAAAGAGTAGAACTAATTGCAATGGGACAATAATTGGATGGGAGGAATTGTCACCCTTTTTAGGAACTGGTTTGTTATGAGCAAATTTCCAAGCAGAAGGAAAAACACCTTTGGAATAAGAAAATGAAAAAGGCGGCAAAGAACAGGAGTAAGTTCAGAAGTGCAGGTTTTGAGAAAAAGTGGTGAAATACCATCAGGACTAGTCAAAATTCTTTCTGACATCCTTTTGACGGAAGACCACAGGAGGCATTGAATGGAGCGTGTTGGGAATGGTGGGAGATGTTTTACCATGATCATGAGTTGGAAGAAAAATGGAATGCTAGCAGGTCAGCTTTATCCTCGGTTGAAGTGACAACAGGACCATCTGGTTTTGACAGAGGTGGAAGCAGAGATGGTCAAAATTTGTGGCCAATAGCTTTGGCAAGAGACCAGAATGCTTGGCCCATTAGGGCAAAAAGAAAGTTTTCTATCCTTAGCTTGTTCAAAATCTAGCTTGGACTGATTAATAACTGCTTTACAATTGTTGCGAGCTTTGGTGTAGGCAGAAAATGAAACTGAAGAATTGGAATCAAGCCAATTACGATATGCAACATTCTTCTCTTGAACAGCCTTAGCACATTTTTTGTTAAACCAACTTTCAGATAAAGGATGAGATTTTAAGGTGGAGTGTGGGATAAAGGATTCCATTCCTACAAGAATAATTTCTCTGACACAATCTGAGCAAACGACTTAAAAGATGCAGCTACGATCAGGGGTAAAGGGATGGGTTTTTGCTTTCGTAGATGTGACTAGTGGTCTCAGACAGTTTTTAAATTCTGTAAAGTGGGACCAACTGATTATGTTACCAACAGCAAATTCTAAATGGGAAGCATTCACGGAAGTAATCGTGGAAGCTACTAGGCTTTTCATACCGAATTAAGAAATACTTTTCAAGGTTTAGACCTAAATGGATGACAGATGAACTAATGAGACGTGGCAGAGAAGAAAAATGCATGAAATGCATAAAACTTATCACGCAACACAGAAATCTATGGTAGATACAGGGGATCCTCATTGTCCGATAATAATTGGTTCCAGAAAATTCCACTTAAAACGAATCTACTTAAAACAGGGATCAAATTTTCATAATGTTTATTATTTAAATAAATGACACTAGGCATAATATTTAAAGATTCTATATATATATAATATAGGTGTAGATATGCCATAGACAACTCTTAAAGAAAAACTACAGTAGTAGTGTGAAAGGCATCATTTTATCTGTATCCCATATTGTGCTCATTCTTCAAAATGAGTTGCCCATGTATTGCACTACCTCGAATAAGTAATGCTTCATTAATGGAGACGACTGCTGTTACTTATTCTTGGTGGGCATCCACCCTGGCGGCACAGTTCCATAGCTAGCCGATGAAAAGCCGAGAATAAGTAACAGTCTTCTCTGTTAGTGAAGCATTACTTATTCGAGATAATGCAATACATGGTAACTTGTTGTGAAGGATGGGGAAGTGTTGCCTATTCTTGGAATTTGTGAGTGATTTAGCTCAGTCAGTGAGTGAGTGAGAGTAATTGTCCCTTTCTTCTTTCGATAGCATTTCTTCCTTTTCCTCTCCTACTATCACTTTCCTACACCTTTTTGCTTTCTATGTCTAATAGGGATAGTATGTAGATAACAGTATCTTATCCCATACCATTTTGCAAGAGGTGCCCACCAAAAATAAGTAACAACAGTCTTCTCTAATTGAAAAGTTACTTATTCCAGGTAGTGCAATAATTGTAACTTGTATTTTTGCCGTTGGCAGGAATGGTAAGTGTCAGACACACAATTGGCTTGACAACAAGGAGTATGAATTAGGCTATTATAGAATATTACTGGAGAGATCATACCTTTTAGTTCTGCATAAGTCTGGATTTCTTTTTTTTTTTGCCAAGTCAATTGTGTGTCTGACACTTACTGTTCCCACCAACAGCGAAAATTTATTAACTTAACCAGAGAAGGTCACTCTTCAAGAACAAAAGCACGTCCTACTAATAATGCCAATTTCGTTCTAAATTTAAGCAGCAAGTGATTAACCTCTGAACAGATCAATTTTCTTACCTCCGGTATGAAGTTCACAGTCGTACTGTTGAGACCACCAATCACAAGTCGCCGTGGGAATAGAGGTATCCATTGCCAACCTCCCTGAAGAGACTGCTAATGACATCTGCTTCAGAACAGCCTCGACACACACAACCTGTGAACTCCAACTTCATCCGTTGTCAACATGCTGCTCTTAACTCAATCAGAAAAGACAACATCATAGTTGTTCTTCCTGCTGTCACACAGTTATATAGACCGATCAGAGTACTTGGAGAAAGTACTCGCCGTTTTGCAAAGATCCAAATGTTTACAAGCCTGTTAGTGACCCACCCATCAAAGTCGTAGGACATCTGGAATCAAATGTCAACAAATTGTTGATCTATATGTGGATCAAATCTGGGAAGATTTCAATATCGACACAGTGACAATTGCATGCCATGGGCTGTGGACTTCCACAATTTTATGGACTGCCAAAAGTTCACAAGCCAGGAGTTTCTCTCCAACTGATTGCATCCTGTAGCAATTCGCTGACATACGAACTGTCTAAGCACATCGCCCGCCTCCTAACACCTGTAGTGGGAAATACTGTCCATACAGTCACCAACAGCGAGGGATTCCTTCACTTTATCAAGCAACTTGCAGTCCCTGACAATGAGATCATGGGGGTCCTTCGATGTTGTCTCTCTATGTTTACCTCCATTCCCATCCAGCAGGCCGTTGTCTGTACCAGGCAACTTCTGTCAGCTCCGTCGTTGATAACATCACATTGGAGGAATTAGAGGAACAGCTATTCCTAAACCCACCAGTACCAACTACAATGTGGTGCAGATACATTGATGGTATCTTCACCATCATCCCACATAGTTCACAGGCAACACTGTTAGAGTACCTCAACTCCTTATCTCCGTTCATCCAGTTCACCTTAGATTTATAAGTGAACGGGTCCCTTCCTTTCCTGGATGTTCTAGTGAAGTGAGTGGGCCCACGCCTGGAAGCCTTGGTGTACAATAAGCCAACGTGGTGCAGGCAATTTATTAACCAGATCAGACCATGCCCCACTGTCATCTAAACAGCATTGCAGGCGCTCTATTCTCTCGAGCTTGGAGTCATTCCAGCACAGAGAAAGCCAGGTGCACCGAGATTTCCAGAGTAAAAGCTGACCTAGTCAATTGTGGGTATCCAAACCATGTATTAGACAGATGCTTGTTACAAGCACAAGAACTTGTAACTCATCCAAAGCCGTCATCTCCCCCCCCCATGACAGAATACCCACTCCCTATATTCCTTACTATCTGGGCACGTCGAACCAGATTACTAAGATTTACGTGAGTACATGAAATACACACAACTCCCTGGTAGGAGCTTACATTCTGTGATCTCAAATGTAAAAACTCCCATTGCCCCTCTCTTATGTAGTGGAATAGTATACTGTGTAACATGCCATAACTGCAGCAGTTGCTATATAGGAGAGAGTTCAAGATGCCTTCAGCACCACCTCGCAGAACATGATAGATCAATCTGCCTAGGTGACACTGAACACTCCACAATCATGGAACATTTCTGGTCAACTCATCATGACATTAACCCCAGACGTGATTGTGATGTGACTGACCAATCCCATCACAGCCTTTGGTTAGAATCGTTAAATATATCAAGCTGTCCAAAAGCAGTAAATTGCTGCAAGGGTACAAGGCTACACCCTATCTTAGAATCAACAGTTTCGAAACTCAACGCTGGCAGCAATCCCATACACATCTATGCACTAACAATGAGTGCCGATCTAGTGAATGAATGTTTGCACAATCTCTCGGTCATGGGTGCACTCTCAAAGTCATCTGGGCACACACAGCTCATTTAGTATTTATTTTATCTCCAACATCTATATTTTGGGTTAGTATTCTGTTTGCATTTATTTTCACTTGCTGAAGAAGTGGTTCATTACCCTGAAAGCTACTTGTATTATCTTAGCTTACTTATTAAAATCTAATTACTGTTTCCACTGGATGTGCAGTATTATTCTCTTAAATATTCAAGTGTTTGGTCAATTTTTAAAATCCTCATAACTGCAGGGACTCTGATAATTAATACTCAGATACCGGGGGCCCCCCCTGTATAAGCTAGTCTGCAATCAAGTCGCAAAGGAGGCTAGGCAAGTGAAGGCAAATTACGAGAAATCTTGGACAAAGGATGCTAAGAAAAACAGCAAGAACATCTTCAGTTATATAAACTCTAGAAAGGGATGAATCAGATTGGTCCACTTGATATCGATGGTGCGAGTGTTTATAATCCTGCTCAGATAGCTCACAAACTGAATGAGTATTTAGCATCTACAATTCATTTGTAATGGCTACTAAATAACACTGATTCGAATCTGTAAAACGTCTTTATTATGATAAAATAAAATAAAATACTTACTGATTTCGTACTAATCGATATCAGTACGTATGTATTTTATTTCATCATAATAAAGACGCTTTACAGATTCAAGTCAGTGTTATTTAGTAGCATTACAGATGAATTACATAATTCCTGACTCCAGAGGCTTTTTCAATGAATTTTGCATCTACATTCACATGTGGAGTTATTAAGGGAGAATGCCAGAAGTTTATCAAACTGTAACAGTCCTTAATGATATTCTAATAACTGAGAGCAAAGTGGAGGAGAAATTGTTGCTAAAAGGACATAAGAAACAACATAAGAAAGAAACCCATCGTGGATTGGATCTTATTACACACTTGTCAATTTAACTTCTGTTCTGGGGAAAATAATGAAGTCACTGGACAAAGAAGCGCTGCAGGTTCATCTAGACAAGACTGCAGTTATAGTTCACAAAGAGCATGACTTTGTTAAGGTGAAGTCTTTTGACACTTTTGCACATAGAAGAATGGAATGGACACAAAAGCTTTAGAGCATAGAAGAATGGAAAATAGTGGTTGAGTGGGAGAAGACAGAGTGGTTATCAACGGATGCTGCTCTTCGTGGACTAATGTTATTAGTGGAGTCTCTCAGGTTTCGGTGTTGGGCCCAACATTGATTTGTATATTTATCAATGATACTGAAGAAGGTATAGATGTCAAATCAAATGTTAAATTATGTCAAAATCTGCAGATGATACAAACGTTGGCAGGGTTGTTAATGACAGTGTGCTACTGCAACAGGATCTAGAAAAGTTGAGCAGATGCACTGAGAAGTGGCAACTCAAGTTTAACATTGACAAATGCAAAGTATTGCGGGTAGTTGACTGTGTACGGGTAGAAGTAACACCAAAGAAACGTACCAACTGTGTGTTACTCACTTAGAGTGGTAGAAATTGGAAAAACACCTGGGAGTGATTGTGCAGTCAGATATGAAGTTTTCTGAACAGTGCAAACAGGCTGCCAGAGCAGATCATATGGTATTGTCTATGATATACAGGAATTTTGCTAGTAGGGAAAAGGAGGTGATTATCCCTTTGTATAAGGCAATGGTCAGGCCACATCTTGAGTACTGCATACAGGTTTGGAGGCCTCATTTTAGGAAGGATGTAGCATTGATAGAAGTACAGAGAAGGGCAACAAGATTGGTGAGGGGAATGAAGGGGTGGTCGTACCAAGAAAGGCTTAATGTTTGCAAATTGCAGCATCTGGAGATTAGGCACCTGCGGAGTGATCTGACTGAGCTGAATAAGGCCTTGAATGGGTTGAATAGGCTCAATTCTGATGGAATTCTTCCTCTTGCTCAGATTATGAACCTGAAGGGGCATAAATCTAGAAGTGGTGACGATTTTGGGAATTTACATTATTTTTGAAAAGCATGGCCCCTAGTGATAAGTCTGATATAATTTGCATGCAGTTATGAGAAAAAATAAGTGAGTAAATGCTGATTATTTATTATATGAATTTTACTATTACAAAATTTAAATTATGTAGATTTGTGGCATTGACCAAAACACTTTAAAAGAAAGGCTAATGATTACAGTCTGGGCAATAAGTACAAACTCTTTTCTCCCTCTTTCTAGCAGCAGATCTTCCTTCAGACTCTTTCAACTTTATATAACATAAAACTCACACACAATCTTCTACCGCTTTTATCTTCTTTCTTAGCACTGTGGCATATAAACCCATTTGATCCGACAGATCAATGCCTGCTTTTCCTTTATTATATGATAGAAGAGGAAGTGGGTTTTTTTTAGCTTCTTTTCATCTTCCTTTACTAGTGGAGGGTTCATCATCCATTTCTGGGGCATGCTTTGTTGACATTAAAATATTTATTTTAGAATTACTAATCAAATTATTTACTAAATATTTTTTGGCCTGATGGTAATTTTCTTAAACTAGCTTGGCAATCAATGTGTTAATGATTTAAATTCAGTGCTTTGCTTTTGATGTATGCTGCTGACTTCCCCAAAGTCAGTTTTCCTTCTATTGAAGTTTTCATATTTGTGAATGGAAAGATGTCAGAGGAAGCCAAATTGGGGGAGTAAGCAGGTTATATCATTTAAAGGATTCATTTTTCCACCAGAATTTATCTCATCAGTAATGCAGTATCAGCTGGCACATTGCTGTGATGTAATTACCACTTGTCTGGCAACAATTTGCTCCTTTGCCCTAAAACACTTTGAAACAGGAAGATAATGTCTGATAGACATTTTATCTTCCTGTTTATCTCTTGGAGAACAAATTCTGAGTGCATGATGAACAAATAAAACATGTTCTTGAACTTTGATTTATTCAAATCTCTGCACAGACCTTCATTTGCTCAGGATTCAATGCTGGACCTACTGTTGTGTTCAATATTTATTAAGAAGGCATATAAAGCTTCATCCTTAAGTTTGTAGATAATATAAAGGTTGGCAGGGTGATTAATGACGGTAATCATGGTATGCTATTGCAACAAGATCTGAAAAAAATTACGCAGATGTGAAGAAGTAGCAACTGAAGTTTAATATTAACAAATGTAAAATGCACAGGGATAACAATAATCCCAGATTAATGTACCTACTGTGAAGAGAGTAGAGAACAAAAAAGAACCAAGAATAATTTTGCAGTAAGTTATGAAGTTCTCTGAGCAGTGCAGATGGACTACAAGGACAGCTCATGGGGTTTTGTCAATGATGTACAAGAATTTTGCCAACAGGGATAAGGAGGTAATTATTAGACTTGTAAGCCCACATCTTGAGTATTATATACAGGTCTGGAAGCCTCATTTTAGGAAGGATGTGGACCTGTTGGAACAGGTACAGAGAAGAGCAACAAGATTAGTGGCAGGGGGGGGGATATTCTTATCAAGAAAAACTTCAGTTCTCCACATTGCAACGCCTGGAAACTAAGCACTTGCAATGAGATCTGGCTGAGGTGTTTAACCTTTATACCCTACCCATCCTGGGAGAAACACTATTACTACCCTGGGGTCCCGGGAACTCCAAAATTGGAATGCTTATAATTTAAAAATGAAAAAAAAAAAAAAAAAAAAAAAAACTTTACAATTCACAAATTTTTTATTAGAAATTTAGAACTTATAAACAATCAAGAGTAACAAAATATTTATAATTATAATACTTTAGTAACACAGTCTTGGCACATAGCTTTGGTATGTTTGCCACAAATAGGGTTTTTGCAAAGGGTGCATGCCCCCTTAGTTTTTCGGTCCTTACCCCTGGGGCACGTAATGCATCTTCTTTTGGCATTGATATTAAGTGGGTCTTCAACACATGGCCGCTTTTTTTTGCAGGATACTACCTAGAAGGGCCTGGAGATGTGACATCAAAGTTGCCCAAGTGAATCGCTCCTCCATTTGTGGTCTTATCAAATCCAGGGCAAATTTTTTCAGAAATTGGCATCGTTCTTCTTTAGAGTTTGATGTCATTTTGAATAGTATGTATGAATTGACACCTACTACATTCAAAAGTCCAAAGAAAATGGCCATTTGCCATCTTTTTGTCCTTCTAGACACCGTGTACTTGTGGCATAACTGGTCCATTAAATCGACACCACCTTTTGTTTTGTTATAGAACTGCACCACCTCCAGTAATGGGTTCATTGCATCTTTGTCTGCTGTTTAATGCTGTTGACAACATCATTACTATCTTCTTCTGTTTTGACTTTGGTGGACAACAGGACAGCAGAGCGAGTTCTTCAGAAAAACAAATTTAGCTGTGTTGCGAGCACGATCTTTTACGTCAAGAAAACTGGGCGGTATTTCTCTTGTGTTTATTCGAAGCATGCCAACCATAGTCATCTGCTTTCTGAGCAACTGTTTGGCTACAGGTATTGATGAAAACCAATTATCGCAAGTTAGGTTACGGCTGGTACCGTGAATTGGTTCAGTAAAAGTCATGGTGAAGAATTCTGCAGTTGGAATATTTCTAGGAGTAGAATCTTTCCCAACTTTGGTGAACAGGACAGCAGAGTGAGTTCTTCAGAAAAACCAAATTTAGCTGTGTTGCGAGCACGATATTTTACATCAAGAAAACTGGGCGGTATTTCTCTTTTGTTTCTTCAAATGCTCTAATATACAAAATATACAAATGCTCTAATCATATACCCAGTCTTACTATCATGCAACATCAGAATTTTGATACCGTATTTATCCGGCTTGCTGGGAATGTACATTCTGAAGATCCACCAGCCTCTGAATCCTAACAACATTTCATCTAAAGTGCAGCAATCTGGACTGTACAGATTCTCAGAAATTTTGACAATGTGATTAAAGATATCCCTGATTGGTACCAGTCTGTCAGTTTCTCATCTGTTTTTCCAGGTAGAATGATCGTCGAAACGTAAACAATTTGTGAGAAATTCAAATCTTGCTTGAGACATAGTGGCACGAAAATATCTGACACCAGACTTTTTTTTTCTTAATCAAACAATTCTTTTGTAGTAACACCGTTCATATTGAGAACCCCTGCTAAGTAATAAAGCCCAATCAGCAGTTTTATTTCCTTCACAGTTGTATCCTTAGCGAAAGAAAGATGTACAGTAGATCAGTTTTCGGCATCTTCATTTTCGTCTTCCGGGTTCTGCATAGCTCTGCCATTTGTAACTTTGCCCTCTGTGCATGGATTTCAATGTTGGTGTGATTGACCACCAAAGGATGGTTAAGTGGGAGAAGGCAGAGGGTGGTAATCAAGGGTGCTTCGTGGACTAACGTTATTAGTGGAGTCCCACAGGGTTCGGTGTTGGGTCCACTGTTGTTTTGTATATTTATAAATGATATTGATGAAGGTATATCAAGCTTAATGTGTAAGTTTGCAGATGATACAAAGGTTGGCAGGGTTGTTAATGACAGCAATGACAGTGTGCTACTGCAACAGGATCTAGATAATTTGGGCAGATGGGCTAAGAAGTGGCAAATGAAGTTTAACCTTGACAAATGCAAAGTACTGCATATGGGTAGAAGTAACCCCAGAGAAATGTACCAACTGTGTGGTATTGCACTTAAAGTAGTAGAAAATGAAAAGGACCTGGGAGTAATTGTGCAGTCAGATATGAAGTTTTCTGAGCAATGCAGACAGGCTGCCAGGGCAGGTCATTGGGTTTTGTCAATGATATATAGGAATTTTGCTAGCAGGGAAAAGGAGGTGATTGTCCCTCTGTATAAGGCAATGGTCAGGCCAATGCCTTGAGTAATGCGTACAGGTCTGGAGGCCTCATTTTAGGAAGGATGTATATTTGCTTGAGCGTGCACAGAGAAGGACAACAAGATTGGTGAGGGGAATGAAGGGATCCTCTTACGAAGAGTGGCTTAAGTTCTGCAAATTGCAGTGGCTGGAGACTAGGCACCTGCGCGGTGATCTGATTGAAGTGTATAAGGCCTTGAATGGGTTTAGCACGCTAAATTCTGATGGGATCCTTCCACTTGTTCAGATTATGAACCTAAGGGGGCATAAATTCAAATTAAGAAAGGACAGAGGTAGAATAGATGTGCGGAAATTTTCCTTTAGCCAGCGGGTGGTTAATTGCTGGAACAAACTTCCATCTGTCGTTGTTGTTGATAGGTTGAATAAATTTAAGGAGGAACTGGACAGGCATTTGGAGGGAGTGGTGTGATTTTTTTTTTTTCGGCTGATGCTGCACAAGCTCATACATTTGCTTTCTTGCATTACATGCCAATACTACTACTACTACCACCATTTTCTCCCAGATATTTTGAGAAAAAAATAAGCCCCATTTATCTTCCTCTGAGGTTACAGTGTGAGCTGGTCCTTTAGGCCCATGTGGATGAAAGATATTTCTTCGTGGAGTTCTAGACCTTGTCGGTTTTTTACCACTCCATTTGTGACCATCTTTACACTTCAAAATTGATAGGCACATCCAAAACACAAAGAAAATTACCCAAAGATAAATTTGACAAAGGTACATCATCAGATGAGGAATCGTCTTCGTCATCTTGATTGGCAGATTGTGTACAGAAATCTTCGATGATGCCATCCTCTTCATTGTCACTTCCACAGTTGATGATTGCAGAACTTTCTGTGGCTTCATCATCAGAATCATCGAACAGCCATTGAATGATTTGGTCGTCCGATGTTATCTCAATTAGACAGAAAAGAACTATTAATTACTCCTGTTCTTTGCAGCTATTAGAAAACAATAAACGGATAAAAAAGGTGATTTAGTTGGCTAACTTACCCATTAAATTTTATTTTGATAATGCACCAGGAAACCAACTAGAATAATGAGTATTCGAAAATCCGTATCTCGAAAACACACATACACTTGCTACCCTGGGGTCTGCTGGACCCCAATGTCACTGCAACTCTGTCGGTGTCGCTCGAGCTCTCGCATGCAACTGACGGCCACCTGCCGCACAAGGCTTGATAAGATTATCTGAAACAGTTTCGGGAATTTTGTCCCTACAAAAATATTTACGAAAATAACATGCTTCAGGTCTGGTGGACCCCTGGGTGGAGTTAAGGGTTAAGGCCTTGAATAAGCTCAATGCTGATGGAATCCTTCCTCTTTTTCAGACTACACACAAGGGGGCATAAATTCAAACTGAGGAATTACAGTTGCACTGGGAACTATCTCCTTCCTGGAGTGTTGTAATTCGACTTTTGCCAGACGGTGGTTAATTGTTGGAACAGAATTCCATCCGGCATTGTGGAAGAGGATAAAAGTGGGTTGAGTAAATTTACGAAAGAATTAGAGAAGCTACACTGGTCTGCTGATGTTTCCAAAATTCATGGTGTTTCTAGGTGTACTTTTATTTCCAATTCTAAAAATCTAAACTGTTTTTACCCATCACATTCAGAATTTTTAAGTACTGTTATCTTATATATACATTCCGTGTATCTGTATTGTGTATCTAATTGATCATTACATCCTTACTGAAATACTGAATGCAATAAAGCTATATATATATATATCCTTTGTGACTGACCAGTAGAGCATGCTCAAAGATGTTTATTAGTATCAAATTTGATATTACTGTTTCATTCATAACTGTACTCAGTTAAGTGCAATTATGAATGAAATTAATTGAGAATTAATTATGAATGAAATTAATTAAGAATTAATTATGAATGAAATTAATTAAGAATTAATTTTCATTAAATAATTAATGAAATTAAGCCAATAAAAAACCCTTCTAAGTACATAGCTGAGGTGAGTGGTCCTCTAGGCACCTCAGATGACAACTTAGTGAAGGTTTCTTCTCCAATGGAGCGTTTCTCTCGTGGCCACCCTCAACCTCATGTTGTTTGGCATTACAAGAATGCAAAATGGGTGATCTCCGAGATTTCTTTTCTTATTTTCCTTGGTCGAATTACTGTTCAAATCTTCCAATGTCAAGATTTGCTTAGATCGTGTCAGTGAAATTATTCTAATAGAAATGGAATCCTTTATTTCACATTCCACCTTAAAATCTTGTCCTTTATCTACCTTGGAACAGCCTTAGCATATTTATTGGAAAACCTTGGTTTTCCAATAAATGTGCTAAGGGTGTTCAAGAGAAGAATGTTGCATATTGTAATTGGCTTGTTGCCAAATCTCCAGGTTTGTTTTCTGCTTACACCAAAGCTCGCAACAATTGTAAAGTAGTTACTATTCAGTCAAAACTAGATTTTGAACAGATAGAAAACTTGCTTCTTGTCCAAATGGTAGCCGAGCATTCAGGTCTCTTGCCAAACCTATTCGTCACAACTTTTGCCGATCTCTGTTCCCACCTGTGTCAAAATCGGATGGTTCTATTCAGTAGTATGATGAAGCCAGCTCACGCGAGCCGGGTGTTAAAATGACTAATACAGTTTATGAACTGTACAGTAGAGCGGCATGCACTTCAGTCCACAATGACTAGCAGCATTTGGGTGAATAGCTTGAATAGGGTGAAAATCAATCCAGAACATTCTTTCCCCAACCCCTTCCCTATGCGGCAGCATGTATAGGGATTATTTTGGCCAGCAATTTTACAGTAATATTATTATCCAACAAACACCCAGCTTCAGTTCTGTCCTATTTTCAAGCATTGTTAGTCTGTGGGATGAAAATCACCATGGTGAAATTAACTAAAAATTGTTTCTATAATTTCTATTTATCTACAAAATTGAAATTCTCGATATACATAAACAGAATTGTTTTCTTTGATGTCCCAACTTTAAAACTCAAAAATATATTAATTAACATGCAAATAGCAAAAATAAAACGTTCAAGTATGTGTTTTCTAATTATACCCGAGAAAAACAATCAGGCATTGTTTATCAGGAGGGCGCTGACTCTCTTTAGAAAATACAGCTGCGAGTTACAGGCTCCGAAAAAAACTATAAGTTTTTGCTTATTATTTACATAATTGTTATTTTATATTGTACTTATTACGTTGTCTTATAGTTCTAATTACGCTGGTTATTTTTATTTGTATAAACAGTTTTTGTAGATATATGTACTACTTTATAAAACCATTATTTCATTCGAATATTGCAGGCATTGTTTTGTATATAGTGATCGGGAATTCAAATTTTTAATTGAGGTAGTTAGGTAGCTCTAACGTATAATTATAGAAACAGTAATACGCTTCACTGTTTCTATTAGATAGCGTAGTATTGACATTTAATTTAATTTAATTTATTGATCTTATTAATTTAAAATATCATGCCCCAAACTAGAGCAGCAAAGCAACGGGCACAAAGTGGCAGGAGTGCTGTGACTCGGGGGAGAACTGAGGGGGGCGATTCTCCAACGCATCACAGCCTTAAAAAATGTGCAACTTGCGAAATGTTTGCCGAACTATCTGGAACGGAACATGATATTGCCATGGGGGATGTCTTTGTGTGTGCGCAATGTAAGGAGTGTAAGGAAATCAGGCATTGTTATGGGCCTATATGAGAGTTTGAAGGACAGGGTGGATGCCCTCGAAAGATCTAAATTGAGGGACCCATCAGGCTCTCAGCTGCCCACATCAACGTCAGAGCCTGCACTTGGTCATCACGCAACACAGCGGCAACCCCCAAGGCAGATAGCGCTGGTCCCAAAGGAACTAGTAGTTGTTGGTGACTCTACTGTCAGGGAAACGGGAAACATCCTTTGTAGAAAGGATAGATGGAACAGGACCAGGGTATGTCTGCCAGGGGCAAAGGTTGATGACGTTGTAGAGCAGATATCATCTTTTAAGGGCACAAAAGGTAATATAGTTGTACACGTTGGCACTAATGATATTAAGAGTAGGAGTAACAAGTACAGGTCACTGATGAAAAAAAAGCCTTGAATTAGGGTTGAATTTGAAAGTGTCTGCAATTCTGCCCAGACACGATAGGAGGGAGTATATGATGAGAGCCTTGTCGATCAAGTCGGCCCTGGAAAGATTGTGCAAGGCTCAAGGGGTAGAATTTTTTTCAGCCTGGACTGTACTTGTTAACAGGAGAGATTGCTTCTACAGGGATGGGATACACTTAAATAGAGAGGGTGCAAGAATATTTGCTGATGCGATCGAGGCAATGTTAGGTGGGTTGGAAAACTGATAGCTTGGGGGGATACAAGGACTAATAGCTTAACAGTAGCCGTGGGCAGAGGTGAAGGTGATTCTTGCACAACTTCTATTAGAATAAGCAGCGAGCTGGAGCGAGGGGTGTTGGAGGATTTCAGGGACGGATGTCAGTCATCGTGAAACAGGTGGGTATATGGGATGTGTTAGAGTGGCTGGGAATAGGAATAGGTGCATGTATACTTGCATGTATACCAATGCTAGAAGTATAGTAAATAAATTTGATGAATTTGAAGTGTTGGTCAAGACATCAAAGGCGGATATTGTTGGGATATCGGAGACGTGGTGTAACACAGATATAAGGAATGCCGAACTGGAATTTGGGGAGTACAATGTGTACAGAAAGGATAGGAAGGGAGGAGGTGTTATGCTGTTAATAAAGAAAAACATAAAATCAAAAGAAGTGCATCCAGTTGATATAGATGAACAGTGCACTGTTGAGTCAGTTTGGTGTTACATAAGCACTGCGAAAGCAAAAATTAGAGTAGGAGTGTGTTATAGGCCTAATGACTCGAATAAGTACAATGAACAATTGTACAGAGAAATAGAGTGGGCTAGTAAATCGGAATGTCTTATAATGGGGGATTTTAACTTCCCAGATATTGACTGGAACTTGTGGGTTGGGCACTCACACACTAGTCAGACTTTTGTGGATTTACTGGATGATTGTTTTCTGCAGCAGCATGTTCGAGAGGCAACCAGAGAAAGTAATACCCTTGATCTGGTTATCAGCAGTGATCATTCATGTATTAGGAATTTGCAGATAAAAGAACCACTAGGTGGCAGTGATCACAGTGTACTGACGTGGGATTTACTTAAAGATTTAATTACCATCAGGGGTAAAGGAAAGGGTTTTTGCTTCCGTAAAGGCGAGTACAGTGGTCTCAGACAGTTTTTAAATTCTGTACAGTGGGATTAACTGACGATGTTACCAACAGTAAATTCTAAGTGGGAAGCATTCAAGGAATTAATCGTGGAAGCTACTAAAAGTTTCATACCTATTAAGAAATACTGTTCAAGGTTTAGGCCTAAATGGTTGTCAAATGAACTAATGAGACTCTTAACAGAGAAGAAAAATGCATGGGATGCATATAAATTATCAAGCGACTCAGAAGCCTAGGGCAGATATAAGTTAATCTGTAATCAGGTCACAAAGGAGGTTTGGCAGGCGAAGGCAGATTACGAGAAATCCTTGGCAAAAGATGCTAAGAAAAACAGCAAGGATTTCTTTACTTATATAAACTCTAAGGGGGATGAATCTGATTGGTCCACTTGACATCGATGGTTCGACTGTTGATGATCCTGCTCAGATAGCAAACAAACTGAATGAGTATTTTGCATCTACATTCACACATGAGGAGTTATTAAGGTTTGAAAATGGCAGAAGGTTATCAAATTGTAGCAGGGTGCTTAATGATCTTGTAATAACTGAGAGCAAAGTGGAAGAGAAATTGTTGAAGTTAAACGTTAGAAAAGCACCTGGGGTGGATGGGATCTATCCAGTTATATTAAAGGAGGCAGCAAAGCAACTAAGCAAACCCTTAGCCATAATTATGAGAGCATCCTTGGACTCAGGGGAGGTTCCCACGGACTGGAGATGTGAAATGTATCCCCAATTCACAAAGGGGGGGATCGAAGGGTGACACGAGTAATTACAGACCAGTTAGTTTAACTTCTGTTCTGGGTAAAATAATGGAGTCGCTGGTTAAAGATGCATTGCAGGATCATCTAGACAAGACTGCAGCAATAATTCAGACACAGCATGGGTTTGTTAAGGGAAAGTCTTGTCTGACAAATTTGATAGGATATTATGATGTGGTTACAAAGGAACTGGATGCAAAAAATAATTTTGATATCATATATTTGGATTTCAGGAAAGCTTTTGACACTGTTGCGCATGGAAGACTATTGTACAAATTGGAGCAGAATGGTATTAAGGGTAAGTTGTTACAATGGATAAAAGGATGGTTAAGTGGGAGAAGACAGAGGGTGGTAATCAATGGGTGCTGCTCTTCGTGGACTAATGTTATTAGTGGAGTCCTACAGGGTTCGGTGTTAGGTCCACTGTTGTTTTGTATTCAATCAATGTTATACTTCATCAACACATATACTTCATCAATGTTATTGATGAAGGTACAGGGCTTTCCAATAGTAACGCTCGATTTTTGTAACGCAATAAAACAAATTGTGAGAGTGATAGTGATCTATTTTTATTTTTATTATGAAGTATATGTGTTAACATTATGTTTTAAAAATTATATCACATAAATGTCCGCTGCGGCTTTGTCTGGTTTATTTAATCCTGGATACCCAATTGGTGATGACGTTATCGCATAAAAGTGGCTCAATTTCAGCAATAACGTGCCTAATGTTGGCCTTTAAGGCGGCAACCGTCCGTGGTTTGTTAGCATAGACTTTGGATTTTAGAAAGCCCCAGAGGAAAAAATCCAGTGGCGTTAGGTCGCAGGATCTGGGCGGCCAATTAACGTCACCATTTCGCGATATAACGGAACCCTCAAATTTCTCATGCAATAGTGTTACTGTATCACGTGCCGTATGGCACGTAGCACCGTCTTGCTGAAACCAAATGTTTGTTAGATCGATTCCATCCACTGCAGGCCAAAAAAAAATCTCTTATCATAGCCCTGTATCACTCACCGTTGACCGTAAGTGCCACTTCTTCGTTTTCGAAAAAATACGGACCGATTATTCCGCCGGACCAAAGTGTACACCATACCGTAACTTTTTCGGAATGTAGTGGGACCTCATGAATCTCCCGTGGGTTTTCGTCGCTCCAAATTCGGCAATTTTGCTTGTTAACAAAGCCACTTAATCAGAAATGAGCCTCGTCACTAAACATTATTTTTCGCCCAAAATCAGGATCAACCTCCAACTGCTCTAGCTCCCAATCAGCGAATGCACGCCGCTGCGCATGATCGTTGGGCTTTAGTTGTTGGGTTAATTGCACTTTATAAGGGTGAAGCCCTAAGTCCTTATGCAGGATTCGCCAAGTTGTCGTCGAAGACAGGCCAAGTTCTTGAGCCCGACGCGGAATGGACTGTTGCGGATTCTCACGCACACTTTCCCGGACTGCAGCAATATTTTCAACGGATCTTGCGTTTCGCTGACGTACAGGCACTTTCAGATTTGCCACAGACCCAGTTGCTTCGAATTTGTTTATTAAACGGCGAATTGTGGATTCTGAAGGACGTTCGTCGACACCATAAACTGCACGGAGTGCACGAAACGTTTGACGAATAGAACATTGGTTTTGATAATAATTTTTTACAATTTCGACTCGTTGCTCAGTCGTGTAACGCTCCATAATAAAATGCAGAGACTAACTGAATATGGCTACCAAAGATACCACCTGTGTGACTGTCGACTTCGTCATGCGCTGTTGCCAAACATAGAGCGTTACTATTGGAAAACCCTTTATATCAGGCTTAATGTCCAAGTTTGCAAATGATACAAAGGTTGGCAGGGTTGTTAATGACAGTAATGGCAGTGTGCTACTGCAACAGGATCTAGATAATTTGGGCAGATGGGCTAAGAAGTGGCAACTGAAGTTTAACCTTGACAAATGCAAAGTACTGCATATGGGTAGAAGTAACCCCATAGAAACGTACCAACTGTGTGGTACTACACTTAAGGTGGTAGAAAATGAAAGACCTGGGAGTAATTGTGCAGTCAGATATGAAGTTCTCTGAGCAATGTAGACAGGCTGCCAGGGCAGGTCATGGGGTTTTGTCAATGATATATAGGAATTTTGCTAGCAGGGAAAAGGAGGTGGTTATCTCTCTGTATAAGGCAATGGTCAGGCCACGCCTTGAGTACTGCGTACAGGTCTGGAGGCCTCATTTTAGGAAGAATGTAGATTTACTTGAGCGTGTACAGAGAAGGGCAACAAGATTGGGGAGGGGAATGAAGGGATCCTCTTACCAAGAGAGGCTTAAGTTCTGCAAATTGCAGTGGCTGGAGACTAGGCACCTGCGCGGTGATCTGACTGAGGTATATAAGGCCTTGAATGGGTTGAGCACGCTGAATTCTGATGGGATCCTTCCACTTGTTCAGATTACGAACCTAAGGGGGCATAAATTCAAATTAAGAAAAGACAAATGTAGAATAGATGTGCGGAAATTTTCCTTTAGCCAGCGGGTGGTTAATTGCTGGAACAAACTTCCATCTGTCTTTGTGGAAGTTGTTAGGTTGAATAAATTTAAGGAGGAACTGGACAGGCATTTGGAGGGAATGGTGTGATTTTTTTTGGCTGATGCTGCATAAGCTCATACATTTGCTTTCTTGCATCACATGCCACTACTACTACCATTGACTTTGATTTTCGAATGCATTACTGAATTTGTTTGAATTTCCCGCGTGTGTGTGCTCCACCACTGGCTAAAGTGAATTAAGTTACACAGAGAATGGAGTGACACGGAAGGCCCCATCACTCATGAGGTGATACAGGAAAAAAAATAATAATATTTTGGCTTTAGGGTTATCAGATCTAGAATTCAACTAGGACAAAATGAGGACATTTTAAAATTATATTTATTACTAAAAAATTGCAATATATATTTATCATTAATGCCAATCATTTTCAGTAAGTTTGAATTACAAAGTAAGTAATTATAAAATTTTTACAATCCATGTTCAAATTATAAGTAACCAACAAAATACTATTCACAGTATTTGTTCCCTCCATTTTATTTCTAATGTTGTTCCACTGATTGCTAAGTAATGAAAATACACGCTCTATGTTCCCATTGTGAGCAAAAATAAAAAATGTATATTGAGAATTTTTTTAAAGCTCGGAACACCTCTGAACTCCTGCAATGATTAAAATATTCAGCCCACTTTCTATGGGCTAAAAAGTTTTCTCAATTATCAACTCTTTTTTTTTGAAAGATTCTTAAAATTCATAAATTGGCCAAATATTCTACTATCATCGATTTTCAATTAGAGAAATGATGATGGACAGTCCACTTATGTAATTTTGGTATAATAAAAAGGTAAACTTTTTGGATAATACAGTCCACTTAATGCAACCAGCAGATTGTCTTTATTTATTCTGTGGTATTGACCTCAGGTGCAACGAACAGAATATTTAATGAAACTTCATTTTATGATGAGATGATTTTTTTTTAAAATAGTTTCCGGTGAGCGAAGAAAATTTTCATATAACAAACGGATTAGAAGAGACTTGAGGAGAAGAGGCAATTAGTGCTGCTGCTGCTGCTAAGCACAGATTAAGAGAGCTAAAGGGATTATTTTAGCAGAACTTGTAAAACTTATGTGACCACCTGTCCCACATACCCAGGAGTGTAGTTGTAGCTGGTGTAGTTGTAGGTTGTAGGTTTTACTAGAGGAGGTATCCATCTTTAATGACATCACAATTACTTTGGTGCCATGAGGTGCAATTCAAAATTTTTCCACACTTCAAACAAGTGATGAACACTTTCTCGAACGATACTTGAAGACTTCATGTGATATGAAAAAAAAAAAAAAGGAATACTGTCCTCAAAACATGTTATCTGAATTGAGAATGTTATTATACATAATGATCTGTGCACATTGATATTTTTATTCATTAGAATTGTCTTTAATGAAGATTTTTGAATTTTAACCAGAATAATAATAATTACTATTATTATCCATATGGTGCAAGTAAGCCCGAGGCATATGCTGCACCAGCCAAAAAAAAAATTTCTGAGTTACCCTGAGAGAGAGAGAGAGAGAGAGAGAGAGAGAGAGAGAGAGAGAGAGAGAGAGAGAGAGAGAGAGAGAGAGATCAGAAGTGGAAAAGAGTCACCAAGAAAGAGAATAACAATATCCAGCTCAGGACCCTGAATGTGCCAAGCCCATGCTCACCAGATGCGAGTCCCTGGGGTTTAATTACAGCTTGGAAATTAAAATGTTTTTACCTTATAATTTTCAGACATGGGTTTTTTTATTTTCAAACTTTAACTATGGTCAGGAAATTTGATTTAACTTTCAATTTATCCTTAGATTTAAAAATTCATCTCATTGAAATTAATTTCAAACAATATTCCTGTTTAGGGTACCTGCCAATTATGCCCATAGACCTCAGTTAAACTCCCACCAAATGAAATTACATTTATGAAAAAAAAAAAAAAAAAGTGGTGCCATCCAGCAGAAAAATTTAATTAATTAAAATAAAATTAAAAAATAATAATAATGGAGTTTGGCATGCGCAAAGGAACATGGGAAACACAAAGAAATTATAAGAGTCCAACCTGCATAAAGGATTATGGTAAGAAGATTTCAGAAAAAAAATATTGGAGCACAGAGTGGAGAGTCAAGTGGTTCTGCAAAGGATCATGCATTCCTTATATCTGTGTGACAACATCTCTGCTATCCCAACAATATCTGCCTATGATGTCTTGACTGACATTTCAAAATCATCAAATTTACTTACTATACTTCTAGCATTGGTATACATGTATCCTTATTATTAGTTACCCTAACACATCCCATATACCCACCTGTTTCATGATGACTGCCATCAGTCCCTGAAACTCCAGCACCCCTCGCTCCAGGTCGCTATTTATTCTAATAGAAGTTGTGCAAGGATCACCTTCACCTCTGCCTGCGGCTACTTTTAACCTTTTAGTCTGTGAATCCCCCCAAGCTAGCAGTTTTCCGACCCACCTAACACTGCTTCGATAGCATCAGCAAATATTCTTGCACCCTTTCTATTTAATTGTATCCCATCCCCGTAGAAGCAGTCTCTCCTGACAAGCAGACCACGCTGAAAAAAAAAAATTCTACCCCTTGAGCCTTGTACATTCCCTCCAGGGCCGAATTTATTGACAAGGCTCTCATCATGTATTCCCTCCTATCATGTCTGGGAAGAATTGCAGACACTTTCAAATTTAACTCTGGGTCACGACTTTTTGCTAATGAAGAAAAAAATGGAATTATTGTTCTAAAGTGGCAAGATGTGAGACTACTAACAAAAAAGCATATCCCAGAAATGGTTAACGGACCCTCCACTAGTAAAGACGGAAAGAAGCCAAAAAACCCACTTCCCATTATTAAGTATAACAAAGAGAAAGCAGGCACTGATCTGTCAGATCAAATGGGTTCGTATGCCACAACACTAAGAAAGAAGGTAAAGTGGTACTGGAAATTAGCAAAAGAATATATATACTTGGAATATCAGTTGTCAATGCGTACGTGGTATACAAGAGGGCCACGCGAAAACAAATAAAAAGCTTTCGGGAAGAGATAGTTATGGATTTGCTAAATACAGCATGGAAAGAGAAACATGAAAAGCCAAAATGTGGCAACACTCATATACTAATGACAAAATTAGATGCAAACAACAAGAAAGTTAGAAGAATGTGCAGTTTTTGTTATGCAAAATTGAAAGTCAGAAGGAAGATCAGTTTCTAGCAGAAAGGGGAAAAGAATTTCGACATATTGCCCAGACTGTATTCGTCAGCCTTTCATGTGTTTGGAGTGTTTTGGACAACACCATAAATCTTCATAATTCTGTAATTATAAAATTCGTAACAAAAAAGAATTTTTAAATAACGACCAGTTACTTGCTTATTTTTTTTCTCATAGGGGCCATACAAATTTCATCACGTGTCACCCTGAGGCCATGCTTTTCAAAAATAATGTAAATTTCCAACAATTATCAGCACTATATAGCTGACGCAGCTCCCATTGAAATAGTGGGTGTCGGCAATACATTTTCAATGCGACGCCTGAAAAATGTAATGGTGTCGGACAGATATGGCCAAAGCGGCAGTCAACATGTTAATAATATGGATGGAAAATCAGATTCAGAAGTGAGTGCCCCCCATCTCCAAGTCCAATAGCCATTCAAACAAAAGCAAAAGTACAGTGAATCCCAAGCCACATTCATGGCAAGCAATGGGTAGTTTAATAGGTTCAAGCATTGCACTGGTTTCCACGTTAAAGTATGCAGTGAAGTCGCCAGTGCCGATTCTACAACTGCAGAGAAATTGTGATGTGTTGTTAAAAACCACTCTAAATCTCCACAGCCTTCAACTTCCGCAGCGGCATTCTTATCAGCTGGAGAGTTAATTCTGGCAACGATGCTCGAAAGGTAAAACTTGCTGACGTTATGCCTGTCTCCTCTCTTTGAAATTTTTGTAAATTTTCCTGTGCATGAAGAAAAAAAAAATTGAATAATTCTATTTACATGTTCGTGAAACATTTCTTTTTTGCTTCAATCAAATTTGTGAGTGCTACATCTTATGTAGCATTTAGGGAAATTCCAACTTAGGTAAAATTCAGAGTTCCACGGAACGCAACCCTTACGTAAGTCAGGGAGTGGTTGTCTTCACATTTCTTTTATTTAAAATTGAACAAAACTCTTTTTAACACATATTCAAACAAATTAATTCTTACCAGTTGGGGTCATACACACTATGATGATCACCCTCTTTTTCTCGCCACACCATTTCCAATTGTCCTTCTTCTCCAATATTAAATGATTTAGGACGAACATTGATGTCTAGATCTGCTGTATCAATCATTTTCTGCTTGTTTTCTGGATGGATACATGAGGGGCAATTACAGTTGTCCCGTAACTGAATAAAATAATATTTAAAATTGTTTATTGCTCAAATTCAGCTAATACTATAAGTAAAAAAAAAAAAAAAAATTCATTAATATTAGGGGGCTTTGCCCCATGCTCATTGCACTCACTTCTTTTGATAAAGTAAAATAATACTTACAGAAACTTTTGACAGTCTCTTCCTCTGCTATGAATATATAAATACGTTACATATGGAAATCAAGAATGGTATTGCATGGGCATGTTAGATAAACATAGCACATGACCACGCTTAAACAGAAGCTTGTTTTACCAAAGTAAAACAAGCTTCTGTTACTGTATTTTAGTATTTGTTATGTATTACCACATAACCAGCATCTCTCTTCTCCCACTGGCTGAATAAATATCACTAGGAGGAAATTTTAATGTGTAGAAAGATAACAGAATTTTTTATTTTTATTTTTTTTTAATATTTTGACTGACTATATCCATTTTCTGTTCATTTTCAGGATAGATTCATGAGAGACAATTACAGGTATCCTGTAACTAAATAAAATAATAGTATTTAATATTTTTTTATTGCTCAGATTCAGCAAATATATACACGTCAAAAAAAAAAAAAATTATATGTATATCAGCACTCCAACACATACACTTATCTCTATCTCTGTGTGTGTGTGTGTGTGTGTGTGTGTGTGTGTGTGTGTGTGTGTGTGTGTGTGTGTGTGTGTGTGTGTGTGTGTTTTGCATTAATATAACAGAATTAACAGATTGTTTCCAACTCCAGTTTGAATAAAATTTTGGTCTCGGTGAACGAAAATAATTACAATTTTTTCAGCGGTCAAAATTCACATCTCACAATATAGAGTTTAGAAAATTCTGAAGTTCAAAATTTTACATTAAAAAGCATACGGGAAGGCATAAACTTAGCTGAGCAATTAGAATCTTATTTTTTGAATGCAAATCCTTCCGACTAAAAGAACACGAAGTTCAAAAGGGAGCTTCAAAACTGCTTAGCTCCATACCGTATGGTATGGAGCTAAGCAGTTTTGAAGCTCCCTTTTGATAATTTACAAAGATCTATCAAGCAAAAGCAAAAAATCCAGATTACTGATTTTTTTAAAGAGATCAGAAGATGCACAAAATTCAGATGCTGCAGAAGAAAGTTAAAAAGGTGAAGAAGATACTTGTTGAAATTAGAATTTAATTTCTGTAGATCACAATTTAAGTAATACATGTGAAGAGAGATTGTTCTAGAAAACAAAAGTTTGAGGAATAAATGAGGAAGAAGAAAAGTTGGTTCTAAAGTTTGAAGTTGGACAGTAAAAGGGTGCTGACTGATTGCAGCAAGTGTTTGGATGTGTTTTGGAAGGGGGGATTATAAAAGCCAATTCAGAGCAGTGATCGTGGAAGTATCAATACAAAAGGAATACAGAAGAAAAAATGTCTGTGAGACAGAGAGTGGAGAGAGACTTTGTAAGAGATGGGTCATTAATTAACTGCCCTCTTTTGAATGGAGTCTAGAAGACAAAGAGATTATGGGGCACTGTCCCAAATGTGAGAATAACATTTCGTGGTAGGGTACATATGAGATTTGTACAGTGAGTAGCTGTTTAAAAAAAATGTAACTCCAAAAGCAAAAGAGAAAACCCAGTTTTTTGATGAAGAGGAAACAAGTGAGGGTAATCCCTAATTGAAATATGTGATCTTGTCCAAAAATCTGAGTGTCATCAAAGATAAGCATAAAAGCAGAAGAATCTTTTTTGCAAAATAGGACTGGGTTTTAGAAGGATTGAAGGAAAGATGGGTGAAATGAGAAGGGGTGGGTGTGTGTGTGTGTGTGTGTGTGTGTGTGTGTGTGTGTGTGTGTGTGTGTTTTTGGCTGATGCAAGAAAGCAAGCTTATATTGCATCAGCTAAACACACACACACACACACACACACACCCTTCTCATTTCACCCATCAACTCACTCCAAATGTTTATTAGTCTTTGCCTTGAATCTATTTAAGCTATCAACTTCTACAACAGATGGAAGCTTGTTCCAGCAATCAACCACCCACTGTAAATATCGATGCAAAGTAACCATTGAGTTAATCTGCAACTTCAGCTGGGTTATCTAATACTATCCCACGACCATTACATAAGGGTCCGATCTGGTTTGTCCTTCTCTTCTTTGCATTTATATATGTGAAGAATTCCTTATCCCAACTCTTTGCTCTCTTAGCCAGTGATTTCTCATAATCTTCCTTTGCTAGCCTAACCTTTTCTGTGGCACTATTACAGATTAATTTGTAGCTGTTATATGCTTCAGCACTTTTTACTGCTCTAACTTTTCCCTGCCGTCTTTTTCTGCTCAAGTAAATCTGGCAACTTCCTTATTCAACTTGGAATCTTCCTTGTGGAGTATTTTTTAATGGCATATAAGCATTCAAGGCTTCTGTGATTAATGTTTTAAAGGTATACCATAATTCAATTATACTTGCTCTCTGTGAGATATCTATCCAGTTAACAGAGGCCATGTAGCACTTTAAGCCATCATAATTTCCTCTCCTGAAATTATAACCCATTCCTTTACCTTTAATTACTGCTACCTCTCGCTTCATCATCCTCTATAAAACTTCATGATCACTTCCTGCTACTGTCCTGTCAGCCCTATTATGTCATCTAGTTCATGGGTGATGATCTGGTCTAGAATATTCTTTTCCCTAGTACTTTCCCTGACACGTTGATACAAATAACAATCATCTAGTTGATTTAAAAATTCTGTCCCCATGTGGAGTCCCCTTCCCATTTGCTCCAATCAATTAGAGGCAAACACAGTAACAACAACAAGTTAAATAAAAACATATTCTAATTTCAATATTTTGGCTTAGAATATTTAGTCATATATGAAGTAACTTAATACTTCACATTTAAATTAAAATGAAAAATTAAAATTACAAACTTGCAGATTCCCATTATGACTTTGGCTGTTTTCACAGATACTGATGAAGTAATAGAGGATCATGTCATAAAACTTATGTTTTTGTATACATTTCCTAAGAAATAAATTCAGATTTATTCTAATAGGAAGAAGCCCTCATATGTTTCTTAAACTTAAGGTTATACCTGTACAACATGTCAATCAAAAATATTTATTCAAGTTTTATTTTTCTTGATGATAAAATTAAGCTGAAATCAAACAATTCAAACCTGCTACATGCTACCTTAACTCTGTTTTCTGGATAGAGAATGCCCTGGAGACATGGAGGAAAACTAGTGTGAGGGAGGTGCACTATGATTGGTGGAGCTATTGCAGGCCACCACTATCCTTGCCACATTCCTCATTTGTTGTGTACCTGTAGTGAATGTGGAAGGTCTGGGATGGTCTGCTGTTGCCTGACAGATGTGTTTTGCAATGTATTTACTATTAGCTTTCTTAAAGTCTGGATCATTCAGCTTCACTCTTGCTATTGTCCTTGATGTGTAGAACCTTTAGGTATTGTGATTGAATAGCTTCCACTTAAGCTATGGAAAGCATGAGTCAGTGTCATTTGCATGTTCACCAACTTCGTAGATTATGTCCTGACTCTTCTTGGAGGGGGGAACCTCCGAAGTCATTAGAATTTTGATGCCACACCCAATGAAATGAAGACTGACTTTGCAATCCTGGCAACCATTTTGCTCATTCCAGGTTGCAAGGAAATATAAAGGATGGCTGCCCAGCTGCCTAAAAGGTTCTCTTATCCTGTGGAGGGAGGAAGAAAGGTACAAAAAAACTTTTCTATTTTGTAGCTCAGATTCAGATTTGTGTGGCTCAGTGTAGTTCCAGTTCCAACTGCTGGGGGACTGCAGTTTTACAGGGCCCTCAGACTAATACTTACACCTTGCCAGCCTTGAAAGAAAGGTAATTGAGGAAACTGGCCAGAAGAGATTTGCAGAAGAGTTTACAGTTTCCCCTAAACTCTTCTGCAGAAAGTAAACCCTGAATTCTTCACAAGTCTATCAAGGAATGGAAGCAAGATGTTTTTTCCAATTCAAGGGTGAATGTCATTATGGATGTTCCTTATGTTGGAGTGAAGTGTGGCCAAAGCGGAGTAGTGTGTCCAAGGACTCACTACTGTGGGCTAAAAATATATAAAAATCTTTTAATTTATGAACATCTGATTTATGAAACTACAATTTTATAAACAAGAATCTGAAAACTCAAATTCAATTTATGAAGTCAAAGCTCAATATTTTGAACTTTTGTTCAACTGCTCAACTTCAGCAATTCCAGAACACAAAATCTTTTGAAAGTAAAACAATGAGAATGAAATACTTTCATTATTTATGTATTTAATGTGTGGACTCAAGTTCAAATAGCAAAGCTTAGTAAACCCTATAACTTATCTATTAAGAAATCCTATAACTTATCTAATTGTATTAGTAAAAACTAATGATTAATGTGTGTATTTAACATGCACTGTATGCACACATACAATACAGTACAGTACAGTACAATTTTTTTTATTAAAATTTGCCTTCCAATTCATGGTAAAGAAAACTTTTGTAACAGACATTCATTATGCAAATCAAATATGCTTGAGGACTCAATACTGTGGCTCCAGATCAGTAATATAATAACTTCTATTTAAAACAAAAAAAAAAAACACAGATAGAACAGGATCACAGTATTTGCATGATACAAAAACTAATGATTAGAAGACAGTTTTTAAAGGGGGCTAAAGGGTCTATGATTATCTAAATGGGAACTAATGACTAGAAACAAAACAACTTTGAGGACTTGTAAAATATAAGGTTGTGTTGAAAAAATGCCACACATGGTAGAAATGTTATTGTATCTTCAATCCTGCAGACAAAATGGGAAGGTTACATGATGAGGACATTACTGATTGTCACATAGCCTGCTCTAGTTAGTAAAAGGAATTTATTTAGCAAACAATGAATTCACATCCAAGGACTCACTACTGTGGTCCCAGATTAGGAATATAGTAATCTCCCAATTTATGAACTTTACATTTTATAAACAAGAATTTGAAACCTAAAATTCAATTTATGAAGTCAAAGATAAAAAAGAAGGAAGAGAAGAGTTGGAAGGGTCACTGGAAAGATACAGGTTAATGGCATAGACCAAAATTTTTGCACTGCTTTGAAATGTGCTTTTCAAAAATTTAGTTATACATTACTTTAAAAAACAATAGTAGGTACAGGTCAAATTATCCAGAGGTTATTTTCTAAACAGATAAGTTGGCAGCATGAAATAAGGTATTAATTGAAACATATAAAGACTGAAATAAAGCTTACTGTGACAATTACAGAAAATTTCATCCCTTAAGGGTATACCAGTATGCAAGTATTTTATAAAAGAGGGTAGTACTGTTGCATATACCCCTGAGAAAGAACAGTCAGGTTAAGCAATAATGTAAATTAAAATAAATACAAATTTACAAAAGAATGTAATGTGAAATATAATACAAATGTAAGTGAAGTGCAGAAGGAGTGAAAGTTAATTATATTAATGTGGTTGAAAATTAAAATTCAATTTAAAGCAGAGAAATTTTATCAAAAAAGTGTGGACAAGCAAATGGTATAGGCAATGGTAAAATTCTTGGGGAGGAAGGGAAGAAAAAGATGGTGAAAAGAAGGGAAAATAGCGATAGGATTGAGAATAAACAGAGTGTTCATATCACTCTCGTATTACACTAATAGTTTTAAGAACAGGAAAAAAAAATATAAAAAGACAGTATAAAGATAAAAAGTGTAGAAAAAGTCATTAAAAATACTGAACTTACTGGATGTGTAAGGCCCAAGAACCCTTATACCAAAACCCTTTCTTTAAGGGTTCTGGTATAAGCAAACATTAGTAAAAATGGGTATTAATACCATAGACTTGTAGAGAAGAAGGGAGATCGAAATCAAAACTAAAAGTGGGAGTTACCTGGAGTCATTAAGTCAAGCGAAGGAGAGACATACACAGCCAAGATGCAAAAGGGAAAAACAATGACAAGTCACCGAGTTATATAGATTCAGAGACGCAGATAGGGATGACCTCTATTGTTGGGGGGGGAAAAAAAGTGGAAGCGATGGCCTAAAAACATGAAACGCCAGACAAAAGGATGCAGACATACTAATATGTGAAGGAACATTGTGAAACAGAAAGTAGATCAAGAATAATTCCGAACTACAGGAGATAAAATTCTGGTAAAATTTAGATGATCAGAGAACAGGGTTTGTGGATCACAGCTTCAAACTTCCAAGATGACAAACTGATGTAGTAATAGAAAAGCTCAGTTTGGCACATCTGAGGTTGATTGAAGGTTTAGTGAATCCAATGAAGAGCATGACAAAAAATCCGGCAGGCAAAAAACTTTTGATGGAAACAGAATTAAAAACCTTGAAGAAGAAGAATTTTCAACCAAATAAAACGCCTGGTTAAATGATGCAAGGCTACCATACAGACAGTAGATCTAAGACTGGTGTCAAAGAAGCAAAGTGCCAAACCTAGCGGTTGTGATCAGGGAAGATACATACTTAACAAGTCCAGGAATAAAAAGCCAAATGTACAGGATTCCAAAAAGTAGAAAGGACGAATTCAAACTAAATGTGTGAAAAAACTTAGAGTAAAGCAACAGTAATCTCATTCCCAGAAAGAACCTTAAATGGAAGCCATGAACAGTGATTGCTAAATAAGTAGTGGAAATCCCATCAATTTTTAATTGTAGAAGAAACTATACTGAAACAGTATTTGGTGAAAAAGGGAGGTATATTATTATTTAAAAGCTTCTTATAAAAAACTTTTATTGCTTTGCTGAAAAGGATATGGTTGCTGCGTATGTTGGCTAATCTGATAGCTTGAATACAAATAGTGTTTTTGTGAATTTTATTGGAAATATTACATTGCCAATTTGTGAGGTAAATGACCTCAAAGTTAAAATAGTTTCTTTTGTCATAAATTTCAATAAGATGAACTGCATCATTGCAGAGTGTAATTTTCAGATCAAGGAAGTTGGCTGTGCAATTATCAACATTTTCTTTATTGAGTTTAAGTTCAGAGGGTTAAATATCTGCAGCTAAGCATTCAAAGTCGGAATTTAAAACTAAGATATCATCAACATACCTGAAAGCTAAAAATTTATGATTGGGATTGCTAGTAAAAAATAATTCCTCATAGTAGTGTAAAAACAAGTTAAAGGATGGAAATTTGTGAACTCACGGGAACTCCAATTATTTGTTTGTATGCAAACTTGCCATTGAAAATAGAGTTATTGAGTATACAAATGTTGACGAGGTTGTCCCAAGTACTCTCATGGATATTAAGTTTCTCATGGTATTTGTTGAACAATTGTTTTAGCATAAACGCCAGTAGGTTAAGTGAGATGGAGGTGAACAGTTTGGTAAAATCAAAAGTTTCAATACTAGTTATAAAGAGATTGTATCTAAAAATGTTTAAAATATTGGTTATTGTTAATAATCCAGGTAGTAGTAAGATTGCTGAAGATGGTGTTTAGCTGTCTGAAGAACTGATTGCAGGGTAGGCAACAGCCACTATTTCTTAGTTCAGGCACCGTGCGTACTTTTCATTTCCACAGATACTTTATTTATTTTAAAAACCACACATTATTTTTATATTTATATATATATATATATACACATATATATACACACGCACAAACACAAGGCTCTGGTGACATTAGAATGGGACAATCGATGGATCTGGTAACCAGAAACATGTCACAATCTGCAGATTTCCAACTCTGTAACACCATCCATGTTTGTGCTTATGTTGGGGAGCACGGTTAGCATACAACTGTGAGAAATGGACTGCATTCTAGCCCCCACTGCCTCAAATTCCTCTGATGCTATTCCCTTGTGCAGGGAGAAGCTTAGAGAAAAAGAATAGTATAGAGTTATCTTCTGTGACAAATTGCATTTCTCCTGGGATCAATCCAGTGTTGTATGTACCATATGTACAAGTGGAAATATAGCAAGAACAGAAGTAAAGCAGCCTGTGTCAGGGAGCAGCATACCAGGTGAACACCTGGAATCATGGCATAGGCAGCCATCAATTACAATGGCGATTCACCTCTAATCATTATTGATTGCATGCTGACAGCAAGACATTATGCTGAAACAATCCTTAACACCAGTGCTTCTACCCATCTTATGCTACACCCCAAACATTATTTTCCAGTAAGACATGCTTGCTCATATACAGCTTTCATATCCCAACAGTGCATACATGATTTCTTGGCCTACAGTTCACCGTCATCCACCAAACACTTGTGGTGGATGAGGGTACAGTCACTGCCCTCAGCCCCTAATGATTGTTGACTAATTTACAACACAAGGAAGAAGCATGGCTTAGCATTCACCAAAATGACAGCTACCACTTTCTTAATGCCTTACTGTAAAATTTGACCACTTGAATTGCTGTTAATGATGGCTATACTCAGGGGTATGGTGGTAAATTTTTAACAACTGGCTCTCTAAAAGAAAGCAGGGGTTCTGGTGATTAGAACAGATTTTAGTTTTTGACGCTTCCCTGGTGTCAAAAACACATCTGAGTCTGGGAGAGACGAGTCATGTGATTGATGCCATCATCTACACAAAAGAATCATGGGAGACAGGTGGCACCGTAGATGATGGCATCAATCACATGACTCGTCTCTCCCAGACTCAGATGTGTTTTTGACACCAGGGGAGCGCTGGCTGCTTTCGATGACTCTTTTCACAACCACATGACCCTCCGTTCTTATGCTCCGATATTTTTTTCCAATAGCTGCTACCCATAATCCTTTGTGCAGGCCACACTTCGTTATTTTTTTTATTTTTATTTTAAATTTTGCTGCTGGATGGCATCACATTTTTTTTTCATACTGAGGTCTATAAGCTTTATGGGCAAGAACCCCAAATGGGAATATTATATTAAATTATAGTTTTGAAATTAATTTCAATAAAATCTGAGGAGAAATTAAAAGTTAAATAACATTTCCCGACTGTGGTTAAAATTTGAAAATATATGCCCATGTCTGTAAATTATAAGGTAAACATTGCAATTTCCAAGCTGTAATTATAATGTTCTTATTATTCTGGAAAAAATTTGAAAATCTTCATTAAAGACAATATCAACTTGCACAGATCTTTACTAATGATAAAGTTCTCAATTCAGATAACATACCATTATGAGGACAGTCCATTCTTTTTTTTCATTTCACATATCAGGTCTTCAAGTATTGTTCGAGAAAGTATTCATCACTTGTTTGCAGTATGGAAAAATTTTCGGATTCCACCTTGTGGCACCGAAATAATTGTGATGTCTTTAAAGATGTACACCTCCTCTGGTAAAACCTATGACCGCTTTTCAACGGATACTCTCTCTTCTAATTCTCTAAATCACTACTCTTTCAAGTGCTCAGTCTGTGCACTTGAAAGAAACAAATGAGAACTTGAAGTTGTTGACAAATATTAGTATGCACCAATCACTCTCTCTTAATTCTCTGAGAGAATTAGGAGAGAGTGATTGGTGAATTAGAAGAGGGAGAGTGATTGAAGAGCGTGCCACTCTACGGTTTATAGTCATTGTCGATTTAACAACCGGCTTAGAAAATTCTTGAAAATTTAACAACCAGCTCATGTGAGCCAGGTTCCGCACCACTGGCTATATTTCATACTGATGTGCACTGCATTTTCACAAGTAAATACTACAGAAGTGATATAAAAACTTAATCATTCCTGCTTACACTGAATCTGTCACTGCTTCCATTGAGCTCAAAGAATGTACTCCTTTATTTACCTAAAAAGGTAATTTAATTTTAATGGCAAGCAGCTTATTTAAAATGAGTGTATATTTAAGCTGAGAAGAAGAGATAACTGTAGAATAAACATCCAAAAATTTTCCTTTAGTCAAATAGTGAGTGGCTGCTGGAATTAACTTCCACATACTCTTGTGGAGTTTGGAAGGCGATTTTAATTCAAATTCAAAACATGGATTGGACAAACACTTGAGGGAAAGAGATGAGAGAAGGTGACATTGGCTACATTAATTTTTTTTTTTTTTTTTTTTTTTTGTTGATACTATACAGGTTTGCTTGCTTGCTTCCTTGTATTATTTTGCTAAGACTAATATAAAATATCACTGCACATAGGTGACAGGTACAGCTATGTGTATATACAGTCGATTCCGGTTATTTGGGACACATTGGGACTACTGCATTTTGGCCCAATTAAGCGGCTGCCCCAATTATCCGAAGTTTCACGTAATAGTTAAAAATACAATGGATCCCTGCTTTACATTTGATTCACTGTACAATCAAATCACGTTACAAAGGACTCACCATAGTAAAGTACCGTTCACTATACGATGTGTAGTAAGTGCCATCATTGTGATTACGTTTGGGAATTGAATTTTAATTCTCTTAAACGGCAATTCTAATTAGCAAAAATAGGAGGAAATTTATCCACAGGCTATAAAAGTAAAGATATATTAAGCACAAATTTACCTTTTATTACCTTACCAATTAAAAAAAATTAAGTGGTATGTGAAAATCGGAAGAATATACGTGATAATCGGAATAATTAATATGTACTGTAATATGTACATACGAACTAGTTGACATTTCTGTTCACTGATGGGTGGGGGTTAAAATTTAAAACAATAAAAAGATAAGCAATCAATAACAAAGAACACGGCACACACAAATTGCAAGTAACACAATATGCGCAAGTGAGAACGGAGTAACGAGTTATGAAGCTTTAAAAATAGGAGTGAAGAGAAGATTCTGAAAATTAATTTTTTTTATATGATTGAAGATTCCATGGAAGTGTGAACACATTTCACCATAATAACACAGAGAATTCCAGCTGTCGGTATTATCACAAATTCAATAAGATCGACTTTACTATCCGTTTATGATAGATTGCACTAACAGAAAAGCCCAACAAACAGGTGACTGCTAATTGTTTTATGGTTGTGACCGGCAGAAATCTGACCGAACCACGTGTATGGTCAGAGACAATCATAGGGTAATCTCCAATGCTGCGGTCTCCTGCCCCGATTAAACGGCATGTTGTCCCAATTAAGTGAAGTAAACCCTGGCTATTTTCTCGATTGGGTTCTGTTCTTTAAGATTTGCCCCAAATAAATGGCTGCCCTGATTAACCGGTGGCCCAAATAACCAGAATCCACTGTATATCCAATTAATTATGTCAAAAATCAAAAACTTACCCAGATATATTTGAAATCACAAGCTTGATGATCTTGAAATATTACTTTCAAAGAATGGCTTGTTGTGGGCATGGTTTCAAGAATTCTTGCTTGAACTTCTTGCTTCAGAAGAGCATTAGCTGCTGTACTGGTACCTAAAAGAATAACAAACTCAAAATTAGAATATTTTTTTTATAATAATAATACAGTATTTCAAAAATCCAGAACTCTCAAAATTCTGGTACTTACATAATATTTCTGTGAAGGTAATCAATCATACAAGGACAGAAGAGGAAAAAAAATAACCAGATTTGGAAAAAAAAAGTCTGCATGGTTTTCAATATTTGTAAACTAGTAGCTGTTTTTAACTGAGTTTGTCACGCTGATTTCAGAAATGTTATTTGTTTTTTCTCTATCATGTAGCATTTTTTCACAAATCAATTAAGTTGATGTCATGAGTTGTATTATTGAATGTATTAAGTTAGGAATAAATGCTGGGAATTTGTAAACTAAATCTTCAATGTTGAACAACACTGCATTCGGTCATTTGTTTCTTGACCTTGAGAGCTCTACGCAACAGTGTTTTTAGCATGAACTCTGTTTATTTATGAGGTTATCATGCCAAACTTGTGCTAAAAAGTGAGTAAAATGCCTTCACTCAAATGTTGAATTAATCAGAGCTTATTTTGTTATATTGGCAGAAGTCATGTAGTCCTCAACCAAAGATAAGATATTACTGAATTTGTAAAATATGTATTTTTAGTGCTTATTTTGGAGTGAAACTTAGTGACCAAGATAAACAATGGGCTCCACATAAATTTTGCTGAGCCTGTGTGGAAGCATTGAGATTGCGAAAAAATGGAAAAAAGAAGATGACTGTTACTTCTGCTTAGTTAATGCAGAAGGATAGAATGCAAAGAGTAAGAAGGGCACTGCGTATCCTAATTTTCCATCTGCCATTAGACAAGTCCCACTTCTTTTCACAGTATGAACTCAACAATCTGATAAGAGAATTAAATTTACCATAGGAATCTGCAGAAATCCTTTTCTAGACTTCAAAAAAGTCTAGAACTACATCAGAAAATCTTCTAGCATATGGGACATTTTTCTCATGGTACAGAGAGAGAGAACAAGAACCAGTCCCTACTTTTCTGAGGACAATTCTATGTTTTTCTGTAGTAATATAAATGTCTTAATGAACTATTTAGGAATTACAGTCAACACTCTTTATAGTGACCCTCTCTTTAACGGGATGCTAACACATTATAGCTTCCCATGTGGTTGGTCCCGGCCAATTTCTCATTAACCTAATGCTATTTTACATTCAATATGTGACCTTGAAAAAAAAAAAAAAACTTAATCTGAATTTTTACTTTATTACAATAGTCATTTAAAAATGACAGAACGCTTCAAATATATTGAGTAATTGCAGCCTGACCAGTAATTGACCATGAAAAATAATTTAAGATTTCCCACATTCTTTTCTCGCAGTGCAGTAATCAAATGAACATCGGCTAGAAGTAAGTTACAGTGTATGTTTATTGGTATGGGTCCAAGAAAGTGGACAGCTTTGCAATCGCAGAAAATTAGGATTTTGCAAGCTGTAGATAATGGTGTGCATTCTAAGACTGATGTCGCCAAAACGTTCTGCATTCCTAAGAGTACTCTGTTCACTATTCAGAATAGTGAACAGAGGATTAGGAAAAGATTGAAAGTTCTCACTCCAAATGTTTATCTAGTTCTGGATTGAATCTATTTAAGCTATCAATTCTACAACAGAAGATGGAAGTTGTTCCAGCAATCCACCACACACTGGCTAAAGGCAAACTTCCACACATCTATCCTATAACTGCCTTTCCTGAATTTGAATTTATGCCCTCTCAGGTGATTATTCTGAGCAAGAGGAAGAATCCGATCAGCACTGAGCATACTCAAACCATTCAAGGCTTTATACACCTCAATCAGATCACCTTGCATGTACCTAGTCTGCAGACACTGTAATTTGCAAAACTTAACCCTTCCTTCATAAGAACAACCCTTTCTTCCATTCACTAATCTTGTTGCCCTTCTCTGCGCTCGCTCCAGCAGATCTACATCCTTCCTAAAATGAGGGCTCCAGACATGTATACAGTACTCAAGGTGTGGCCTGACCATTGCCTTATACACAGGATAATCACCTCCTTACCCCTGCTAGAAAAATCCCTGTATATTATTGACAAGACACCACGAGCTACTCTTGCAGACCGTCTGCAAGAGTAGCACTGCTCAGAAAACTTCATATCTGCCTGCACAATTATCCCCAGGTCCTTTTCATTCTCTAACACTGTCAGTGTGGTACCACCCAGTTCATACGTTACTCTGGGGTTAGTGCTTCCCATATGCAGAACTTTACATTTGTCAATATTAAACTTCAGCTGCCTCCTCTCAGCCCATCTGCTCAACTTTTCTAGATCGTGTTGCAGCAGCGTACTGCCATTAGTGTCATTAACAACCTTGCCAACTTTCGTATCATCTGCAAACTTGGACATTAAGCTTGATATACCATCATCAATATCATTAATAAATACAGAAAACAACAATGGACCCAACATTCAACCCTGCGGGACTCCACTAATAACATTAGTCCACAATGAGCAGTGTCCATTGATTACCACTGTCTTCTCCCACTCAACCATCCCTTTATCCATAGCAGCAATTTGCCTCCAATGCCACACTGCTCCAATTTGTTCAGCAGTCTTCCACGTGCAAAAGCCTTTTTAAGATCCAGATATATGATATCAAGTTATTCCCTGCATCCAGTTCCTTTGTGACCACATCATATTATCCAATCATTGGCCAGGCAAGACTTTCCCTTAACAAAACCATGCTGTGTCCGAGCTATAATGAAGTCTTGTCTAGATGATCCTGCAGTGCTTCTTTTACCAGTGCCTCCATTAATTTTTCTGAAACAGAAGTTAAACTGACAGGTCTATAGTTATTTGTGTTGCCCTTTGATCATCCTTTGCGAATTGGGGTCACATTTGCACATCTCCGGTTCATGGAAACCTCCCCTGAGTAAAAGAAAATTCTCATAATTATGGCTAAGGATTTTCTTACTTCCTTTGCTGCCATGTTTAATATAACTGGATAGATCCCGTCCGCCTCAGGTACCTTTTTTATGTTTATCTTCAACAATTTCTCCTCCACTTTCCTCTCAGTTATTACAAAATCATCTAGCTCACTGCCAGAGCTCAATTCACCTCTGGCATTCCCCTCCCTAAATAACTCCTCATGTGTGAATGTAGATGCAAAATACTCATTTAGTTTGTTAGCTAGCTGAGCAGAATCATCAACAGTTGAACCATCGATATCATGTAGACCAATCTGATTCATCCCTTTCCTTCTAGAGTTTAAATAGGTAAAGAACTCTTCTATTTTTATCTTTGCATCCTTTGCCAAAGATTTCTCATAATCTGCCTTTGCCTGCCTAACTTCCTTAGTGACTTGGTTACAGACCAGCTTATATCTATCATAGGCTTCCGTGTCACCCATTAATTTGATTCTTGCACTGCTTCTATTGGAATGTGTCCTTTGTGTCCTTTGCCAAAGATTTATCATAATCTGCCTTTGCCTGCCTAACCTCATTAGTGACTTGGTTACAGACCAACTTATATCTATAATAAGCTTCCACGTCACCTATTGATTTATATGTATCCCACGCATTTTTCTTCTCTGCCATATGTCTCATTAGTTCATCTGACATCCATTTAGGCCTAAACCTTGAACAATATTTCTTAGTTGGTATGTAAAGCCTAGTAGCTAACAAGATTAATTCTTTGAATGCTTCCCATTTTGAATTTGCTGTTGGTAACATCATCAGTTGGTCCCACCGTATAGAATTTAAATACTGTCTCAGACCACCTTTCTTTGAATGCTTCCCATTTTGAATTTGCTGTTGGTAACATCATCAGTTGGTCCCACCGTATAGAATTTAAATACTGTCTCAGACCACCATAGTCGCCTTTACGAAAGCAAAAACCCTTCCCATTAACCCCTGATGGTAGTTACCTCTTTCAGTAAATCCCACTTCAGCACACTGTGATCACTGCCACCTAGTGGTTCATTTATCTGCAGATTCTTAATGCATGAAGAATCACTACTGATAACCCGATCCTGCTGATTAGAAAACAATCATCCAATAAATCCACAAAAACCTTGCTAGTGTGCAAGTGACCAACCCACAAATTCCAGTCAATATCTGGGAAATTAAAATCCCCCATTATAAGACTCTCTGATTTACTGGCCCACTATTTCCCGGTACAGTTTCTTATTATACTCATCAGTCATTAGGCATATAACACACTCCTACTCTCAATTTTGATCTCCCAGTGCTTAAGTCAGGCCAAACTGACTCAACACTGCACTGTCCAGCCATTTCAAACTGGCTGTACTTCCTCGGATTTTGTGTGTTTCTTAACTAACAATATAACCCCTCCTCCCTTCCTATACACATTGTACTCCCCAAATTCCATTTCTGGATTTCTTATATCTGTGTGACACCACATCTCTGATATCCCAACAACATCTGCCTTTGATGTTTTGAGCAATACCTCAAATTCATCAAATTTATTTACCAAACTCCTAGCATTCCTAGCAAAGGGGGATGTCTTTGTGTGTGCACGATGTAAGGAGTGCAAGGAAATCAGGCGACAACTCAGCATTGTTATGGGCCTTTATGAGAGCTTGAAGGACAGGGTGGATGCCCTCGAAGGAAATAAATTGAGGGGCCCATCAAGCTCTCAGCTGCCCACATCAACGCCAGAGCTTGCACTTGGTCATCAGGCAACACAGAGGCAGCCCCCTAGGCAGAATGCGCTGGTCCCACAGGAACTAGTAGTTGTTGGTGACTCTATTGTCAGGGAAACGGGGAACATGCTTTGTAAAAAGGATAGGTGGAATAGGACCAGGGTATGTCTGCCAGGGGCAAAGGTTGATGACGTTGTAGAGCGGATATCATCTTTTAAGGGCACAAAAGGTGATATAGTTGTACACGTTGGCACTAATGATATTAAGAGTAGGAGACCGGCGGAATTATTATTTAGCAAGTACAGGTCACTGTTGAAAAAAAGCCGTGAATTAGGGTTGAACTTGAAAGTGTCTGCAATTCTGCCCAGACACGATAGGAGGGAGTATATGATGAGAGCCTTGTCGATCAATTCGGCCCTGGAAGGATTATGCAAGGCTCCAAGGGGTAGAATTTTTTTCAGCCTGGACTGTACTTGTTAACAGGAGAGATTGCTTCTACAGGGATGGGATACACTTAAATAGAAAGGGTGCAAGAATTTTTGCTGATGCTGTCGAGGCAGTGTTAGGTGGGTCGGAAAACTGCTAGTTGGGGGGGATACAAGGACTAATAGATTAACAGTAGCCACTGGCAGCGGTGGAAGTGATTCTTGCACTGCTTCTATTGAAATGAGCAGAAACCTGAAAAACAAGATGCAGGATATTTCAGAGACTGCTGGTAGTCATTGCGGTACAAGTAAACACATGGGTTGTGTTAGGGTAGCTAAGAATAGAAACAGGTGCATGTATACCTGCGTGTACACCAATGCTAGGAGTTTGGTAAATAAATTTGATGAATTTGAGGTATTGCTCAAAACATCAAAGGCAGATATTGTTGGGATATCAGAGACGTGGTGTCACACAGATATAAGTAATGCGGAACTGGAATTTAGGGAATACAATGTGTATAGAAAGGATAGACAGGACAGGAGGGGAGGAGGGGTTATGCTATTAATTAAGAAACACATAAAGTCCAAGGAAGTGAAGCCAGTCGACATTGATGGACAGGGCAGTGTCGAGTCAGTTTGGTGTGACATAAGCATAGGGAAATCAAAATTGAGAGTAGGAGTGTGCTATAGGCCTAATGACTCTGATGAGTATAATAAGATATTGTACAGGGAAATAGAGTGGGCCAGTAAATCAGAGAGTCTTATAATGGGGGATTTTAATTTCCCAGATATTGACTGGAATTTGTGGGTTGGTCACGCGCACACTAGCAAGGCTTTTGTGGATTTATTGGATGATTGTTTTCTACATCAGCATGTTCGTGAGGCAACAAGAGGGAGCAATACTCTTGATCTGATTATCAGTAGTGATTCTTCATGCATTAAGAATCTGCAGATAAATGAACCACTAGGTGGCAGTGATCACAGTGTGTTGAAGTGGGATTTACTCAAGGAGGTAACTACCATCAGAGGTAAAGGGAAGGGTTTTTGTTTTCATAAAGGCGACTATGATGGTCTGAGACAGTATTTAAATTCTATACAGTGGGACCAACTGATGATGTTACCAACAGCAAACTCAAAATGGGAAGCATTCAAGGAACTAATCTTGGAGGCTACCAGGCTTTACATACCAACTAAGAAATATTGTTCAAGGTTTAGGCCTAAATGGTTGTCAGATGAACTAATGAGACATGTGGCAGAGAAGAAAAATCCATGGGATACATACAAATTAATGGGTGACATGGAAGCCTATGATAGATATACGTTGGTCTGTAACCAAGTCACAAAGGAGATTAGGCAGGCAAAGGCAGACTACGAAAAATCCTTGGCAAAGGATGCAAAGAAAAACAGAAAAGAGTTCTTTACATATTTGAACTCGAGAAGGAAAGGGATGAATCAGATTGGTCCACTGGATATTGATGGTTCAACAGTTGAGGATCCTGCTCAGGTGGCTAACAATCTAAATGAGTATTTTGCATCTACATTCACGCATGAGGAGTTATTCAGGAAGGAGAATGATGTAGGTAAAGTAAACATTGGCAGTGAGCTGGATGATTTTGTAATAACTGAGAGGAAAGTGGAGGAGAGATTGTTGAGGATAAACATAAAAAAGGCACCTGGGGTGGATGGGATCTATCCAGTTATATTAAAGGAGGCAGCAAAGGAAGTATGCAAACCCCTAGCCATAATTATGAGAGCTTCTTTGGACTCAGGGGAGGTACCCATAGACTGGAGATGTGCAAATGTAACCCCAATTCACAAAGGAGGATCAAAGGCTGACACAAGTAATTATAGACCTGTTAGTTTAACTTCTGTTCCAGGTAAATTAATGGAGGCACTGGTTAAAGAAGCACTGCAGGAACATCTAGACAAGAATTTAGTTATAGCTCAGACGCAGCATGGTTTTGTTAAGGGCAGGTCTTGCCTGACCAATTTGATTGGATACTATGATGTAGTCACAAAAGAACTGGATGCAGGGAATAACTTTGATATTATATATTTGGATCTTAGAAAGGCTTTTGATACTGTTGCACATGGAAGACTGCTGCACAAATTGCAGCAGTGTGGCATTGGAGGCAAATTGCAGCTATGGATAAGGGGATGGTTGAGTGGCAGAAGACAGAGAGTGGTAATCAATGGACACTGCTCAACGTGGACTAATGTTATTAGTGGAGTTCCTCAAGGTTCAGTGTTGGGTCCGTTGTTGTTTTCGGTGTTTATGAATGATATTGATGATGGGATATCAAGTTTAATGTCCAAGTTTGCAGATGATACAAAGGTTGGCAGGGTCGTTAAGGACACTACTGACGCTATGCTGCTGCAACAGGATCTGGAAAGGTTGAACAGATGGGCTGAGAGGTGGCAAATGAAGTTTAACATTGACAAATGTAAAGTACTACACATGGGAAACAGTAACCCCAGAGCAACGTATCAACTCTGCGGTACTACACTGACAGTGGTGGAGAATGAAAAGGACCTGGAGGTAATTGTGCAGGCAGATATGAAGTTCTCTGAGCAGTGCAGACGAGCTGCAAGAGTAGCTCATGGTGTCTTGTCAAAGATATACAGGAATTTTTCTAGCAGGGATAAGGAGGTGATGATATAAGGAGGTGTATAAGGCAATGGTTAGGCCACATCTTGAGTACTGTATACAGGTCTGGAGGCCTCATTTCAAGAAGGATGTAGAGCTGCTGGAACGGGTACAGAGAAGGGCAACAAGATTAGTGAATGGAACGAAGGGTTGCTCTTACGAAGAAAGGCTTAAGTTTTGCAAATTACAGAGTCTGGAGACTAGGCACCGGCGAGGTGATCTGATAGAGGTGTATAAGGCTTTGAATGGTTTGAGCATGCTCAATGCCAATGGGATTCTTCATCTTGCTCAGAATAATCACCTCAGAGGGCATAAATTCAAATTGAGGAAGGACGGATGTCGAATAGATGTGCGGAAATTTGCCTTTGGCCAGCGGGTGGTTGGTTGGTGGAACCGACTTCCATCACTTGTTGTTGAAGTTGATAGCCTAAACAAATTTAAAGCTCAACTGGACAGGTATTTCGAACGAACGGAGGGGTGAAATGGGAGTGGAGTTTTTTTTTTTTTTTTTTGGCTGATGCTGAATAAGCTTGCTTTCTTGCATCATATGCCTCTACTAATGCTAATGCTAATTTGTGTACAAGCAAGCATACATGCACCTGTTCCTCCTCTTAGCTGCCCTAACATAGCCCATATGTTTACTTGTACTGCAATGACTCCCAGCAATCTCTGAAATCCCCTGCATCTTGTTTTCCAGGCTGCTGCTCATTCCAATAGAAGCAGTGCAAGAATCACTTTCACCTCTGCCAGTGGCTACTGTTAATCTATTAGTCTGTGTATCCCCCCAAGCTAGCAGTTTTCCGACCCACCTAACACTGCCTCGATAGCATCAGCAAATATTCTTGCACCCTTTCTATTTAAGCATATTCCATCCCTGTATAAGCAGTCTCTCCTTAGGTTGTCTTTCTGGACAACCAAATTGAAATGATAAAAATAAATGGCAGCATGATAAGAGAAAGTGTCAGAATTCACTTACCTTATAATATAAATGGTTTGGATTTTCGTTTTTGATTATAATAAGTGGCTGATAACAATAACAAGCATACACTGTATTACATGGTACCCACATTGAGATGAGATGCCGGCAATGTGTCAAATTATGACTCATCACCAGATTGTGTACACTGTCAGCAACTCTGAAGTGATGGCCACTGCAGGTGTTATCCACAGCGTAGGTCACCTTCCAGGCTCTCCCTCTCACTTAAATTCTGTTGTCCATTTCTTAACCATGAAATAGGATGGGCATCTTCCACAAATGTTGTTACTGAATCCTCATGAATTGCTTTTGGCATTAGTCCCTTTGTTTTCACAAACATTTTATGACTGTATTGGTGACTAATTTTGTCCATGTTTCCTCATTCAGACAACTGTTGATTTAAGGACCTTGTAATCAAAAAAAGAACATCAGTGAAACTGCATGAAACTCTATAAGTTACTATTTGAAGTGTTATATACTAAGTACAGAAATTTTTATCATGGTACACAACATTTTCATACACAGGACACAAACTTTTCAAATCCTCCTTGTACATAATATTTACTTATTTTCTTAATTGATTCTCCCCATATATAGGTAGAATGGACCTATATTCTTCCTTCTTCTGTCTCAAATGCTATCTTACAAATTGCAACTTATATCTTACAATATACCTGTATTTATTCACTTGAACTCTATCTATTTTAATAATGATTTCCTTTCCATCCCCTTTCCGACATCATAACTTTAGTCTTTATCAAAATTTATTCTCATTTTATTCTTTACAAATTTTCTTCATCACAACTTTCTCTAAGTCTTCCCAACAAAATCTGTAGTCTCTCTTCTAAATCAGATATCTCCATCATATCATCTGAAAATACTGCAATCTATAACAATTCAACATCCCTTATCTTTACATGCTCCTTTTTCATCTCTCCTTCCTTCCCCATTACCTTTCTCACTATTATTTCTACATAATATATTGAAAAATGTTGGAAAGAATACCCTTGTCTGATCACTTCATCTATTTCTATTTTGATCATGTCACCTGAATCCATTTTCAACATAACTCTTTGATCACAATACAGTTTCTCTATTGATCTATATCTCCAATCAATTCCCATATTCTTCAGCACTTTCAACTGTTTTACAATTTACTATATCAAATGCTTTTTCTAATCTACAAAACAAATAAAATGCATTCTTATTTATTAGTATTTGCAAATGATCAAGGAAGCAAGTTTATATGCCATCAGTCAAAAAAAAAAAAAAAACATCCCACCTCATTTATCAATTTGTCTAATTCTTCCTTAAATATATTCAAGCTTCATGACACCAGATTGAAGTTGACAGGCTGAAAAAAAATTTTCACACATCTATCCTAAACCATCCTTATCAATTTAAATTCATGTCCCCTTATGTGTGCCATCTGAGCAAGAGTTAGGAATTCCTTATTTCCATCTGCATTTAATTTACTTTTTTTTTTTTTTTTTTGATTTGGTAATTGTTGGCGCATCGGCTTCTGTGGCCATATTGCACCTCCCAAGGTTTTTGAAGTACTTTGATCCAAGCCCGAGGCGGGAATCGAACCCGCGACCTTTGGGTTGCCGGGCAGGTACTTTACCCACTCGGCTAGCCCGGTCGGCATTTAATTTACTCAATCCATTTAAGACCTTAAATACTTCACTTAGGTTTCCTCACATGTGCCTAATTTCTAGATGCTATCAATTCAGTATTAATTAAATGGAGAATTATCTTTTAAAATACTGATTACGACCTCAGTCGCATTCTGTACTATTCTATTCTTAAATTCATTATTTAAAAACTTCATTTCAAATATTAAATCATACTTCCCTTTTTTTTTCTTATTCTGTATTTCTCTATACGAATCCCTTAGCCATTCTTCACCTACTTCATCTGTATTTCTTAAGCAATTATTATGCTCTATATTTCCTTTTTCTTTTGCTGTGTTCACATTCCATCCGTTTCCCTTATCATTTCCATCACTATATTTCCTCATATCCCAATACTTCCCCCACTGATTTCAATAACCCTACTCTTTATTTCAATCCAGTTCTTACTAAGTCTTCACTTTTGACCTTACCTATCAATAATCTTCATTGCAAAGTTGTCCTTATGCATGCTCCTAATCTTATTATTATTATTATTAGCCTTACAATGCAAGGAAGCCTGAGGCTTATGCTGCACCAGCCAAAAAAAAAAAAAAAAAAAAAAAAATTCGATGTTACCCTGAGAGAGAAAGAGAGAGAGAGAGTCAGAAGTAGGAAGGAATCACCAAGAAAGAGAAGAATGATGATATCCAGCTCACGACATATTCCATTTCTTAATTCTAAAATACCTCAAATTTCTGCCAATGCTATATCCCTCTAAATTCTCATAAACTCTGCTGATATATCCTTATTATATTTTGGATTTTTATCAATATCAGATCCTGCATATGAATGTGCACTTTTCACACTGTTCCCTATACCTTTCTCTTACCATTATACAATCCAGTTGATATCTTCTGACAACCCCTAGAATTTTTGAAGTGCAATGCCACAAATAACAGTTGTAAATAAACGAAGTATTATTGAATTTAAAAGTTTCATTAAAAAAAATTAAAAAATTACATTTAATAAGAATACTAAAACTAATACTAAAACCACTTGCAGACAATGGCTGAGGATTGATATATAAGAAGTAGAATTTAAAAATAAAAAATAAAAAACTTCATCAAGAAAAAAATAAATAAATAAAATATTGAGTAGTGTCAGATCACGCATCACCATAAATATAAAAGAACTGTAGCATAGCACCACCACCACTACCTCTGGGTTAAACAGTAGCCTGGGCTATAATTTAAAAATTTATGGTATTTCTGCGGGAATTTTTCTCTATAGACTGGCATAATTATGCTTTATTCTAAATTCAATTTGAATAATAAATAGTTAATCAACATTTTTCCTGTCAAACATCTCAATGAAGTATGTTTTCTTTCCTTCATTATCCACCTTCTGATAATCATCCTCCAAATGCATTTGCTGAAAATAAAAAAGAAAAGAATTTTTGCTGAAAATCTTCAGACATTTAGACAATGTTTCTTTCTTTTTTTTCCCCTGGCTTTCTACCCATGCACAGTACTGTATAGGTTCATTAAAATTTTGTGTCTGAGATTATCAAAAATTAAGAAACTACTAATTTTAATATTAAATTTATTCTACATAACTGAAAGAAAATATACCAGTGATCTCAAAACTTATAATAATATATACTACCTCTTTTGTGGAACTGTCTCGCAAACTGTATTAGGCACTGAGATGAATGAGACAAATTCAGCTTTTGACATGATGTTTGATGAAGAGCAGTTACTAATTTCCAAACTGAATATATATTTCTACAAGCCATATTGATTCTTGTTCCTAGGAAGAGAATAACGATCATAATTATAATATATTGTTATACATTTATACATATTTTTAAATATATTTTTATAACAATAAAAAAATTGGAAACCTAAATTACCAGAACTTACCTCCCAACTGCTTATGTATTGGATTAATGGATGAGATTAATTTAAGGGGTGTGAACATCACTCGGTTAGTCTCATCCATTAATACATAAGCAGTTGGGAGGCAAGTTCCGGTGGCCCCTCCGTAGCCAGGTGGGAAGGAGCAGCAGTGCGTAACACACACTTCTTGATTAGACCGGGGTTTGATCCCATCACCACCAAAATACGGAGAATGCAGAAAGGTTCGGGAATTACCACGCATATTCCTGGAGCAATATGGCCTTAGTTGCTAATGCTCCTAAAAACCAAATAACAAACAAATAACAGAAAGTTCCAGTAGTTTATGTTTCCAATCTCTTTGCTGTCATTTCTTCTTGGAACTAAAGATTTATCCATAACATTAATTTTTATAATATATAATTATTATTACAATATATTATAAAATAATTATCAGAAAATATATTCCAAAAAACAACATAATTAACTCTTCATCAAAACTTTTATTTGTTGGATACATAAAGTTATAAATCATGATTAAACAGAAAACCTTGCTCATCTAATGATGATGTTTAAAAACAATGAATTCATTATTTATTAAAATTTGTTAAATTCCTTAATGAATTCCTCAGTGTTAAAAATGCTTGCACACTACTTAAAGTATGACAGTTGTTTCAGTTCTTCAGCATCATAACTCATAAGAAGTTAAAACTTTATCCAAGAACAATTTATTTAATTGTTAAAATCTCATTCATAATTACAGCTGGAGATGGAAATAAGTTTGTTTGTTTGTTTGTTTGTTGGTGCATGTGTAACAAACTGGCCTGGCCACTGATGACGATTCTCAAGGGTGCCAAAGGGAGTTAAGAAAAGCTTTTTTTTTAAATAATTTAAAAATAAATTTAAAAAATAGAAATAATTTAATAATCTTTAAAATAATTTTAAAATTATTATAGAAAAACAAAAATTTTATAATTTAATTATAAAGAGCTAAAGCATGGTTCAGAGAATTTCAATCTACTGATAAGAGCTGCTATTAAGGAAAACTGGCCATAAGAGCTGAAGTGTGTAAATTACATGATTGTTTAAATCAGCATTTTAGGAAAATGTACAAGGAGGAAGAATAGTCTGGCCCTGATTACCACCTGCAACCCTAACAGTATTACATGTTCAACAATGCATATATCCAAAACTAGGAATGATCACTGAGTGCTAAAGCAGATGAACGAAATCTCAGTATGTATGTATATATAAAGAATATTCCTTTCTTTTTCTATTATTTCCTAACCTAACCTTTAAGGTCAAGTTGTGAAATATAACAAAAATAAAGAAACCTTTTCCTTTTTTCCATAACCAAACCTAAATCAGTACTACAGTGAAAACACTCATGAACTCCAAAAATCTGCTTTTAATAATAAGAAAAAAACATAATGAAGAACATAAAAATGAACAGAACCATGCTTTTTCAAAAAAAAAAAAAAAATAATAAATAAATTTCATAAATACAAGTCATATAGCTGCACCTCGATAGCTATTTGCAATTTGATTAATAATATTCTGAAAAGTATCTTCATGAATTTTCCCATAAATCTAATGCCACATATATTCATCAATGTGACCCATCAACATATCTTTACAGCTTTTAGTCACACATGTTAGTCTTTTTCACTGGGATTCGATGTTATTTGTATGTGTTCCTATATGTGGATCTACAAAATGTTCCTTATGTTTCACTGTTAAATGTTTGTAATTCCTTTTTTTTCTAAAGCCGTAATACGCCTATATCCATGCCATTCATCTGTTATGATGGTAGTGTTTTCTTTCACTACTTTTCAAATGATCCATAAAAGTTTTTGCTTTCCGATTTTTTATGAATTTCATGAACACGAAATTTGATTCTCTTTCAAATACTCCAAACACCCATTTCTTCTTAGCAGTTAAATTTCGTCCTCTGTGATGCTTTGGTTTTGCCAATACAGTTTCGTCTGCTTCTACAGTTTTCCCCAAACCACCAACTTAATAGGTTTTTATTAACAACTGCAATTCACAAATATCTCTTAGTTTCTTATAAAACTTAATTGCTGTTGCTTCCAAAATCTCCAGATGGAATGCTGTCATAGTTACTGGCATGCACATTCACCAAAAATATAATATACATTATCTTTTTTAAGATAAAACTATGTTTTAATAAAGAAACTTGCCCAAAACATTTTTTACAATGCCAGAACTTTCCACATGACTCTGTTCATGATTAAATTAGTTTAAAATAATCATTGCACTTAAAACAGTACAATTTTGGTCTTATTAATTTAGTTGTCATCAAAAAATCATCAAGCAAAGTTTCATTTTCCTTACAAATTTCTTCCATCTTTAAAAGATTAATCGCTACTATTACCTGTTTACTGTTCATTACAAAATTAATTTATTACTATTATTAGCCATATGGTGCAAGGAAGCCTGAGGCTTATGCTACACCAGCCAAAAAAAAAAAAAAATTCCTGAGTTACCCTGAGAGAGAGAGAAAATCAGAAGTAGAAAAGAATCACCAAGAAAGAGAAGAATGATGATATCCAGCTCAGGACTCTGGGTATGCCAAGCCCATACTCACCAGATGTGAGCCCCCTGGGATTAAATTATGCACCATTCTTTACTCATAAATACATCTAATGCCAATCAAGGACTACACAGTACCTTGTCGTCTCTCACACCCACCACCAATCATTTCATCGCATATCGTGCCTATGAGTCAATCAATATATCATTCTCGCCTTCTACTCTAGACTGATAATACCTACCGTCTGCTTACTGAGCAAGCAGTGCAAGAGTGCGGTAGTGGCAAACCAATTTGCCCAGTAAGTTACCCAAAGTTTGCCATGGTTCTCGTGTTGGGCTTTCTTTACCTTCGCAAACATGTTTGAGGTAGAAACTTCTAAAGTTTTACAATACTAGTTTTTTACAATTCTTGCAATACTAGTTTTTTTACAATTCAACAGTTTTTGCAATTCTATTAATGATCTGATTATGTTAATTTAAGTTGTAGACGTTATTGATAGGGTTACAGTTGCTTACTTTTAACTTCAGTCACAAAATGTATTCAGTCATAAAAATTCTTTATGATAACAAATCTGATAACATTTGACACCGTTACAACATTATAATATACAATTTAAAATAATTACAATATTTGGTTACAATGACAATTAATATAAATCATAAGTAATTAACTAATTGATCGATTCATCATCACCGTCAGCCATTTTCAATCCACTGCAGGATGAAGGCCTCTCCAGCAACTTTCCAGTTCCTTCTGTTTTGTGTAATTGCCATCCATTTACTACCCATGAACTCGTCAGTTTCATCTGGGGAGTATACATTGGTTCATTATTTTAGGTTAAGAAAAATTGGGATATTGCTCCTCAGTATGAATGCTATCCATTCAAAATTTATTCTTCTCTTGACTTCCAGCCATTTATCATTATTACAGCTAATGACTTGTTCTAGGTAAGTATATGAATCCACTTTTTCAATTACTGCTCCTTCAATGATTATATCCATTTCTGTGGCATACGCTTGTTCATCATTACTTTTGTTTTAGGCATATTCATCTTTAGTCCAAAATCCTTACTAACTCTGCATAACTGATTAAGATTTCCCCATAATTCTTTGGGATCGTGGCTTATGATCACAATGTCATCTGCAAACAGTAAATGGTTTAGGCCAGGGGTCGCCAAACTTCTTTGACCATCGACCCCTTCAAGAGTTTGACTTTTTAACGACCCCCTCTATTTTACTATTACATAATTATAATAGGACAAGCAAAAAAGATGCTTATGTGAGTTTTTAGATTGTTTATTTTATAGTTACAGTGCTTATTGTATGTATAATATAGTATATATTATTATATTTGCTTAACATCAAAGGGATACGTTTTTGTTTTTGAAGTCCTTCTTAACATTGCATATTTCATAGGAGGGATAAATAATATATAAAATTTAATTTAGATAACAAAATAACAATAATACAATCTTCCTTATACATATGAAAATAAGACTTTTATTAACTTAGTATACAATTTACTAACGTTGTCAATGTGAAGGGCGTGCTTCGTGACTCTTGACAAGATTAGAAATGTTAGGTTCAAAATTAGTAAGTTCCAGCCTTAAATTGCCACAGAATTCTATATCTAGGTTATTTCTTTGTTTTGTTAAAATGGAATTAACATGGCTGAAACCAGTTTCAACCATGTACGAGCTTGGAAATGCAAGCAAAAAGGGGAGTACCACTTCAGAAAGTTTTGGATATTTTTCTACAACATTTATATTCGTCCAAAAGTAACTTAAAGTCCTATTTTTAAAAAGTGTCTTAGCTTCAAGATCAACTGACAATTCAATAAGTTCATCTTGTAAGTTACATTCAATATTTTCAATATCTGCAGAAAATGGCTTGATAATCCAATCTGGAATGTGCAGGTTTTCAAAATCTGCAAAGCGCAATTTAAAATCATCGCTCAAATTTTGAAGATGTTTTGTGTATATTTCTAAGTCTTCATCTTTTACTTCCAATTGCCATAGATTCAAAAAGTACTGAAAATCTTTTTGTAACAATGATAATTTAAATAAGGCTAATTTAACTTGAAGCCTAAAAGAATCGTCCAAGCTTGAATAACTGTGACATCTTTACCTTGTAGACAGGTCTGTACGTCATTAAATTTTGAAAATAAGTCCACCAAGTAGAAAATGATTCTTATTTCTCTTCAGTTCATCACTCAAAAACAAATTAACATCTGTAAGAAACTCTAGGGTTGAGTCGAACAACTCAACAAATCTTTGTAGACTTGCACCTCTAGACAACCATCTTACTTCAGTATGCAAGAGTAATTGGTTTGATACTTCATTTTTTTCAAAGTTTCTAGAGTTTGAACAGGCTAAGAGTAGAAAACTTGCTTCTTGCCCTAATGGTAGCCGAGCATTCTGGTCTCTTGCCAAAGCTATTGGCCGCAACTTTTGCCCATCTCTGCTCCCACCTCTGTCCAAACCAGATGGTTCTGTTGTCACTTCAGCCAAGGATAAAACTGACCTGCTAGCATCGCATTTTTTTTTCCCAACTGATGTAATTAATGATCTTGGTAAAACACCTCCCACCATTCCCAACACGCTCCATTCAATGCCTCCTGTGGTCTTCAGTCAAAAGGATGTCAGAAGGATTTTGACGAATCTTTATGCTAAGAAAGCTCCAGGTCCTGATGGTATTTCTCCACTTGTTCTCAAAACCTGTGCTCCTGAACTTACTCCCTATTCTTTGCCTCCTTTTTTCACTTTTTTATTCCAAAAGGTGTTTTTCCTTCTGCTTGGAAATTTGCTCATATCCAGCCAGTTGCTAAAAAGGGTAACAAATCCCTCCCACACAATTATCGTCTTATTGCAATTACTTCTACTCTTTCTAAAGTAATGGAGAAATCAATTAACTGCCAACTCTTAAACTACCTAGAAACCTTCCATATGATCAACGATCGCCAGTATGGATTCCGTCAGTGTCGATCCACTGGTGATATTCTGGCTTATGTTACCCATTTATGGACTAATTCAATGGAAAGGTTCGGTGAAACACAAATAGTTGCTCTTGACATCTCAAAAGCTTTCAATCATGTTTGGCATAAAGGTCTTCTAAACAAGCTTCCATCTTATGGTTTGCCAACTGTTTTTAGTAATTGGTTATCCAGTTTTCTCTCTGATCGCTCACTGAGGGTGATGGTAGATGGCTCTCTGTCTTCTAACTTCTCCACTAATGCCGGTGTCCCCCAAGGTTCAGTTTTTACCTCCACTCTTTTCCTCTTGTATATTAATGACCTTCTTCCATTGACCTGAAATCCTATCCATAGTTTTGCTGAGGATAGCACATTGCATTCCACTTTCCATTTTAAGAAACCTTGTCCTGCTCAATCAGCTTCAAATTCTCGAAAATCTGCTACCAATTCTTTAAATGCCGATCTTCAGGTAATTCTCCAGTGGGGCAAAGCCAACTTAGTTGATTTCAACCCTTCTAAAACTCAGTCTTGTCTTATATCTCGCAAAAAAGGATTCTGCTTATCTTTAGTGACGCTCCAATTTCTAGGCAAAATGATATATCTCTTTTGGGGATTACCCCGACTTCTAATCTCTCTTGACACAAGCACATTACAAATATTGCTTCCTCTGCATCTAAAAAAAACTTTTTCTCTTTTTACTTTTCTTCCAAACAGCTGCTCACTCTGTATAAATCCACCCTGCCATGGAATATTGTTCCCACATCTGGGGTGGTGCCCCCAAAACCTCTCTCAGGCTTCTTGATTCCATTCAGAAGAGGGCAGTTAGGTTAATTAAACGATTCATCGCTAACAGAGTCTCTCCACTCGCTGTCTCATAAACTTACCGTTTCTGCTCCATGCCTCTTCTACAGATCCATGGGCACTGTTCTTCTGAATTGGCTTCTATAATTCCCGCTCTCTCTTTCAAAACAGTCCGAACACGTGCCGCCACCAGCCAACATCCATTTACTGTCCAACTTCAAACTCACAGAACCAACTTTTCATCTTCCTCATTTATTCATTCAACTGCCGTTTTCTGGAACAACCTTCCTTCATACGTATTTCCTGAAAATTAGTCTACAGAAGTTCAAGTCCAATGTCAACAAATATCTTCTTTTGTCTTCTCAACCTCCAACCCAAGCACGGTACTAAGTACTATAGGTTCTAATACCTCTCGTGTTTGGGGGGGGGGGGGTAAAAAAAAACAAAACTCTAGGGTTGAGTCGAACAACTCAACAAATCTTTGTAGACTTGCACCTCTAGACAACCATCTTACTTCAGTATGTAAGAGTAATTGGTTTGATACTTCATTTTTTTCACAAAGTTTGGCAAACAATCACGATTTAAGAGGATAAGCTCTAATTTGATTAATAGATTTAATACACACTCTTAGAGTATCATGCAGTTCGTCACAGAGTTTTTGCCACCAAATGGTTTTGGTGCAACACACAGTGAATAGTACGTACACTTTGAACTTTTTCTTTCAGAAAGGCAGTGAAACCTCGATAATGGCCCACCATTGCAGGTGCACCATCTGTGGCTACTGCTGTTATATTAGTAAATGGAATATTATACTTATTTAAATATTCCTCCAATCGCTGAAAAATTGTCAACCCCGTTCCATCACTTTCAAGATATTTTGCAAATAAAAATTCGTCAATAATTTGATGTTTGGTTTTACTATAATATCTTACATAAGCCATAAGAATAGAAGAACTATCGAATGTAGATTCAAGTTGGATGGAGAACTTACTATTTTTGAGTTTTTTCTACATCTTCAGCCATTTCACCAACACGCCTTTTCACGGTATTTTCACTCAATGGTAAGCATTTTAAAACAGGGCCAGAATCTTTTTTCATTATGGTTTAAATTAATTCTTTGATTGCGGGTATAACAATGTCCTCTGAAATTGTATATGGTTTTCCTTTTTTTTCTATTTTAAAAGAAATATTGTAGGGGGCTGTTAATCCTTGTTTATTGTCAGCTTTGGCAGGTGCTTTCATAAATGATTTTATAGATGGCCAATGTGTGTATTTCTCTTTCAGTTCTTTAAAAAAGTCAAGATCTTTATCTTTCTTATCGGGATGGAGTCTTTGAAGATGATCTTTCATTTTTGCTGGTTTCATTGCATTGTTACTAAAAGTTTTTTCACAAAGAAGACACATAGGCCTCGTTTTGTTTGTTACTGAAGCAATAAACCCAAGTTATAAATATTCTAACAAATATTGTCTGCATTTCTTTTTAGAATCTGAAGCTGCCATTGTTGTTACTGGGGTTGTAACAAAATAAGTCTAAATAATATACCTACTCACATATTTCTATAGGATGTACAAAACTACCAGCCCTGCTCAACTCTTCAACATAGAGGAGAGTACTTTGTGAATGAATAACGATTGAATTATAAATGTATGTTGATGAATTTTAGAACATTAACGCTCACTTGTATGTCGATGTGCAAAAATGAGACTGGGATCGAATACGTGTAAGTAAATAAGCAACCGTGCACAAGTTGCAATCTTGCTCCTGCCACGCCGGCCGGGCGGGAACCACCCACATCCGTTTTATTGGTAAATATGTCATTTTGGCCTACTTGATTGGCCTCCGTAACTAACTATTTTCATGACCTTGCTCCACCTGACAGGTCCTATTCATGTCACTGTTCCCACAATTCACTCGTAATTGCATTGTCATTCAGGATAGAGGTAATCCAAGTTAACCGAATTAAATATTACTCGTACAATGATGTCATATTTTTTTTTTTTTTTTTATCAACCTCTGGGGGTCAATATTGACCACTGGTTTAGGCACTCTCCATTCACAATGACTCCTCTCTGCGACCATTCCATTCTTCTGAAAGCTTCAAGGGTAGCAGTAAGCAACTTCGGAGATATTGTCTCCTTGTCGAACTCCTTTCCTCAATTTTGAATTTGCTACTGTCTTTGTCTAGTCCAGTGTTTATCCACTTCTTTTTCATTATCGCCCCCTAAAGGGCGGTTTTAGACAATTTTTTTCCTAATCACCCCCAATGAAATTTTAAACAAGAAAATACTTTATACTTACTCTTTTTATTCAATCAGATCCCTGAGCCTGATGCTTCTTAGCTAAAAGTTTAATGGTGGGTATGATGTTAGTAAGCTTAATCCTAATGTCTCCTCTTGAACATATATCAATTTTGTTTCTTTCCTTTGTAAATATATTATTTACTGAACTAAAACCACTTTCAACCATATAAGATGTTGGAACAAAAAAAAGTACTTTGGCCATTTCAGACCATATTGCTGGATAAAGACATTTAGTTGTTTTTGATCCCCACAATTCAGCCATTCCACCTTTTTCTAATTTATATTTGCATTCTTTGTTACATTTTAATTCAATGAGTTCTTGAATTTCTTCACTAGTAGACCCAGCATCTCATCCAATTGGATCTAACATCCATGGAAAAATTCAAAAGAAAATAAATCTGAAAATCTATTTTTCATTTCGTTTTTTAAAGAACACAAATAACCTCAATAATTCTTAGGGTCATTCTCGGTGAGAGATTCATTGATTTCTGCTAACCCTTGCATACTATGAAATAGTTTTCTCATTACTAAATTGCTTTCAAATATTTCCAGTTTTTCAGTGAAGGCTTTTAATATGCATTTGCAGTCTATCACCACAATTAATTTCCCTTGAAGTTGAAGTGATACTTCATTAAGTTTTGAAGTTTTCAAAAAATTCAAGCCATACTGTTTAAGGTTTAGGCCTAAATGGATGCCAGGTGGACTAAAGAGACATATGGCAGAGAAGAAAATGCATGGGATACATATAAATTAACAGGTGACACAGAAGCCTATGAGAGATATAAGCTGGTCTGTAACCAAGTCATAAAGGAGGTTAGAGGCAGGCAAGGCAAATTATGAGAAATCTTTGACAAAAGGTGCAAATAAAAACAGTAAAGCGTTCTTTTTTTTTTTATGTAAACTCTAGAAGGAAGGGAATGAATCAGATTGGTCCACTTGATACGATTGTTCAACTGTTGATAATCCTGCTCAGGTAGCTAACAAAATGAATAGGTATTTTGATTCAACATTTATATGAGGAGTTATTCAGAGAGGGGAATGCCAGGTGTATTTTAAACTCTGGCAGAGAGCTAAATGATTTTGTAATAACTGAGAGCAAGTGGAGCAGAAATTGTTGAAATAAACATAAGAAAGGCACCTGGGGTGGATGGGATCTATCCAGTTATATTAAACAAGGCAGCAAAGGAAGTAAGAAAATCCTTAGCCATAATTATGAGAATTTCCTTTTACTCAGGGGAGGTTTCCATGAACCGGAGGTGTGCAAATGTGCCCCCAATTCACAAAGAAGGATCAAAGGGCGACACAAGTAATTACAGACCTGTTAGTTTAATTTAATTTCTGTTCCAGGGAAATTAATGGAGGCACTGGTTAAAGAAGCACTGAAGGATCATCTAGACAAGACTTCAATTACAGCTTGGACAGAGCATGGGTTTGTTAAGGGGAAGTCTTGTCTGACCAATTTGATTGGATACTATGATGTGGTCACAAAGGAACTGGATGCAAAGAATAATTTTGATATCATATATTTGGATCTTAGAAAGGCTTTTGATACTGTTGCACATGGAAGGTTACTGCACAAATTGGAGCAGTGGGGCATTGGAGACAAATTGCTGCTATGGATAAAGGGATGGTTGAGTGGTAGAAGACAGTGGTAATCAATGGACACTGCTCTTCATGGACTAATGTTATTAGTGGAGTCCCCAGAGTTCAGTGTTGGGTCCATTGTTGTTTTCTGTATTTATTAATGATATTGATGATAGTATATCAGGCTTAATGTCCAAGTTTCCAGACAATACGAAGGTCGGTGGGGTTGTTAATGACACTAATGGTACCGATTGCATATGGGAAGCAACATATCAATTGTGTGTACCAGAATATATCAACTGTGTGGTACTACAGTGACAGTGGTAGAAAATGAAGAAGACCTGGGTGTAATTGTGCAAGCAGATATGAAGTTTTCTGAGCAGTGCAGACTGTCTGCAAGAGTAGCTTGTCGTGTCGTGTCAGTGATATACAGGAATTGTTCTAGTAGGATAAGGAGGTGATTATCCCCTTGTATACAGCATTGGTGAGGCCACCCTTGAGTACTGTATACAGGTCTGGAAGCCTCATTTTAAGAAGGATGTAGAGCTGCTGGAACGAGTTCTGAGAAGGTCAAAAGGATTAGTGAATGGAACAAAGGGTTGCTCTTACGAAGAAAGGCTTAAGTTTTGCAAATTACAGTGTCTGGAGACTAGGCACCTGTGAGATGATCTGATTGAGGTGTATAAAGCATAGTGTATATATTTGAGTATGAGGTGTATATATTTGAGCATGCTCAAACCAAAAATGGTTTGAGCATGCTCAATGCTGATGGGATTGTTCCTCTTGCTCAGAATAATTGCCTAAGAGGGCATAAGTTCAAAATGAGGAAAGACAGTTGTAGGATTGATGTGCAGAAGTTTGCCTTTAGCCAGCAGGTGGTTGATTGCTTGAACAAACTTCCATCTGTCATTGTAGATAACTTAAACAGATTCAAGACAGAACTAGACAAACATTTGGAGTGAGTGGATGGGTGAAATGAGGTATTTTTTTTTTTTTTTTGGCTGATGATATATATTATAGTGGTTCCCAACCTGTGCTCCGCATACACTTCCCAGGGCTCTGCGGCGTTGCAGGAAAATAAATTAGCTAAAAATTGAATGAAATTAAAGAATTAGAAACATAAATTAGAAAACTAGAAATCACATTCTGAATAAAAATTTGCCAATATTTTGGCAAATTGAGAAACTTCAGGATTGTCTCTGGGTGCGTTATCTTTCGGGTGAATTGCTCTGCCAGGTGCTTGTTGCTTGTGTGTATATGCGTACCAAAACAAAATACAGAAGTTGCTTAAATGCAGAACCAGACATTCTGCCTGCAATTACCATCAACTGAACCTGAAATAAGAAAACTGTGGAAAAAAAAAATACAACCACAGGTGGGCAGGAGCAGCAGTACATAGCACACTCTTCTTGATTAGACCAGGGGTTCGAGCCCGTGATCACCAAATATCCCCGGAGCAATATGGCCTTAGTTGCTAATGCGCCTAAAAACCAAACAAACAAACAACCACAGGTGTCTCATTAAATATTTATACGTTATGTCTTAATTTAGGCTTACAGTAAAATATAATTTTATTGCATGGACATTGTACAATTGTTTTAACATCTCTTTACTTTACATTCCCTTATTATCTCCCCTCGTAACACTACTCTTAAATACCATTAACTTCCCCCCCGTAACACTACTCTTAAATACCATTAACTTGAAAACATAGGGTAAGCCTAAGGGGCTCCTCCATAGAAATTGATTCTAGAAATCTGCAGGTCAAAGAGGTTGGGAATCGCTGATATATAAGCTTGCTTTCTTGCATCATGTGCCTTTACTAATGCAGTACGTGTTGTTTTTGTGTTTGCTGATCTCCTTTGCTAAATCTGTCTCTCCTTTGCTTTCTAAAAAACTAATTATCGCATCAAAAAGGTTTACAAATCTTGTTAGACAAGTTTCCTTTAGAAAACCATTGGACTTCTGTATGTAAAAGAAGCCTTGCATACAGTTCTTCGTTATCAACACATTTTTCTGAAAAGGTCACATAGCAAATATGATGTGCTATGTGACTTTATTGATGGTTTTACGAACTATACTGGGAGATTGATAAGGAACTGGACTAATATTCTTTGCAACCAGATGATGTTGCTGCACAAAGCAGTGTACTGAAAGAACTTCAGGACATACTTCCTTTAGGTGGGCGATAAAACCTTTGTCTTCCAACCATGGAGGTAGCACTATCAGTGGCAGATAAATTTTCCAATAGTACTTGTTTTCACAGCAGCAAAAATGGATGCTCCAATACAGTCAGTTTCCATAGATTTTACAAACATTTCCTCTTGCAATTTACAATCATCATCGAAATAACAAATGTATTCCATTAGAAGGGCCTCATTGTCAGTAACTGTGGATCCATCAATCTGATTAGAAAATTTTCTTGTTTGTCAATTAGCCACTTTTCAATGTTAACTAACATCTCATCGATTAATCTTCAAATTGAATCATTGCTCAGTGGCAATTAATGGAAGGAAATTAATTGCTTTGAAAATACTGGAAGGATTTTGATGCATCACTGTTGAAATTGCAATCTCTAATGAGAGTTGTATAACAGTCTCACCAACTGCATGAGCACTACCAGTTTTTGTAATGACTTCTGCAATTTTATAAGGTGCAATCATTCCATCGTTTGCGTGTTCTTCTTAAATAAAGTGACAGTGTTGTGTTGCTCAAAATTCAATTTTTAAAATATTCGATATGTTTACCAACTTTATCAGGATGTTTCCTTTTTAAGTGATCTAAAAGTCTTGATGGTTTCATAGCCTCATTTGAAAAAGAATTATCACACATAAGACACAGGCTGTCTTGAGTCGAATGGGCTTGCAAATAAAACCATACGCTAGATATTCATCCAGATACTTTCTTTTCAGCATTTGACATGATTCACTGATGATCAAAAATAAATAACTTTAGCAGAGGGATATGATGCAAGAAACCAAGCTTATATAGCATCAGCCATTAAAAAAAAAAAAAAAAAAAAAAAACATTGCATGTGTGAGAGCACGCATAATGGAAGTTAAGTGAAACTTTTTTACGCAAGCATTTATCCTTGACTGAGAATCCCATATTGATCGTATGAATGCGGCAGGTGATGAATCTACATGAATAGGAGCCTCTGAGATATGAGACGTTCCATCACCAAATCTAGTTTCGGCAAGTGCATCGGATGATATTTAAAACCATTTGACTTCAATAGAGTAGGAATCACTTTGTTCTTGAGAGACAGCCACGACAGCTGTTACAGACCAACATTTGACTTACATCCTTATTTGGAAATGCTGTTTGAAGAGCGTCATCTCAAGCTGCTACAATCTTCACACAGTTTTTGAACCAAACACACTGAACTGAAATCATTATCCTGGAATGTACGTTTAAACTGTGCGTAATGCTTCGGCATTTCTTAAAATCCTGTTGCTGCTCCTGCTGTGTTGAATGATTTGATGGAGTACTTTTGGCAGTTGGTTTTGGCTTTTTCACTTAGGCTTTGGGGACTCCATTGTTTTCATCTGCAGTATCAACTTCCAAGGCTCCTTCTTCCAAATTCACTTCTAACATTTCTGGGGACATGTAAGGCTCTAAAGATGTGGATAGACCTTCTCCAGCTTTTGTTCAACTCCATCTCACGCTGTAATTTCTTCTGCTGTCGAAATAGCTTAGATCGCTCCTTAGTACTCAATGGGGGTGATTTTGGTGGTCGCACTGCACGTATACATGATCTATATGCCTTACAACACTCGCTATTAGTTTCAGCATGTTGAATTATAAATTCTTTTCCATCGAATTTTTATTAAATACGGTGGAGAATGACGAAAGAAATAGCATGACACAATCAGTAGGGGTACTGAGTGGGCGTGCATCACTCGTGCCTGGTACGAAGTAGTACAATGGTGGTGGTGGGGGGATGAATCATTTTGTGTCACATTTTCTTGGCAATTTTTGTCAATCCATGGACATATTGCACATACACACACTATATGCTACACGACACTCACTACAGTGGACCCTCACTTTACGATTGGTTCACTGTACGATCAAATCACTTTATGCTGGACACTCCGGAACAAAACAGCGTTCACTATACGATATGTAGTAAGTGCCAGTCATTGTGATCACATTTACGAATTGAATTTTAATTCTATTAAGCGAAAAGAGGAGGAATATTATCCACAGGCTATAAAAGTAAAGATATAAAGCACAGATTTACACTTTATTACCTTAGCAATTAATAAAACATAAATCCAAATCATAATGTATGAGGTGTCTATGCCTTGCCTTTCCACTGCCCGAAACATTGCCTAATGCTGTCAAAATGCCTTTTCATAATCCACAAATGCCAGGCATAATGGTGTTTTATGTTCATTTGCTTTCTCCATTAGCTGTACTTTACATGAAGGTGATCCACAGTTGAGAATCCTGTCCTAAGGCCAGCTTGTCTCCTCGTGTATTGATTCTCGTCAAGTATTCTTTCTAATCCGTTAGTAATGACCCTTGTAAACAACTTGTAGATGTGGGACAACAAGCTAATTGGTCTATAATTTCCAATTTATCTCCTTTCTTATGCAGCAAAATTATGATTGCATTATTCCATTCCTTAGGCATAACACCTTTCCTAATGTATTTTGTGAAGACTTGCCAGTTTCTGCATCATGTCTCTTCCTCCAAATTTTAACAACTCTACAGTAACTTCATCTTCACCTGGGGCTTTCTGATTCTTCAATGCATGTTCTACCTCATTAGGAAGGATATTGGGTATGTCACATGTGTTGCTAATTTGTGATCCATCTTCCCAACTGCTTGCATCATTTCCTCACTCCTTGTATAATTCTTTATAGTAGTCTTCTGCTATTTATAAGTACACCTTATATTCTCTATTCTTCAGTTTCATTTGTCTTTCTATATTACTGCTCATGACTGTTGTTCTTTAAGGGGAAACAAAGGATTAAGTCCTTTGTTTCCCCTTAATGTTTGTTCTACTTTTCTTGTGTTAAATCTTCTTATGTCCTCTCCGAGTCTTTTTCTAATGGCTTTATATACCTCAGTATACTCAATTTTGTCCTTGTCAATGTTTATCTTTATGTTCATTTTTCGTCTTCAGTTCATCATGACAAGTGTTTCTTGACTAATTTTTTCTTCTTTGGATTTCTGTTTACCTATTTCAGGTTTCTCAGGCTTTATCACTTTCAGAAAATTCTTGTATTCCTTGTGAATATCTTGGTCCTGAAGTGTCTTCAGGACCAAACTTGTTCTTGAGTTCCAGTACTACTGCCTTTTCTCCTCTGTTATCTCAAAAACCTTTGAAGTATTAATTCGAGTTAGTTTTTTTCCTTTCTTTTCTTACATCTATATCAAGTGTGCATCTTACCATTCTGTGATCATTTCCAACATTTACCTTTGTCAGGATATATCGTTCACAATATATCTTCTGTTAGTGAGGATGAAGTCTATTTTCATTAGTTGTTAATCCATTTGATCAATTGTAACCAAATACTGTACATTGTAAAAAAATGTAATTAATACGCATAATAGTGTCGAATGTTGTCAAATTTACCAATAAAGAATCATTCTGTAACCCAAGTTAAAAACAAGGAACTAAACTTCTGCAACTTAAATTAACATAATTAGATTATTAATAAAAATGTAAAAACTTTTGAATTGTAAAACTTTGTAATTGTAAGAACTGTAAAAAAACTAATATTGTAAAACTTTAAAATTTGTACCTCAAATTAATGTTCTAATCCCATAGGCACGAAGATCGGAAACAGTAAGTTCCCAAAACATAGCCAAAATGTTTGGAATTCTAGTGTTTCAATCTTTAAAATTATAACATTTCAATAATAAATTACTTAAATCTACCATGTGATATAATAGTGTAGTCTAAATCTGAAGTTTCAACACCTGTTAACTAGCAAACATATTTATGAACTTTTCATGTTGTGAAGCTCCTTTTGACCTACCTTGTATGTTATTTTCTTTATCATGTTTGCAGTCTATTTAGCCTTTAACTTTTGTAATACACCTTCATTCCTTAATTTCTTTTCCATATTATTTTTTCAGTCTTTGATATGTATATATTCAAAAGCTTTTATTTTATTTTTGCTTAATGTCCACATTTTAGCTCCACATAACAGAAGGGTCAGGCAAAATTATCAAAAGGTAATGATCTGATTATCAGCAGTGATTATTCATGCATTAAGAATTTGCAGATAAAAGAACCACTGGGTTACAGTGATCACAATGTACTGATGCGGGAATTACTTAAATATGTAACTACCATCAAGACTAAAGGGAAGGACTTTTGCCTACCCTTGAGTCTTGATGGTAGGCTGTAATAAAGGTGATTACAAAGGTCTCAGACAGTTTTTAAATCCTGTACAGTGGAATCAACTGATGTTACCAACATTCAATTCTAAATGGGAAGCCTTCAGGGCCTTAATTTTGGAGGATACTAGGCTTTTCATTCCAACTAAGACATACTGTTCAAGTTTTAGGCCTAAATGGATGTCAGATGAATTAATGAGGTTCGTGGCAGAGAATAAAAATGTATGGGATGCATTTTATTAAAGTATCAGGTGACACAGAAGCCTATGGCAGGTATAAACTAGTCTGTAATCAAGTCACAAAGGAGGTTAGGCAGGCAAAGTCAGATTACGAGAAATCTTTGGCAAAGGATACAAAGAAAAACAGCAAAGTGTTCTTTACTTATGTA